>NC_141378.1:9797592-10482500 GCF_017979445.1 Akebia trifoliata | reverse complement strand
TTGGGCCCGTGTGGATACAGGAGCCAGAAGTACTTAAAATATAAGTACTTCCAGAAGTACTTACTAAAGTACTGTCTCAAGTAGCTGAATACGTGTTGTACGTTTGGATGCAGGATCTGAGAAGTACTGTCAGAAGTACTTCTCATAAAGTTTTGTGTTAGGAAACTATTCTGTATTCTGTTAAAATGATCAGAATACCCTTATATGTAATAATTACTGTTTTTAACATTATAACTCAATAACATATGCTCAAAAAAAAGTAACAGTTACTGTTTTTATTAAATAAAAACATTATAACATCATTTTATATTCAAAATATACTTATTCTTAACTTTTTTAAATTCCATAGAACCTTCCCTAAATATTGGAATGTGAAAAATAAAACTTGTATAAAAACATAACAACTATCATATAATAAAACCTGTATCATCATACATAAAATCATATGTAATAATCACACCAACATGTGTAAAATGAAAAGAAAACATTCATAAATAAAATTTATATGTGATCGTCACACCAATAAACAAAGATGTTCATATAGTAAAAACATACTAAATTTACCCAAAAATATAATTTATTCAGTTAATAGTAACTTTTAAATAATAAAATTATATAATTATATCACGTTGATCATAAGCTTCTTTTATAGCTTCAGTTATGATTTCTCTCCTACGTTTCATTTCTCTATGTCTTTCTCGTTGTGAACGTCTCGAGGGTCCAGGCTCATCTACACTCCTAGGGACGGCTTCATCTATATAATCTAATTCTTTGTATGTAGCAAATTCAACATCTGCCAAAGCTTAATTTCGAATGAAATTGTGCAGTCCCATGCAAGCAATGACGATATCCCTTTGAGTATCAATGGAGTATGTGTGCATGTCCCTAAGAATTGCTCATCTTGCCTTTAATACCCCCAAACACCTCTCTATAATATTACGCAATGAAGAATGAAGATGGTTAAATAACTCATTCTTTTCCTTCTGCCATGCACCCCGTCGAAAGTCTTGTAAATGGTAACAGACACCCCTATATGGTGTCATATACCATCCATCAATGGATAATCAGAGTCAACCAAGTAATATTTACCTACAAATGAATAATAATTTCATTATTTTATATATATAACATATAATTAAATGTATTAAGTAAAATTTTGAATACCAACCTGACGGAGGGTGAGGAAATCCTGAATTAGGATTATTTATTGTTTTTAAGAACACGTTCGCATCATTTGCTTGTCCTTCCCAACCAGCAACTACATATGTGAAGAACATATCGAAAGAGCATACAGCCATTACATTTTGCGTTATACCTTTTCGACCTAAATATCGAAGTTGATCTGCTATTGGAACTCGTGCCCCAATATGAGTACCGTCAATCGCTCCCACACAATCCTTCATATAAAAAGAAATTTTATTTTAAAGATTAAACATTATAATTTTTTTGAATTTAACTTTAAATTACCTTAAAGAAAGGCCAGAATCTTCGATTTGTGCGAATTTGATGAGAGATCTCATCCAAAGAACGAGGCACAATGAGAGTTTTGCACAATTCAAGAACAGCTTTCAAGATTCTATGAAAATATCTACTCACGGTTTCTTCAGAACGTTGAAATCGATCACCAACACTTCGCATGCCCTCGTTTTGTCCCAATATCTTCAAGAACATTCCTAAGGATACTTCTAAAGAAACGTTCCTTGTTCTTTCAAGACCCACCTCTTCGTGTAAAGTATTGCATAATTTCTCAAATACATGTTTCTCCATTCGAAATGTTCGTGACATATTGCATTATTCCCAACAAAACATAATTCATATATTTTATCCAGTAAAAACAATTAGTCTTTGGTTGTCGAACTAATTTATTTTTACGAGCCGTGCGATAATGATTTGCTGCAGCAAGTGCTGCCATACATATAATCTCATCATCTGAATCTGAATAATCCATCTTGTTTCTGTTTACATTATTAATAATAAAAAAATATCATTTAATATTCCATATTAACAATCATATAAATATATTCAATCTATAAACAATCATATAAAATATTAAAACAAATATTTTTAACAATCAAACCATAATCCATAATTCATAATCCATGAGACATAATCAACAACCCACAAACCAGAAATAAATAGAAACTTAATCCATACAGAATAAATCCAAACCATAATCCATGAAATAAATTTTCTTTTATTAACCACATAGTTCACAAAAAAAATTATTTATAAAAGACCGACCCATAAAAAAAACTATGCTACCTTCTAGTGATCACCACAATAACGACGGTATTCAAAATTAATGTACGATAGACGAGCATCATTTGTCGGCAAGTTATAAAAGGCATTCCTAAAATCTACACTCTCCACGAACTTGGATACCACATAAGAATATCGATCGCTACCTATAGGAATCTCATCCACTAATTCATTAAGAAGTGGCAAGCATTCACCAGGAGTAAGCTTTTTTTGCTCGTTTGAAAGTTGATCTTTCTGAATTTTTGATTGGAAAAGATCTACCAAACGATTGAATTCAACCTCGAATAAATCAGATTTTCTTCCCTTACTGCGTTTTGATCTAGAATCCCCACTTATTGACGACCTTCTCTGTGATGGTCTTGAACTTGGTGACTCATCAATATCATCGTCAGGGTGAGTTGGGAGTATATTTTCTTGTGTCGCTGAAATGTATTCAGGAGTATCATCATCATCATCAGCAGCAGCAATTGACTCATTCGTCATGTTTGTCGTTGTAGAATATCGAACACGAGATCCGATAGCTGTGGTACCACCAAATAACTTGTCCAACTCATCTCTGTGCTCCAATGCTTTATAACGAAACTTATTATCTCCAGAATATTGTTATAAAAAAATGATGAATATTATTAATAGATATTTATTGACATCTTCATAAATAAGTGAAATTAAATATATTAAAAAATATGTATTACCATTTCTCGTTCAATCCACCATTCATCGCTCATGATGATAGAATGACCGTTCCAACCGATTCCAGTTACACTCATTAGATTGGACCAAGCCTTCCAATCTAATTTTGTTTTGTTCCAATGATTTTTGAATTGTTTTTGTTCAAATTTAAATCCCGTTTTCTTGAAAAATTCATTTCGAACAAACTTCCATCCTAACCTGTCTAGAGTTGGCCCATTCCTATGACCTTGCGCGACTGCTTAACATAGTTCAACACATAGATCAACAACGGTCAATACGGACCATTTGATTTACCCTTGTCATTTTGTGTTGCAACTTGTTTGTCCTTGTTCATATTTGTTGTTTTAGAAGACATCTTAAAATGAAAACAAGCAAATATGTGAAAAAAATCATGTGTCAGAGAAAAACATAAATAAATCAATAAAAAACATTCTCTTATAATAATAACCTAAAAAAAATATTTCACGACAAACTAATTCTCATGGATTAGCACTTGAAATTCAAAGCAAACAAATACATGCATTGCATACTTTTTAACTAAAAAATCATTTAAAAAATAGTTTAACTATTCGCTTTTGGCCAAGTCATGTCTTAAATAAATATATTTTTAAAACTCGTCTTATGGTGTCAATTCACACCTTAAACACTTTAAATGATGGTGACTCCCAAACTTAAGTAGACAAGGTTTAAATACCCTTAATGTTGATAATGCACCAAAAATAATCAAAATACCTTAATAAATATATAATTACATTATATTATATATATATAATATATATATATATATATATATATATATTAAAAAATAGAAAAATAATTGTAGACATGAAATGTTCGCCATGAACCTCAATGCTACTTTGTTTGGAGTCGCCACCATTCTTTTTTGGAAATGGGTGTGAATGGGCACCCGAATTGATTTTTTGAAAACCATTTTTTCCATGGCATTGTAGTGACTCTCATTCATTGGAAAAGGGCAAGGTCTACCTTAGATCTAAGTAAGGAGGTCCGGTTAGAGAATGGGGAAGGTGTTAGGCACCCCATCCTCTCCACCAAAGGTGGTTACCTTGCTTGGCCATTTTATTTTGTAAAAACTCAAGAAAACAAATATTAAAATGCATGAGAATGTATGGTAAGAGTGGTGTGTGCATTAAGTGGAATGTTCCCTAAAAAGGGATTTTGATTTCAATGTGACATTAGGGACATTCTATGGAAGAGAATGACCCATATAATCACATTAAATTTATGAAATGAATGTTGGTTTGAACTCTTAGAGAGACTCCATAATGGAGTTCCCTTGAAGTCACAACCATGATGCATGTATACATGGCTAGAAACTTAGTGTTTCACCCCATCAAGAGGGTGACACATTTCTTCATCATTGCCATGCATAAGTGAGTGTGTGCATTGTGTACAATATGATGCATGGGATTAAGGTGAAAAGGACTTCAACCCCCACCCTTTCGATCGAACCTTAGTCCAATCTACCGGGGATGGGAGAGGGTATGCATTACATCCTAAGGCTTTCTAAAAATAAAATAAAGTAGAAGGTTAGAAGAAGAAGATGCAAGCTTTGAAATAGATAGACTACATGTTAAACCCTACCTTGTCCCTTGATGGTTTTGAATGAACTTGATCTTGAGAAGTGAGCTTAAGAGTTGAGTGAGGTGATTGAAGGTTGAGTGAGTTGAAGTTTAGAATATGAGAGAGTGAGTAGAAATTTGGGTAGAGTTTTAGGTTGAGAGATGGGGGCTTGAGAACATGCCTTGCTCATAGGAAATGAGGGTATTTATACAGTTTTTGGAGAACTTTTGGGGATAAAGTGGTCCAACCCTAAAAATAAAGAACATGGACATGAGATTTAGGTTATTTTTTTTTGGATTTTTCATTTGTATGAGGGTAAAGATGACATTTGTGAAGAAACCCTAAAAGCATGCTTTGATCCTTGGTTTTTTGGTAAATAGAGGTGAGAGAATAAAAGTACTTTTGGGAGGATGAATGGGGGAGTGACATGTGTAAAGGTGGAGTGGTAAGTAAAAAGTAGATCTTGGTTTATTTGTAAATAACTCATAAAGCAAGGGTGGAAGTGTAGTTTTAAAATGGACCAATGGGAAAACAAAAGCACATTTGGGAGGGTGAATAGGAGGATGACATGTGTAAAGGTGAAGTGGTAGGTGAAAAGTAGACTTTGGTTCATTTGTAAATAACAAATAAAGCAAGGGTGGAAGTATAATTTTGAAATGGACCAATGAGAGAACTCCATGTATGTACTTGAAGATTCCCACCTTTTGAGGGCATAATGGGAAGTTCCCTCACCTTTATGGATATTACCAAAGACCAAATAACCTTTTTGGTTTGACTAAACTTTTTTGAGAAGGGCATTCTTGAGTTTTCACAAAGGGAAAGTTGACCCTCCAATTAGATGATGCATTGGGTATTGGGGGCTTATGAGGTATCAACATGTGTCATCATATAAGGGGTGAGAGAATGGACTTGGGTTTGGGTTTGGGATATGGACTTGGATTTGGACTTAGGATGGACTTGGTTTTGGGTTAGGGATGTGGACTTGGGTTTGGGCTTAGGATGGACTTGGTTTTGGGTTAGGACATGGACTTGGATTTGGGTTTGGGATATGGATTTGGATTTGGGTTTGGGTGATGGGCATAGGTTTAGGTGGATTAGGGACAAGGTATGGGCATGCGATGATATGAGATGATGCATGTATGCATGAAAATGATGCAAAATAGCAATGTGGGTCCGTCGAAGAACTTGAGTTCTAAATCGAAATTAATTCGAGAAAATTTGGATTTTCCTATGGGTTTGTGCAAATGGGGTGTCTACAATAATTATTACCAATTTAAGTTTTTTTATTAATTTTATAATTCTATCAAATTTCGGCAGCATCCCCTCTTAAAAATGAACATATGAAATTTTCCTGATAAAAAAAACACCTGCATAATACACTACATAATACACAATCTAACATCCACGCAACATCTCATACACATTAACATTTAAAAAAACACATAATACGTGTATCAACATGTTTTAAATCATTAGGACTCAAAGAGAAATATTAAAGTTTCAACTTCTCTAACAAAGCAATTCTAACTAATGAAATAATACTTTTAGTTCATATTTCAACAATTAAAGAAATCTTTACTCTTTACAAGTAACGCTCAAGAGGTCTTCAGTTCAAATCTTATCTCCCAACAAAACATAAGAATAAAATACATAATAAAACTATGAATTTTTCAACAATTAATCTCATTAATATGTTCTTAAGGAGGGGTCCCTTCAACCCCAACTTATCAATAAAAAAATGAAAAAGGTTATTTGCATGAAATTCAAAATAAATGTATAAAAGTAAATTCAATATAAAATGACCATAAAGAAGGTGTTCATTTTGATAAAAATAAATATATACCAGAATAAGAATACATCATTTTTAATAAATATTTTAAAAAAGAGTCGGGATAATTTAAGTCCCTTTTTTATACACTTCCTTTACAGAACCGTAGATCCTTTGCTTTGAGATAAATAGACTAAGTTAATGAGTAGATTTGGTGAATTGATTCCATCGAGTTTTGGGCTGAGTCATCAAAAAATCCAATCAAGTCGAGTTGAGTTGACATGGGTGAGTTTCGAGTCCATTTTACAAGTTTTAAAAGTATGACTAACAAAACACAAGGTTTGCATAAATAGAAAAGAATTCACGTGTACTTGCATCAAAATAACATGAATCACTAAAATACAAAACTCCAAACCAAAGTCCTCATTCAAACCCAATTTCCCAGATGATAAGATCTTACAAAATTATCAAACACAGAAATTCCCCAAATTATCTACACTATAAGAAGTCTTCTTCTCCAAAGTAATAAAGGGATAAACGAATTGTTTTTTTCCCTTTTCTTGGAGTCGTATTTGGCGGATTTGTGTGAGTTCACATTTAATACATCTCATCTTAAGAGAAACAGTAAAAATTATGAAGATTTCTTAATGAAACCATGATCAAGAGAAAGAGCTCAAATTTGACACCTCCGACTAAAAAGAAGTCCATTGATGATGCTTGCTTAGAAACAACTTGATTGAAATCTAAAGATTCCTTGTGTCATCAACTTAAGACTAAATTTACCACCTCATCTACACAGAAATCCCCAAATTATCAAACACAGAAATTCCTATGTTGGAAAATATGAACTATATTTTAATTCGATCGATTTTGTAAGAAAATTATCAAACACAGAAATTCCTATGTCCAAAAATACGAACTATATTTTTATTCGATCGATTTTGTATAATCAGTCGATTTTGTAAGAAAATTATCAAACATAGACATTCCCTAAATTATCAAACACAGAAATTCCTATGTTCGAAAATACGAACTATATTTTTATTCGATCAATTTTGTATAATCAGTCGATTTTGTAAGAAAAAATATCAAACATAGAAATTCCCCTTTGCTTTAAAAGATATGAGAAGAGAAGAGACCATCGAATGAGTGTGAGCCGATCGACTTAACTATGAGGAGAGGACGAACTCGCCGCTGCAATCGTCGGAGACATCGTCGCCGTATTCGCCGGAGGGGAGATGAGATATGTTTTCGTCGTAGGTAGGAGAAGGTTTCAGCCAAACTTCTGTCAAGGAGTTAGGTTGAACGACGAAGGTTTACAAAACGAAAAAACAGGGACTGATTGCCGAACTGACTCGGAGAGGCCGGAGAGACCGTCGTCGTAGTCGCCTGAGGGAGGAGAGGCTTTCATCGTAAAGAGGAGAGGGTTTCGACAGAACTTCCTTCGAGGGTTTCGCCAGAACGACGAGGGTTTATAGTATAAGATCGATTTTTTTTTACGGACTGAATCAGGATATTTGGAGTAATTTCTAATTTTTCACGAGGGTAGTTTTGGAACCGCACCCTATTAATTGACGGACAAATTGGCTCTCCGCAAAAACAGATTTGAGAAGCACTGTTCTCGGTACTTCTCATAGAAGTACTAATTTTACTTTTTTGAAAAATTATTTTGAAAAGTACTTATTCATCCAAATGATCCATATAGTGCTTCTGGCTCCCTATTGAAGCCAGAAGCACTTTAAGAAGTCAATCCAAACAGGCCCTTTGATTCTGTCCAAGGTAACGTTTCGGGAGTGACTGACCTCGAACGTATCGGATATACTGTTCAAGGCTGCGATTTCGTAGCGATACGAAGTTGTAACGAGTATGAAGACGAATTTTTACGGCTCTATGAAGAGATTCTCGGGAAACCTGTTGTTCCGGTTGGTCTACTTCCACCAACACTACAAGAGAATGAAGACGAAGAACACGATGAGAAATGGGTCTCAATTCGTGATTGGTTCGACCAACATGAGTCAAAATCGGTGGTTTACTTTGCATTCGGTAGCGAGGCAACACCGAGTCAAGAAGAAATGACCGAGTTGGCTCTTGGGTTAGAGTTATCCAAGTTGCCCTTTTTTGGGTGCTAAAGAGACCAGCTGGGTTGGTCAAAACTGAGTCAGATATTCTACCAACCGGGTTTGAAGACCGAGTCAAGAGTCGTGGGATGATTTGTAGAAGTTGGGTGCCTCAACTCAGGATATTAGCTCACCCATCAGTTGGTGGTTTCTTGACTCATTGCGGTTGGAGTTCGGTTATCGAGGCACTTGGGTTGGGACTACCAATCGTTATCTTGCCATTGACCGCAGATCAAGGACTAAATGCTAGGATTTTGCAATGGAAGAAACTCTTATTGGAGATCCCGAGGAACGAAAAGGATGGATCTTTCACTCGTGACTCAGTGGCCGAGTCACTGAAATTTGTTACTGTGGACAAAGAGGGTTAGTCGCTAAGAACAAAAGCAAAGGAGATGAAAGAGATTTTTGGAGACAAGGAACGCCATCAACGATACGTGGACGGTTTTGATCGATACCTCAGAAAGCATAGACGGCTATAAGATGAGCTGGTTTTCGAAATTGTACGGGTCTTTGTTCCAAAATAAATCATCTTATAATAATCATGATTAAGTATAAACGGTGATAGTCTGACTGCTATTAGACCATAAGATGAGTTGTGCCCTGCTGGTTGCAAGATTATCCAAATTTTATAATTTGGATTCAAATAGATAATAATATAAGTACAACTAAATCAATTTAATAATCATGGTGAATAATCATGCAAATAATTGGCAAATTGTAGTGCGATGGCATGATTGATCAACTCTCGACATCCTAATGGACATATATGAAACAATATTCAATATTTTTGGTTTGAAAAGTCGAGAATTGAAGTTTGGTTATTCGACTTGTTAATTTGGTAATTCAAGCTTGATCGATTGACATCTCGATAAAATGCTCAAATAAATCATAGAGAGCTTGATGAATTAAGGCCATCATCAACTTGGTGCTAGGATCGATGACGATATGGCATGGATCCTTGATCAAACTTGTTGGCTAAAACCTAATGTTTACTCAAAGGTGCAGCCTCCTTAATTATTTCCTCTTCAGAGATTTAATCAATTGGATTTTTTTTTCTTGGTATCTGGAAATTTGTTTTTAAAGAGTTAAATAACTTAATGCTGACGAGATCTAAATCTAGCTCTTTGGCATCATCACCCAAAGACTTTACCAACTAAGTTAACCGATACCTACGATCCATTTGTATCTTTCATCAACAAACAATCACGATGACACTCGATTATGAGAAAGTCTCAATTCTCGAATTGCTGATCTTGGTTGCATTCAAACACTAGATACAAAATCATTTGTCAAAAGATAAAAGAAAAATCATAGACATGCTTATGAGTTGTGACTTAATATATTCAGTTAGGGAGTTAAATTGACATGCCACAAGTTTTTTAGGGTACTCTCTAATTTTTATTTTTATTTAAAATTAGAACTTTTAATTTAAAACAATTGATTCTAAATTATTTGGAGAAAAAATAATTGATTCTAAATTATAATTCTTGATGGTAGGTTACACATCGAAATGTAGTCTCCAAGTCAAAGATGGGAAAAGAAAAAAAGACTCTTGCTGTTTTTGCTTTTTTGTTTTTTTTTTTAAGAAAAAAAAAAAAACAAACTCATGATGTCACTCACTATTGAGCTCTGAGGAAGGATCTATAATAATTATTTTTTGAATTTTGATAACATAAAGCCCCTTTTTATGCACGCCTGCCCCTTTATTTCTCTTGCCCATAGTAAAAAAAAGAAGAAGAAAACTTTCTAATCTCATCATCTTGTGATATTTAAAAACATGATCCGATGCAATGGAGTTGTAGTGGAAAAAATTATATGAACTTAAAAAAAAAATTAAAAAAAAATTATTTTTTATAAGGTTGAATTATATTTTTAAATTTGGGTGCTATACGACTGTCCATTTTCAACACGTGGGATGAGCTTAAGAAACAATATTTTTTTAAATATTTTCTTTTTTTGAATATAAGTTTTTCATGAAATCTAAAAAGTTGTGTGGTTGGATTGTAAATGTGATAATTAATATATCTCCAACAGTCCTTTTTAAGATTTGAAATCTTAAAAAATAAATCCATGGGCAATTAGTAAGAGAGAGAAACTATTTTTATTACTGATGTCATTCGTGCCATGTGTCAAGCGTCTTTTATTACTGATGTCATTCGTGCCATGTGTCAAGCGTCTTGGACTGTGAGCAAACATGCCAAGACGTAAGGGGCATGCGCGAATGGAGGTGTTATATTATCGGCATTCTATTTGTTTTTTTTTTTCAAATTGCTTTTAAGTCATGAAAGGGAAAACACATGGAAAGAAAATGACTTATCAAACTTGTCCCCTATGCTCCAATAATAATTTCCAAACTTTAAAACACATGGAAAGAAATTGATTTTCATAACATTTTGTACCCTAGCTAGGAGATATTGCAAAATTTTTATGCATTGAATCCTTGTCCAAACATTTTTTTTTCTCATGGTTAAAGTATTTCCTAACTTTGAAACACATGGAAAGAAAATAATTTTTATAACACTAGTCCCCCTCTAGATATTGTAAAAATTTGACTCGTGCTTTTCTAACTCCTCCCCCTCAGTTAGACTCTCCCCACGTGGGCTATGCAAAGAATCATAGATTTTTTCTTCGAGATGCATAATTGCGCATATTTATGGGGACGTGAAGGTGTGTATGGTTCTATGCACAGCCATGTGGGGCGAGTTTGTCAGAGGGGGAGTCGATTTAAGCGTGTTTCTCATGGTCCAATAATAATTTCCTAACTTTTTCAAATTATGCGAATTTATGGTCCTTGGGTTCCTTAAATATGATTGTCACCGATTCATGAAAATAAGGGAGACATTAGGACATTGAGAGGAACATCCAAATGTAAAAGACTCGAAAATTTTATTGTCCGCCCGGCCACCTTGGACCTTTCTTTTAACGCTTAAACGAGCCTTCAATGGAACTTTCTTTTTTATTATGTTAGAATCATTGCTTAATAATGAAATCTTCTCTATTGCAAATAGAAACTTGCGATTTTCCAATAATATTGTACATCTTGATATATTAATCTTTTCCTTAGGTTCGTCCGGTGTCCCAATAGGGCAACATCGACTTTTTTGTTCCTACCCAATTTTTTTTAAATCTTCGTCAGCTCCGATTCAACCTTCATACTACAAGATCCTACCTCTTTCATTGATTTATCTTCTTGACACTCAATAAGTTCAACCTTCTAAGATTTGACTTTATGTTCATCGTTTTGAGAATATTCTCATTCATTTCCGGCTGATAAAACAAATTATGTATAATATAAACTAAAACATGACTATATAACAAGTGAGCCAATTAATCTAAAAATACACTTTCATAAATTATATTAATTACTAAAATTGACAATAATTTGTTTTGAATTATATTTTTTTCACAGGATGAGTGTGGTTAGACATGATTGTATTACGTTTCATGAAGAATGTAGGGCAGGCTTGAAGGGGAACGATGAGTGCCACGTCAATAAGACAGTAAAATGAGACCTTTTAAAATTGGGAGTTCAGTGGTCAATCATTTTCAAAACTTTGGATCGAACCTTTTTTTTTTTTTTTTTTTTTTAAATTAGATCTAAACCATGAACACTAGAAGAATGAGGCGTTATTTTTTTTTTTCTTTGATTGTGACTTTCTCCCATCTGTGGAGATAGTGCCACAGGGAGCTAATGTAAAATGGTATTTTCTTATCTAAATGCATGTAATACCCCAAGTATCATCTCACTTATGCATCTATCCATTTGATGGTGTCATCAAGTATTAAGAAATTGTGGTCTATGAAGAAGTCCAATTGAATGAGAAAATTTCAGCAGTAACAACTAACAGCTAGGACTGCAACTTGGGCGGGCCAAACTCATTGGACTGAATCAGAACACATTGTTTGGGCATAGCTAACTTGGATTCAGTCTTGGGAAACAAGAAAATATATATATATATATATATATATATATAATATATATATATATATATATAAATTTACCCGAATCTGAAATTAATATGATTATAATTTAAAAATATTTTTTATTGTTAAAACTAATGTTTGATTACTTTCATTAAATAAACAATTGCTTTGTTGTTAATGCTTTTGTTTTATGTAATTATATATTATTATACGATGATTATATTGCTTACGATTGACAACATTTTCTTCTTTTTTTTTAATTTATTTTTTAAATTAGATCTAAACCATGAACACTAGAAGAATGAGGCGTTATTTTTTTTTTTCTTTGATTGTGACTTTCTCCCATCTGTGGAGATAGTGCCACAGGGAGCTAATGTAAAATGGTATTTTCTTATCTAAATGCATGTAATACCCCAAGTATCATCTCACTTATGCATCTATCCATTTGATGGTGTCATCAAGTATTAAGAAATTGTGGTCTATGAAGAAGTCCAATTGAATGAGAAAATTTCAGCAGTAACAACTAACAGCTAGGACTGCAACTTGGGCGGGCCAAACTCATTGGACTGAATCAGAACACATTGTTTGGGCATAGCTAACTTGGATTCAGTCTTGGGAAACAAGAAAATATATATATATATATATATATATTATATATATATATATATATATATATATAAATTTACCCGAATCTGAAATTAATATGATTATAATTTAAAAATATTTTTTATTGTTAAAACTAATGTTTGATTACTTTCATTAAATAAACAATTGCTTTGTTGTTAATGCTTTTGTTTTATGTAATTATATATTATTATACGATGATTATATTGCTTACGATTGACAACATTTTCTTCTTTTTTTTTAAATTTGCTTATAATTTTGTAGTTTAAATTTTGAAACAGATTTTTAAGATAAATAATTGTAAATTTTAAGTTATTTTACATACCACTTATCTTTATATAAACCCTTATCAATTTTTATTTTTATTTTTTATGACGCTGGTCCGGTCCCGTAGGTTGGCTAGACAATTGATCTTTTAGAGCACCATATGTCGCCATACCTGATAAGTAGGGAAAAATCCATGTGAGTGACTAACGAGTGGGCTTGAATTCAAGACATCTACCTTTTTGGAGTGATGCCTTGGATTTATCCTAAAGACTTATATAAAGAGGAGATATCAACAAGAGAAGGTAGATCTCACTTTCATTTGTGAGAAAAATAACTTTCATATTTACAATTCTTTCCTTTGGGCTGACTTTATCCTCGGCCCCTCTTGGGAGACTGAAGAACTTATTCGAGGGTACTCTAGAGAAGCTTTGGAACCCTTGGGCGGAACAATTTTGTGCCTTCTACACTAATTAATTATTATCATGAAGCTTTCCCAGAAAATTGGGGTTAATTAGGCATGAATGTGTCTTTCACTATCACAAGTGCATTAATTATATATGCTCTTATTACCTCAATTCATGTTTTTATCGGATTTTTCTTCCTCTCTTTTCAAACCCCTTCAACTAGTTCATTGCGACAATGTCGATTTTCATTGTGCCAGACAAAATATCAAAAGTCAGTTTGATTTTTGATTTCCAGCCATCAATTCAAAATTTTTCATGGAGTTAACGAGCAGGGTAGAGGGTGGCCCAAATCTCAAATGCTTTGTAAGACACCTCAACTCATATGGCTTAATTTCTCTCTTTGATGGGTAATTTGACCTTCTTTACTATTGGATTTGCTTAAACAACTCTACTTATATATGGATATATAGACTCGGCAATTCATTTGGTATAAAGATTTTTACACTGGACTCGGGCATACAAATGGGGCGGATTCGGGTTGGCACTAATATATTCATGTGTTAGATCTGGAATTTTATATGGGATTAGACTTGGATCCTACTAACTAAGATTGTATCCAAACCATTTTGTATTCACTTAACCTAAATACAACACCGCCTGAAATGTATGATGAGTCGTGTTGGAGTGACATTGAAATTGACATTGTTGATGTGGAGGTGCACACATAACTAGAGTCACTTTTTTACTTGTATCTCATTGAAACACAACTATTCTTCTGCATGTTGAGTTTAATCCTATATCGAATACTCATTGCCTTGTCTCTCTCCTTATAAGTTCTCGTGCCTCTTTATTCATTGTCAATTGGTTTTGAGTTGAACCCCCAAATTTATCATGGTATCGGAGCGGGCCTTTCTCTTTTCTATGTCACCCAATTTATATCTCCATGTGTTTTAGCCCACATGTGCAGGGCGTGTTGAGTTTAGTCCCACATCGGATACTCATTACCTTGTCTCTATCCTCACAAGTCTCTCCACTCATAGTCAATTGGTTTTAAATTTGACTACCAAACTTATAACCCCACATATGTCAACAATGTGTGAAATGACGTCAATTTCAAATGATACTTCAACATTTTCCTTGTTTAATTCGGGTGGGTGAACACATGTAAAACTCCTACAAGAACACAAAAAAGAATATGAATTAGAGGATTTAGATGGAAAGAACTTTTTTGGATCACTTGACAACTATATTTTCAATGACCAATCAAAAGAAAATAGCTTTTCATGTATGGGAATTCAAAATTTCCAATATGACATTTTTTGGTTTTTTTTCTTTGTGGCACGGGGTGGGACTCTAGCATCAAAAGCGATTCTTGGAATCACGTAGCACTCCATCTCGAGTTCATGAAATTCATCAAAGACCCATAAATTGTACTTACTCGTGTGCTCGCACAAATTCTTTCTTCAAGTGCTGTGGAAGTATGTGTGTGCAGCATGAACCATTTCAACCTTTTCTCCTTGCTTTACTTCTTCAAAGTTATAATATTATTCTATTTTACCATTTTGATTATTTCATTTTATAAGAATCAAAATTAAAAAAACAATATTTTAAATTAAATTAAAATTATAGTTTTTAAAGAAATATATCGTTCATGTCCAAGTGGATTTAGGGATGGATCCGTATCAAACCTGAATTTGAGATGCAGTAAGAGACGTTGAACCCATTTTTTTAATTCACATATGGTGTAGGGAATGTAGGGATTCAAACTTGCTAAATTTTGATTTTTGCATCACTTGAATTTCAGGTCAAGTTCAACCCATTTTGTACCTTAATTGGACTCATTAAGACTGCTATTTTATTGAACAACAATACAACTTTACTTTTCTTATTTTATGATAGGGTATACAAAATAAAAATAAGTGAAACACTTTCCTTACTAACATGGTAAGATTTGAAGTCTTATTAAGGGTCGTCAGCAATCCACTATCACAACCTTCTAAGTTTCATCAAGAAATTCAGATATAAAAAAAAAGAAAAAAATTCTTTTGAATTTTATCCATTGTTTTGAAAATGATAGTTACTGAACTTTAACATTACTCCCAAACTTAAAATTAAAATTGAAATTTAATGGTGAAAAATAATTTTTTTTTAAATTCATAGAATTTTGTCTAACTATGAATATCAGATGATGTTTTTAAATGCTACAAGTTGAGCTCGACCCTTAGTAAAGGTAAAATTCTTATTAACTTAGTAAGACCAGTCAAGCTCTAAAAATAAACGCTTTTCTTGAGAGTCGTGATAAGCTGACGTTCCTCTCACCTACGGTCCCATCACAGAACGTTTATCATTTGCCACGTAATATACGAGAGAAAAATATTTATGATTATACGTATCCTGAGGTAAATGATCTACGGTTCTGTGACGGGGCGTATGGCAGAAAATCATTACTCTTTTTATTAATCAGACTGACGTCTCATTGTAAGTCAGCAAATGTTCACGAATCAGTGGGGCCCAAAGAGTTTCATTTCCGAAGATTACACGTTTCGCGCCTCTCTTCAAAGTTCAACAGCACATATTGGGGGTAGAAGCGTAAATTTACAACTCGTTTGGGGTTATTTTCTTTGCTTCTCTCGTCCTCTCCCTGAATTTTCACTTTTTATTTCTATTCTATATGGCAGATAATCGATGAAACAAAAATCCCAAATTTCCAATCTGTCTAGGGTTTTTTCGTTTTCGACCTCGCAGACGAGATCCAATCTTCACGAAACAGCGTTCGATAATCAAATTAGGGTTTTATCTTGTTAGATCTCTGTGTTAATGTTGCATATACGCTAGAGTTGAACTTACCATCTCCAAATGCACGTCGAGTAAATCAATCGTACGGACATGGAAACAGAAACTCCATGAACAATCCTCGAAAAACCAGATCGACAACGAAGACAACAGTGAGAAAGAGTTGAGTCCATCGAAGACGAGGTAATGGATGGTGTAGAAGAAGTTCCTTCAGATTCTGGATACGTTGCTGATGCAATTTCATCGTTGGCATTGCGAGGAGAGGGCACGGATCAGCTTACCCTCTCGTTTCATGGACAAGTTTACGTCTTCGATACTGTTTCACCCGAAAAGGTCTCGTTTTTACTGCATCTTTGTTTCTTTGAATTAAAACTGTGTTCTTCTTGGAAGATTTTGGTTAGGGTTTCATTTTTTTGTCAATTAAATCAGGTGCAAGCGGTTCTGTTACTGTTAGGAGGATACGAAGTACCTGCTCCAGCTCCAAACATGGCGATACCCTCTCAGAACCAAAGGGTATTGTTTCTTTTACTTCTCTTGGTTAGGGTTAGGGTTGTGTTTGATTTCCACTGTTTAATATGCATTTTTGTTTAGGCTTCGGCCGAATTGCCTGGTCGTTCGAATCTTCCACAGAGAGCTGCTTCTTTGAGTAGGTTCCGTGAAAAGCGAAAAGAGCGATGCTATGATAAGAAAATTCGATATGCTGTCCGCAAGGAAGTTGCACTCAGGTCTGTTAATGGGTTTTCTTTATTTAGATTAAATTTCTTATCTTTACTTCAAATTGAATATCTGCTTCTATTGTTATAAGCTAGCTTTGGTTGAGAATTAGGATTATGGTTCCTTGTACAAGAATGCAGTCAACACTCAACACAACCATTTCTTTGAGGCATTATAGATCTTCTTATTGGAGTCAGGGTTTTAGAGGCAATTGTTTCGATTTGCCTAAGTTGTTACTCTCTTTTTTCTATGCCTAATAGTGTGGGTCCAAAATCCGTGGTATGAGATAAGGTCTCTTAAACATTGTTTGAGCTCATGCTTAGTAGATTACAAATAGTGCTTCCATTGTCGATTGCCTTCTGAAAATTTTGACAAAAACATAATATGACACTAAAAATAGGGTCATGATTCTGATAATGATGGGACTGTATCGTTGTGGTAAGATGGTTTTGGTAGTGGGTTCTTTGATGATTGGGATGTTTGATTTAAGTGGTAGCTTGTATTCCTTGTTAGTTTGTCAGAATTTTGATTGAATTTTTTAGATCAATATTTCTATTTGGTTGCTGGTAGTTCAAAACTTCTATTGGTACAACACAAATTTTAGTTAGTTTTGTTAGTCAATAAAACTTTAAATGAGGTAAAAAAGATGAGCTTTCAAAATTTATAATACACATAGATAGAACAAAAAACAGAGAGATTCTGACAAGATTTATTCAACAACCAACAATGATTTGAGAAAAAGAAATACAAAGAACTTCCAAATATTTTTTGGATACAAGCTCTCTCCAACTGAATTCAAAATGGGATCTTTCTTTCACAGTTAGATAGTAAATCATGTTGTTCACCTTCTTTATAATGTTATCGATTTTATAATGGTTTGGCATTGGAATCTTCGTTTCCACTATGATGGACAGAGGTGGCAAACTGGCAATATGCTTTAGAAAAGACTAGATATCCATAACAAAAAGCAAGATTGCAAACTCGCGGCCAATGCAGAGCAAAGGGGTTGGTAAATGTATACTAGAGATAGGCTAAGGGCATAGTGAGTTGATGTAGGACGATGGGGGAAGAAGAGGAAAAAACGGGTGATTAGGGGATTTGATTTGGGGTCTGGAATTAGGCAGCAATAGGAAAAGGGTTTCCAAAATCCCAATTGACTATTGAAATGCAAAACGCAAAGTTTTATAAATTACAATAGGGTAAAAGAAAGGATTAAGGATTGAGGAAAATGTTAAAGATTGCTGGAAAAGTTTTCAAGTATTTAAAAATCAAAATTCAAGAATTCAAGAAAAGGGTAAGAACAAGGAACTAAAAGAAAATCAAGAAAAAGCAAAAGATAAAAAAAAGAAAATAAATCCAAGAATCTTAATCAAACTAAAATACCAAATAAATAAACCTAATTTTCGTAATTTTCTTTCTCTTAATTCTTCAACTTTAATAAACTTAAATAAAAGATAAACTAAAGTCACAAAATTACCCCTAAATATTATGCTAAGACCATGGGCCAATAAAACATCAAAATTAGCCCAAAAAATATATAATTAAAGTCCTAAAACAGAAAACTAGATAAAAACTAAAATCTACTCTTTAAACTTTGATGTCCCCATCATGAGTACAACAAAAGGCTTTTCCATGGTGACAGCTGAAGAAGAACATTGATGGGGACATCAAAGATCATGGGACTATCTTATTTGGGCCATTATTTAATGTTAGTTATTGAGGTTATGGGCCTATGCCTATTTTATGTGGTATTGAATCCTATTTGTTTTAGAAATTTATTATTAGGTTATTTTAGGAATTTGATTATAATTTGGGTAATATCTACGTCACTTTTATTTAGACTTTATTTTAAGGGGTCAAAACTTGTTGTATTAGGTTGATTTTTGTGTTATTTGAAAAATCATCTAATTACCTATCCAACAAGACTAAAATTTTGAAATTTCAATGAGTTTTGTGAAAGTTATGGTCAAAATTATGATGTTATCGATTTTACACTGGATTGGCTTACGATCTCAAATAGGTTTTCTTTATATATATATATATGTAGGGAAATGTTCGGCACCAAACATTTTGGCCAACCATTTTTGTCCTACATGGGTTAGAAGTTTTGGAATGGGCTGATTTTTGGTGAGGATGATCTTTATGGTGAGGAGATCATCATCACCAAAAACCTGCCCATTCCAAAACTTCTAAGCCCATCAAAAATGGTTTACAAAAAATGGATGGTCCACGATTTTTCAACTTGTAAACATGGGGCTAGAAGTTTTGGAATGGGCTGATTTTTGGTGAGGATGATCTCCTCACCGTAGAGATCATCCTCACCAAAAATCAGCCCATTCCAAAACTTCTAACCCATGTAGGACAAAAATGGTTGGCCAAAATGTTTGGTGTTGAACGGGACCCATATATATATATATATGGGTCAGGATCCCTTGACTTCTAAGATTGACTCATGAAAACAACCCATGATCTCAACCCTTTAAATGCAAAATCCAATGGTTGAGATTTATCCTCAGGATAAGTAGCTCCGAGATTTGTGTTATCAAGATACTCATAAATCTCAACCATTGGATTTTGTGTTTAAAGGGTTAGGATCAAGTGTTTGTTTCATGACTCCGTAGGAGTCAAGGGATCCCAATCCAATATATATATGGGAAGCGTTCGAAGGCCCTAAAGAGAGCCAAACATTGTGCCGAACATTTTTCAAAATAGGGGTTAGAAGTTTCGGAATGGGCTGATTTTTTTTTTTTTTAAGGATGATTTCTATGCTGAAGAGATCATCCTCACCAAAAATCGGCTCATTCTAAAACTTCTAACCAATACATTGAAAAAATATTTGGCTTTCTTTAGGGCCTTCGAGTGCCACTACAAAGAATTTGACGGATAAAGAATGAGTTTCTTTCAATGAAATTTTTTGGTGTGATTTTTCCATTATTCTTAGTGTGATTCCAAGGTTCTATCCATTTTTTTTCTCTTCTAATCTTCTTTTTCTTTTTTTGATTTCTTTGATTTTCTAGTTCTTGATTTTTTTGAATTTAAAAAATTTTGAATTTTTTATTGTTAAAACTCTTTTCCCTCAACCCTTAATCCCTAACTTACAAACTGCAACCTTACCTTTAACCCTTTCCCCATAAACCTAAATCCCAAATCGTAATTGCATAATGTCAAAATTAAACTCCCAATCCAAACCGTTTTGGGTTTACCCCAAGCCTTTATGATAATTTTAGCATAGCCGAAGTCCTTAACCGAAACCCAATCCATATTTGTCTACCCTTTTTTTTTTGGATAGGTTGTCTACCCATTTGTCATCTTATTCCCATTTCGTCCTACATCAAATACCTACTTCAAGTTGATATTATGTGATCCTAGAAATTGGTGGTGGAGACGTATCTCAAGTGCAAAAATAGGATGCCATCTTGAGGTGGATTGGTAATGGTAGGCCGACATATGATGACAATGGCAGTGGATTTCTTAATGGTATATGGAGTATATTTCATAATATATCTCATCTTCTTCCCCGATAGGTCTTTTTATCATAGGGATCAAATTGTTGAAGGGTTTAAATTTTGTCAAGATAATTTGGATGGGATATTTGTTAAGGTCCAAAGATTTTAAGTGACATAATAAATCAAATTGATGTATGAGTGAAAAAGACTTATCGGGGTATCTCTTATTTTGGCAAAAAATAGGAATTGGGAGGTTAAATACTCTAAAAAGACAAAATCTTAGTTGGATGATTCTCATGCTACCTACACTCGGGTCCAAATGACATAGTCTCATAAACATAAAGTTCTCGAGTGGTGAACAATAGGGGCAAAGGCATGTGTCCCTTGGGAGATCCCGATGATGAAAAAATTCTTTGACAATGAATGAATTCTTTTCAAGGTTGTAGGTGTCTCATAAACATAAAGTTCTCGAGTGGTGAACAATAGGGAAAAAGGCATGTGTCCCTTGGGAGATCCCGATGATGAAGAAATTCTTTTCAAGGTTCTCAAGGCAAATAGTCCTTTGAATAACAATTTTATCAATATCATATGCTTAAACCTCATTATAAGTAGAATACACGATTTCCTACCTTCCAATTCTCTCCCTAAATTGCCTTCAAGTCATTACACATTTAGTTTTTGTATTTTTTGAACGTTCATTATGGAAAATAACAAGATGATTGAGGAAAGCTTGATAGAGGAGCAAGGAGTGGATGAAGGGTGATGCAAGGGCAAAGGTAGTGGGGATGGATGTGAGTATGCTCGAAATCTCCCTTGGGCATATTTTCATATAGTAAAGACGTCGCTGGCAGAGTATAGAGTTGAAGTTGTTTTGCATGATTTGAAGTTGTGCAGTTTGAATGCAAAGCTGAGTGCATACCCGCGGCAGGATTGTAGACATTTTTTTTTTTGAGAACCTAACTAATCGGTTGATGCAGGACGGTGAGAGGAGAAAAGAAAAATTGGGGGTTTTGGAAATTTGGTTTAGGATTTTGGGTAAGGATTAAGGATTTGAGATTGGGTTTACGATTTGGGTTGGGATAGGGTAAACCCAAAAGTTAAAATGAAAATTTTATTTCTATTATTGTAGGATAGAGAAAATGGTTAAAGGTTTGTAGGGTAAGGAAAGAATTAAAAGTTAAAGATTTGGAAATGAGATTAATGAACTAAGGGTTAAAGAAAATGGGGAAAGATTAAGGATTGAGGTTTGTAAGTTTCAAGAATCAAGAATCAAGAAAGGGGTTTCAAGAATCAAGAAAATCAAGAACAATGAACTAAAATAAAATCAAAAAAAACAAAAGAAGAAAAAAAGATTAGAAGAAAAGAATGTTATATTGAACTCACTCCAAAATGGCCTCATACCACACCCATTTTTGGGAAGATAAAGTGCACACTTTCTTTTTATTCACCATTCTCCATTCATTGAAGAAAATTACAGCAAGAAACAAGTATTTATAATGTTCTCTAAACCCTAAATCTAATCTCAATCATCCAACTAAAATAATGAGATCCAATGGTTGTAAATAAGACTTAAAACAACTTAAATAAAACAAAAGTAGAAATACCATCTATGTCTCAATCTTGTAACTTTATTTCCCTTGAATTTTCAGCCTATGAAAACTCATTATAAAGTTATCAAATTGCCCCTAACACCTATACTAACATCATAGGCTAATAAAACATCAAAATAAGCCCCCAAGTGTTGGGGATGTAAGCGTTTTCAGAATGGTGTCCTCTTTGCCTGTACATTCTATCATAGTTTAGCTGATTTTTGGAGATGTACTCAAGTATATCATTTACTTAGGTTTGGAGGTCTACAAGTGGAGTCTTTCATGTGGATGTTTATGTTGGACAAGCTTTTAATGGTGGATCATCAAGAACTTTATACAGATGATGCTTTTGAATCTAACTAATCTATCGAACATTCACTGATATCCTATATAATCTGGTGTACCTGTTAATGTTATTGGAGGACTTTATTTCCTCTCATGAAAAACAACAGAACTGCCCACTACATTAGGTTATGTATGAACAATGATTATATTAAATATTAATTAGATGAAAAAGAAATAATTACACTACTAAATAATTAAAATGATAAAAGGCTTTCCTTAGGCGCATATTTCTTGCAGAAATGTCACCTAGATAATCACTTTTCGGATGCACCAATATGGACTTATGTTTGTGTGTGTGTGTGTTTTTTTTTGTTGTTGATAAGTATAAATTTTATGAAGCCATGGAAGAAGAAGAAAGGAGGCCGAGATGGCACCCACAAGAAGAAAAAAATGCTAAAGAAAGATGGTGGCATGTGCAAATGCACATGTATCAAAACTAACCACCGTGATTATAAACTTATAAGGTCGTGGGTTGCAATTTTCTTGTTTTTTTACCAAAATGACCTGGATTATATTAAGTTTAAATTTAAAGATGGGGGCATTTGACTGTGTTATATGGGAAACATGAATTCAACAAGCATAAAGAGTCTATCGATCAAAAAAAAAAAAAGCATAAAGAGTCAAATTGTTTAATACTTCATAAGGTTCATGTTTCATTATTCCAGTGGATATGTACTATCCTGATATTTTACTATTTTTGAGGAGAAAAAAAGGAGACAAGCCTAGTTGTGGAAGTATTTGGAACATGTAGTTCGTGTTTTCTAGAATTTATCCTCTTGGTTTAATAAATTCTTTGGTTATCAAAAAAAAAAAAAAAATCCTCTTTGTTAATTATGTTCTGGATGTATTCTAGTCTAAAGTATCTCTCTATTAGTTTCGCTTTGCTCCACAGCTCCATGTCTGACTCATGCGTTTATTACTTTTTCAGGATGCAGCGTAAAAAAGGTCAGTTTACATCATCTAAACCGAATTTGGAGGAGTCGGCAAGCTGGAATGCTACAGAAAACCCAAGACATGATGACTCCCTGCAAGAAAACCTGTGAGTTCAAAGCTATCTATGCATAATTTATCATTATTATTTTTTTTTTGGAGATAATCTGACCTCCCTTGAATAAAGCATATTTTGCTTCTCTTTTTATCACTCTTATTTTTCTTTTTTCCTTCTTTTACCCTTTTCAGATGATGTTATGTTTGATTTTTTTAACTGTGTTTTGCCTTTGTAATCTTTGCATGATATGTGCAGATGTAAGCATTGCGGCATCAGTTCAAAGTCTACTCCAATGATGCGGCGTGGACCTGCTGGTCCGAGGTCTCTATGCAATGCATGCGGGCTTATGTGGGCAAACAAGGTTAGTGTGTTTAAGAATGATCATGATGGCTCTTTATAGAAGCTTAGAAATTTTTTTCCTTGGAATACATTAGTGTTCTTCTGTTTGTGCCATTCTCGTTGCATCTGTACACAGTGAAAATGTATACTTCCATTTTGTTGTAGTTTTGAGTGCATATTACCTTGACACTTGTTCTGTAGATATGTTTACATATCTCTAGCAGGATCTTAGTTTGTTTAGATGCTGATTTAGAGTGTATTGTTATCTCCTTATTTGTTGTTTTTTCTCTGCTATGGTTCATCCTTTATTTAAAAATGAAAACCTAAACCAGGACGCTTCAATCTTCATTGTACCTTTATCCAAATGGTTTGATTTTTGGAACTTATTTCAATCTACCTACAAATTGCATTTTAGATAGGAGAAATGTAACATATCAGGTTTCTCTTTCCTTCTTCTTCGGTGGATAAGCTAGAGTGAAGCCCATAAGCTAGAGTGGAGCCCACAACCTCAGTAGTTTTATTGGCAATATGTTAACCAATTGAGCTATGTGTTGACCCTTACTGGCATAATACCAAAATGTATTGATACATCATTGGGTATTTGGAATAATTTACTTTCTATAGCTTTGTTATATTTTTTCTGTTGGTGACCTTGGAATAAAAATATTTCAGTGAAAATGTTGTATATAATATGTTGCAATTAAATACCATGCCTTAGGCTCAGGCTGCGCCCCCAATATTTGAAACTTTTTTCATTATAATTGGCTCTCGGAAATCTGTCATAGTATTTTTAAATTCTTTAACAACTTTTGAGCTTTATAAGCATCCACACATTTTCTAGATCCAGAATTGGTACTACAATTTTATTTAGAAAATGTTGGGACTCCTAAGTCCCAAGCATGGTTTAGCCCATACTCGTGTTGACGAGTTTTCTGGCAACAACAACAACAACAAACAACTTAGCCTTATCCCGAAAGATTTCAGGTTGGCTAAACAAATCTTATTCTTCCACTCCACTGTCTAAAAGCCAAGTCTTCTATTAGTTCGAAACTGCTTTCACTGTCAACTTGATTATTTCTTATAACTTAGGCTGTAATCTGCTTTTGTTGAACATATTCCCAAACCAACTAAACCGACTTTGTTTTAGTTTTACCGTCTCTTCCCTTGGAGCTATACTACTTCCTACACTTTCTCCAATGCATTCATTTCTAATTTAATCTTTGTTAGTCTTATCAGTAGTCTTCTTGTCTGATAAATGATATATCTACAGGGAACTTTAAAAGAACTTTCCAAGGCTTCAACTCTGGAAACCCAGAGTCCTCCTCCTTCTGCTAAACAAACCTCGCAGGCAACGGAAGAGGTATGACTCTTCGACAAAGAGACAAGAGAAGTGTAAGGATTCTATTTCCGCTTGTGCTTGTGGTTTTCTAAGTTTGTTTTTCTTTTTTTCTGAAGGATGAAGCTCATATCGGAAGCAAGGGCGAAGCCCCCTCTGTTCCTTCCTCCACCAATGGAGATACCAATAACTTGGTTGCAACATCTGAATAGTAAGTGTGCCCTAGACAAACCAGGCTGGACTGTTGATGGCTACTGACTTTCAAATCTTAGCTTGTATATACAGATCATTTTGTTGTCTTTTATTATTATTATGATCATAACATCAAAGCAGTGAACTTTTGCACTCTGCGCTGTTCCTTCCAAGCAGGGTAAGGTAAATATTTGCATTGGTAGAAATTTGATAATTGGGAGAGATGGACCTGATTCAGTTGTATTTGATAATTTAGGGTTGGATTGAGGTTTGGGGGTTAATAATGACCATATTTAGTAAGATATTGGATATGTTTTGGATCAACCATACTCCTATCGGATAGTAGTACACAATCCTATTGTTTTTATAGGATCAATATGTTGAAATCTGTTATGGATTGTATCCGTTGAAGACTCAATGCATTGGTTATCGAATCAGTTTTGGATTGACTCATCCGATCCGAGCCTGATTCATCATATAGGCTGTGGTTCTATCCCTTTGCCATGGTTTAAAAATTCGTGGAGTGAGTGAGATGGTCGATATGAATTTTCCCATCACATTGAGTTGTCTGAGATCCGATTCAATCTTTTGATCACCCCCCAGTCAAGGAATCAAGATGAGATGGACAATGTGAATGGTTCTTAATTACAAAGTTGCTCCTCTTGAAAAATCATTATTACCTTTCATGTCCATAATCTTATTTCACACAACTCTAAGTCGTCTTCACCATTTAAAAGTGACCTTGGTTCTTTTGACCTCTGTCGATCATTGACAATATCATTGCCATTGTCGGATTCTCCATCGGAGACTTTCTATCACCTTCACCATTTAGGATCGTAGTTCTCTTGTTGCAGGGTTTATGATTAGATAATGGGTTCGAAGTTGATTGATCTTTAGATCACTAGATACAAAATGGCCCTACCTTTTAGGGGAAAAACTTTTAAGTGGGCAAGTCGATTCAAAATTTTGAGAAAAACTTTCATCATCATGGTTTTAAAACTCGATTTCTCATCTCGTATGTGACTTACCTGTCTTGTCCATGCTCAATATTGAGACGACTTGGGCAATATGTCTCAGTCTCAAACGAGTTTTGTAACCATGCTCTCCGTTGGATTACCCAGAGGTATTCCAAATTTATATGGAAATGTAGAGGCATGAAATAAATTCAAAATGCCATGTCTTGTAACGAAAAGGGTTCCTCCAAATTGCGGGCGTACCATTTTAGTACTAACTCGAGAAAAAAAGATGAGGTTATTTTTGAAAATCCAAATTGTTGACACGATAGAATTGTGGTGATGCAAAGGAGAAGATCAACCTATACCTCCTTAGATATACAACCTTGAATCCACAAAGCACAACATGTGAAATAATTCTGAAATTCATAATAATTATGATTAATCATTGCATTTTTATTATAAAAACTCTCTGAGTTCTAATAATTCCAAAGGAGCCGCACTTTATCATGTCAGTTACCCACCAAACCACAATGATCCACATTATAAGATTCAAATTGATGATGTAGATCCTAATCGCATCAATTTGTTGCATCAAAAAATATGATATGATGCCATAGGATTATAAAGGAAAGAAATTCTATGAATTCTGAAAAAAAATAATAATAATTTTCACTTTGAATTTTAATTTTAAATTTGGGAGCTTGGTATCTATTTCAACACTTTTGATAAAGTTCAAAAAAGATTCTTTTCTGCCTTTTGTTCTTTTGGATATGAGTTTTTCCACGAAATCTAGAAAATTATTGTGTTGAATTGCCAATTTTATAATCCATGTAGGCCCAATGACTCTTAGTATGATTTGAAATCTTATTAAATTAGTCATGCTAGCCTGATTCATAAAGTAAGGGACAACAAAATCTCTCTAATCATTTTACTCAATATTAATTAATAAATAAATATCCCTTACGTTAATTTAAATAAAAACTCTATATCTTGTAATCCCAATTATTTTTACAAAATAGTAACTTCTTTTAAATATAAATTTTAAAAAAATTATAAAATTTACCATTTGACTAAAATTCTTTTATTAACCTTAAATTTAAATTATTGAATAATAAAATTCTAAAAACTAAGACTTAAAATACCTTAAAAATTAATTAAAGTACATGAAAAATTACTAAAAATAATAGGTTTTTATCTTGAATTTCAATTTGACCATTCAAATGCCCTTTTCTCGAGATGTGCATGTGAACTAATGTTGTAAATCTCATTGATAGCTTTTCAAATTCCTGTTATAATGGTAATCTAATTGACATTCATGAAATTATGAATTTTTTAAGATAAGATGGACGTTTAACCGTTCAACAACCCATCATCTTTTGGTCTCCTTTCTTGTGATCTTGTCATACATTAGTTTTATATCAATCTCAAACCTTATTCGTCAAAGTCATTCTAGAGAAAACGTAATATCAATGAAAACCCTCAATTTCTATCAAAGTTTCACAAGGTTAAAGTTTCGTTATTGTGATTGTAGAGGTTGATTTTGTGGTAAGTCAACCTTGATTATGATTTCATTATTAAATTCATAAAATAAACAGAGAAAATATGAAAAAAGAGAGGACAAATAATTTTTTAATGGTTCGGCAAGCGTGTTTATGTTCATAATTTTTTACAATGGTCTTTAATCCTTTAAATAGAAAAATCCTAAAAAGAATCATAATCCAATTGAAATTATAATTTACCCTATTATCCTTTATCCAAATTAGTAATTAAATAAAAAGAAAATAATCATCTTAAATTATAATTCTTTCCTAGTAAAATAAAGTCATCTTAAAAAAATACTACATGTTCATCTCGAAATACGTGTTAATGGTACAAATAAACGATCTAGATGGGAGATGATTTTATCCCTTCACAATAATGATACTGTTGAAATTGGATTTCACATATTCCAGATACACGTGTTTTCAACTCTCATTGAAAATTAGAAGTTGAAATTCTTCGAATAAGACTAATCGATGGCTTATTGATTTACTTTTCAAGCTCAAAATTTTATTTTCTCCAGCATTTAAATCTTAAAAATAAGACAATAATTTTTAGGGGTTGAGAATGATGGATTTTGGTAAGAAATTCAAAAACATCTTTTTATATTTCTCAAAATTTTCCCAATTATTTATGAAACTTTCATAAATTCTTTGAATTAATCGAAGTGAAGCCCACCTAAGAATTACCGAATCCGAATTTTATTATTATATCTAAGATTCTAGGACATATTCAAATACATCAATTTGTCTACAAGTGCTCCATAGATTCTCCTAAGGGCTCTAGAGCAGAATCTTTAGCTTATCCAAATGGTATCTAAAACACTTTTTAAAAATTTTAGAAAAAAAAAAACGGAAAAAAGAGAGTTTCTATTGCCACGCCAACTTTTACTAACGTCACCCCACCAATTCTTTGGTGAATTATATATGAATGGAGTGACGTTAGCAAAAGTTGGTGTGGCAATAGAATTTCTCTGCCATAAATAAAAAAATAAAAACTTTCCAACGGGTGTAGTTTAATTCCTTCGTCAATAGCACGCCTGCACTTATTACATCCACCGTTGGTATAGGTGCAATGTGGGACCCACATCTGTCCCTATTCTCTGACACACACCCTACCTTCCATGTGAACTAAGGGGCCCACATATTATCACATAGCGGATGATAAACGGACGGTTAAAAAACCCAAACTAAGGGCCCCACAGATCATCAAAATTAGTGATAAGAATCAAACGGTCTTGAACACTCAAAAGAAACTTAATTCAGTACTCCCGGAACTGCCTAATCAACTCTATTTTACAAATTTTCCATCGATAGGTCAATAGTACATCATCTTTCTCTGGATTCTCTGCTTCGGTGAACAATTTACTTAAATTTGCAAAAATTCGAAAAGAAAGCTTAAAAGGATCTCTTCGAGGAAACCAAGCGGCGTAATCAGCAGATATTTGCTATTTTCGGGTATTTTTTCCCAAAGTCTCTCAGATCTTCTTCTACCACTACTTAGATTTTCAAATTTCTGATTTTTCGTTCAATTAGGGTTCGAATTATGGTTCCTGAATTCTAATAATTGGTGTTTCTGCAACTAATTTAGGTTATGGGATTAGGGTTAGGGTTTCAAATTTAGTGCGAATTTGATGTTTGAATGATGTCTGCGGCGAATCCTCAACCACTTCAAGCTCGTCCCTTTGAAGATCACATACAAATCCCTATACAGATCGATGAAGATGATGGAGGTTATGATGCTGATGATGTTGGGGAAGGAGATGATGATACGATGGATGATGTTGATGATGTCCAGATGAATTCGGGAAACCATGGAGATCATAGTATTGTTGCATTGCAGCCTAGAACGAGTGAGCTCACTCTATCGTTCGAAGGCGAGGTTTACGTCTTTCATGCGGTCACACCTGAGAAGGTTTGTCTTTGTTTCATCTTTTGTTTCTTGATTGTTTGCTAGAATTTATTGAAATTTGGAAGAAATCAACGGATTCAAATATTTCGTTATAACTGTCATTTATAGTAATGGACAGTGGGATTATGATTTGCTTTTTATACTTACCGTTGGTAGTGTGAACTATGTATAAAGGATTCAACCGATTAGTTATATGTGTATATATATGTGTGTGTGTGTGTGTGATTTTTAGTAACGGATTCAAATAATAGTAATATCTGTGATCTATAGCAACAGATAGTGGAATTATGATATGCTTTTTATATGTTTCGTTGGTAGCGAGAAATTATGTATAAAGGATTCGATTGATTAGTCATATATATGTGATTTGTAGTAATGGGTAGTGGAATTATGATGTTCTTTTTATATTTCTTGTTGGTAACATGGACGCATGTGTATGAAGGATTCAACTAATTAGTTATTTTATCTGTAATTTGTAGTAATGGATAGTGGAATTATAGTTTTCCTTTTTGTATTTCACATGTACAGAAAGATTATGCATGTGCTTCTAATTATTTTACATTTATTCCTCTACTTTGGAAATTTTTATCATCCTATTTGGTGTCACGGTTATTCGCAGTTTGTCATTTCCTAGTTAAGCATTCGATGATTCCTAGTTAAGCATTTGATGAGTTTGTGTAGCTTACAAATCATTGAGTTCTAATCATGGTAAGTTTATTTTATTATTTTGTCTGATATATGATATATGTAATGAGATATTAATTAGCAGTATTTTTAGAAATTTAGGCATGAGGCAAGGGGCTCAGCTGGCAAGTGCCACCAGGCATAAGCATCACGTGCAAAGAATTTTTAAATAAATAGTTAATAGTTAAGACACAACAACAATAACAAAGTCTTATTAACATAAGGGATATAAAAATAATTATAGCAAAATAGGGAAAAATATTAAATAATAGCATAAATAAAGAAGAAGGGGAGAAGAAAGACTGGAAACAAAAAGAAGATGAAGAAAAAGGTGCAGAACAAATAACAGACAACAGAGATTATGATTTAGTTACGTCTTGGATGAGGTGTTACACCTAATATTTTCCTACTCAAATCTTTAATGCCCCGAGGCATTTTTATTACACATCGGCTTGAGGTGCGCCTTGAGGCGTATGTCTCACACGTCTTTAAAAACATTAAATTTCACACTAATATCTCACGCATTTAAGAGATATAAATTAAAAGGTCCCCATGAAACTTGTTTATTATCCTTGAGGAAATTGTGCGTTAGATTTGCACTTCAAATTTATTTCGAAGATTCTATTATGTTGTCAACTACTTTTATTTGGGGTAGGAAAAGTAGACATGTTTACGAATCTCATAAATATGTGAAATTCATGAAGTAAGACACAGATTGATAGACACGTGCCACCAATATAAAAATAAGGGCAAAGACATGCGGTAGGTGTCGTTCATGTGTACGACACGGCGCTTCAAGAAACCTGAAATATTGACATGCCCACACACATGTAGTAGAATATAAGATTTTAGTTATGTTTTGACTAAGATTTTTTTTTGACGTTCTCAAGCTTTTTTCAATAGAAGTAGGAGAAATAAAAGAAAACATCTTTATACAGCATAACTTAGTGAAGTAAATTTCTAATATTCATTTGGTAAGTATGACAACAATATTCTAGGAAATTGAAACATATACAAAGGAAAACTTTCAGAGATTGAGATGACCTGCCAAAAAATCCAATGGAAACGAAAAGAAAAGAAAGAAAAGGAAAAATGAAAGCTAAGTTGACATGTTTATGATCATTATCTTTCATGGACTAGGAATTTTAGAATTGCTTTGAGATCAACATAGGTCCAATATCGTACTAAACTTCATTGGATATCTACTATTGGTGGATTATTTTACTAATATGATTTACATTTGCTGCTTGTGAGTTACATCATTCTTGTATCAACGCATTATATTTGATTTGCATACAACAGGTGCAAGCAGTGCTATTGCTTTTGGGAGGACGTGAAATACCTACTGGTGTTCCTACCATTAATGTACGTTTCCATTATAAAGATAGGGTATTTCTGAAACTATGCAATATTTTAAAGTTAGGGTATTATTTGTATATTTCTTGTCACTTTTTTATTTTTTGTGTATCTACAATTCTCTCCAGGGTGTGGGAGATGCTCCACGACGCCCAAATCTCTCACGAAGAGTTGCTTCCCTGGTTAGGTTCCGTGAAAAAAGGAAAGAGCGATGTTATGAAAAGAAAATTCGATACAATTGCCGTAAAGAGGTTGCTCAGCGGTAAGTTGGATTTCATATATGCACAAGTGTGTTTTTTAATTTAATGTTGTTGATCTGACAAAAAGTTCCCCAAATTATTCTGCTAGTGTGCAAATGCTTTTGGGAAGATAGACGAGGTTGATAAGGATTTTGTTGGATCTCTGTTGTCGTTATATGTTGTTTTCTTTGAAGATTGCTTGAATTGTGCCTGAGATATTTTTGATGTCATTGTCCCTTCTTCTTTTTTTATATATTTTTTGGGATATTGTATTTAGGTGGTATGGTGTTAGAGTTGATTATTTGTCATTTGTATCTTCCTAGTTGAGGGAGGTTTCCACTACTTCATAGTTGTACACAATTATTTCTTTACTTTTTTTTCCCTATAAAAATTCTGCACTTGTAAATATAAAGGTTGAAATATTTTTGTTCCATCATCTTGATAGGAAGACTTCTCAAAAAATAAAATATAAATCTTGATAGGAAGAGTCTATGAAGATTCGGGAAAGACTTCGGCCTCTAGGCTTAAAGAATTCTTGGGAGGCTGGTCATCTCAACATTTTTTCAAAAAGGATTTTATTGAGAAAAACAAAGGGGATATAAGAAGGCCTGCCTAATAAATTTCTACTTCCCATAGCCAATGATTCTCATCATATATTATCTTTTTGAACTACATTATTTTTTTTGAAAATTAAGTTTGTTACTTTCAAAGATCTTAATTGTCGATTTGTGATCATTATCGGAAAGTCTGAGTTTATATTAGTTTAGAATTCTATAATAAATTTGTTCCCTTTGTTCCGAGATTTTTGGTGGAATGAGCTATCATTTTAGCTTTGCATTTCCTCATATAGGCAGCACCGTAAGAAGGGCCAGTTTGTGTCCGCTAAAAAGAGCTATGAGCAAGGGTTAGTGGCTGCTTCAAGTTGGGATCCTTCACAGAGCAGCCTGAAGGATGATAGTACCCCTCGCACTGAAATTGCGTGAGTTCCAAGCTATCTTATCATTCTGTAGGGTTTATTAGTTTGATTAGATGGTAACATTTGTTACGAATTCTTGAATTAAATCCTACCTTCTCCCTCAAATGCTGAATCTTAACGTTGTAATTTCGCTTCTGTAATATTATATAGTTTACGCAAATGTCTACATTGTGGGACGAGTGAAAACTCTACTCCAGCTATGCGTCGTGGGCCAGATGGTCCAAGATCCTTATGCAATGCATGTGGACTGATGTGGGCAAACAAGGTTGGTTTAATTTTGGTAATTAAAATTTATTTTCCTTGTTTTCTTAACTGTTTGTATTTCTAACTGTTGATTTGAAAAGACATTATCCCATTGGATATGGTTTTACTCACTTATTGATATATGTCCGTGTTTTGATTCTATCAGTAGTTTCTTTTAGCATGAACAGATGGGAAAGGGAAAGTATTCTAGAGCAATGTTTTCAAATGCCAAGCCATGAGGCGAGGCATTTGGCTGGCCAGCGCCTTCAGGCATAAGCTTTAGATGCATGGATAATATAAAATTAATCCCCCCTCATTACTTATGATAATATAAAATGTTACTATTTTACATATCTGCAAGAAAGAAAATGTTTTATATTTGAATAATCTAATGCTTTTGCAAAAAGTAATTATTTTATATGTTTGTAAAAGTATAACTAAATATCAATGTTATTTCCTCCCTTTCAAGAGAGACCTATTTTTTTAGAGGTCAAACTTCTAATCACTTATGTTCTGTAGGCCTTTCTATTCAAGCACTACCACATAGAATCTCCCACTCATGTCGCACCATTTAATGAGTGGTACCACCAAGTGGCAAGTTCTTAGTGCTGAGGTGGCAGTGCACAGAGGGTAAAATGGCCCCATGTGTTCAGTGATCAGCTTCTTGTTGCCTCTCTGGAGCCATGTGGCACACTGGCATGATGTCAATATGTTTCCTTAACTTTTTTCCTTGCACATGAGGTTTCAAAAATATCATAAAAATAGTTTTGATCCAGAGTTTCCTTCAAGGATTTTCGTTAAGGTACAACTCACGTGGGTTTGGTTGGAACCTACTCAAGCCCAACTTGGGCCTCAAAAAATATTTTGCCTGAGCCCTACTCAGCCTACACTCTGGCTTGACCTGCTCCTCCCATGCCAACCGGAGCTATAACTTGGGTTTGTCTGAGGTTAGGCTGAGAGAGGGTCTTGACCCTATGAGTAGATGGCTGTTAGTCCTTCACATTTCTTTTGTAAATTTTCAGCTCATTTACATGTCTATTAATTCCAAATTGAGCATCATTATTGCCTCTGTTAGTAGCACTGAAAGTGTTCACTCTTAATCATGTTCATATTTTGTTGTGCTTTCTAAATTTTGAACTGCTTGATTATGAATGTTGGGCATGGTAAATTTTTTACGTTCTGTTTCTTGTGGGACATTCCAATAGTTCTCTGATTTATCTGATTTGCAGGGAACTTTGAGAGATCTTACCAAAAGTGGAAGGAATCGCTCTTCAAATAAAAATGGGCAGGTACGAATTCTGAGAAAACAATGATATCAATCTTCTATATAAAAGGACGACAAGTATCCCATCAGCTTGTAAATCAAATAAAGACTACGTTGCTTACTCCTTATTTGTACTCCTTGTGGGACACTGAGAAATCATGTTGGTTGATCCGACCCAACCGCACCATGAGTTGTCCATGTCATGGAGACCATATCCACAAAAGAGTAGTCTATCTATACTTGTTGTTAACCTTATGAAAAGTTGACTTGAAGTTGAAAAAAGCTATACACTTTAACTAAACCGTTGTTGTATATTCAATTTCCATTAATGATGTTGAAAGCACAAATTTTTTTGCGATTATGATCATCATGGTAAAGGACAATTAACTGTACAGTTGGTCCGCCAACGCCATTGCTTTATGCCCCATAGGAGGGAGTGCAAATATGGTGTACAAACATGGAGTAATTATAGACAATGCGGAGGCTTTATTGTGTTTTGGCAAGCCTTAAGCTCTTCTATATTTCTGCATTCTATATCTGCAGGATCTGCAACTTTCGTATACTGTTTTTTATTACTCCAGATTCATCTCTTGAGTAAATAAAATAAGAGACACCCCAACTTTTACTTACCAGACCTCAATTAAAAATAAAGGAAATGTGTGAAAGTTTCAAAATAAGTAAGACTTGGGGTGCCAACAGAAGCTCTTTTTTTCTTTTTTTTGTTAAATTTCTATTTGGTTTAGGATTTTATATGAACCTAACCATAATTGTAGACAACTACTAATCTTGTTTGAACGAGTATTATAATGTTGAGATTATAATTTGGACCAAACCTTTTTGTAATGTTTGAAGAGTGTTTTAATCTTTAATTGGGGTGTGATAAATAATTGAAGAAATTGGGCTGTGATAAGTAAAAGTTGGGGGTGCCAATAGAAGCTATCAATAATAAATCTCTTTGCTGTTCTCCTTGTTTCTTGTTTTCCTCTGTTTTCAATATATTATACTTGCCAAAAAAAAAAAATCTCTTTGCTGTCTGATTTTATCTGTCATCTTATTTATGGGATATTCAGGAGGCTAAAGCTTTAACCATGGAAGCTGAGAATTCCTCTGCCGACCCAGATGAGCAGGTACGATTTCTTAGAGTGAGCAGTTACAGAAACATGTGCTCAATGTAGTGTATAAATTTGGCAATTAATGAAATACACAACCCTTGATACTTAAATAAAGAAATTCTACCATGATTTATTGAGTTTCACTGATCTTTTTAATCTGCAGGAAACTCCTGAAGATTCAACTTTAAGAATTGTTGATCCTTCTATGAACCCAGATGAGCAGGTATGGATTTTAATTCTAATGAAGTTGCATGATCATTGGACACAAGATGGATTGTTTTGGGGCTCTTGGGGTTTGCCTACGTATAGTAAATAATGTATTCTCAAGTTTGATTAAAAGAAAGTATCAAACTTAGAGCAAATAATGCAAACGTATTCACAAAGAATTGAAGGACTTTGAATGTTAAAGTATGACATATATGCCTTAGAAGGGGACTTCGTAATCGTAATAAAATTACAAAACAGAATTATTTTGAATTTTCTCCTTGGTCTTGCTTAATATTATTTCAAGTTTCTTTTAGAAATATCACCAAAAATGGAATCTCTTGATTAGCAAGACTTTCCCAAAGGCCTAATGTCTTTCTTTGTATGTAATCTGATGACATATTCCTATATTCTCACCTTCATTTTGAGTATAATGCCTTAGCTGATATATTTTTTTAAATATTTTATCCCTTTTGATAGGTAAAATTCACTAAAAGTTCATAGCAAGAGGCAGTGAAAATGATCAACCTAAGAATACGAATACCATATGAAAACCCTCTACAAACAAGTACCATTCAACATAAAGATTACAAACCGACTCCCATATACCCAAAATATCTTCGAAGAAAACAGCCTTGAAATTTTTAAAGAGCTCGCACTGGAAAAAAAGTACCCAATTTAAAAAAAAATTGGAATTCCTTTCCTTCCAAATTCCCCCATCAAATGAAAAAAGGCGTTAAAACTCTCCACAAGATGCTCTTGGAAGTAGAGCTTGAAAACCTGAGAAAGAGCCATGTTTCAAACAGAGAGGCAATGGTTTCACTCCACAATGCCAAAGAGGAAAAGGAAATGGTGACTATAGTTTTAAGTAAGGTGTCAAGTTTGAATTCATTGTGTGATTTGGATCGGATTTGAGTGTTTGTAGTCTGTGCAGTATTTTATTTTGTCATTTATGGGTTGTGATGCGGACCCTAGGTGGTTACAGTTCCTGATTTGGGTTGCAACATGCAAAAGTTGACCTGGATGTAGCTGGATTGACCCATTTTTTGCTCTATTAGTGCCTAAACTAATAGAGATTAAAATTGGGGAAGAATTTTTCCTGCATATATAGCACATTTCTATTTTTCCCCTCCTACCCAATTGTTTGCAAGATCATTTGCTCTGTGATCTGCAACTGAAAAATAATACAGTTATCATGTCTACAATTGAAGGTGGATGCAGTCTCCCCATTCCTAAGCTGAAGAGAACATTCATTCAAACCTAACGATAAAAGTTTGTCTGCTTTGTTAGATTTCTCTTTCGCAGTTGGACTTGTGAAAACATGTTTCTTATTGTATTTCTTGTAACAGTTGTAACATCTCAGAGCCAGCAATTTGTCACTTTTTGTCAATGATCTTTTAGAAATTGCTCTATTTTGTAAATTACTAGAGTTTGCCCATGCCTACGGCATGATCATCCTCTTTGGGGTTAAGGGGTAAAATAGGAAGGACAATAAAGTTGTAGGGGTGTTATTGAAAAAGAGTAAAGACAATACTTATAAAAAAAAAATGGGTAAAGACAATGAAGTTGGAGGGGTATTATTGAAAAAGGGGAGAAGAGGAAGGAGAATAAAGTTGGTAGGGTATTATTGGAAAGTGGTAGGAAGAGAGAAGACAATAAAATTCAAGGGGTATTTTTGGAAAGGTAGGAGAGAAGGGAATAAAGTTGAAATTGTTCCTTGTGATGCGTGCTAGATTGAATCTGAATCGCTCTTTATGGGGGATAAACGTTGGGGAAAAACAACCGTTGTGTTTTATTATAGATTGAATCGATGGGCTCTTATGTTTGATAGTTGAACTGGCACTTGTTGATGGTAACAATAATTCAAATGTTGCTTGTAAAATATTCTTTATTTCTGTGATTTATCTTGCTTACTCATCTAATTGTCGGAGTTTGATCTTGCAGGAACTTTCAGAAGATCTTACGAAGCCTATACCTGTGGGAATTGAAGATCTTTCTACCAACTCTGATGAGCAGGTATGAATTTTAGATCATATGTAAGACATATATATATGATGAGCGGGTATGAATTTTAGATCGTATGTAAGACAATATATATATATATATATATAGGGTCAGGTTCAAAGGACAACCATTTCTACACACATATAGACAACGTGTTTTGTCTTATATGGGCAAAAATGTTTGGAATGGACTGATTTTTTATGAGGATGATCTCTGTGATGAGGAGATCATCCTTGCCAAAAATCAGCTCATTATGAAACTTCTAGACCGTCCAATTTTTGTTGAAAAATTATAGACCGTCCAATTTTTGTAAATCAATTTTGATGGGGTTACAAGTTTTGGAATGAGATGATTTTTTGCCAGGATGATCCCCTCATCACAGAGATCATCCTCACAAAAAATCAGTCCATTCCAAACATTTTTGCCCATATAAGACAAAACCCGTTGTCTATATGTGTGTAGAAATGGTTGTCCTTTGAACCTGACCCATATATATATATATATATATATATATATATGGGTCAGGTTCAAAGGACAACCATTTCTACACACATATAGACAACGGGTTTTGTCTTATATGGGCAAAAATGTTTGGAATGGACTGATTTTTTGTGAGGATGATCTCTGTGATGAGGGGATCATCCTTGCCAAAAATCAGCTCATTATGAAACTTCTAGACCGTCCAATTTTTGTTGAAAAATTATAGACCGTCCAATTTTTGTAAATCAATTTTGATGGGGTTACAAGTTTTGGAATGGGATGATTTTTTGCCAGGATGATCCCCTCATCACAGAGATCATCCTCACAAAAAATCAATCCATTCCAAACATTTTTGCTCATATAAGACAAAACACGTTGTCTATATGTGTGTAGAAATGGTTGTCCTTTGAACCTGACCCTATATATATATATATATATAATATATAGGGTCAGGTTCAAAGGACAACCATTTCTACACACATATAGACAACGTGTTTTGTCTTATATGGGCAAAAATGTTTGGAACGGACTGATTTTTTGTGAGGATGATCTCTGTGATGAGGAGATCATCCTTGCCAAAAATCAGCTCATTATGAAACTTCTAGACCGTCCAATTTTTGTTGAAAAATTATAGACCGTCCAATTTTTGTAAATCAATTTTGATGGGGTTACAAGTTTTGGAATGAGATGATTTTTTGCCAGGATGATCCCCTCATCACAGAGATCATCCTCACAAAAAATCAGTCCATTCCAAACATTTTTGCCCATATAAGACAAAACCCGTTGTCTATATGTGTGTAGAAATGGTTGTCCTTTGAACCTGACCCATATATATATATATATATATATATATATATGGGTCAGGTTCAAAGGACAACCATTTCTACACACATATAGACAACGGGTTTTGTCTTATATGGGCAAAAATGTTTGGAATGGACTGATTTTTTGTGAGGATGATCTCTGTGATGAGGGGATCATCCTTGCCAAAAATCAGCTCATTATGAAACTTCTAGACCGTCCAATTTTTGTTGAAAAATTATAGACCGTCCAATTTTTGTAAATCAATTTTGATGGGGTTACAAGTTTTGGAATGGGATGATTTTTTGCCAGGATGATCCCCTCATCACAGAGATCATCCTCACAAAAAATCAATCCATTCCAAACATTTTTGCTCATATAAGACAAAACACGTTGTCTATATGTGTGTAGAAATGGTTGTCCTTTGAACCTGACCCTATATATATATATATATATACTAGAGTTTGCCCGTGCCTATGGCGTGGGCATCCTCTTTGGGATTAATGAGGTAAAAGCAGAAGAAAAAAAAAAAAGTTAGGGCGGCGTATTATTAAATTTTTTTGAGGTTTAGAGGTAAAAGATGAAAAATAATAAAGTGGATTAAAGGAGTAAAAGAAGAAATATAGGAGAGTTATAGGAAGTGAAGTGGAAAGGCAATAAAGTAGGTCTCACAAAAATTTTAGTTGGATGGGATGTTTATCTTAGCTGGATGGAAGTGTGTCCCCCGCAAAAGTGGGCTCCTTTTTGGGCTTGGTTGATGAGGGAATAGTACATAGGAACACACTACAAAATCCTTGCATTTTCCTTCAATAGATACATGGACTGATCCTTTTTAGTGGGACTTGTCTGCTGAGCAGCAGGCATAATGACTACTCGCTCTCACATGCAAACCAGGCTCCTTACAAACAATTAAACAACAATTATTTCTGAATTTACATCACCGAGTGCTTTCTTCCCTATATTGTGTCTTCACGTTTCAATAGATGGGTTGTGAAAACTTGATTTATGCTTTTCCATAGATCCTTGACTTATGTTTATTTGTGTTTTATGTCTAAATTTTTATTTTTAATATGTTTTAATTCATCATTGATTTTCTTATATATCCAAACCTTCATATACTGTATTTGTTGAACCATGATTAGCCTCCGTTACTTCTTTTTTTCCCCCATTAATTGTCCTTTTTATTTCATCTTTGGGTGGTTACTGGGGTTTGGACCAAGTAAATAAAAAAACAAAAAAAACAAAAAAAACAAATCTGATATATGTACAGAGGGCTCTAATATATGGGTTCTGCAGGGAACCCTGTATGGTATTGGTGATGTTTCGACTGCAAAAATTGAGATTCCTGTCAATCCAAATGAGCAGGTAACTGTTTATTACCAACTTGTTATTAATTACCACGTAGATGGAGTCTCTGTAGCTATTGTTTCATGTCCCCACTGTATACTTCTCTGTGGCAGAGCGATTATTGACTTGTACATGGAGAGAGGCGAGCAAGCAAGCAAAGACTTCATATTTATTCAAAAGTCAGTAACTTTGCGACTGGGGATAAAAGTGACAACTACCGGTTGCTTACCGACATTAAAATTTTCTTTGCATAATTTATGTTTATAAATACTGGGATCCTATTGTGTATTTGGAGTTGTTGGAGATCCTGGGTGTCTCTTTATCAATCTTCTTATAGTATATATGACTTTTCTATCTTTTTATGCTCTGCTGTCTATTTAGTTAGAGCTCTTCTATTGCCACAACAACTTTTACTAATGGCACCCCAAGATGTGTGCTAATTCTTTGGTGATTTACACATGGATTGTGGGGTGGCAATAGAATCCCTCTTTAGTTAAAAGAGGGTGTTTTTTGCATGACTTGCAGAGAGGCGGCCCTGTTTGATACATCCATACATGTGGCTAACCAGCCAAATCTTTTTTATTTAGACAAATCTTGGCCAGCGTTTTTGTTTGTTTTCAGTGCTGAGCACATTCTGTGATGCGGTCTCTCTTTGGCATGGTTTGATTGCGTTCTTCCAATGTTTATCTAATGCTTCTTGATATGGTAAATAGAATTAAGATCTAGAAGGAATGGTGTACCGTTCCACTTCTATGGGAATGGTGTTTAAGTGACATGTTTTGGTTGGAGTTTAAAACGTATTGGGCTCGTATCCAAGCCTGAGGCAGCCCTATGCGTTCAATCTTCAATAAACATGTGCATGCTAATCTAGCACAACTGATGATTTGTTAATTGAAATCGCGTGTAATGGTAAAGAAGAACAAAGAATTAAACAAAAAGAGCCCAGTATGACATCTAGACGTGTTTGTCTACTTCCCTGAAAGAGCTGTCCTAACATCTCTTTTATCTGGCAAATTAAACACAAGGTCGCAAACCATGTTTTCTATCGATTCTGGAGCTGTGCAAGTCTTAGATTTGAGTTACTTTGCAAGAGGGAAAAACTATAAGGATAACATAATGGTTTGGGATCCGAAGACTCGAGAAGGTGAACTCATTTGTTCACAGATAATTCCAACGGTGTATGTGCAAGATCCAACGGTTAAGATTTATCTTAGAGACTCATAAAATATTCTTGGGACACTTGTTTTATCCAAATCATTGGATCTGACACATACATGGTTGGGATTGTGGGTGAACACATCTACCCTGACCCATAACATAATATCTAAAACATTTCTGTCGCCAGAAGAATGAATTGGTCTATTTAATAAAAATTCTAACCAACATATAGTAAAATAAATCAAATGTAAGGTACAAGGCATATTGAAATGATTTGTGAAAATCAGAGCCATTTAAAATTGAAAAACATATAAAGGGCTTCAAGTGATACCCCTAGATGAAGATTTTTCTTTGAGATTGTAATTTTTATTGCAGAAAATATTATGAACTAACGGATGAATCATCATCAAAGTGGTATCCCAAAGATTTGGGTTCGGCTAAACAAATACCGTCCAAAGCTATCTCTACTCTTACTGAGATTGTGTCATCTATTTTTATTATGTCAATCCACGTTCTTACCTTCCTGTTGTTTTTTTTTTTTAAACCTTCAACTAAGTTTATCTTTCCTGACCACAGCTGTAACCGAGGGTGCCCAAGCCATCTCAATCAACTCTCTTAGTTCGTATACTAGATATAAATATGATTCATTAAATACAATTAAAAAGCAAGACAAAATCATTATAGCGTGATTGAATCTAAACTAGCTAACTGGACGAGAATCTAATAATCTATCAGGTATTTTTTTAAAAAAATGTACTTCTCTCTACCATTGATTTTTTTATCATATTATATTATGCCTTCCCCAAAATATATTAGGGTCGGCCACAAAATCCTCTTGGGTTGTGAACTTTCTGCGCACGCATCAGATGACATACATCCAAAACCTGAATTTAAAATTACAAATGTTACAAATCCCTATAGATGGAACCAGGTGAACCGATTGCCTTACATCCTCGCAATGAACACAAACTCAACCGCATAGGTCTATCGGCCACATATTTGGGGTGCCATGTGTAAATATATTCATCTTTCATGCATAAGTAATGTTTTCTTGCGGAGTTGCCAACTCGTGTGGATGACCCATTTCACTTGACTAACAGGAAAAAAAGAAAAGAATGGGCAAGGAAGAGAGATGCCCCACTACAAATGTACAAAGAAAAGAATAAAGAAGAGAAAAAACCGTAATGCAGTAAACTTTCAGATCAGTGGAGATCAGATTGTGTTAGGAATCAACCTCTGATTGGTCCTCGCCTTGTGGGGGTGCAGGGACACCAAGTGTTTGAATATTACTAGCCTACCCTCTGTATTTCAGTACTTGATCACATGGCGTCGCAACCAGAGGTCATACATGACCATATGAAATGCATCGTATTGGATTGGAGGTGTATTCCATTGGAAATGCTTCTGAACCTGATAAATGTGGAGAAGAAAATTGGCCATCAACAGTTGGCAACAAAGAATCAAATTTTGTCCGTGCATCCAAATCCTATCACAACTTATCTTCCTAATTATAATTATAGAATAAAAGAAATCATAGACGCGATTATCATGTCGAAGACCTTAGTTGTTTTAAGAAGGATCATACCTCGAGTAAGTTGTCATGTAATGCAATAAATTCCTCATCAGGTATCTCCTTGAGAATGTACTTAAGTTGGTACACATCATTTTCCTTGAGAATGACAGAAAACTTTCGCCAGTTGAGAATATCATTGAATGGCAAGTCATAATAGTTGGACAAAATGACTGCAAAGCGAAGCACGGAAACAACTTAGGAAATGTGATTGGAAGTCGGTCTGATGGACACAATAGTAATGAAAATATATGTTTCCTAATCTCTAGATATTGCATGGATGTCATATTATCAAGATTCCATGCTAAGCATAAAGAGACTATTATGTCTGATTATGCAACTCTGAAAACAGTATACAATTCCATCGATCACACAGAATTTATGTGGTCAAACATTTTTCCTCCAGGAGTCTGAGTACTATTTTTTGTTTGGGCAAAAATAAATGAGAAAATAAATAATTTCCTTGACTTCATAACAAAAAAGTGAAAAGAAAAGAATGCATTAAAGCCCCACCTTTAGTAACTCTACTAAGTCTTCAACTTCAAGTTAGTAAATTAATAGCTCAAACCACTGGAGTTTAAGTTGAACCTACAACTTAACTTATAATTTTTTGGATAGGTTAAAAAATAAATTGAGCTCAAGTGACACTCCAACTACTCCCTCTCTACAAAGAACATCCCCCTAAACAATAGATCTTCAAAAAAGACACCCTTAAAAGTCCTTTTAGCACTAAACTCCCATAATACAAAAAGCCCAAAACGGAAATGATATTCCCAAAGAGAATGCCTCTTTCCTTCCATGGCCCGACTATTCCTCTCCCTTCCTCCACCAAAAGTGTAGCTATTGACGAATGAAATTCTGATTTGTAATCTATATTTCAAGCTTTTATGACTAATGACCATTTAAGCCTCACATTTTCTAATGTTGTGTATCTAGGTATCTTGATACCATCAGTGTTCAATGGGAAAATTCAATGAATAACAACAATCTGTATCGTGTCCTACATAATGGACCACCAAGCATTAAGCATCCCTTCAATGGATCCCGAACCAAAAACATAGCTCCCTCTCGATCCAGACCACCCATACACTAAATTATTTTTGACAGTCATAACCGACCATTGTGAGGGCCATGTGACAGGACCTAGGCAATGCAATAAAAAGAATTATAGAACAGAAATGAAACCTGGCAAGAATTTTACCAGGAACACAGCCATAATGAATTGAATCTGCGATACGAGCACTATTGACTTGGGAACCACCAGGGCATATGCAGAATTTAGTCTGATAAAATTTCTTTTGATAAACAAGATGCCCAGTAGCCCTATTTATTCGGTTGTTCATGATATCAAGTTCTGTGTCATTTTCCCATACACGTGCCAGTATAACTCTTATCTTAGAATTGCGATGCCCAGCCCAGAAACCAAGTGTTGTCCTGCAAAATATGCTCACCATTAATTTTAAAAGATAATTTAGCAAGATACAGACCCTTGCATATATATATATATATATCACCTAATGCCAGCAACAAAAGTCAAACAAACACTTCAACATCTACGTTAACCATTTTGTATACAAGGAGAACAAAAGCCACATACAATCTAATATGAGACTGTTTTGTCCCAAAATATTAAGCAAGTAACAGGAAATATGCTAGCAACTATTAAACAGAAAATAAAGGAACAAAATTTAAAAAAAATAAAGTTATCATCGTCATTTGAATAGGTCAGTTGTTGACTCGAGCATAGTTTTCATTTAATGAATTATCACTAATTAATTTCCTTTGTCTGTTAATGATTTATCACTAATTAGAATCAGATTTTAGTCGAAAGATTAAGTGGATGATTTTGTGTTAAGTGTCGAGAATCAAACATATGTAAGGAATCAAATGATAAGACCACTAAATGCATGCATTCTAAGCATGTCTCCTGATAAGGAATTCATCAGCACAGACAAAATCTTCTAATGTATGTCAAGCATTGGATGAGAAAAGGGATGGATAGCGACTGGAGAAGCCAAATCTAGAGGAACATATAATCTGTTGATGTTCCCAAAAGAGAATTAGAGACACTTCTGCGTTTAGTTAGGGAAAGAGCATGGTAACCAGGTTCGGATTCAGTAATCATTCAGCAGGGGTCATCACCAGCATAATTTGGATAAATCCGAGTAAGTTTTGGATAAAAACAGGGAAATTTTCGGGGATTATACAAATGTGGTTTTGGGTGTTTCTTCCAAAAATCCACGACCTCCAACCTCCCTAAAACCCTTGCTCTTGAGATTTGAAGGTTGAAGAAGATAGAATCTTGAGGTCGAAGGGCGAAATATTACCCGGTAGGTTAAAAACAGAGTTTTTAGGGATAAATCAAGGTTCTTATATTGGAAATAAAAAATAAAAGAATGTTTAATAAGATATTGGAAGAAGAAGAACAAAGGTTGAAGATCTATGGGCTTTTAGGAAAAAATCAATGATGCAAAAAAGACCAACAAACCTTAAAATGAAAAAAAAAAAAGAAGAAGAAGGGATGGTAGATGAGGGAGGTGGAGTTAAGAATTGGGAAGTTATCAGGAAAATATTACAGCCCAAACCCTTATATTGCCTGGGGGGAGATAGAGATTAAACGACTTGGTTACTAATTGGAAAATCAACTAGTTAATCTATTGGTCCCTTTTTTTAGTGAATTTTTTTTTTTGAAAAAATAGGAAAAGTAGTGACAATGGAAGTTGACATCTTCAACTAAGAGGCATTGCAGGCATATCAGTTTGGGCATTGGTAGTGCAATGTTCTACAAACACACTTCTAAAAAATAAATAAAAATCAAAAGTTCTACAAATATGGTAAATGTTTTTTGTAAATGGTAAGCCACTTTCAAGTGGTACGGTAAATGCAATTCCTTTGGATAAGTTTTTGAGATAGGTTTGGAATCCATTTTTTTGGAGGCCTGCCTTAGCAATGCAGAAAGCATGAGTTGGTTGATTTATTTGTTTTTGTAGTTGTTGGTGTTGGACTACAAACAAACACATGCAATGAATTTAAGTACGCTTGATCTTCAATAAATAAATCACCATTAAGAACTAGAGAACTGTTTTTATCTTGAGAAAGCTTTAAAACCCATACCTATTTTCTACATCATTTCCTCCAGCTGGAAGAGCGAACGGCTGAAGTACCTGAGGAAGAGCAACATCCTTGTGTGGGATGAATCCAACATCATAGCTTGGTGAACAAACAACTCGAATCGAATTCTTAACAAGAAGTGGAACCCCTTCAGTCGCTCTCACACCAACATCATGACAAGTAACAAAAAAATGATCTGCACCCAGTGTTCTATTCCAAAATGGATGCTTCATTATTAAGCTTTGGACGTAATTCTCGACAATTATAGTCATGTTCTCATACGATGTGCCCTAAAAATACAACATAAAATTTTCAAATTAACTTATGAACAAGTATTCTCTCATAAAATATGTAAATAATACAAAAGAACTAAATAACTCAAAGAAGCATTTTAATCCCAAAAAAGAAAATTTCTTTTCTTTTTCTTTTTTTTCTACAAAATGGAGATCTAAAGAGGTACTAAAAATTTTCCACAAAAAAAGAACAAAATAACTCAAAATTTTACTACATTTACAGACCATCCCTATCATCTTTATTATTTCTCATACAATACGTAAATGATACAAAAGAACTAAATAACTCAACGGAGCATTTTAATCCCAAAAAAAATCATTTTTTTTTTTTGGTGGGAGGGGGGGGGGGGGGGGACAAAATAGAGATCTAAAGAGACTAATTTTTTTTCACAAACACTGAATTAAATAACTCAAATTTTACTAAATTTATAGACCTTCCCTATCATCTTTATTATTTTCTCATAAAAGAAGTAAATAATACAAAACAACTTAAACGAGAAATTTAAGCCAAAAAAAAAAAAAAAAGACTTCTTTTTTTTGGGGCACAATATGGAGATCCAAACAGGCACGTAAATTTTTCACAAAACACAGAACCAAATAACTCAAAAACAATTTATAACAGACCTTCCCTCTCATCTTGTGACAAGAAATCGGGATGAAGAACAGATGCGCTTGATCTGGATCATCCGTACGAAACTTGCTCTCTCTGATATTCTGAAAGAAATATCCCTCACTCGCATACTTCCCTGTAAGCTTCCTCGGTGTCTGATAAAACGTATTCGGATCTCCATCTGGATATATATAAACCTTAAAATTCTTCTCCATTTCTGCGTAATTCAATCGAAAAACCTCTGGAGAATGATAGAGATTTGATAATTTCTCAGCCGAATCTCCCTCTGAAACTACCTTTATACATCAAAACTTGCGTAAAACATCGAGAAATCCGAAAAACAGCGAAAACCGAAATGGAGATCGAATAAAAAAGAGACGAAGATAGAGTACCTGAGAAGGATTTGTGGAGAGATCTGAGCCGTATTGGAGAGGGAAATGGAGGGATTTGAAGGAGAGATAGGTGAAGGAAATTAGGGTTAGAGCTGCGAGAGTGAGGAGAGATCTCTGTAGAGAGCAAGGTGGAGAGATAGATGGAAGTGGGGATGGTTTTCCGGCCATCTTGATCGGAAAAATTCGTCGGGAAACAGGTTTCCGGGCAGAAGTCGACGGATTCCGCGAATCGAGAGTGCTGTAGTGGTGTTAGCTGGGAACTGGGATGTGAACTCTTGCAAATTGCCGGGAAATGAAACCTAATTTTGTAGGGCATCTAGGGGTCGTTTGGAATCGATTCTGAAAATCCATTATGAGACATATTCTCCATTTTAAGTCGCATAGTGGATTAGTGTGCTCAACAAAGGCGTTTGTAACCATTCTGAAAATCCATTATGAGATATATAATCCATTTTGAATCGCATAATGGATTATTGTGCTCAACAAAGGCGTTTGCTAACCAATAACACAAACAATTCTCTCATAATGAGAAAATAATTTTTCAAATCTCTTTTCCATTGATTGGGCATGGAAAATCATTTTTCACTGAAAATGATACTTTATATGTGTATGGTTGCATTTTTCATGAAAAATGAAATGTCACTCTCATTTAAAAGTTCAAAAACAGTTGGATTTCATTTTTCCATCCATATCCATGGAAGAATTAAATTCACCCAAATTTTTATGACCAAATCAAAATCATAATTTCATGTATTCTTCTTTTCTTTTCTTTTCTTCCCCCCTCCACCTCAACCCTCTCTGCCCTTTCTTTCTCACTCTTCTCCTTCTTCCTCCTTTTTTGCCTAATTTTGTTTAGATTCGATCAAACCATGGAAATTGATTTTTCAATCCTACCCATTTTTTCATGGATTTCAAATTCTTTAAAAATTGATTTTCAATGCAATCAATTGTACAATTTTACATATTTTCTCTTTTCTATTGTAAGAACTATTTCCAAACTTTACCTTTTCATATTCGTTACAAATCTTCCTTTGCAAAATCATTTATCTTTACTACTATAATTAAAGTATAAATGAGTCAAACTTGATCCAAAACTCAATGATTTGAACAATTGAATTTAATAGATTTGGATCTTTGGAATAGATCTCGATTTTTAAAAAAATGGGTTATATATAATTTAATGTATATTGACACAACTCAGATCTAAGTAAGACACACATCCATTCCTAGATTGATTTGGGTCTAAATGATATATTACTTTGAAAATTATTTTTATTTAAGTTTTTCAAAAAATTTAGGAGTTGAACCTTCTAATACGTTAAATAATTCAAAATTTCAATCAGTCTTAGTCTCCGAAGAAAGATTTATATTTTAATGATCTAGCGAAAAAATAGTATTTGGAAAGAAGTAAAATGGGAAAAAAAAAGACCAAATTAACCATAATTACTCGACCCGGCTGAATCCAGCAATTGAGATTTGGTCAGATCAAATCCAATTTTAGTGAATACAAAATGGTTTGCATATACTAGAAGAAAAAAAATGGGTTTAGTTAACGGATCGAATTAAGTAGAAAAAACTTGAATAAGAATATGGGTTAATTAAGATCCAACCCTGTTCGGCTAATTTTTGTCAAAATAATAATGAGAAAAGTTAGAATAGAGGGTTGTTGACACCAAAAATTTCGTAAACAAAATACACTTACAATAAATTTAAACTTAAAAAACCCTAGCCTCCATAAAAAAAGACGGTTGAGATGTCAAGGAGTGCCAAGAAAAATGTATTCCTAAACAATTGTATTAATCCCTAGAAACCCTACACTAATCTCTGAGAAATTTGTGATTTTCCTCTTATCATAACCGTCCATTGGATGGATAATCTGAATCATGGATTGAGATTAGAAAAGTCCTTAAACTTATTAATTATTTGGACTTTTTTTTGTTCAACACAAGTAAAATTAAAAACTCATTACTATTATAATCACATTAGTTATTATATATATATTGTATTATTATTATAAGAAAAGGGTATGATGTATGCCATTATGATATTTTAAATTACAAAAATATCCTTCCAATATATTAAATGATGGTGAATTACAAACTTCAATCATTTATGATAATCCCACCAAATAGGCAAAAACTTATCGTCAAATATCTCTTCTTTCATGAAAATCACTGCCAGTAAAACTTATCCAGCTAAATCAAATTGTCGTTTAGGTGTGAAGGAAGTATGACTACTTTACCAATAAAATATTTAAACTCATATTCCTACTAATGTAATTTTCATTACAGATGGACAAATATTCTTATCCACCAATCTATTCAAGGTTGGAATCCAACTTGCTATTAAAGTGGGTATTTTTCACAATAAAGATACTCCGAATCAATGTCCAATTGGATATATATATATATAAACAAAAATACCCTTCATATATTTAGGGAAATATTCAACACGTGTTTAGCCCTATGTGTTTTCTCTTACATAATTTTACTTTAGTTTATTAATTCCCCCTCCCCCCCCCCACCAAATCTATATTTGGATTACCCCTTTACAAAATGCAAGACTAGGTTTACCTCCCCTTTCCTAAGGTCAATGTTCCATTTTGTTGATGAATCAATGTTTAAAATCCATTTTATTCAAAATACCGCAAAAAATATAAATTACTAACTTAAAATTTCGTTGTTAATTCATAAAAAAAAGGGGACATTGAGTTTCAAACAAGCAGGGAAATTCGATCTTGCTTTCTACAAGAGGTTAAACCTAGCATCATCAATTTCGTGGGGAGTATTACTAAAATTCTCTTCTATATAATACTTGAGAAACTGATTGAGAAAAAAGGGTAAGGCAACTTGTCATTATTTTAAGAGTCGTGATGATTGCACGAGGTTGGTAGGCAGCTGATGTGGTAAGGGGCACAAAATCATAGATTTTTTCTTCAGGATACACAAGAAAAAGATCTACGGTTCTGTGCCCTTGCGATGTCAGTCACGTACCAACCATGTACCAAAAACCTCGTGTATTCATCATTATTCTTATTTTAAATTTGAGTCAGTGAATCGGGATAAAATAATTAAAAAAAACATACTCAACTGATGTGGCAGGTGCATTGAACCATAGATTTTTCGAGTTACACAAGGAAAAATCTATGGTTTTGTGTACATTCCACATTAGTTGAGGATATTTGATTATCTTTTTTCGAGTCGATTTATCATTATTCTTTAAATTTTTTATTTTGATGACACACTTCATAGTAATAGATATATTTGTGTACAATAACAGTGGACATTAAACGAACCTTTATATTTCATCTACAAAGAAATTGGGCATCACCCATATTCTTACTATGAAACCAATGGATCACTAGTGGAGCAAAATCTACCTCTTAACAATAAAAAAGATTATAGTTGACTGGTTCCCATACAACTAGGATATTTACACACACACACACACAACACACACTGTGTGTGTGTTCTTCTTGTTATAAGTAAGGATTAGTATTTTGCTAGAAATTCTCTTTTTCCATACCTCAAAATCTTACACCAAAGATTCAATGAATTATATATGTTCCTCTCTTTCACCATGTTCAAATCTATGATGCCTTCAATCATAGAAAGTGAGTTCATTTCTGCTTCCACTATATTCATACACATTCATTTATGAGTTTCCCTCTTCTTTTTTTTTTTTTGGTTTTTATGACCTTCATCTTGAATATGTCCTCTAAGTAAGGTTTTAATCGACCTTCGTTCAGCATACCTAAACTATTTTAGTTAAATATTTTTTATTATTTACCTTATAGTTATCGTCTCCATTTTTTTATTTGAAAATATGCATTTATACTTTTATCTTTTCATTTTCATTTAATATCCTTATGCCTGTAGCATTCAATTTATTAACATGATGTTTCTTGATCAACTAATATTCAACTCCTTAAGCATATATAAATGATTTTACTTTCGTTTTAAAAAAAAAATTGTTCTTATTTTTAATTTGATTTTCACGTGAAATGCACCTCTACGTCGAACTTGGAATTCTAATTCAATAGCTAACATATTCCTCAATCTCTTCATTCTTATATATAATAGACCCGAGATAATGAAATAGTCACTTTGAGATAGTTGTAACAAAGAGAAATTTAGTTAAAAGGAAATTAAAGCATCAAACCACCGTTGCGATAGTCAATCAAGCATACAATGGACAAGAAGTTGGTCAAGGCGAGGCCAAGTGACAATCATGCACCAGTGTGTGACAATGCATATGTATACTTATTTTCTTTCTTTATCATGGGTTTCCCCACCCTTCTACTGAGGCTAGTCACATGTCACACACACACACACCACCCCCTAAAAAAGTCCTACATGCAACTGATGAATGGTCCTAAGAAATTCACACACACACACACATCACCCCCTTAAAAAGTCCTACATGCAACTGATGAGTGGTCCTAAGAAATTCATTACTTCATGAGATTTCAAACACTTGACCTACCCTTTCTAAGGAGCTTATCAAGGCTCAGCTTGCAACTAGGCCAACCCTTGGGAGTACTATATACCTTATTAAGTGTAGTTCTTCCAATGCTCTCTAAATCATAATAATAAATTCTTTGATTTTTATTTATTTAATTTTTATATTGAAAATTCTTAGAATTCTTTGTATAAGAGACTAACAAATTAAATCAACGAATTGTTGAATTAATCGATGAATTATCTTTTAATCATAGAATATGATAATATTTTTGACTTCATTCTCAAAATTTTATTTTCTTCAACATTCAAATCTCAAGAACAAGATAGGATAGGATATTTTAAGAGGTCGAAGATGATGGTTATTGGTGTCAAACTCTAAACCAACTCTTGAATAATCCCCAAATTCATCCAAACTAACCAAATTAAAGCTCCACTGAATAATTACAAAAATCAAACTTTTACTTCTTAACATTATCTCGGGCGTCTGTGCTCTCTCAGATATCGATCAAAATCATCCAAATATCGTCGATGGAGCTCCTTGTCTCCAAATATCTCTTTCATCTCCTTTGCTTTTGTTCTTAATGACTCACCCTCTTCATCCACAATAACAAATCTCAATGACTCGGCCACCGAGTCCCTCGTAAACGATCCGTCTCTTTCATTCCTCGGGATCTCCAATCCCATCTTCTTTGATTGCAAAACCCTAGAATTTAGTCGTTGATCTGATGCCAGTGGGAACATAACCATGGGTAGTCCCAACCCAAGAGCCTCGATTATCGAACTCCTACCACAGTGAGTCAAGACACCACCCACTGATTTGTGACCCAATATCCTGAGTTGAGGGGCCCAACCTCTACAAATCGTCCCACGACCCTTGACTCGGTCCTCAAACCCGGATGGTAGAGTATTTGACTCATCTTTGACCCAGTCAGGCTTTTTACTCAGTACCCAAAAGAAGGGCAACTCTGATAACTCTAAACCAAGAGCCAACTCGGTCATCTCTTCTTGACTCAGTGTTGGCTCGGTTCCGAACGCTACGTAAACCACGGTTTTTGACACGTGTCGGTCGAGCCAATCACGAATTGGGGCCCACTTCTCATCTTCTTCTTCTTCTTCGTCTTCAGTCTCTGGTGGTGAGGGAGGAAGCAAGCCCACCGGAACAACCGGTTTCCCAAGAATCTCTTCGTAGAGACTTAAAAACTCTCCTTCGAACTCGGTACAGCTTCGCATAGCTACGAAATCGCAACCTTGAATCGCGTATCCGATCCGAGACCCATCCGTCACTCCCGAAACGTTTCCTTTTTTGGTAGCAGAGAATTTTGATATCTCATGGAGGCGAAACGCAACGTTGGAAGGAAACGGGATCCACTTGGGAGGGACAGTGAAATGTTCTGGTTCTGTCCTTGAATCTTGACCGTTAATCAGATCCTTGGGTAGGCCAAGGAAGACAAACGTAGCTGCGCCGAACATGCTAAAGTAAGCGGAGGATATACCAAGTTTAGCTACAATTGGTGGTAACCAATGAGCGGTAAAATCGTAAATAATCCAATCAGGAGCGGAAGTTTCTAGAAAGTGAGCCAAGGTGGAATCTAGACCATCAAATGCTTTCTTGAGATACGGAACATCGTTGATTAGAAGATCACTTGTGGCTTCTGCGTTTTGGGGTAAATTGTCGACATGAGGCAAAGGAAGGCTAACTAAATTTAGCAGAGAAGATAAATTTGGAGGGAGTTTGGGGAGTCTTTGTATGTTTCGTGGAGTGGATACGAATGATACACGGTGACCTCTGAGAGCTAAACACTTGGAGAGCTCTAAATATGGTAGAATGTGACCGAAGGCTAACCATGGAAACATCACAATATGAAGACTACCATCCTCTGTTTCAGCCATTGAAGAAGGAAAAGATAATGCTTTGAGGTTCGTTGAAGTGTTATCGTCTCTGTTCTTCCTTTTATTGAGAGGTGTAGGTGATGTGATACACTCTGTAGCATTTTATTAATGGTATTTCGATATAAAATAAACAATTTATATCGAAATAAAAAAAACAATGGTGACAAAAATGATGAGGTTGGCGGATACCAACCCTGTTTGTCTGTTTTAAGATCACGCGACTAACGTGGTTTTTATTATTTAAAACAATGACTCGGTTTTGAGTCGGACGAGTTAAAACGGTAGGTAATGCCTTCCATGAGTTTTGAGTGGTGGGAATCGCTTTGACTCAAAAAAACAAAATGACGTTTTTTTTTAATAATGCGATGGTTTTTATTTTGAAAAAACGAACTCACTTTGATTTTTGGACTTCATTATTATAGCTTCGCACGCTTGACAGGACAAGAAGAAAAATACAATTAAGTATTGTAATGGGCAATGCAAATATCTTATTGGGTATCCCTAGGAATAGTTCTCTAATGTATTAACAGGAAATAATGCCAAGATTTCCATCTAATTCAGAATATTGTAGGGGTAATTTTTTATTATTATTATATATCTTTCAACCCTTATTTCTTTAAATTCAAATTGATGCACTCGTGAGGGCCCTTAAAAAAACACTCTTAACAATTAAGTGACGATTGTAGCATAATAACAGTTTTGAGTATCGAAGATTACAAAGGTTTGCCTCGGTTGGACCCCTATTTATATATTGAGTCCTGATCATATCACTTGTCATGTGGCATACTCAATTGAATCCCTGACATAATAAGTTTGAAAATTGTAGATCTGTACATCTCGATATACACGGTTGCATTTTCCAATAAAAAAGTGTATCCCAATGGATTCATGTATCCCGAAATGTACACATCCACGGTGCCCGATTGATTGCGCTTCTAAACGCAAATTTCTATGTGTTTGCGTCAAAAAATGGTATTTTGCGATTTTTTACGTGTTTGAGAATGCTTTTAAACATTGCGTTTTGAAATTTTTAACGCGATTTATGAATTTTAACCGCTGCTTTGAAAAGCGGACGAGAGACGCTTCGCGCAACAGCGTTTAAGTGCAGTCAAGTGAAATGACTACTATACCCTTCGACATTATTAGAAATTTCATCGTCTGTCCATGATAATAACTTCGTTCATCAAATGGATTTTCCTCACCCATCGATTTCGACAGCAGCAGCCGACTGAACTCATCGACGACGACGATGTTAACTTCATTCAAGCAAAATCCATCGACGACGATGGCGGTAAACCCATTTGAAATGCAAAAATCCATATCGATCGACACCCTTCATCGTTGAACTCAACCCCGATTAAGACAGCGACGAAGATCGACGCCATTGACGACCCCGTTTGCGATCGACGGCATTGACGACGATGATTCGAAGTCCGATCGAAATCAATATCTCCGTTTGACCATTTTTTTCAATCGACGCCATTTTCCAATCTTTGTGAGCGCTCTCTCTTTCTCTCTCCCATCAATTTCAATTTTTGTGCATTATTCTTGACGAAATTGCTGGGAATCTGTTGGATTAACAGAAATTGCATATTTCTGTTGGATTAACATAAATTTTATTCTGCTAGGGCCGATTGTAATTTCTTGGTATATTTTTATTTAAATAAAATAATAGTAGAAATTTCTATAGAACTTGAACAATTGTGAATGATTCTTGATGAAATTGCTGGGAGTCTGTTGAATTAACATAATTTTTTTTCTGTTAAGGTTGATAAGTGTTCTTCGCTAAGTACGCTATAATTCGAACCTACCCATCTCTTAATTTCCTATTTTTTAAAGACTCTTTTCATTTATTCATTCAGATCTTATTTAATCTGTAATTCTTTTTTTTTTTCTTTTTTATAAAAAAAAAAAAAAGAGGGCATTTTTGTTGGTTTTGTTTTGAATTTGGATTTGGATTTGAATTGGTGGGTGTTTAACTAATGATATGGGTTGGGTCAATTTGATTTTATTGGTTTGGACTTGAATTCAAGGTATTTAGCTATTGTACTGTGTAGAGATTTAGCAAAGGAATGGATCTATCTTTGTTTGATTGTATTTGAATCTCATTGAGATTTTTTGTTTATGTTTTATCTTTGAATTCTGATTATTTGTTGGATTTTATGTGTTTATGTTGAATGTATCTAAGTTTGAATTGCTTGAACTTTCACATTTTTTTCTGATATTTTTCTTGTTCTGGTTATTAGTTATGTTATATCTTTATATTATTTGTTTCAAACTATTTGCCATAATTTGTTTTTCTTTGACGTTAGTGTGGATTAATTGAATGAATTTATTTGGATTATTTTTTTTAATACACATGGGCTGTTTTGTTAGAAATTAAAATTAAATGGATATTTTATGACAATATTATTGTCCCATCACAACATTTTTTAACCTTATATGTTCTTTCAATGGAGTTGTTTTGTTTTTATAATTTATAAATTTATAAAAAATAATTACACAGTTCAATTACACACATACACAATAAATATTGTATTTTGTACTAGGGGTGCAACTTGGTCCGGTTCAAACCGATGGCTTTGGGGTGGTTTGGTTTGGAACAAGTTGCGGTTCGGTTTCGAATTACAAAAATGGAGAACCGATCAATTTGATTCGGTTCTTGGATCAAGCTTGTATAGAACCGAACCCCTATGTAATAAATAAATATATATGTATATAATAATTATTATGAATTATTTGAAGAGTTATTACATAAATTAGTGATCTTTTATGAATAAACTAATGGTTTTTTATGGATAGACTTGTGATTTGTGGAACCAAACCAAACCCAACTGACTTTAATTTGGTTTGGGTTGGTTTGGTTTGGTTTTTATTTAGTGGAACCGACCTATGTTGGTTCGATTCCAATTTGACCTCAAACCGAACCAAGTTGCACCCCTATTTTGTATAGTCAAAGATTGAGTACACAGAGCTCCATCACCGTGGGATTGAGAACTGTGCGTTCTTCCGGTTATCTATATGATAACTTAACATTGCCCCCATTTTTATCTATATTTATTGTAATTTTATATTTATAGGGGTATTTTAGTAATTTTTGATGCATTATACGTACATTATGTTGGATTGTATATTATGCAGGTATTTTGTTTATCAGAAAAATTTTATGTCTATTTTTAAGAGGAGATGCTGTAGTTCTATATTTTTTTTAGAATTATAAATATTTTAAAATTAATACAATTATTTTTTTTAATTTTTTATATAATTTTATTATATTTATATATATTTACTATAATTATATATTTATAGGGGTATTATGATAATTTTTAATGTATTCTGGGTGCACTAGCAACCTTAAGGGTATTTTGATCATTTTACCATAATACAGCAAATTCTTGAAGCTGTATCAAATAGTAATTACCAGATTCTGATCAACAGTACAACACTTTTACAAAGCTCTATCAAATAGACTTTTCAATGTTTCAGCTTCTGACAGTAGAAACTGACAACAGATTTAAGAAGTTGAATCAATCAGAATCTTATCGTCTCTTTTCTTCCTTTTATTAAGAGGTGTAGGTGATGTGATGCACTTTGTAGCATTTTATTAAGGGTATTTCGATATAAAATAAATAATTTATATCGAAATAAAAAAACAATGGTGACAAAAATGATGAGGTTGGCGGATTCCAACTCCGTTTGTCTGTTTTCGATCACGCGACCAACGTGGTTTTAATTATTTAAAACAATGACTCGGTTTTGAGTCGGACGAGTTAAAATGGTAGGTAATGCCTTCCATGAGTTTTGAGCGGTGGGAATCGCTTTGACTCAAAAAAAACAGAATGACGTTTTTTTATTTTAATAATGCGATGGTTTTTTATTTTGAAAAAACAAACTCACTTCGATTTTTGGACTTCATTATTATAGCTTCGCACGCTTGACAGGACGAGAAGAAAAATACAATTTAGTATTGTAATGAGCAATGCAAATATCTTAGGGATATGTCACATGCGGGTGTATCCCTAGGAATAGTTCTCTAATGTATTAACAAGAAATAATGCCAACATTTCCATCTAATTCAGAACATTGTAGGGGTAATTTTTTTTATTTTTTATTATATATCTTTCAACCCTTCTTTCTTTAAATTCAAATTGATGCACTCGTGAGGGCCCTTATAAAAATACTCTTAACAATTAAGTGACAATTGTAGCATAATAACAATTTTGAGTGTGGTAGATTACAAAGGTTTGCCTTGGTTGGACCCTTATTTATATATTGAGTCTTGATCATATGACTTGTCATGTGGCATACTCAATTGACTCCCTGACATGATAAGTTCAAAAATTGTAGATCTGTACGCCTCGAGATACATGGTTGCATTTTCCAATAAAAAAGTGTATTCCAATGGATCCATGTATCCTGAGATGTACACATTTACGGTTCCTAAACTTTTTCCTATCTGGGAGTCGATTGAGTATGCCACCTAACAAGTCATATTATCTGAACTCTTATATATTTTTTTCTTTATATTCTCCAATGCTAGACTTCATAATCCTAATTTATCCTTAATTAAAATTTTAATGCTTACAATTTTTTTTATTTTTAGTAGTGGTAATTTGACAATCCCACATGGTAAATTCAATTGACTATCCTAATGTAACAAGTTCAGCTCATGTAGATCTGTGTTTCTCGAGATACACTATTGCACTTTCATATAAAAAATATATGTCGAGGGAACTATGTATCCCGAGGATCACATATCTACAATTCTCAAACTTGTCATGTCAAGTAATCGATTGAGTTTGCCACATGGGGTAATCAGATTATCACGACTCATTTTTATTTTATTTTTTAAATGTGAGATTTAAAGTTACTATTATGCTTGGTAGTTAACTTTTTTTATTAACAAGCTAACTCATTTGATTCTGGTTTTATAGAGTTTGTTCGTTAGATATACGAAATAATGTTTTATTTTATTTTTTTATTTCTTGCCGACAATCTTAAAGAACTGACGAATGGGTACGAAATTGATGTGCTTTGCCGTTGAACTCCCATCTTAGAAAATATTTTTCCCTAAAAAAATATGGCTTTCTGTGGGAAAATGGTTTTCCATCTCCAAGACCAAAACCAACTCTTTTTAAGATATTTAAATTCTTTGTCTTTTAATTTTTTATGAGTAAGCCAGTTTTTAATGAGTTCAATAATTGCAGAATTCATTTTCATTTTTCCAATGAGTTTATTCACATTGACCATTCTTCCAGAAATTTTATACTCTATTGAAGACGAATTTTCTGCAATCATATAAATCCTACGAAAATTTATATTTTGAAACCCTTTTTATCTTAACATATAAAAATATTGAAATTCAATATTATGTATAATTTAAAAAAATCATTTTATTTTCCAAACATTTGTTTTTTCTTATTTCATTCTTGTCCAAATAAGTTCTTTTATTTCTGTAGAAGAAAAACTCAAAAATCTTGAAGCGTGGTGGTTCCCTCGTTTGCTTTCTACGTTTTTTTTCAATAATTCCTATTTTAATTTTCTTAAGAGCAACAAATTGGCATCTTCTTCATTTTGAAGCCCTCGAACCACTTTGGTGCTCCAACCAGACTAGGCATCAAATTACTATTCATGTCTCTAAAGAAATGAGGGAATCTGGAAAAAATAGAAAAAAAAAAAGTAAAAGTGACATTTTTGTAATAATAATATTTAAAAAAAAAAAAAGAAAAAGAAAAGAAGATGATACAATACTAAATCTGAAAATGATAAACAATGATATAGTCAAGTGCTTCAAAAAGGTCTCCAAACTCTATATATGAAGCCTTGAATAGTGATATAAAACATCCGATCTTCAAACTGAAGTCTGATTGGAGTTTGGTTCGGACGGCTTTATCTCTAAATGTAGAGATTTATTGCTCTAAAGGTGCCACCACTAGCTCTCTTGCTCTATTTACAAAGCAAGAAATTTGCTTTCAAGGAAAAGTAATTTTCTTTTTAAAAATGATCATGAGAAAAATGAATTATGTGAAGAAAAAAAAAATCTTTAGGAAAATGTAAAATAACATAACATTCTCTCTTGTATCACATCACATATCTTGAAGATATTAGATCTGCACCAATTAGGTTTATTAGAGTATTAGATTGATTGATTGTGATGGCCAAATGTATTCATCATCCAAGAATTCTGAACATTTTTTTTCTTTGAAAATATAATTTTTCCAAGGGATTAGGTGAAAAAATTAATTTATTAGAAAATGCACAATCCTATATTTTTAACAGAAAATCAATTTTCCACCCAATTTTCACAGCCAACCATATAGAAACTAAAATCAATACCATAATTCCAAATAAATAAACACAAATATTTATATTATATTTAGGCATTTTCGTGATCAATTCCTACCCATTAATTTTATATTTATTTATACTCTATTCTAACATCTTTAAATTACAAATAAAGATATGAGTAAGGTCTTATTAATCATAGTTTTAAAACTCATCAAGTCAACTTAAGATTGAAACTCAGTAAAGTTGACTCAATTGGATTTCAAGTGAGATTATTGAGTCAAGAAATGCGTGGCTGGATTTTTTTTTCCACCTTTTACAGAAATCTTGACCAATTTTTTCCACCACTATGATCCTCTCTAAGAGTTGCTATTTATACGCGAAGAAAAAGATCTATGGTTCTATGCACTTGCCACGTTGAATGAGTGCAAACAGAGTGAAAATTTTCGAGTTAGATTATCATTAGTTCCCCTCAAATTCTTTAGCAGGGGAAAGCATTAGTCTCAAAGAGATAATTAATTAGTCCTGAAAATGATCGAAGAAAAAATGCAGAAAATAATATTTATAAATTTAATATATTTTTATTTGACTCACCGACTTGATAGAACTTGGTGAGCATTTGTACCCGATCGAGTTTTTGAGTTTTAAAACCATGCCATGAATATCTAGATTTGTTCAAACTAGATACAACCCTGAGCTGAAGCAAAGTGAATTAATTTGCTGTACTATATATGCTAGATTCATGAAATATAAAGAATGATGTACTAACCAATTTGTAAAGTAATTTTCTAACAGTCACAACACATCGAGATCATTGATAAAACGCGTTAAACTTAAGATTATTTTATCTTTAAACATCAGTGTTATATCTATCAAAGAAACTTTGATGCTTAAGTCAGTAAGATAATTCAAATTTCAGAGATTGATGGATATTGTGTTAGGTGTCAAAGGTGATTTTTGAAGATTCTCTTGTCCTGTTAGGTTGTACTCCGAACCGAATGCGCTTAATTTGGTCGAGAACTGAAGTACAAAACCTTCGCTCATTCCAACAACAATGATTGAGGTTATACTAGAAGAAGAAACAACTACTGTTGAAAGTTAAAACAATTATTGAGGTTCAATAAGTTTTAGTTGGATTCACCAATCAATCTGATAAACTTCAACATCATCATCATGATTGATCTTCTAAATACTACATCTAATTTGCTCCATCATTCGAATAACTTAATAATCATATCAACCCACCCTTAAGAAAGCTCTTGCACAATTTCTTCCATGCCTCTCTATCGGTATCGCAAGCTTCAATGCTTTTCATCGCATCTACGATATGGTGCTCCTGCCAAAAGATTAATCAAGAACCATTCAATAAGTGGACCAAGAGATCATCACCCAAATTAATTTATTTGTTGTTGTTGTTGTTGTAAAAGTTCTTAAAATATTGTAATCTACATCATGTGACATTCGGTCATGTTTTTGAAGTTGAAGTTACCTGATTTCGGGAAGAAACCAAACATATTTACCTAATATTTCATTTTTGGGATTTTTAAAACATTGGTGTGGAAATATTGTAAAACATTGGAGTGGATTAATCAGTGTAGCTACGAGGTTTTTCTGTAATTTAGGATTATTTTTTTTCACGTAAATTTGTGTGTTGTAATTGATTCCTTTTCCTTGTCCATACCCTTTAATTAAATTTCGTACCGCAAGATAATGTTGATTGTTCTTACCTTAATGAGATCGCGATCGAGAGAACGTTTCATGAGGTGAACAAGAATGTCTTTGGTGTACTCAGGATGACCTTGTATGCCCATCATGTGATCTCCATAACTGAACATCTCAATTCCTGTCTTACTTGACCATGCTATCACCTCAGCTGATGGAGGTAACTCCCTAACCTGATTATATTTTTCAAGTGATTCAGTGATACAAGGAGCATACAAAGAAATGACTAGATTTACAAACCTCGTCTTGATGAAATTCGATCACAGAGAGCTTGGAAGGCAATTGTAAGGATTTGAATAATTTGGAGGACGAAAAATTGATTGTTTTTATGCCAATATCCCAACCCGATTCTGATCTGCCTGTCTTTCCACCCAGTGAACGGCTCAAGATCTATGATTGTTGTTGCAACAGGAAGAATCATGGAACGCAAGCAAAACAAAAAAAAAAGAAAGAAAAAGATTAGGGCCATGATTTTGAGCCCGAAACCCATTAAATCCGGCCCGATTAGAGTCTATTAGATACTAACAAAAACATTCTTAAAATAACAAGTTTACTTTCACCTCTAATAAGTAATAACTGTTATTGATAAAATAATATCAAATAGGTTCCAAATGATTTTAAAAAGTGCATGAATTTACTTATTTATCTTTTATAAAATTTGAAGAAACAACCTGATGAGCTCAGGGTTTAACCCGTTTGCACCCTGCTGGTCTATGACTTTGCCTTCCTCTTTAGGATCGGATCAAGGCTCAATAAAACTAGCCCAAACCCAAACCATCCACGACCCTACTAACCGACTTGCATTTATGTGCAACAACAATATCAATATTCATGAAAGCATCGCTTTAAAACTCATGGAGCCTACTCAAAAAGTGGCCAACTCAACTTGATTGGATTTGTAGGTGACTCGTCATTAATTACTCAAATCTAACTCAAGAAGAAATCAGCTAAAAAAAAATTGCAAAGAATAAAGTACTAAACTCAACCAAGTTATGCAACCATATTTAATATTTTGTGAAGAACAAAAATTAAATATAACTAGAGGTTTGCAATCATATTTAATATTTTGTAGAGAATAAAAAATAATAAAATTATTTATTTTAAAATACTTAAGAAAAAATATTAACTTCCAATATTTATAGAGAAGTTAACAATCTTTATTAGAATTTTTGACAAATACCTCTGAAATGCATTTATCATTGAGTGGTGTTGGAGTGACCTCAAGATTAGACCCCATATCCCACATCCTGATGTGAAAGTGGATAGGATCCATAATTACTTTTCCTCGAGATCCCTGGGGCATATGATGTGAGGTCCAAATCCTGAGGTCACTTCAGCATTATTTTTTCCTTAACCAATGGTATTTAGAAAAAAAAAAAATTCTTATATTGATAAAAATACTATTGCATAATGACGATCTCACCCTTACTTATTTTTTAAACAAAAATATAAAATAATAAATATATTTTTTTTTTTAGGAATACTCAAGAAAAATCCATCTCATTAAACACTTATAATTATAAAAATCGAATAAAGCTACAGACCTCAATTCACACTTTGCTGACGGTAATATACATAACCATAGATTATTTCATCGGGATACGAGTGAAAAGCATCTATGATTGTGTGCACGACTTCACATCAGCAAAGTGTGAATTGAGGTCGATCCAGCACGACTCTTATAAATTTAACATTTTTTAATTTGATGATTCATCCATAATACCCTTGATTTGTTTGAAGTCAAAAAGAGTCAAGGCATTTACGTTAAAGTCAAGAGAAACTAACTCTGCCTAACTTAGTATTCCATTCCAACTTACTAAATTCTTTGAATCTTCCTAATTTCTTCAAATCAAATCAAAACTAATAATTTAGAATAAAAGTGGAAACTCAATCCTGTACTCCCGGAGTTGTTTTGTAAACCTTTAATCTAATTCTTCTGGCTCACTGTGGCTTACACCTTGGTAGGACGTAGACCTATACACAAAAAAATCAGCCTGATTGGTGATCTCTTAGCCGCATTTTTAATCCTAAGTCTGGAACCACCCTAGACTTACTAAATCAACGGCCATAAATCACCAACCGGGGCTCATATTGGTGGGTAGATGCACAAAGTTATGGGCCTAAACGGCAATGGATTAATAGGCTTGGGAAAAAAAAATACAACGTGGTCCATAAATCAGACAAAGAGTAGGTTCGCAAACCAACTCCCGGGAGTACAAGATTTTTATTAATCAAGGAAGGAATCTCACTAATTTTTAAAGGATTCTGTGAGGAAAGCATTAATACATCTTGAAAATTGAATTTCTTACCAAAAATACTCTAAAATGCTTATTTTTCAAAATGTATTTAATACACCTAAACGTGTGCCCTTAGAATCCTTTTAACTCTTAAAATCAAAAAGCACACACACGCCTCAAAATCAAAAGCCTCTCACACACACAGACAAACAAACAAAAAAACCAGAACAGTCCAAATATTACACCAAAGTTACAAAAAAAAAAAAATGAAAAAAAACACAAACCCAGATCCAAAAAAAAAAAAAAAACAAAATTAAACAAACCCTATTGAAGATTGTCATAAAAAAAAAATGAAGAAAATTCATACCTGATGTCCAAAACAAATACCCAAAACCTTCTTCTTCATTAAATCCAATTTCTTTAAAAGAGACAACAGTTCACAGATCCAAAGATCATTTCCATGAGCATCACTACAACTACCAGTAATCACAAACCCATCATAGAATCCAAGTTCTTCATCTTCAGGAAACTCTCTACAGGACACCCTAAAAACATCCCAAATCTCTCCTTCTTCCCTCAAAAACCTCATAAATACCCCAAAATACCCTCCATATATCTTCTTCACATACTCCGAATCCTCTGCGCAGAGAAGAACGGCAAATCTTTTCTCTCCCATTTTTCTATTCTCTCTCTCTCTCTCTCAATCGATCTCTCAGTCTCAGCTGAGAATCTGAGATTGATTGAGATTTGAGAGACGCCTCTCTTCTCCTCCTTTTTTTCTTCCTCTCTATAGCTCTCTGTGCTTTAAAACGATGAAGACAGCAGTAACGTTTATAAAAGTTTGAGATACCTTAGCTGTTGAGCACAAACACTTGTTATTGTATTTGTGAAACCAAATTTTACCAAGTAGCTAATTCATATTTTAGTAGACCTTCTTCACCTTCCAAACATATATCTGCTAGAATTTTAATGATTTCTTTCTAAATTTCAACCATTGTCTTAAAACTCGTTAAAAGTTAAAACTGGTCCTTGACCGAGTTGACTCAGATGAGTCAACTTAATAATATAATAGACAAATTGACTTGATTGAAATCCGAGATGACTCGTCCCATATTTTGAAAATCTTAATTGAATTTACATAAACTCAATTGATTCCTATACCGAGGGAAAAAATCTATGGTTCTTGTATATGTCATGTCCGTGAGTTTTTAAGTTATCCTATCTGAGTTGATTTAGAAAAGCATTACACATCATTCAATATGTGTGGAAAATATTGGGATTTCAAACTCTTTTTAAAAAAAAAGGCTAAATTGTAGTACTCAATGTGGGACATGTTTTCACCTCCTCGATCGGACACCGAAAGTTTTCTAGTCGTCTTCTTGGATTATTGATTTTTATTTTTTCCCTTTTAAGTAAATTCAACTACAACGCTTAAGTCAATTTTTACAATTGCATAAGTTTCACTTTATATCATGAGAAATCTTGTTTTTTTTCATTTGCTCTGTCGCATCTTATAGTGGGTTTGATATCACCTCTCACAAGCCGAATGTAAATGTTATGTCTTAACATTGAGATTCTCAATTATTATTTTATTTATTATCTTTAATCAACTCAGTCATCTTTGGTAGGTATTAAGATTCAAGATTTCAAGCATCAATATGATTCTTCTCTATTGTAATTCGTGTTATAGCAATTTTCTTGTTCATGCTTAGAGGTGTAAAGAGGCGGATTCGATTCAGGGGTAGGTTGTACCTTAGACCAGTCTTATGCCTCTATTAGGTCTAAGTTGGTCAAATGCAACCCCAACCCTAATAAGTTTGGGCCATAATCAAATTGATTTTCAATGATTTTCAACTTTAAAAAAAAATTAAAATCAATTTATGCATAATTTGGAGTAATTTAATATTTTCTTTCATCAAAATATTGGGTAATCTTCTTCCAAATTTCAAAAAAAAGGATAGAGATGAGAGAAAATCTATATGTATTATAATATGTTTTAAATATATACTTTTTGTTATAAAGCCATACATATTATATACACAGACAATATACTAACGGGTTGGGTCAGGCTAGACTGGGTGTTGTTAGGGATTACCTAAACTAGATTTGATGGGTTGGAAATTTTTAACCCAACCCTACCTCAGGCTCAAGATGAAGGCCATAACCCTTGGTTTTTTTTTTCACAAAGTCATGTAGGGTTGGTGGGTTCCATCGCCGTCCTATGTTTGTATCTATTTACAAAGCTCGTAATGACTCCTTATTAAAGATATGAGTCGTGATAATTTGACACCCTTTGACATATGCCACCCTACGCCTCTATCACATAACCGCAAATCCTTTGCCTCAGGATACACAAGAAAAGGATTTATGATCTATATATCCCAAGGCAAATGATCTACGATTATGTGCTGGGAGTGTTGGAGGGCATCAAAAAATCATTATTCTTGGAACATATTGGTGCCAATCGCTTCCCAACCTCAATTATAGAGTCGTGTTATTATTTACTTATCATTACTTGATATTAATCTCAAGGTGACATGTGCAAGAATACCGTAGACTCTTCTACAATCAATCAAACTTATGTTTTATATTAGGTTTCATTCACCAAATGGGGGGCCAAAAGTTTGTCGTTGTATCGTCACGTGTTAAAAGTTAGCTTCATCAAAATGGGACGGAAGTCCATAATTAACACCTCATGTCTCATGTTTTCCTTTATAGAACTAATAGAGTAGGTGTGGGCATCTTCTCTCAAGTTAAGGAAGTAAAAGCAAGAAAACTAAAGTAGACGAAGGTATTATTATTATAAAAAAAAAAAAAAAGAGATTAAAAGGGTAAAATATGTAAAACAATAAAGTGGATTAAATAGGTAAAAGAGAAAATATAATAAGATTAGGAGAAATGAAGAATAAATGAAATAAAGTAAATCCTAAGAAACTATAACTTGATGGAATTGGTATTATTAAAAAAAATTGAAATTAAAGGGATAAGAATTGAAAAATAATAAAGTTGATTAAAGGGGTAAAATGGAAAATATAGTAAAGTTAAAAGGTCATCTTCTTTCGGGTAAAAGTGAAAAAAAATAGAATTAAAAATATATTATTAAAAAAGTTGAGACTAACAACATAAAAAATGAAAATTAATAAGTGAATTAAAGACATAAAAGAGAAAATATAATAAAATTAGAATGGATGAATGACGAAAATAAAGTAGGTCCATGATATTATAACGTGAAGATGCTTGTCTCTCACAACATTATAGATGATGGGACGTTTGTGTCACACACAACTGGTGATGGGATTTCTAAAATAACAATATTTATGATTTAAATTACTTTTATGTCCTACTTGTTATTTAGAGGGATGAAACTGTTTTCCTTGTGAGTTGTTTTGTCTCTATAACCAGTTTTGGATGAGTGCAATACATAAAGAGTACGACTAGCTTACTAAGTTAGTAAGGATTTCAGCCTTACTACGGGTCCTTGGGCCCACCTTGTGACAATAAAAAAATATGATATGATGCTTTAAAGTTGTAGAGGACAGAATTTTATAAACCTTGGAATTAAAATTATTTTTACTAAGGGTCCTCGGACCCACCTTGTGACATTAAAAAGCATGATCTGAAGCTTCAAAGTTGTAGAGGACAAAACTTTATAAACCTGGAAAATAATATTATTTTTCACCATTGAATTTTAATTTTAAATTTTGGAAGTAGGTGAAAGTTCGCTAGCCATCCATTTTCAAAACCTTGGATCAGGCCCAAGAAAAATTATTTTTTGAAAAAAATATGGATCTAAGTTTTTAAACGAAATTTAGAGGATCTCGTGTTGAATTGCTAACGTAGTAATCCATTTGAGAAAAATAACTTTTAATAGGGCTTAAAATCTTACTAAGTTAGTAAAGAAAATGTTTCTCATATATAAATAATGCAAATGTCAATTAGATTTTGGCCTAAGTTGCTAACATTTTAAAGGTAAAATAGCTTGCTCTAATGTTTTGAAGATACTGTCAATTAGATTTGGGCCTAAGTTGCTAATATTTTAAAAGTAAAATAACTTACTTTAATGTTTTGAAGATAGACACTTTTGGGTATATTTTATGAAAGAGTCGTCATAATATGACACGTCATTGGCATAATCAATCGACTCCCTGACGTGACACGTTCGAGAATCATAAATATGTACATCTCGGGATACACGACTGCACTTCAACATAAAAAAGTGTATCCCGAGGGAACCATGTATCCCTAGGCATACAGATTTACATGTTCTTAAACTTGTCCCATTAGGGAGTTGATTGAATATGCCACTTGGCCAGTCATATTATCAGGAATCTTTATGGAAGGGTTGGGCTATTTTCGGCAATTCACATAAAATCATCTTTGTTGAGAAACAAGTCAAAGCACGATTTAAAACTCGCCTCAAATTTGTCCCTGGTCGGATTTGAAGCTTATTCTAAGGCCACATATATATCAATATTCTATTTTCGAAAGAAAAATAGAAAATAATTTTAATTTTTAAAATAAGAATATATTTAACGTACCTACCCCTCCTCGCTGGTTTTGGTCAATAATAGAGATACCCCTATGTTTTCAAATTAATGACATGTTTCCTTGACCTAGGATTTGTAACAAGACTAATGTATAATGACTTAATTGTCCTTGTCTTCAACTTTTAAAAAAAAAAAAAACTAAGATTTTTTTTCTAAAATATTGGTTATCTTCCCTTAGAAAAAAGTGTTTTAATCCTCATCTTCAACCTTCAAAACTCAAAAAATTAGATAGACTTTTCAGAGAAGTAAAAGAATGGATTTTTGAATAGAAATATTAAGGATTTCTACTAAACATTGGAATGAAGCTTTGAAAATAAGATTGGATAAAGTTAAAAATAATTTACTCTAGAGGTTATTGGCTTGAAGAGGATCAATCTTCAATCTTACAATTGTATCTTCTTCAACCTTCAAATCTCAAGAACATGATAGGATTTTGTTGAAGGGGAAGGGATGATCTTTTGGATTAAAAAAAAACAAATCAGGGGTTTCTTGTTAAAGTTGAATAAGTCATGAAAGGTTAAAAATAGTTTAAAATAAAAAATAAAAAAAAATAGTTTTTACAAGAAAATGATTTTATTGAGATTAAAACAAGGGCATTTAAGTCATTTTACAATAATAATTCCTACAAGACATAGGCCCCATCAGTTTGAAAGCACATGGGTCCTTTCTAATATTGATTAAAATGTGGATGAGAATGTTTGAATCACCCATAATTTTAATATATTATTGAGATGCCCGAGTCAACTCATGATTTATCAAGCTAACTCGTTTTCTCCATTTTCTTAAATAAAAAAAAAATCAATTATTAGCTATTTTTTCACTTTCTCAATCGAATGTCAATTTATGTTCCCACTTTTTCCTAGCAAATGGCAGACATCATATATCTTCTTACCTTCACATTTTCCATATGGATTTAATTAGATTAGAGAGGTTATATATGTTATTATTTTTGGGAACTATCATAAAGGGTAAAATTGGAGAGTTTGAAGATGACTTATTGGTTGAAGAAAAGGTCATTTCGGTCATTTTCACTAATTTAGAGAAGACCCAATTCTAGGGTAGGGGGGGAGGGGGTGAGGAAGTGAGAAGTAGAAGTTACTTCTCTATCTAAGCAAAAACAAATTAGTTGGAAGTGATTCCAACACTTGCAAAAATAGAAGCGAAATCTAAGACAATAACCAAACAATATGATCATATACAATGGTTTAATTCCTGTCGGTTCCATCTTGTTACACGTTACAGTGGATGCAATGGGGGCACTTGCCCCCCACAAAATTTTCAAAGTCTATGAGGGATTATGAGATGTTGTGTCAGTTAACAACAACAGATATTGATCAGAGTCTATAATCCATCGACATTGTTCTCATTAAAAAAAAAAAAAAATTTTGACTCTTATTTGCCCCACTAAAATTTTTTCACTCTTAAATTGCCCCCATGTAAACAAATTCCTAACTCCACCCTAATTGTACATATATAAAATCATAAAAAAAGATTCCAATAGCTTTACTTACCGTATAAAGAGGGGTTAGAATTTAATCTCATTATGAATCTTGTAGATGATTTTTATTTTTATTGTCTTTTCCCCTTCACTTCCTTTACAAGGATATCGATTCCAATCTTATTATTTTTTCTCTTTTTCCATCTCTTTAAATAAAATTCATCCAATGTTATTGTTTTTTCTATACTATCTCATTTCCAATAATACCCCTTCAACTAATTGTCTGTTCTCATCTACCCTCCTTAATCCCAAAGAGGATGCTTGTGTGGGTAGGTACAGATCGATATGTACAAACTCGTGTTAATTAAAGTATTTTTTCCATCTATTACCAAAAAAATAAAAAAATTTGCTAGGCAATCAAGGTGATTAGGTTTTAAGGTGAAAGTAACTTCAATGGGATTTGAACCTAGATCATGGGATCAACTTTCTGCACATATTTACTAACTTAGCTAAGTTGACATCTTTTATTACATAAAGGGGCAGTTCATGGGACATATGTAAAAAACAATGATTTTTCAAAATATGGGTTAGAGATTTTGGATTGAGCTAATTTTTTGCGAGGATGGTCACTATGATGCGAAGATCATACTAACAAACAATCAGCTCAATTTGAAACTGCTAGATCCATCAAAAGTGATTTACAAATTATTGGCAAAAATTGATAAAAAATCGACGATCCACATTCTAAATCGCTTTTAATGGGGTTAGAAGTTTTAGATTGGACTGATTTTTTTATTTTTTATTTTAGATGATCTTCCCATCATAGATACAATCCTCACAAAAAAAAAAAAAAAATCAGCTCAATCTGAAACTTCTAACCCATATTTTGAAAATTTATTAATGGTACATTATTTTTACATATGTTTTTTCATATGTCCCTTGATCCGTTCGCTTACATAAATATTATTGAAATGACATTTTTACGAGAGCATTTATTTTGCTAAACATCCCTATTTTTTATTTTTTGTTTTTGCATTAAAAGATAAAATAATGAATACATCTTAAGGACAAAACAATATATGCAAACACACATATATGTACATATGTTTACATCCAACCTAGCTAAAGTGAGTCCTAACAAAATAGGAAATCCTAAATGTAAAAAATATGAAATCCACCTATCAAGATAAATGTTTGATTCAACAACACTTTAAAATTGATTAAAGTACTTTCATTTCAATCATTGAGTTTCATGTTTATGTTTAACGATTAAGATCTCGTATTTTTATTTTTGTGAATCACTTTTGTTGAGTCAGCGGATCTCGATTCTGGTTCCAAAGTTTCAATACTAGAATAAGTGAACCCAGAGTCAAGATAATCAGGTTTGATTGAAGTTCACTATTGATCAATCAACACGAATGTCAATGAGGGCCCACACTGACTTAATTTGAACAATATGATCAAGCCAAACCTAGTAAACAATTTGATCAAAATTCAAATCAAAGTCTAGCCCATTTACACCACAATAGTCAAGTATCAATGGACACTTATCCCTTTGTAAGGTCCTAATCCAAAGACATTAATTAGTGATAAAATAGATCCAATTGACTATTTTTCTTTTTATGAGGAAAAAAAACAAAAAATCAATTATCGTGCTTTGGATAACTCGATGTCCCCTTTGTGCGTCCCATGGTGCATTCTTTAGTGCCCCTGTCCCACCCACTCATATGCAAATATGGAATTACAGCATACGTGGATAATGACATAACTGTCAATGGATGGGGATCGGATTGATCCGAAATTTTTTACTTAAATCCAAACTTCATCCCATATAAAGTTATCGGATCTAATCCAATCCATTTGGTGGGTCCTACTTTCCTCTCAAAACATTTGAGATACCCTAAAGTTTTTAAGCTGATGACATACCCCTTGATCTCGATTTTTTCCTATTGGCTAATGAAAAATGTCATCATCATCATTCTAAGGGCAAAAAATAATCCTAATTTTTTTTTTTTAATTTATTGTTTTCAAACTCTTCGACCTGAATGGTAAAATCCATCATTTTCAAGCTCATCTTAACCCATTTTTGGAGACCTTTTTACCAAAATTTTGTTGTCTTCTACTACTACAACAATTGTTTGAATGTTAAAATAGATAGTATCTTTAAATTGAAGATGATATTTTTTACTCAAGAGGTTGAAGATTACATGTTTTGAAAAGAAAAATCATGGGCTTTTGGCTCCTGTTGAAGATGAGTACATCCAAGTCATTTTATTAATCTATTTGAGAAGATGGAGGTCAAGGGCAATCTTACCAATTTGAAAACATAGGAGAAATCAAATATTCATCAAAACGTTGAGGGCATATCTAGATGACCCTACTAAAAAAAACATAGGCATTGTTTTAATTTTGTTTTGTTTTTCATTTTTATTTTTGTAATGTGGAAGTTAGCAATATTATTGGATTTTTCTTACTTCAAATGACTTGGCACACTATCATCAAACAAACCATCAGGATGGGAGAGAAAACAAAGGTTTTCCAAGGATCGGTAAATATTTTTTGGGGATTCATTTCATCATTTTAGCATACTCAGGGAATATCCTCCAGTCTCATCCATTTGTCTGTGGAACACAAAAAAAAAAAAAAAACTTTGTTGAGGCTACTATTTAATCATTCATTGAGATCAAGAGACATCATTCTTAAATTATATTCTTTTATTTTCACAAAAATAATAGTGAGGGTTTGAGATCAACGAAACAAGAAATTTCAATTATTAAAATATGAAATTCAATTATCAAGATTATCTTAGGGATATTGTGGCATAATCTCAAGAAATATGTTTTAACTAAAACATTCGATATCTTGTTTTCGTGGTCAAGAATCTATTTGTTGCATGAGTCATTTGATATTGACCCCTAAAGGTAAATGTCTACAATTAAAATTTAGAATAATGATAAAGTGATCTCAGGCTGGAACCTCATATCGCACTTATTGACGTAAAAGTGTATGAAAACCATAAATACTTTCATCGAGATACGAGTGAAAAAGCATTTATGATTCTTATTCACTTTCACGTCTAAAAGTGCGATATGAGGTTCCAGCTTGAGATCACTCCAGCACAACTCTAAAATTTAATTATTAATTAGTATTTTTTTTTTTTTTTTTGTATATATGATTAGGATCCATTGACTCTAAAAAATGACCCATGAAAAAAACATATGATCCCAACCTTTTAAACACAAAATCCAATAGTTGATATTTATTAGTATCTTGATAATACAAATCTCAGATATAATTATCCCAACGATAAATCTCAACTATTGGACTTTGCATTTAAAAGATTGGGATCATGTATTTTTTTCATGAGTCATTTTTAAGAGTTAAGGGATCCTAACCCTTCATATATATTATAAAATGAAAAACTAAATTTTTTTCCCTCAAAATCTTTTATAAAGGAAAAATTTTCCAAAATCTGATTTATTTGATTCAATGGGTTAAACTCAATATCCCAATTTCAATTGAACCAAATCGAATTTCTAACAAAATCCTATTGGATAGTTTTTTTTAAGATACTGTAATATGAAATATTGTTAAGGGTAATATCGGGACTTAAAAGAATGTACGGATTCTAGCCATTAATATCTCCCGACCGGTGTCCTCTGCAATTCTGGGATGCTGTAAGGAGCACGTGCAAGAGGTCACGTGTGTTTCAATCTACTCTGATTCTTGGCAAATGAATTTATAACACATGTATTCTTATCTCCCACAGAAGTATTATTTAAATGGCAATAATCGATAAGGTATAATATAATTATAAAATCTGACGTGGCACCTGAACGAACAATGGCTGATAGCAGCTAATGAAACCAGGTCACGTGTAATGTTTTCTTAAGCATTGGCAACGGGTCGGGTCAGATTGATGTGGAAAAGATCCAAAATGCTTGGATAGATTACATATCTGATTGGATAGATAATGGGACTCTAGGGAATTGGCTCAACAATAAAACTAGCGATTTTGATCTTTGAAATCAGGTGATCTACTAACTTATTCTATTGCACGTTGAGGAACTTTCGTCAATGCATGTAATCACCGGGATTAATCCATTCGAAAGGGTATAGATGTGTACCTGTGATTTAAGAAAAAGAAAATGAAACTTTTACACATTACCCTAATCATCGTAGTATCATAAGGTAGAGTTGGATTTTTTGAGAGTGATAGTGAAAAAGTTGATAGATAAATCACATTTACTATCACTCTATAGAATCGTACATGAGATTTTCACCTCAATAAAATTATCGTCTCGTTCACGAAAGATATCTAGATGACTTGATGATAACTTTGGTTTGGATCAAGGTTTTGGATTTCGAGAAAGATCTAAATTGAAATAATTTATTTATATAACTATTGGGATTGATCTCACCTCAATAGTTCGTTTGAAGGAGAGCCTTAAACGTCGATCAAGGATACTATATTCCTTTCATAATAGGCTAATAGTAATGAATATTAGATTCAGCTTTGATTTTGACGAACTGAACAATAAACCTCAAAGAATCATTGATGCACAACAAATAAAACAAACATACAACCAAAGATGGGCGAAAAAACATAGGTTTCCTAGTGATCTTTGGTTTGATGCAAGTTTATGCGCTTGCTTTCCTAGCCAAAGAAGAAGACAAAAAACTAGTTTATGTCCTACCTAATTTTATTGTTTTAACTCTTTAGAGTATATTCTTTCTAGAATAAATTAGATTTTTTGTATTTCACTTGTTACTTGAGAACCTAATTATGAAGAATGCAAGGTAATGTACCTTCTATGTTTTTCGATTTGCAATATACAAATGGCATATTTTGATGTCGATAGTTTTTTTTTTTTTTGGTTTACAATAACATTAGATGAGGGGTACGTACTTTCTTTTTTTTAAGGTAAGCAATGCTTTAATGGTATTGAATATATTGTGTCAAGTATCATTGATAACTAGAGTTTGCCTGTGCCGCAATGCGAGCATTCTCTTTGGGGTTTAGTGGGTGAAAGAGGAAAAACATTAAATTTGAACGGTTATTATTAGAAAAGGAAAAAAAAGAAAAAAAAGATATTAAATAAAGTAATATAAAAAGTTATAGCGATGTTTTTGAAAATTGATAGAAAAGAAGAGACAATAATTTGGAAATATTCTTACGAAGGGAAAGTAGAGAAAAGATAAAGGAGAAGGGGCAACTCTCTTCAAGATACGTTGTTTATAAGATATAAATGTTGGACAAATGAGTTAGACTTATCATTATGTTTTATTATATAGATCAAAATTTACCTATGTGATTTGGATTTAAGAGAGTAAAAGAGAAAAATTAATATTATTGGTGAGATATTATTAAAAAATCTTTCGTGGGTGGGTGGGTGTTTTGGGGGGGGGGGGGGGGGGGGAGGGGTGTGTTTTGGGTAAAAGAAGGAAGAAGAAGAGAACTTTTATTGCCACACCAATTTTTAATTTGGCAATCCAACTGGAACTTGGCGAGCAGTGGATGCAATGATGATGAGAGTAATGTGGGTTTTGTTTTTATTTGAAGTTCAAAAGAAGCCAGTAATGGTGACCACACAAACTCATTTTTCTCGTTTTAGTTCTCTCACCCTCTCTCTCTTAGCTTTTCAGGAACAAAACAAAACTGAAACCCAGATCAAACAAAAAAGATTTCTTGAATATATTCTGTGTTGACTCAAAGTTGGAAAAAAACGACACCCCATCATTACGATGCCATATTTGACGACATGTCATACATGTAAGCTTGTAAATTCCGTACTCATTGGATTTGTTAGGGTGGATGAAGAATTGTAAGATGTTTGATGGAAGATTTCTAATGCAGGGTTATCGTTGAAATTGATTTTCGAATCTCGATAAGTGCCTTTGGCCCCGTCCACCACCTGATGTAACTTAGACTTGAGGTTAATTAATTAGAAGATCTAGCCTTTGATACTTTAAAGAAAGAATGAGATTTGAATCGATTATCTTGAAGATTATAATGAGTCCATATTAGATTTATGTAGAAATTAATATGATATAAATTTATTTAATCAGGAATCGTGATTTTCTGACCTTCTTTTTTAATACAATCTCTGACTTGACAGTTACAAAACCGTAAGTCTTTTTCTTAAGTTTCTCGACACAAAAGCTCTTCCATTCAACGACGTGATCAGTTCAGGAATCGTGGATCTGTATGTCTCGATATACATGATTGCACTTTCCCATTTAAAAAAAATGTATCTCGAGGGAGTTGTGTATCTCGTTTAAATTGAAAAATCATCACGTTTTGAGAATTAAAATGAGCAGTTATCTGAAATCAGAATTTCATCAATTATTATCTGTTTCAAAATTCTTTAATTGCTAAAACAAGTTCCCACACAATTAATCATTTAGATGGGTTAATCTTTGACGAAAGCTGCATCAAATTAAAGGGGAAAAAAAATGGTGATCCATTTCTAGAACTGAAGAAAGACAAAGAGAAAGAAGATACAAAACTAACCCTAAAGACCTAATCCAAAGATGTAGTATGGGAAAACTCTTGACAGCATCTTCACAGGAAAAAGAAACCCTAAGATGTCCAGCTCTCTCTCAAAATGTTGACAATATATATCTTGTATTAAATACACTTCAAAATTCAAATCACTACTTTTGCAGACCACTGAATCATGCCATGGTGCAACTTACAATTACATAAAGCGAGCGAGAGAGAAAGAGAGAGAGAGGAATCTCCTGGCAAGAGTAGGGACAACTTGTCAGCTTCGTTAGTTAGTTGTGTTTTTATTTTGTTTACTAACAGAAATGCCTGAAATAAGATAGGTAACTGTTTTGTGAGATAGGTAAGTGAGAGATCCAAAGTGTGAGTCAACACAACACAAATAAGATGATCTATGAATTCTATTCGACAACTGCCTCAATTCCATAACAGATCCCAAGACGAGATAAGTGATAGATCTGAAGACTGACTAAACATAAAACAAAACAAATCAAAGGTGAATTCTCTTCAACAACGGCATCAAATCCACAACAGATCCCAAGAAGAGAGAGAGAGAAACTCATACTGGGCTGAGAAATAAAATAAAATTTTACATGCATGACCTACATGGCTTCATCACATCAGTGTGTGTGTGTGTGTGTGTGTGAGAGAGAGAGAGATCAAAGCAGATGTGGTGTGTAGTTATTGTTTGTTAAAACATTGCCATCTTCAGTTTCAACTTTCAACTGTAGCTTTCTTCCTTACAATAAACAATAAACAGGCCATTAGTTATACTTTTCAGAAGTAACATAAAATCAAAGACAGCCACACACACAAAAAAGAGAGAACTTTTGATAATAAAAAACACCATCATCATCATCACCAACAAAAACTACCAGCTATCATTTACCCTCTTAGGAAAACTCAACCCTCACCTCTCATCTTGAGTTGGATCCTCACAAAACAACACAAAAAAGAATAATATCTGAGATGGGTTATTTGAATCTCTCTGTCTCTCTAAGGCAAGGAACTGTATTGATGCAAATCAGTGCATGCTTGCATTCCACTCCAGTTAGAAGAGCTCTCAAATAACCACTCGGTTATGTTACCACTAACAACATTACTCTCTCTTGGATTACTAACAACATAAGCCTCTGGTTTTGACATCTCCATATTCTGAAACAAAATGGGTGGTGTTTTTTGTGTCTGATCTTCAACAATTACACTTCTCTCCTGATTCTCTCCACCAAAAACCAAACCCAATCTCTCTGGTCTTACATAATTCAAAGACTCAATTGAGCCCATATCTTCAATCCCACCATTAAAGCCCACACCCATTAAAGAACAATAGTTCATCGATGAACCGATGTCGAAACAAGAAGGATTATTAGAAACAAATTGGTTAAAACAACCACCACCACTCCCTCCATGTTGAAACTCAATGGATTGAGAGAACCCATTAGAGAATTTCAACCCATTATTAGTCTCTGATGATTCCTTTGAATCTATAGAGATTGTTGAGTTTGATTTAGTTTTCTTGGTTTTTCGACAACTACCTCCAATGGGTATGTTTCTTAAAGTTCCTCCTTTAGTCCAATACCTTCTACATGTCTTGCAAAAGTATCTTGGTTGTGTGAGACTGTAATTGTTGTAGTAACAGAATTTGGTGTTGTGAGAATCACACCTTGGGCATTTGAGATTCTCTTCTTGAGGCTTTAGATACCAAATCTGACGACCTCCACCGGAGTTCTGGTTGGTGTCAGATATCGGATTTTCTGGAATATTAGCCGGCGAGATCATGTTAATCTTAGTAAATGAGAGAAGCTTTTAGAAGAGAAGACAGTGAGAGTGAGAGGGAACAAGGTGATGTGTTCTTCTGATGTTAGTGAAAGAAGTGAGAGTTTGAAATGAAAAATAAAATGTATTTGTGTATGGATCTGATCCTGATGTGGCAGTACAGAGAGAGCACACTGTACCAACAAAACAAAATGGAAGGATATCTGGGTAGGGTGGCTTTGAAGATGTATACTGTTGGAATTATGAAGAGAGCTACTATTGTCACACCAACCTTTTGTTAGTGCCACACAATTCCTGTCTAAAGAATTGCACACAGTCGGTGTGGCGTTAACAAAAGTTAGTTTGGCAATAGCATCTCTCTTAATGAAAGATACATAATGGGATTTGTTTAGAAGATGAAGGGTAAGATGGTCATTTTCTTATAGATTAGCATTGGCTTTCCCATCTGTCATAATATACTTTGCTGCTCCGGTGTTGACTTGAGTAAGATTACCTAAAATCACACCTATTTTATTGAGGGGTGCGGCACACTCGAGGAAAATCCAATGGTTTAGAGTACACTAATCAGGTAGGTCAACCCAAATATTAATAGATGTAGTTGTTGGATCCGATAGATCATATCATACATCAAAACTAAGTAAAAATTCCTTGAGATGGTTTAGTCCTCTCTCCTAATAATGATGAATACACAGCTTGGGGTATGCGGATGACATGGCAAGGGCACAATTATACACATTTTTCTCGTGCATCCCGATGAAAAAAATCTATGATTTTGTGCTTTTGCCACGTTAGTCATGTATCCAACTGATGTGCATTCATCACCACTCTTAAGTTAAAAAGAGGAATATAAAAAGGAAAGTGAATTAAGATGGTGAGAGTAGCACAACCAATGGGTCAGGTCTGGATCCGATCTTACTCAAAATCGACTAATAAACTTTGGTTTGCACTCTTGCATGTTGGACTCAATTTTTATAAGATCTCAATATTATGACCCAAATCCAATCCAATAACAATTGGGTTGATTTGGATTGAATCAAATCCATATAGATCAATAAAAAACTAAACTTCATACGTTTAGAGAAAATATATAAATATTTTAAACATTTTTTCACATTATAGTAATTATTACATTGGATCAAGAGAAGGTAGAACCAAAACCATGCATTTCAATATCATCTAATCAGGTCCTTATTGAAATCGAAATCCACCATCCAAAATATAAAGCTATCTGATCAGAACAGATCAAATTTCGGGTGTAAAACATCTACGGTCCCAAGTGAAAGTGTGTATATATGAATACACACTTAGAGTGATAGTAGACATAATTGAATGAACAACATGATTCATTCCAGCAAATTCAAAATTTTGAGATAAGCCATATTGGCTGAAAAGTACCCAAGTCATTGGCTGAAAATAGCCAATCAACCTGACTTTGTCATCTTAACTCAATAAATAAAAGGGTTGGCCAAGACATTAATGGGACTGTCCTCACAAATGCAAGAAGGGATACCACGTGGCACCTTGGGAGTGTTGGGTCATTGAGTATTCAATAGCCCGTGCATCAGCAAGACTGACACTAGTGTCCAGTAAAGCAAAGCAGGGAAGGAAGATAGTAGGTGTGTCAGCGAGGCAGCAGAAGGAGAAGTAGGTGTGTCAGAATCAGCAACCATGTCCCTTCCTTCTCATGTTAAGTTACTTTCCAACCCCACCTGGACCCCCACTTGATTACTCGTAATATATTACACGTGTGCTGAGCTTGTACACATCAGCAACTACTCTATTTGGTGATTTCTACTTTAGATTTAATTTAATCTAATTTTTAGAATTTATAGTTTCACACCAACCCTCTTTTATAATACACCAAATAATCTGAGGTGTCAACCATCATATGAAATTTCTATTAATGAGCATACCTCCTTTCAAAGGGGTGCAACTTAATCCAGTTCAAATCAAATTGATAGTTTTACTAATTTGATTTAGTTCTATGTGGAACAAGTTGCAATTTGATTCCGATTTAAAAAAATAAAAAATCGTTCAATTTGATTAGATTCACGATACAAGTGTTTTGTAAAACCGAGTGTATTACTATTTTTTAAGAATTAAGATATAGATTAATTATTTTATAAATAAATTAATAATTTATTATTATAAAATTTCATGTTCACTTTTATTTATTTAATATTAAAAATGTGTTGCTTACAAATGGGTTTATAAGACATTGGCAACGTATAGAACTGAATCGAATCAAATCGATTGGGTTGATTCGATTTTATGGATGATTCAATTCTAATTTTTTCGAGTTTTAAAAGAACTTGTTAAGAGGGTAAAGTAAGTAAAACAATTCAAAGTTTTGGATAAGAGTCAGAGATATACAGAGAAAGTACATTTGACAGATGCCCATCCAATCAGATTTTAACGGTCCTGATCTTCCATATTTATTTCTTGGATCAAATTTAGGGAATGAGAGAGAGAACTAATTCATTTCTTTCACCCAGTCTTTGAGACTTATTAGTTCTTGGATCAAATTTAGGGAATGAGAGAGAGAACTAATAAGTCTCAAAGACTTGGTGAAAGAACTAATTCATTTCGTAGATTGGACTATTTATCTTAATGGATCTATGGGTCTTGGAATTGTTACTTAGTTTTATGGTCTACAAGTCAAAAATTAATTCCGAATATGAATTTGGGTTGATGTAGTAATTAGTTTGTGGGTCATGTTACAAAATCTAGCAGGGATATGCTATGATCCATTTTTATTTTTGTTAAATGATTAATTTATTGATGACTCTGGTCAAGATTCTTAGATTAGGGCAATAGTAGTCATTGTGCAATCATGTCAAAAGATTCCAACAAGTGATTAAAACTTGATTTTAAGAGCATGAAACTTTGTAAATATTTTTGAATGATTAAATTTAAAAAAAAAAAAAATACATAGAAAAATAGTATAATCGTGACAAACTGGTGTTCTAAGTACACTCTCTGACCTAACAATTCACAGAATCATAGATCTTTTTCCTTGTGTATCCCAAAGCAAATGATCAATGGTTTTGTGAACTATCAGGTCAAAAAACAAACAAAGAGCATTAATTTATCACGACTCAAAATAGTATGGAAACATGTTAGAATGCATGAAATATTAAATAACAGCCCCTAAACTATAGGGTAAAAAAATATACAATGGAAAGAAATCCTATACAACAAATCCTCACTAAAACTAATGAGATTATATACTTAATAGAGATAAAATCTAAGCATTGTAATAATGTGCATGAGATACACTATATAAATGCTATGGTGTATCTCATCACATATCTCGAATCGGATTAATTGATTGATTATCTTTTCATATTTATGAATATTTTAAATTTATATAACTTCAATGAGAATTGTAATCAACATCCAATAATTTTCGACAAATCTTTTTCTTTCATGGTATCAAAGCCTAAGTTTTACTGAGAGTTTGATCTTACAATGTTGTTCTTCGATGATAGCACTATCTATAAGATTAATCTCACATTGACCGAGAATGTGAGAATACATGGGCTCTTCAACCTGTACACTATTTTAAATCTTTTCAAACTCATCTCCAATCCATCATTTCCATAAACTTCGCCTAAAAACCTTCTAGAAAAACCTAGAATTGTCTACTCGAAGTTGTTTTGTTTTGTAGTTCTCCAAAAATTTATCTTGTTAGTGTGTCAAATCCATGTTACAAATTCCGAATACGGCAAAATTTTGATATGTGAAAAATTCAAACTCTATTTGATTTGGAACGGACAAATTCAGTAAAAAAATTCGATAAAAGAAAAAATATGTTGATTATATTTTATATGTGTATTATTGGTTTCATTCAAAATTTCGAAAGGAAAATGCTGAAATGACACAGGGAATTTACTGCAATTCTCACAAGTCTGACGTGAGATGTGCGCATAACCATAGATGTGTTTTCTCATGATATGAGTAAAAATCATCTATACTTATGTACACATCTCCACGTCAGAATTGTGAAAATTGCAATAAATATTGGCACGACTCAATTCAAAAATTAAAAAATTAAAAAATTGGTAATAAGATAATTATGGTAATGATGAAATTGGTGATGGTGAAAGTAATGACAATGACATGGTGGTGAGGGTAACAATGATGGTGGTGATTGAAATTATTATTCTATTGGTTTATAAAGGAAGATCATGACTTTGAAAAATTAAGATGATATCTGAATTAAATGTAGATGGGCATTTCATTATTTTTTAAATGATGAAAGATACATTTGTCACCCAAAAAGATGGATTCAAAAATTTTGAAGGATGACCATTCAAACTCTTACACAATACAACAATTACCAATAGCATTTTTCTTTTATCAAATTTTATAAAAATTTGTATAAAAAAAAAATTTTGTTTTAATTTTTTTTAACATATATAATACGTGAATTGTTCAAAATAATTCAATAATCAGGAGAATAACTTTCAATGAAAAAAAATAAACAAAAAATGAATAAGAAAAATTAAGCAATCTTTGAACTTTAAAGAAAAAAATCACCGATTGACAGATGAATCAATTAAGTAGGCAAATCAATGAATTAATTACCTGCTATACTATTATATCTTCAACCAAAATTCTTTTTCTGTTTCCAAAAATCTTATTAAACATTCTTTTACTTTTTGAGTCCGGCTAGCCCAAGCTCGTTCCTGGGAGAGAAGTGTGCGAACGATCATGTCAGCCATTGGATGAAAATGAATCTCGATGATGCATTGTAGGGAAAAAAACAGATTCTTTTTCACCAAAACCCATTGTCTTAGGCAGGGGCATGAAATGGATTTTTTTTTGCCTTGTAACTTCAACCTAAGATGAGACTCTCCTTCAACAGAAGATAAGGTTAGGGTGAACGACTAGATAGACTGATTTTTGTAGATGATTGCTTTGTGGGTAGAGGTTGTAGTAGTCTTGTAGTTGAGGTCTTCAGGTAATTTTGTAGAAAAGTATTTCAGAGGTAAGATTGTGGTCAAAGGAAGGTATGCCCTCATTTTTTTTCTCTAATGTTTGCCAAAAACGTGAAAAAATTCTCTAAATCGTAGAAATTATGTTTTTTTATTTTTTTACATCCAAAGAGCTGACTTGCTTATTCGTTCGCACACTTCTCTTCCACAAACGAGCGTGGGATAGCCGGACTCTTATTTTTTTCAATTCCAATAACAACTTCAATGTTATCGTAAAGAGTCAGTAATACAACATACATGGTTGACGTGGTAAGGGCACAGAACCATATATCTTTTTCTTTGCGATACACAAGGAAAAAATATATACCTATGGTTGCAGCATTACTGAAAAACAAATCGCCTGGATTTCTACGGTTATTTTTCATTATATTATTGGCTATTTACCCTATAGTAATAATAATAATTTTATAAATGATAAATAGCAAAAGCAGAGAGAAAACAGGCTTATAACCAATTCAAGCAAAGTTTTTTTTTTTTGGTTGAGAAAGCAAACAACTCATCAAACAAAAGAAAAGAAAAGAAAAGAAAGGGATCCATTTAAAGGAGAAATGAATATTGGCAAATACAAAACTGCCAGAGTATTTGCCATACCAAACCAAATATATTTGTAAATAAAAATAACTGTACAGTAAAATAACATCTCTTAAACTTGCTCCAATTTCCCTTTCTTTTTCTACTACTCTCTTTTTTCCTTTTTTACCACAAATTATTATTCACAGGATTACTTTTCCATAACCCTATTTTCTCAACCAAAACCAAACCCTTCGTTGGCTTCGTGAATTGCTAGAAGTAGCCTCTCCTCCAGATGTTGTTTCGATGGATACTCTGGTAGATCTAACTGGTTGAAACTGCAAAGTCACCAACGAATAAAGGATATGAGAGTATGTCAACCAACAACTTAATTAGGTCTCTAAAGTTTTCAGTTTAAGGATGAATGATTCAGAAAAACAAGTAGAGACCCGGTTCTGGGTTAGAAGGATACCAAGTATGGGCAGAAGGCAAGTGATCAGGGCTGCCATAGGCTTTGTGAATTTGAAACCTCTGAGAGCCTGAAATTCCCTGAAGCGCGCTAAAACCTTCCAAAGGTACCTGCGAAATTCGTAACACATTAGTGCCTAATCACAAGAAATCTTCAGCACAAATACATACACATTAATAGTCAAGAAAGATGAAAGATTGCTCGGATAAAAGACCAAGGTTATCATACATTAGTAATAATTTAAAAAAAGGATACGAAACTAGACCTCTATATCTGTCTGGTAATGAAATTATCTGCCAAGTTCCCAACCATTTGACTAGATTTTTCTCAAGAGTGAAGTAAAATATATTGAAGGCTAAACAAATTTTTCCTCCCCCAAAAGAAAAAAAAAAAAAAAAACAACTTATTGTGATGGTTGTGTACAAAAGAGTGAGAAGATCTGCTGAAGAAGAAAGAACGCAATAGAATAAAACCAAAAAAGAAAAGCTAGAATAGAGAATGAATGATCAAAAATCCAAGAGGGTTTGACGAAGAAAGATAAAACCCTTACCCTAGTTCCCTAGTATGATATGCATGCCTTAGGCCCAGGGAATTCTCCCAGGCGCAGTCATGTACCCATGTTCCCCATGTGTGTGGCCTTTGTGCTGAGATCTAGTATCGAGCTTGGGCCACCTTTGTTTTGAGGTGATCTGGATGAAAGACTTAGCATCCTCTTTGAGGGAATGAATAAGATACAAGCAAGCAGCATTGCCTAGCACACGGATGTGTGCTACCTAGTAAGTGTTCCCTGTAATGTGTTTGTGTAACGAGTTGCCTTGTAACAAGTCTTTGTACAGCTCGAGTGTAAGTTGTCATCATATCAATAAAGTTGCATTTAGAGCAGTTGCCCCAATCACTACCTCATGTGATGCTCGTGCATGCTTTGGGTGGGTATTGGGGGGTGGTTGCATATGTGTGTGCATGGGTATTCTAGAATATAGACTAATTTGCAGGTCATCAGCTACAAGAGCTGTGCATGGTTTAGCATTGCAGAGCACAACCATGATACTTCTACACCACTCACTCAATCGTTACCACAAGTAAAATTTTCATTTTGTACAAGCAAAATTCAATTTTTCCACTAAATTTCTTATTTTTCAGGGTCAAGTTTTGTGGAAACTTGTGTAAATACACCTGAAAAGTAGCATTTGTGGAGGCTACTATATGTTCAGTTTAGAGCATATGAAGTAAAATAGTAAAACTGTGTGATAAAACCAGGTACCTTTGAGGTGCCCGTCACAAACTGCAAGAGACGAGCTTTATCCTCTTTGCTAAAACCTTGAACCACCTCCCAAAACCATTGGATAACAGGAGCACCGGCACTATATCCAGAATACTCTGTATTTGCTCTCATGTCATCCACTGAAAATCAAAATACAAACAGTTACAAGAATGATGGGTCCAAATTTTCAAGTGCTTTAACAGTCGATAAAAGCCCAGAACTGTGGTGAAGTGTACTTAAATTGGTCAAATTGATTAAAGGAACTCACAATCGATATCTGGAAGCCCACTAATCAACAATTCCAACTCCTTATCATTGAAAATAGTTATCAGATCCCGAGAAATCAACTCGTTGAAACCTTCCAAAAATGCATTTATTTGGGGTCGAATAGCAGTTGTCAACCGATGCTCGGCAACGAGATCAACATATTCATGCTTATTCTCCTCGGTAACACGAATATTTCGGCCACCAGAAATCAACTCATGATCAGTGACCTGCATTAAATTAGCAGACAGAAGTTTGACTATAAGTAATTTTGATCACAATTTAAAAAAAAAATTAAGGGGGATCGATAGCAATCATTTACCTCTGCCCTCTCGTACAAAATCAGTTTCTCCTCATCAGCATCCATGCTAAATGTAAGATCTAAACCTTCAGTAATATCATTCTGCAGAAATGGACATAGGGCTATGTAAGACAAGTTGACAATGGCAAGGAAATGTATGAGATATTAAGGCTAAACAATAGAGTTAATAATAATAACATCATCACCATCATCATCAAAGCCTTTATCCCAATAAGTCTTTTTAGCCATATGAGACAAAACTTTGTGTAGAATGTTGTCTACCAAAGCCAACATTTTGTCCTATATGGGTTAAAAAATTGGTTACAAACTAACGGTAAAAAATTGACGATCCACGATTCGTCAACTTATAAATTAGGGTTAGAAATTTCAGAATGGGCTGATTTTTTGCGATGATGATTTCCTCACCATAGAGATCATCCTCACAAAAAATCATCCTCGCAAAAAATCAGGCCATTCTGAAACTCTTAGCCCATATAGGACAAAATGCTTTGTCTAGATTTGTCTCTTGAACCCGACCCTATATATATATATGGAGAGAGAGAGAGAGAGAGAGAGTATACCTCAAGCATCCACTTCAGATTTCTGAAGTAATCGGGATCTATTGCCTCAATGTCATGATAGGTTACTTTAGAACCTAAGATATGCTTGTAGAAAGATCGAGTGAAGTGAACATCGAGAAGCTGCCCATCAAACAGTGCTTTACCAACCTTTAAAAAAAAGGGGGGGCAGGTGTTAATTAGAGGCAAATCATCAAATACTGCAGTTATTGATTAAAAAGAAAAAGGTACTGCAATCCAAAGATAGCAATAGAGAAAGTCACACACCACACGTCCAACAAACTTGAAATATGAGAGGTGTTCTGTCTGGTAAACAGAGTTTGGATTTGGCTGAAATGTTGATTCATTGCCCACAGTTGTAAAAAGTAGTGCCCCCTTGTCAAAAATAAACCTAGAAAGCAACTGATACCACTCCCTTGAAAGGCCACCAGCATCAATACCTTCCTCCCCTTGGAAATGAACAGTTAACCTTCCCTTCAGATCTTGAGTCGAACGCATACGAAGTTGGTTATATGAATCTTCAAGAATGTAAGCTCTTCTCACTGAAATTCTTAAAGGACTATGTTGATGATCATGCAGATGCTTTATTTTTGATCTGAAGTGAGCACGTTTGTTATCAAAATCAATGAAGCGAGGAACCTTCAGCATAAGAGAGAAAGACTTCTCAAGCAACCCAGGGTTTTGCCGGATGAAAGAATTTAATAGCTTCCTATGCTTTTCTGAGAACTTTACAAAAGCAATGTGTTTTTCATCAATCTTTGCTGTGGAAGGCAAAGCCTTAGCGGTGGCATCTTCAACATCAGAAGTAGAAGCAATACTAAACTCTTGAACAGCAACTGATTGGCCTGGATGTAACTTCTCACAAGTCACAAAGAAAGACTCAACGTACGGCAAAATGTTTTGGGTCCCAGCTGGAAGTGGAGGCATTACACCCGTGGTTGTGGATGTGAAGGTTCGAATTGTTGGGGACAAATCGGGAGCAGAATCTGAATAGCTTTCTATTTTGCTTATGCAAGTGCTTAGCTCGTGCCATAAGGGCTCCAAAGCAGCATTTATGTCCCATACCTGAGAAAGAGTATCATCTTGAGGCTCTGTATCCTTCTCTTTCTCATTTAATGAGGCAACAAGAGAGCTTAATGCCTGAAGGACTCTTAGGATGGCAGTCCCATCGGTAGAAGTTGTACTGAGGAGTGCTTTTTCTGCTTCACCGAATATATGCAACTCGTCCATTGCAGATCTAGTCAAGTTTTTCATGGAATCTGCTAGCTCGGTTATAAATAGATGACAGTGAGTTGGAGCTATAGCCACCAACTTTTTCAACACTTCGGCAACGAGAACATAAGCATTTTCTGACAAACTGGGGGAAAAAAGTGCAAATTAGAAGTCAGTAAACATAAAGACACCAATTGCAACAAGAAATATCAAACAACATTACCAATTAGAAAGATGAGAATAGGAGGTTCCAAAATGTCAAAAACGAACTCAGTAACCATGGTCAACAATTAAAAGACAATAAAAACTGTTATTGAGGAAAAAAGAAAGAAATTTTGCAAACCCAAGATCATAAAATATTAAGTGTCAACATATTACTGCACTCAATAATATTATTGATGTGTCTGCAAAAAATATTTCTCTTGTTGAGCTTGTATAAGCTTCCAGCAATAAATCAAATCTTAATAAATAAATAAATAAAAATTTAGACCACATTAAAGATCAAGAATAAACAATAAAAATGACACTACCCCAGATTAGAAAACAAAGCATATTGACAAGCAAGCAAGAAGTACAGAAAATTTAGAACTATTGGTCTATCATACCCTTCACGAGCAAGCAAAGAGCATAAAAGCCGAAGTTCCACTTGTGGTAGGCTGAGCAATACATCATGGGTGTCACATTCCTTGTTTGCACCAGAAGTTGAGGGTTTGGAGCTTTCAGCAGTATCACACGGCTTAACATCTCCACCAGCATCGGAATTCATCTCTGTGTCAGTTTGAGGAGCAGATGTTTGCTCAGTAGGAGATACACCAGACTTACTAGATAAACTTGAGTTGCTTTCAGCATTATCGATGACAACTTCCAATAAATTAAGCAACTGAAATGAAAAAAAGGAAGTAAAATCATAAGCCATAAGTTTACAGAGCAAATTCATAAAGCATTACTAACTTTTGAAAGGGAAAAGTACCTGTTCAAGATGAGCTATACTCCTCAAATAGAGTGGCTGATTCAAGAGACTCAACAGCAAGACAACGGAAAATTTTCCGTTTTGTTGGCGCTTTCTTTCTGTTTCATCATCTTCAATAACCATGACAGCTTTGCCACGATCCTGATCAGACCCCTGCAACTCTTGTACAGAAGGCTGTGGGAGCTCAAGTTGAAGTAAAAGCTTAGCCACAAAGGGATGATTTCGGGCCAAGTAGGTCAGTGTTTCTAGAATACGACGAGACACTAAGGGTGGGACCCCTGCAAAGTTTCCAACACAATACAGCAAACTAATGAGTATGTTAAGGTGGCTACATGTTAAGATCCATGCTAAAATTATTCCACAATTTTTTCTGCTAGAAACTAAATAATTTGCATTTCTTGTTATAGTTTCTATAATTGTTCTCACTACTTGCATGAGCATATCTGATATTATTGACTGAACATTAAATATTCATTAATAACCTACACACACACACACTAGAGTTCGCCCGAGCATCTTTGAGGGTTAAAGGAGTAAATGAGGAAAAATAATAAAATTAGAGGGAAATTATTAAATTTTGGGATTGAAGGGGTAAAAGAGGAAAGATAATAAATTTAGAGGGGTATTATTGAAAAAGGGAAGGGAGTGGGGGGGAGGAGGGGAAAGAAAAACAGTTGTAGGGGGGTGTAGCTAGATGGATGTCTGTGCCCCCAAATAACTATAGCTGAGGGGGTGAGCTATAGTTATTTGGGGGCACAGACATCCATCTAGCTACCAACTGTAGGTCCCACCTTTGCTACAGTTAAGGGGGATAAACACCCTATCCAACCTTTATGTGGGGTCCACATTAACCCTTTTTTTGCCTTTCCTCTTCACCCCCTCAACTTTATTATCTTTCCTCTCGTCCCCTTCCTTTTTTCAATAATATCCCTTCAATTTTACTGCATTTCCTCTTTTGCCCCCTTTACAATAATATCCCTCTAGCATTACTGTATATCCTCTTTTACCCCTGTAACCCACTTTATTGTCTTTCCTCATCTCCACATTCTTAATAATGCCCCTCCCAACTTCTTTTTTCATTTTTACCCCTTTAACCCGAAAGAGGATACCCGTGCCATAGGCACGGGCGAATGCTAGTATATATATAAAACAGATACAAGATACAAGATACAAGATGCAATATTTATGAACTACATGTAGCTTATAAAAGAAACTACCAATTAAAAGAGCTCCAAGACACACTACAACATCACATAAGACAGTCCCAGAATGTCAAAATAAAGGCTCACCATCCAAAAATTGAGGGCGAGAATACATAACATAATTCTGGCAAGCATACAGCCGATAAGAAGGCTCAGCATCACCAGTTAAATTATTGACAGGCTTCCGTGTATCAAGCAGCAGCATATCCAAAAGAATTTGCACCAAAGTGGCTCTTGTTTCATGGTGGGCACAAAGATTCAGGAGAAGCCTCTGTAGCTGACCTTTATAAAGAGGCTGTACAAACTTTATAGGTCAACATATTGATCAAATGGTATGGACATGAAGAATATAAAGTTTGGTCTAGTTCATCAAATTGCATACCTGAACTACACGAAGCAACCGAATCATGGATTTCAGAGCTTCCCTGTCAACTAGAGGAGCCCCATCAGCTTCAACTAGCTTTCCACCAGCAGACCTGCGCGAAGCAATGCTCCCACCACCTCTATCGAGGTTGGATCCAACTGCATCACCCCGTCTTGAAGACTCTCCCCTCCGGTTTCTAGGATACATCCCGAAAAGTGTACGGCTATTATATCGATGTGCAAACCTTTCACGTAACATGTTCGCCTCAGCAACAAGGGCAGGAGTTAGATTGGCCAGAATAGCATCAGATGAAGTTAGCAGCACCTGAGGATACAGATTTTAAAATTAATCAAGTTGAGAAACACATCATTTTATCTCAAGTCTCAGGGATAAGGCTCAGATGATGAAGTTAAAGAAATGTGTGTTTCAAAATACAAAGAGACTAATAAATTTAGAGTATTTTAGAAACACCCCGCTATTATATTGGTGATACTAGGCTTACCCCCTTGCAAAATGCAAATTAGGTCTACACCCCTTGACTGTAAGTCAAGGTTGTTTTTTCTTGATGATTTAACAGTGAAATTTTAATTTTTTTTTTTTTTTTTTTCCAAATTTTGATTTAGGAATTTAAGTATCTGAAGAGCATTTTGAAAAAAAAAAATCAAAATTTCACAGTGAAATCATCAAGAAAATGCAACATGACATTCGGTCAAAGGGGGTAAGCCTAATATCACCAATTTAACAGGAGGGTAATTCTAAAATACCCATAAATTTATGAATAGGATACCTCTTCTCGTAAATCTGAAGGAAATGTAGCAATAATCGAAACAGTATCCATTTCAACTGGTTGCCCTTCCAATTCCTGTGATTGATGTAGCCTCTGAGCTTGTTGTTGTGCTAAAACTTCAGCACGGATGTCTGGCGGAAGGGCTGCAAGGAATTCAGGGTCAATATCTCCCGCAGATTGAGGTTGAGCATTTGAAGGCTGTGCCACTTGACCGCGTTGAGTCGAAAGAACTTCAGCACGTAACTCCTCAGGAAGAGCATCCAGGAATGCAGGATCAATTGAAGCCGAGTCAACTCCCCTGTTGACTTGCTGCTCCTCCACTGGACCACTCTGATCCGCTACTTGGCCAGGATTTTCCGAAACTTCACTGACGCTTTGAAGAGACCCATCTCTGCTGCTTGTTGGCATAGTGTTTCCTAATGACACATTCGATCTTCTTGATCGAACAGGCTGAAGATCACCCAAAGGAAGTCTCTCTGTAGAACCTTGCCTTTCTCCTCCATCATCATGACCATCAGCGCTTCCTATTTCAACTTCTAGGCTACGGAGACTTTCCCCTAAAGTAGCACCACTTCCACCACTTTCTTGGCTCACTGCTTCAACATCTCGCACAACAGAATCATTGCGTTCATATTGCATGTCAACAGCTTGAGCATGTGTACTTGATGCATCGGTTTCTTGAAGGAAGTCGATCGCTTCAGGTCTGATATCAGGGTTACCATCCCCAACCATCAATTCGGAATCGGGTTGTGGTGGTACAGAAACATTTCCATTGTTTACGGTGTTTTCGATGGAGGTTTCAACCCTTACTCCAGTTTCTGATTCATCCAATCGATTAGCATCCACTTTAACCTCGGGTTCCACTGTAGTAGTTTCTTTCTCAGAAGCTTTATCAGAGCTTGGCCGCAATTGGGAAACAAGTAACTCCTCAAGGCCTTGAGGTATTGAAGGTACATTTGATCCACCGCGTTGTTGGCTATCATCTGCCCACATATTGAAACGGTGTCCATGTCGTCCATTCCTCAGTGTCCGGAAAATAGTATCCAACCGAGATGAAGCACTCTCTAAGTTTCTATCTGGTAAGACCATGTCTCCTGCATTCTCTGAAAAATGTTGCACTATTAACTATCAAGAATATATATAAGCAAAATACCAAAATTCAAAAAATAAATAAATAAATTGAGTAACCCCTAAAAGACTCGCCTGATTGTCGGATTGAAGATGGATGCATTACGGAAGAAGGTTCTGTCAGAAGTGGATGTTGAGAAGGAGCACCATTGTCACCAGTTCTTCCCAAAAGATTGTAAATGGATGTTGTACGCCCTTGGCGTCTAGAACCAAAAACCTCTACTGGCATCACATGAAGAGTGTCATTAGGGAAACTATTTTCTCTACCAAAAACCTCAATATGGTCAAAAACATTTATTCCATTAATGCCCTCCTCTAGCCTGAGAATAACCCCATCTTCGTCATCCTCATCATCTTCCTCTTCTTCCTCCAACACATCCTCATCAAACTCATCTTCATCAATCTCGTGATCATCCTGATCCGTGTCAGGATGTGACATGTGATGAACTTCGTCTTCCTCGAGATCATGATGTTCCTCATCGTCGTCATCTTCATCATCATCTTCATCAACTTCATCACCATCATCCCCCGACATCTCCTCGTCATCGTCTTCGTCAACAAGATTGTCTTGCCCATTATGTTGAATGTCAAATCTTATCCCCACAGTTTCAATTCCATTTTCAGGACCTCCAGCTTCCTCAGAAGTTTCATGCATAAATTCATCTCCGTTTCCAGGAGCAAATCCTCCATCAAGGTCACGATCATGCTCCATATCATCTGTAACCGATTCCGAGCTTCCAGAGGTTTGGACCACATTAAAAGACCCAATATGATCAGCTGCAACTTCATTATGGCTAGGTTGGTATGTATTCTCCATGGATTGGGATCTACCAACACCAGTTTCTGTGTTTCCGGGTTGGTTGTTCTGATCCGGAGGCTTCATCAAGTTCTCACCCTTCCCTGAACTAGGATCAGCAGAATGAACATGTTCCTTAGTTACTAACTCCATAGCCTTGACAAGCCCGGTAACCACCTTAGGTGAATCAGCATGATCGAGGTCCAAGACTTGAAGAGTTTGAGTCAGAGATCGAACCAGGCCAACATCTATAAAAGTTGCCGAGGCTTCAGCCGAAATATACGATCCTGTAGGCGAACGTGCGGCTAGAATATCATTGAGCAGATCAATGAATGCATGGATCTTGCAATTTGGTGGCCTGAAACCATCGGATGAAACAACAAAGTCATTGAACACATTATTAATATCCATAAAAACCCTTTTCCGAGCCTCTGTGGAGCGAATACAAGATGCAACCAAGAATTGGTTGGCCCTTGTTGCTAATTTCTGCCTCCAGTCTCCATCAGTTTTCTTTTCCTTCTTGTAGCTTCCAGAATAGGGCAGAAATTTGTGAAGAATATGATGAAATATTCCACTACCAAAAGTTCCGGTAGGACGAGGAGGACCTCTACAGCTACTAACTTCAGCATCTCTTCGAATCAGAACATGTATAGATGAAGAATATGTCAAGAGTATCTCCGTCAACAGCTTTAATATGAACACAGTCTTTGCAAGAGATGCCGAAGCTTCCTGATCATTGGTTTTGCTCTGTTCGGATACAGTAGCAATTGCTTTCCCTTTGCCTTTATTTACAGTGTCATCGATGTCCATGTCTGCTAAAGATGAGCTACCAAGGACCTCATCTGCCACACCATCATCTTTCATGGAAGGTACAAAAGTTATCACGGAATCCAAAAGAAGCTCAACCACACTTATAAAACTCGGAGGAGATTTTTTGTGCCCTTTGACATTCTTTGGATTTGAATCTTGAAGCTTTCCATGTCCATTCCCAGGACCCATTGAGCTCAAATCGCCCACGGTCGTCTTTCCATCAGCAGCAGTTTTTTCCAATGGTTTATCTTTCTCTTTCTCTTTATCTTTCTCTTTCTCTTTGCACTTATCCTTCTCACGATCTTTCAACAATACAACATATGGCCTTTCACCGACCATCTCAATTTGACACACAGACTGAGCCGCTTGTAAAAAGATAACCGGATCCCTAGATACAACTGAAGACAAATTTAGAAGAAAACTGCGTGGAGTGAGCCTTCCATTGGAATGCCTATTTGTAGCGGCCACAAGGCTGTGTCGTATCTCGGTTTCCATTGCTTGTTGGAGTGTCTGGGGATCCTCGAGAATATGACGGACTATTGTCGAAGCAATGCTATCAAAGCCAGAAAAGAGGCTTCGAGTTGGTAAAGAAAGCAGTGAAGGCAAACCTCCGGCGTCAAGAAAACTCACGGCAACAGAATGAGATCTGGTTAGTGTTGCACACAACTGAAGAACAACATGCATAGTTTCGGAAGGAAGTTGACTCCTGATACATCTGCAAGCAATCTCAACAAGTCTCTTCTGCTCATGTACATCAATATGAAGACGACCTAATCCCAATGTGGTCTGCAACTTATTTGACTTGTCCTCATCGATAACAACAGAAGTCGGATTCCCACTAAGATCATCCTTTTTCAATGGCTCTGGAAGTTTGGGATTCAATTTTGGATCTACCTGCAACAATCGATCTATTGCGAGAAAAGCAGCCGTCACCCACTTGGGTACTAGGAGTTTCTCCCCATCAAGTGAACTAGGGTCCCATTGAGAGAGTAAATCTGAAGCAATCGTAACCATACCATTTTTCAAGGCAACTTCTCGTGCCAATGCATCTTCGTGAAGAACTAATGCAAGAACATGAAAAAACGCAGATAGCATGGTAATGTTCCCGCTATCTGAAATGGAACTGCAAAGCTTTACATGATCGATGATGAAGGAAACAACTTTAGACCTGTACTGACCATCGTTTTGGGAACATATCATCACAAGCAGGTCCCGAACTGGAAAAGCTAAAGTTTCCTTTACTTGAAGAAGTCGTGTACATGTCGACAACAATTCATCAACGGGAGGAAGCTGGACAATCTCTTCTTCTTGATCCAAATTATTTACATTTGCAGTATCTTCTGTTGTCGATGTCCCCGAATTCCCGAGGGACATAGCAAGAGCACGAGCGAGTTCATCATCTTCTTGGGCTTCCTCTGGATGTGAGAACAACCACTCCATAGCCATCTCCACACTATTTGTTCCAACTTGCCTTAAAGCTTCTTCTGCCCTCGACCTTGAAAAACCCATCTCTACAATCATCGAAATAGTAGATTCATTTAGAGGAGGACCAGTTGCACGAGCTCCATTGTTGCTACTGACATCTTTCACTTCAATGCCAGAATAAATATGCCGCATTATAGAGATAATTGTCGTAATGAAATCATAACTGCAGTCAGTAAATTGAGGATGAGTCCAAATAGGAAGCACCGCCTTCAGCACCATGGACTGCAAAACCTTTACAAATGTTTCGGCATCTCGCGGAAAAGGAACATTTCCGTTTGTAAGAGGTTGTGCAAGCAAATGCTTCGTAAAGGGAGAGAACACAAAGGATGACGTCGCTAGGTGATCCATAAGCGTACCATAGCTAGCCAAGGGACCATAAATCCAAGAACGATCCATTTCTTCCTTTTCATCCTGCTTTGAATTTCCGTCATCTGTATCCATAGGAGAAGCCGGAGCCATATTAACCGTGAAAAGCAATTGACTTGTAGCTATGAAAGTGGTTAGGACTGCTTGAACAACTCCATGACCATAGAAACAGTTCACCAAAATAGGGTTGCATGTATCGGGTCTGTCTAGAAGAATGCCATCAATGAAATCGATAACCTTACCAAGGTATCGACACTTTGCTGATACAGATACCTCTGATCTGTTAGGATCCACATGTCCCCCGAAATTCAAGTGTTCCAACACTATGGAGGCAAAAGTACAAACAACGGATTTTGACGAAGGAGACACGGTTAGAGAATCATCCCGCCGCCGAGAAGGAAGCAACATCACTTTTCCAAGCTCCAGAAACAGATGAGTGATGTGAAAAGAAAGTGACCTCATCATGTCGCAGCAGGACGAATAATAGGATTTCTGCTTATCACCTTCAAGATTACTAATAGCACCCGCGGCATCAGAAGAGCTGGACAAATGCAATTGATGACCCGATCCAAGCCTAGGGTTTGACTGGCCATCCAAACCCAATCTCTGTTGTACACCAGTAGCACGACCAAGATCACGATATAGACTTATAAGGTCGAAAAACTGCGATTCAACACTCCACCCAGACGACCTTCGTCTCAGTAAAGGGTCAAGAAACTGCCTAAAAGAGTTGAATCTTTGCTCTTCAGTTTCATTTGCATTATTTACCTCCGATTTCTGTGACTCAGTAGTAGAACCAGAACTTCCATCCTCGATTTCAAGCTTGGAATCATCGAGGAGCGCAATCTGCCATAGAACTTGCCGATGGACATGTCCAATATCTTCCAGGACATCCTTGCTTCCGTTTCCAAATTCCGCGAGTAATGCAGTCACCCAACGGTTATCTTTAGAGGCGGCAAGAAATAGAAGGAATTCGACAATAAAAAGCGAAGAAAAGATTCCCCTATCTGGTGTAGTCCTTGGAGCCAACAAAAATGAACCCGAAGCCAAACTAAACCCACTCAAAGCTTTCTTCAAATGGTCTCTGAGCGAAGAACAAAAGGCAGTAGCAAGTGTGGCAGAATGATTCTGAGTGAAACCCTTAAAAACAACAGTGCTATGCAAAGCAATAGACATCCCTTCAGATGATTGTGCAATACTAGGCCTCAAGAGAAGCCTCATTAAAGCATCGATTCCCTTCTTCTCTACAAAGAACCTACAGGTTTCTGTGTTCTCCATTGTTCTATGAATCAGTACCATTAGATGAAAAATGCAAAGTTGAGAGAACCGCTCATTACTGATTCCATCAGAAGGCGAACTCATTCCACTAACCAAGCAGCCATGCTCTTCACTCTCTTTGTCTTCAGAATCCATTTCCATTGCATTACTTCCTTCTCCTTTCTCGGATGATCCCGAGCATGAATCATCCCCAAGCGAAGTAAGTTTTTCGATAATTTCAATGATGATTTCAACACCGGGGCCTCTCAACGAAGATACATGACGGAAAAGCTCCTCCACGGCATTTGTCAATGGGACAATGCCCTCATTCATTGCTACCACAAATTTTCGGGTGGTGAAGATGTCCACGAGAAACCGTAAGACCGTAAGTTCCTTCACTGACTCTAAGCCTTTAGCATTAAGACAGATGGCACCAAGACCACTAGGAACACAAGTAATAGCTTTGGAAGAGGGAAGTATTCCGGCTACCACCGAAGATAAAAAGGCCTCGGGAAGACCTAATTCATACAACACAGAGAAACAAGTAGGGTCTTTGTGAATAATTTCACTCATAACGGTCACCGCTGAGAAATAGATGTCACCCCCAAATCTCTCTACGTTGCGAAATATAAGTGACAGAGAGCCTGGTAAAGAATTTTCACTGAAATTTTGAGACCTCGTAGAATTTGAAGGGGCATAAGTAGCAGACCCAAGTGCCTTCAATAAAGCCTTAATGAGCCGTTTCTGTGAGTACAAGAGATCATCATCGAATCTTGGTGACTTTCCTCCGACAACCTTGGAAACATCACTTGGGCCAGCCACACCTATAACCCTGTTAACTTCGATCTGCAACCTATGAGACAAAAGTTCTACTCCACCTAGATCTTTGAACAAAGTAACAGCCGCATTACTATAGTCCATGAGCTTTTGTAGGGCCTTCACAGCAAGACAGACGAGATGCATATGTGTAGAATAGGCATCTTGTAATAGAGGTAAGAGTGTTGGAACCATTCCCGACCCTCTTACTGAACTTCCAGAACTCGAAGACGATATAACATGGAGAAGGTAGAATTGTAGAAGTGCCTCAACGAAAGAAAGCGAAGATGGATCACTGGAATTATTTAAGGACAAGACTGCCTTCTGAAGTACATTCAAGAGAACCATTCGGTTCCCTCCAGCAGAAATGATGCTTGATCCACTCAATATACGTGCCCGTTCATGAGATGATGAATATGCAGCTAATTGTGCACCCAATCCAAGCATTGCAAGAGTTTTAATGGTTCCAGGAACAGCATCTTCAGACCGAACAATCCTGATTAACTCGTTTGTATACTCAGGCTCATTAGCAAAGAAAGAAACAAGTTCATCATGAGCATCATTAGACTGGACAAGAACAACAAATGCAAGAAGGCAAATCCTGCTGTACAGTCTGCAGATTCTGGGAGACCGAAATGCACGGGCATATCTAATCCTAGTCAGCAATGAGAACCTATGTTCTGGGGCCACATTGTATTGCTCGACACACTGTTTCAGAATAAATAAATCATCCTCTTTCCGGAGATGAAGATCTGGCATATGTATGACACGCAAGTTGGAGGATTTTTTTGTGTTACTGGTTTCCTCGGCATTCTGGGGATCAACCCCATGAAATTCAAAATAAAGGGTTGAACCTAATCGATATTGAGTCTTGTTACTTTCAATCTCTTCGTCAGAAGGGAACAAAGATAGCCCTTCCGCCGCTTGGGTCCTCTCATTGGACACAACACATGAATACAAACCCAAGCCTTCTTCTTTGCTGCCCCATCCCTGTGCGAGAGACAGCAGACAGCTGTTTATCAAACCACACCCAATCAACTTCCCACTCACATGTAGCTTGGAGGGATTTATTTTCACCAAAGCAGAAAGAGTCTCTAATGTAGCTATGACAATCTCAGGATCCGTTGAGGCAAGTAGGAGTTTGAAATGCTGGTGGGAAAACAAAGTTAGGTATCAATCTTGTACAAAATAAAATAGCAATTCAAGTGGAGCAGGACTAGAAAGCAAATACACTGCTTGAAGTAGTAGAAAACAGAAGTTCAGCATACCTCTAGACCACCAAATGAACTCTTGTTGTGACAATTCTCTAAAATTGTTTGCATTACTCTTAAAATTTGAAGGATAGCATGCTTCGGGAACAAACCATCATCATCCAAAATATTATCAGATAAGAGAAGATCTTTCCTACAAGAGAGATATGTCTTGAAGTATGTATCAAAATGTAGAAAGAGTGGTCTCCAGTGATGGAAATTTCCCTGAAATCAAAGAAAAAAATAATAATAATAATAAGCGACAAAAATGAAAGTGATAAAGATACGACAAATTAAGTAGAAATTATGTGCTACCTTATTGTACTCCCAACGGAAACCTGAGAGAGGTATAGCAATATCATGCAATGGACTCTTAATCACCTTGTCAATGAATGCTTTAATTGCAGAAGGCTGCAAAGATAAATACGTTAATCAGAAATACCAAAAAAACACAGAAAGAAAAGAAAGTCACAAAAAATTATGCGAATAACTCAGGTGCTGACAAACATAGTTAAACTTTTCTTTTTTCATCAAGTGGGTTTTTCCAATCAGCAGTCTAAAATTTTCGTTTAGTTTTATTTCAATAGTAGATGCTTCATATCTGACATATCAAACAATTAGCATAGCTTTTCTTTTTGTCTTCTTACATAACACTATCTAATTTTAAGGGATTAATAGATGCTCATAGAATGGCCATGCACCGTATTCGAATTTTCAAAAGTTGGCATGCCGGAAACCTGTCGATACCTTGACACTTGTCACCCGTGCCAAGTGTCTAGGAACACCGAGTGAAACCCTATGACGTGAGTGAACAAGCAATGAAAGCAAATGATTAAGCGTCTACCCACTGGTATCACACAAATAACAGAAATTCAAAATGTTGATACAGTTGCCAATCATATGAAGAGTTAAAATCTTGTCCAAGGCATCAGAACAAATGAAAAAAGCCACATTTGAGGGAACCCTTAAACCCTAGATCATCAAAGTCGGAAAGGAAGGGCCATGATTTCGCTCGAAGGATAGATAAAGGGATTTAACTAACAATTTTTTGTGCCAATTGGATTCCTTTGTGAAGCAAATACTTATATGCATACCTTATTCTGGTTGATCCACACTATACCGTATTCTTGTAAGATGATACATAATGGTTAATACTCTCCGAGGTGCCATGTCATGGGCACAATATAACTTGCATTCATAGATAATCACACATATTGTGAGATCAATCAAAATTTGGTGGTGTTCGGTGTTCGGTGTACGGTGATAGTTAGCACCCCATGCCACTAGGCTGAGGATATGTCTACCTAGGCACCAAGCATCGTGAAATTAGATAAATCTATTCAACAGTAAGATATGACCTGTGCATTTGAGCTTTTAGTAAACCAATCCATACCATGCAAGGAGAACAAATGAAGCTCCAATTTGATCATTTTATCGCTTATGGGATCCAAAGTTGAATAATCAGATCCATGCACTATGTCAGAGGATATGGACAAGAAGTGCCAAAACATGGCATGGACATAAGTATAGTTTTTGGTTTTGCAAAGATCAATGTGAACAGAAAATCAAATATCACCGGTATATTGCCCGCCGCTGTGAAAATATTTAACTTGTAGGCAACCAAGAGAGCTGGGATTCTTAAATAAGGTAATAATCTTCTCCAACATTGACAGGCTTTAGAGGAGATACATAAAAACCGCACAGATACCTATTCATGGGTAATCAAAGAAGCAATTTTGAACCCATCAATGCAAGTGGTTGTAACTTCATGGAAATATCCGTCATCCAATGGTAAGTGGACCAGATGGAGTCCAATTTCCTAAAAATGCATCCAAAACGCAGACATAACTATTGTCTACAAGAGAGGTATGAGTCCTCTTTTTTTGACAACTCAAGTATGCGAATAAGGACTTTGACAGCGACAGCATCAGAAGGTTTTCTTTTAGCTAGGAATACTCCAATGATCGCCTAAACCACAACGAGCAGCCATTCTCACCAGGATATTACTGAAGAACTCTCCACCCTCTCAAGTTCTGCTCTCTCCACCTCTAATCCATCCTCCCCCAAAAAAAAGTCCTCTCTTCTTTTCTCTAAGCTTTTATAACCTTGAGGTACCACCTGGTGCTCCCTCAACATTTGTCCTTGGCCTTTATTTTTTCGCCTGGCACGTCAAGATCTACAAGGGGCACTATACATCGTGCCCTGAGGGCATCCCCCATGGCAATACCTGGCTTCTTTGTCGCAAAGATTGACTCTATCGTGAGCCCCCAGCTACTTCATTCTCTGAAGCTATCGCAGAGTGCCATGTGTCTCCATGTGTCATGATGTGGGCATGTGACATGGACTGCCGACAGGGCCTACGCCGATGACTCGGCATTTTCTAGTAATAATGCCCATCTCATAGTGATCAAGGCCAAGGTTTTGATGTTATTAAGTAGAATTGAGGACCATAAATTCTATAATACAATTTGTTCCTATACTAAGGTCCAGTCCATGCATGCGGATATATATAAATATATGCTACCCGTCAGACTTTACCACCTCACCAAGGTGAAACCTTCTTCTGATTGATAATTGATCCAAAGAAAGAATTTGAATGAATCCATTTGTATATGTACCAAACTGATAATGTATATGTGTCAAATCAATTAAGATACTTGCCCTCATTCAAAAAAAAAGACTGCAATTCATTAAAATTCCCAAGATCAGAGTCAATTTACTTCTACAGGATCATAACTACCACTAGGCATGAGTAGAGAAGTTCGCTTCAACACCTTTTCTACAGCTACTATTCTTATTTTCCACCCAAATTCACCTAGTGGCCCTTCTACCAGTCATTCTTCACCAATCAGATACAATGGTGCCAGAACGAGTTCCTTAACTAGTCCAATTAGTCTATTGGATTTCTTTGAGTCCGTGAGATTGAGATATACTGAAGATTCCCAACCATGAGCGAATGGGAAATGGATCTGTCACTGGGTACTTTGCCTGTCCTACTTATTTTCTAAAGAAGTCTGAAAATTTGTACTTTGTTGGGAAAATGAATAAAAGTGGCAGTGTAGTAGTTGCGCTTACAACAACCAAATACTATTGCATTCCAATCTCTTTGGGAACCAATTGCAATGAACATATGTTGTATAAAGTAATTGGCAGCAAAGTCAAGTAAAGGTGTTTTTAACCTACTTTTCTGGTGACACTCTCAGAGAACAGGAAATTTATGTTTAGTAGAAATGATAGCTAAGGCTATAAAAGATATCTCAAATATAGCATTAAAATTATCCAAGTTCATGATACTTATGAGCAACAAACAAACTACTACTAATCTCTAATAATAATAAATAATAATTTAAAAAAATTCAGCAACTAATAAATTGTAAACTATTGGTCTTTCCTAATCTTCCCTTAAAAAAAAAAAAGTTAAACCAAACTTCACCTTGCTAACCACTAAACCCTTTTACCTATATATATAAACAAATAGAACTGGAAAAAAAAAACAATAAACAGCTTGATTAGATGATTCAATTATCAAAAACACATATGCAATCAATCCAAAAAAACCTAATCTGACTTTCATGTTTTCAACAAAAAACTAAAAGTAAAAAAATCGAGGTATTAAACAAACAAAACAATTAGATTCAACCAATATACTACTTTTTCCCATGCATAATAAAATCTAAGTAACCCTCATACGCCTACCTCTAATCAAATCGACTCGGCCCTAAAAATCCTAAAAAAATAAAGAAAATTCCCTAGCTTCTCAGGAATTATAATCAAACAGTAGGTACTATAAACATGCAAAGATTCGGAAACTCTGAGAAATCGAAACTTACCGGCTCAGACTCCAGTTTGAGAGATGGACCTACGGCTCCTTCGCCCGATAAGAGCTGCCGTAGCCGTGACGGCAAGCTCGATCTTAGGGTTGCCATTCTAGCAAAACTACTCCACTATCAAAGACTGTAAAATTAAAATTAAAATTAAAAAAACAAATCCAAACAGTTTAGATTCGAAAATTAGGTTTTAAATCAACAAAAAAAATCGGAGAAAGAGAGGGAGAGATAAAGAGACCTGATTAGGGTTTCGAGAAGTAGAGAAAAGACGTTGATGCGTACACATCCGATTCTCGACCATACGAGAGATGGAGAGAGAAGGGAAGATAGAGATGAAAGAGAAGAGGAGACGAAACCCCAAAAGCAGAAAAAAGAGTCTTTTTTTAACCCTTCGTATGAGGGGAAAATAAGGTATTATATAGAGAGAGTACGCTACAACTCTTCTTCATTGAGGACCTAATGAGAAGAAACTTAATTAAGGAAAGTTTGGGTGATTTAGAAAGAGCTCCCTACTTGTCTATGAATATTTAGGATACCTCTGTGCTTTCAAACTAATAAATGCCCTTGACCTTGGTCTACTCTTATATGCTAAGAAAATGACCTAAATGCCCTCTTTAAGTCTTCACTTCGATTATCTTCAACTGTGTTAACCCCTATAGAAAACCCTTGATTTTTTACCTATTGCATAGTCTTCCATTCCTCTGAAAATTTCATCTCATTCTTAATGTTTGAAAGTTAAGAAATAGATGGAATCTTAAAGTTCTTTTTTTTATGAATAATTAATCTTAAGGTAATGATGAGGGTAAGACATATTATAGAAATTGTTGTAGATGATCGATTTGGGAAGAAAAATCAAGGGTAAAAGCTCATGAGTTGAAGATAAGGGTATTTAAGTCATTTTTCATTAATCTATCAAAGTAAATCAAGGTCTATTCTAATCATTTTTTCCTCAAAAAACATGTTCTTTCAAGTTCTTAAACCTTTAATAATTTTTTTAAATATATTCAACCTCCTTTTATATATTATCAAATCTAATGATAATGTTAACAAGTCTATCCTAATCTTATTTCTAAAATGATTTGGCATATTACAATACATCTTATTACGATACATTGAATCTATTATTCTGATACATTACATCATTAACAACCTCATGTTAACTTCATTGTAGAAAATCCTTAATTTTTTAATTTGAAATTCATTAATTTTCTTATCTCATATAATTCCATCTTATTCTTGAGGTTCGAAGGTTGTGAGCAGATGTATAGGAATCTAAAGATTGAAGATAAGGGGGCAAAATCTTTTACAAAAGAAGTTTAGATGACTGGTTTTAGGAAATAAAAACAAAGGGGTTTTATCTCTAAGTCGAAGACGAGGGCATTCAAGTTAATTTTTATTGGTTTATTAGAGTAGACCAAAGACAAGAGGAGCATGTCATTCGGGTTTAAAACACAAGGGTATCTCAAACATTTTAAAAAAATGGAGGGGCATGTTTAAATCACCCTGAAAAATTTGTAGGAAGACATACTTATGTTGAACACTAGTACTTGTAGCATATATTGTTCATATCAACACCACGTTGCAAACTTTTGCACCCCAAGATCTAAAGTACTTTGATACAAGATTTTAGAGAAAATGATCAAATCTGTCCGTCTTGTTAATCAATTAGTGGGCACAAGATTAGTAGGTTGAACCCACCCAAAAAAAAAGGACTTGCTACGTGGCATTATTTGACAGGATTAAGACATGAGAAGGGTATCAAGAAACAATAACGAAAGTTGTAGAGGGTTAGTCCTTCCATTTGGACTTCGGAGTCGTGTTCCAGGCTTATCTCACTCTGATGCTGGAAGAGTTATTGCATTAAGACAGGTGGCGTGTAGATTTCTGACCAACTATTGGATGGGTCCCGCTAAAAAAACAAAATGTACATTATTTGAGATTATTACGACCGTCCGATTTCAAGACTTTTGACAATTGTGATTACTATAAATGTCGGTTATCATTGGACACGTTCGATGATTGGGACCCACTGATGCTGGACGGATGTACGGTGCACGCCCTTTTGTTGATCTTATAGACTGCAATTTGGGGGTGCTGTCGTAATCTGTAGAATATAGATAGCTGATAATACGTGTAGACGGGGAAATCTTGGAAATGTTGAGACGATAAGATCACTGAAAATATCGCGATAAAATGATTGGACAGTTTAAATAAGATGCTGCTCGAATTACGTTAATGGCCGTTCCTTCTACACGTGCGTTACATGCCACCCCAAATTGTACTTTAGGCGTGTGCAGTGAGCAAAAATGGTGGGTGCAAATAGTCTGACCCTCACGTTAAACGATTTATGTGGCACGATTTATTGGAATTTCAAGTGCGTTTTTTTCAGTTGTGTATGCGGCTTTTGCAAGTCGGTTCAGTGTTTTAAAAACCAGACAGTACCGTCCGGTCCGACCAGATCCGTTAGCTCCTACGGGTCTAAACCCTTGATAGCATTCTCCTGTCTAGTTTTTGAAAAATTCACGGATTTTTCGATTTTTTCAATCAAAGTATTATTCTTTGGAATATTTAACTATTTTAAAAAAATCACAGCTTTTAAGTTTGAAAATAATAAAATACAATTTTTTTTTACGAATTTTTATAAAACTCGACGAAAAAATATGCTACCATAACTTGTTGTATGTTACAAAGTGTACACTTATAAGTTGTGATGGGTAATACAAGGCCACTTTGAAGTGGTGGTGCTTCAAAATTTTGGAAGAATCCATATTTTTATGTGACAAATTTTTTTTATCTTAAAAAATAAATTATAATGACATGACCCTCTATATTTATTTGAGATGACACTTTAATTTTTCAAATTGATGATTTGTCCCTTGATGTTAGTCTTCTTTTTAAAATTAATAAAACAATAATCTCAATGTCCTCATTATCACCACCATCATTATTACCATCGTCATTAACATCACCAACACTATCATACTCGAATTTTTGAAATGAAACGGATGATACACATATGAAGCATATGCCACATATATTCCATTTATCAAATTTTAGCTTGGATTTTTGCCATCCAAAATCGAATATAACTCAAAATTTTCATGAATCAAAATTTTTATCATATTCTGAATTGCTAATAGCTAGCTAAAAAAAAAAAACATTTTTTTGAAAAATCACCTGGTTGAAAAATCACCTGGCTCTACCGATTTAACTAATGACCCAAGTGGGTTTGTGAAATGATCAATTTAAAATTTAGATGAGTTGTAACATGCCCCTTAACACTTTAGTGAATATTGACATGCCCCTTGTATTTTCGAAATATTGTTGGAAACATTTGGTTTATCTCAGAAGATGATGTGAATGTTAAGGCACAATATATACATCCTTGACTTAAGGTATTTTCTTATAAACTAATGAAAATTAATCAAACTTAGTAAGATTTAAATTAAGGGCCAAGATCTCTTAACGCACAAAAAATGACTCACAAAAGAAACACAAGATCCTAATCTTTTTAAACGCAAAATCCAATAGTTGATATTTATTTTTGGGATAAGTATCTCAGAGATATGTATTATGAAAATACACGTAAATCTCAAATATTAAATTTTGTATATAAACGGTTGGGATCACGTAATTTTCATGACTCAACAAATCCCAACCCTTTAATTAATGAGCTCAAATAGATTGCCATAATAGAAAAATAACACCGTAATCCTCTAAAATTCATGCTTAGACCAATGTATGGTTTAGTTACTTTCAACTTTGATGAGCAAGCACAAAAAAGGAAGAAAATACAAGTGGATCCACTATTGGAAGGGATTTAGCGAAATAAACGAGGTAGAGTTACAATAACTAACTATATCATTGCGCGTAGACTAAAAATTAGATAATACTCTATAGAGTGCAACAACATATGGTGATTACAAAAGAGAGATTGACAAATATTGAAATATTGTTCATGGGGTTGAAGATATTAACTAAAAGTAAAAGCTTTAGAAATAATTAGGTGGCGAGACTTAAAAAGAGAAAACACAATATCTTTTATGTATGAGTTGACAGAGAAAAGGAAATGGATTTTGAATGCACAAACAACAATGACGATGAATGAAACAATTAATTACTGTAGAAAAATATCACAAACAAAGTGATGATTTATGGTAGAGTAATGAAACCCAAAAGGCTATTTTGTAGAAAGATGATACGATCCAAAACCTAATAATAATCTCAACATGGACTTCAAGACAGTGCTAAAAATGGAAAATGTAAAACAATAAGCTAAGCAAAATATCACACACACACGCACGCGCGCACATGTGTGTGCGCGTGTGTGCGTGTGTGTGCGTGCGTGCGTGCGTGCATGCATGTGTGTGCGCGTGCGTGTGTGTGTGTGTGTGCGTGCATCATGTGTTGAATACAGAAGCACATATGAGAATGATATTTATGAGTTTAGGAATTTCGATAAATGCATGGGCACTATGAAATTAAATTCATTAAGAACCGTGATTATAAAGTTTTTGTAGGGGCAATGATATTAATCCCCTCTATATAGGTACAACAGCTTTGGCCATTGAATTTTTAGGTTGACCCAAGCTCGTTTCTTTAAAGGGTTTGGTTTGAATGTCAACATCGTAGACTGTCTTGGTTTGTCCCACTCACTCACTCACCTCCCCTCTCAATGTTCCTTGCATTTTGCATTGAAAAATGCTAGAGTGACTTAAACCAATGCTCGAAGGGGCAGTGAGAGTGGCTAGAAAACTATAAATGTTTTGTATTGAGATAATAGTGTTATACATTCGAGAAAGATCAATAGTTCTCTCTACTCACGCAATGCTACTTCAAGAGTTATTTTGAGTCACTGTAACAAGGTTCATTCACATTGAGTCGTTATAAACTAACTTCCATCGACACTATGTAATTGATGTGATCGTAGACATATAACCATATATATATATAGGGAAATGTTCAACACCCTACACTTTACCCTATGTTTTACCAAACGTGTTTTGTCCTACATGGGTTAGAAGTTTTGGAATGGGCTGATTTTTGGTGAGGATAATCTCTACGGTTAGGAGATCATCCTCACCAAAATACAACTTATTCCAAAATTTCTAACCCATGTAGGACAAAACACGTAGGATAAAGTGTAGGGTAAAGCGTAGGGTGTTGAACGGGACCCATATATATATATATATATATATATTCTTGTATCTCAAAAATGGTTCTTTGCCAAATGCCCCCGACAACGTAATGTTGAAGCCAATGTCAAAAGAAGTCAATTTAGTACGACTTTGAAAGAAAAATGTTGAATTTACTTTCTTTGACATTGCACTGACATAGAGAGTCGTATATTTTTGTTTATCTTTGTAACTTGAGGAAAAGAATCCATGGTTCTCTATCCATTGCCACATTAGTGTTGAGCGCAATGTCAAAAAAGTCCATGAAGCATTTTCCTTTCACATTAGTGTCTTTTAAAAAGATATTTAATAAGTTTCAAAAATCTCAATTTTTTTGAAATAAATGTTGCATTTAATGTTTATTTTCATGTGACAAGCATCAAAAGGCTTATAATGGAGAAGTTTTGAAAAAATGGGTTGCATTAAGTGTCTTATCTCTTCTAACAAAGGCTTCTAATGAAAGATTTTAGAAATAGGTTGCCTTTAATGTCTAATGTCTTGTAACAAGACACTTGCAAGTATTAAAAGAGTAGCAACAAGGAGTTTTAATACAACACAAAGACATGACAATGTCTGTCTTGCATAAAGTGCAGAGAGCCCGGGCCCAACCAGCATAATGACCAGAAAGAAGGTGGGTCGTGCGTGGATGTACAAACCATTTAAAGATCCCGTAAAACCCAAAATATAAGTGAGTCGGGCATATAATATACATTTTTAGGCCTGATTAAATTGGCTCATTCAAAGCACAAACTATCTTGGGGCCATTGATAAACCTAATAACTCGGAGTGATACAAGTTTGATAGACTTTTGCATCTTTGCATATTTCATCCCCGAGTCCATGAAATGGGGGAATTGTGGTTAGAAAATTTAACGTTCGTGTACACGTGTCAAGTCGAGATACGTGATTACATGCTAGTCTGTTTAATTGCAAGGAATTTGATTTTCAAGGGAATTTGAATTCCTTCGAAAAATGGTCATGGAAAAATGAATACAATGATAGTATGATTTTCACCCTTTGATAGAAAATATTAAAAAAAAACAAAAGAGTTGTGTGTGTGTGTGTTTTTTTTCTTCATAGTTTTAAAATGGAAAATGCCGAAGTAACATTGAAATTGACATCGTTTAAGACTTGTTGACATGGATGTGTATGTAGAATCATAGATGCTTTTCATCAAGATACGAGTGAGAAACATCTATGATTCTGAGCATACCCATGTCCCAAACGAAGTCAATGTTACTCCAACACGGCTCTTAAAATTCAGAGAGTTGACTTCAAACTTGGTCGAGTCCACAATCAAGCTGGCAAACTATCAAGTCAACTCAACCAAATTAACTTGCAAATGCACCTAATCAAGTTTGATGACATATAATCGGGTATTTACAGAGTCATGAGAGTTTTTCAAAAATCATATATTCGTATTTCATTTTAAAAGATTTTTGTATCCAGATATATTTATTTATCTATGTAAAAACTTTTGTAGAGAATTTACCTTTATATCCCTTTGATTATTCTAAAATTCTGTAAAACCTTATCCAATTTTTTTGTTACTTTAGAAGAGCTCCTCTGTTAAATTAGTGATATTAGGTTTACCCCTTGCAAAATGCAAGATTAGGTTACCCCATGACTGTAAGTCAATGTTATTTTTTCTTGATGATTTAATGACAAAATTTTGATTTAGTTATTTAAGTATTTGGAGAGCATTTAAAAGAATATATATATATGGGAAATGTTCAGCAACAAATATTTTGGCAAAACATTTTTCAAAACATCCTCATAGAGATCATCCTCACCAAAAATCAGCCCATGCCAAAACTTCTAACCCCATCAAAAATGGTTTACAAAAAATGGACGGTTCACAATTTTTCAACTTGTAAACATGGGGCTAGAAGTTTTGGAATGGGCTGATTTTTGGTGAGGATGATCTCTTCAGTGAGGAGATCATCCTCACCAAAAATCAGTCCATTCCGAAACCTCTAACCCATGTTTTGCCAAAATGTTTGTTGCTGAACGGGACCCTATATATATATATATAAATCATCAAAAATGTGATGTTCACTTATGTTTATGGGGGTAAACCTAATCTTGCATTTTATAAATGAAGAAACCTAATTTCACCAATTTAACAATAAGGTATTTCTAAAATACCCAATTTTTTTTTTAGAAAAACACTTTCCTTGTTTGTAAAATCTTACTAAGGGACTTTGGTAGTCCCATACCACAACCTTCTCGATTTCATGAAAAACCCAGGCTGAAAAAATAGAAAGTGAGAAAACAAAAATGGGATTTTTGTTTTATTAATATTTAGCCTAGCCCAACAATGTCTAGCCTATATACAATAGAATCTAATTGCCACATCATCAATTGTATTGATCCTTGAATCTTCCTGAATCAAGTATTAGGATCCTGTGTGACTACATGAGCTGTTTTCCAGGAGTAACAGCTACCGAACCCCCAAATATAAAATTAGAATTCAACATTGAAAAATAACAATTTTCTTTCAAAGTTCTAGGTATGTCAATGGGTGTCTAAAATAAATTCGATCCGTTAGGAACTAGAACCAGTAGGTTCTATCAGACCGGTACTCGCAGATGTTTCGAATCAATTTATTTTGTCAATTTTATAATATTGATGATTTAAGATATTATTTTATCTCAAAATTAATCCATGCTAGATAAAGTTCTGCAGTTTCTCATATAAACTATGGATTAGAACTTTAAATGAAATATTTCATCTAAAGATTATTAATTTTAAAAAGATAAATTCTTGTTTTTAAAAACAATATTTAACATATCTTTTGTATAACAAATTATAACTAAATTTAATAATTTTGCAAACAATACATTAATTTTTATGAAAGGAAAAAAAAAAGTTTTAGAATGATTTAAAATACTTTTTTTTCTCATTCGATTCATGAGATTTGGAACCAATACCCATATCTTTTGGCGATTCCATTTATTTGGGAACCGACAAGAACTGAAACCCAAAAACATATAAAGGTTATCGTTCTAAATGCCATAGGAATCGGACCAGAGCCGACCCATTGACACCCCTACAAAGTTCTTAAAATTTTGTCCTCTACATCATTCAGCATCTGATCACACAACCCTTGCTAAGATTTGAAATCTTACTTAGTTAGTCAGGCTAGCCTGACTCTTTAATTTGTTTCTGTATTTTGACCAGAGTGGAATTTCATTCCAATAGAAAAATGTGTAATTCAACTACATTACATTTTCAGGGAAAATAAAATTCCCATCCATTTCACATGCCCTATCAAACAGACTATAATTTTATTCCCCATCACTCAACATTTCAAGTTTTCATAAAACTACATGGCATTTTCAAGAAAAAATATTTTCTGACAGAGTATGGTAGTGATTTTTTTTGCCTAATATTGTGGATTTTCATGCTTGTGTGGAAAACCTAGAATATGTAAGAAACTTGTTCCCAAAGAAAAACAACGAACAATTTTCATAATTCAGATTCAGAAAGAAAAACTTCTCAGGTGAACATTTCAGAATCAAACCTAGAATCCCTAATTCCATCAACCCCTAGTAAATCAAAATCAACGCTAAAATCCACATTAGGCAACAAATCTTTGAGCAGAGATTTTACCAACAGCACTGCCGAAACCCCAGATTCAGGCCAAGAAACACATAAAGTCCCCGCAATCCTCTTCACTTGACATCGAGCAAGAATCGAAGCACCCAATCCATCAATCACACTTCCAGATGGAAAATAATCTAAACTCCTCACAATCGAACCAATCGATCTCTGTTCCAAAGTCTCGATCTTAAACGCAAAAGTCTCATCTGGAGAAAGCTTACCTCTGAAATTCCGAAACTGAATCGAATCAAAGATAAGAACTTTATCTGGAAGGATTTTCCCTCCATCGATCAGTAATTTCGCTACGGCATGAGATCTTTCAGCTGAGATGGGGATCTGAATCGAGACGAAGAGGACGGATCGATCTTTATCGAGAGAGTAGATGTTGATGGATTTGTTGTTGGGAGAGGGTTCGATGGGGTTTCCTGAGAAGGAGAGTTCAGGAAGGATTAGGGTTCCAATTAGGGTTTTGGAGGAAATGTGATGGAGGAGATGGAGAGATGGGGAAGAGATGGAGATGATGAGGAGAGAAGGGCGAAGGAGAGGATGTTTGTTAGGGTTTGAGAAAAGGAGGAAGGGAGATGGAAGAGGAGGAGATGATGGAGTGAAGTTGTTGAGATCTTCATTGAAGAATCTTGAAGGTGGCGGTGCTTCAGTTAGGGCATCTTCCATCTTTTCCTCTCTAGCTGTGTGTCTCGCGTACTCGCGTCTCCTGTTTTAAAGTTAAGGCTGGGGTTACGAGTTAGGACCGCCCGAGACGTCTCATTGCACCCACTTAAGTGACTTTATAAATAAATAATAAAATTATCATTTTATCTTACATTTTTGCTAGTTGTACGTATCATCACCACCTCAAACAAAATATCCAAAATCTATTTCTTCTTCTTCCCTCTTTTATTTTTATATTATTAATCTCTTTCTGAGTTTTGTGAGTGATTGAATCAATAGATATTAGATTTTAGATTTTATTTTCTTCAAATTATCTTATTATTATTTTTTTAATTTTAATCATTAAAAAAGATAGAAAAATCATTATTAAAATCTTGAAACGACGATTTCAATTGAAGAAATCGAAGATTTTTTAATAATTTTGTTTGATAGGTTCAAACCGAATTTATTTTTACAAATTCAATAGGTACCTACTGAATATTACCAAACAGGCTTGATAAGTACCCATCGAACTGAATTTTCTTATATTGAACAGAACTTTCTCATGTGAACAATTTCAAATTGATTGGAAGTGTTCAGATAAGAAAAACAAGTAAGATCTAAGCTTAAAACCTTCATTGACATCTTTCAATATGAAAAAAAAAAAACATGAGAGAGAAGAAGAAGAAGAGATGAAGAAATGGTTTAATACATTTAGGTGTGTGTAACAAGCAAAGGAGCTTAAAATAGATTATTAGGTGAGTATAACAAGCAAGTAGGTGAAATAAGTTAGTTTGATATGCGTAAATGGACCACCCTTTTAATAAAAGGCATCACGAACTATTGAAAACATAAGTTCTACCCAATGATTTGCACAAAAAGAAAGTGTCGTAAATTATTTGCAAAATTTTAGACGATAAGTCAACATTGTGTTTTTTTTTTTTTTCAATATAATCCAATAGTGAAATTTTGATTTTGATTTTTTCTTTTCAAAATACTTAAATTATTAAATCAAAATTTCATTGTTAAATCATCAAGAAAAACACAAGAGTTCCTCTTCATGTGGACTTAGAGCAATTCCAACAGACTATTTAAACCCAACAGGCTCTTTACTATAAAGAGTCAAATAGGTTGTCAATGGATTGAATTAGACCCAAAATTCAATAACTTAGAGCCTAGATCGATGTTTTGGATTACGATAAGGATTCAATTTGATATCTTATTGGATCGGATCTGAATCAATCTTGCCCTGATCCAATAATATATATATATACAAGTTGAAAAATCGTGGACCGTCCATTTTTTGTAAACCATTTGTGATGGGGTTAGAAGTTTTGGAATGGGCTGATTTTTGGTGAGGATGATCTCCTCACCATAGAGATCAGGAGATCATCCTCATCAAAAATCAGCTTATTCCAAAACTTCTAACCCATGTAGGACAAAACATATTGGGCAAATTGTTGGGTAAATGGTTGGGTGCCGAAGGTTAAGATCTCAATGTTGAGTTCCAATAATATTAAAAAAACCTGATCCGATAATTATCGAATCAATTCCAAATCCGATTCAATCCAATCCTTATTGGATCGATACCAAATCAACCCTAATCCTATCCATTGACAATCCTAGAACCAAACCACAAAAATCAAGTACAACACTCTCTACTGCCCCATGTTAAAGTAGCAAACACAAAAATCAAGGCCAACATTAGCCATGTGTAATGAGGCTTTTTGGCTTATTATCAACAAAAGTATAATATAAAATAAAAAAATACTTTCCTTACTAACTTAGTACTTTGACAACCCAACCCAACATCTGTATAGTTTTCATGGAAAAACTTACATTCATAAAATTTAAAAATATATATATTGAACTTGATCCAAGTTATAGAAAATGGATGGCTATTGAACTCCCAAAACTTAAAATTAAAATTCGACGGTAAAAAATAATGATTTTCCCCATTTTCCCCAAAGTTCTTAGAATTTCGTTCTCTTGGCATTGGATCATGTTTTTGGATTCCAAGATGCGAGGTCATGACTCTCAATAAAGTAAGATTTGAGTCAATTTTCAACAAATGAAAATTTGATTAAGTTTGCTAGAGCACTCAACAAATTTTAGACCAGCTAAAATAACATTTGTCAGTTTTTGCCAAAATATGCATTCTATTTTAAAGAGCATTGTTGGAGATGCTAGCCTAATTGGTTTGAAACGTAGCAAAGCAATTTTGAGGTCGTGGGTTCAAGCAAAGCTTATCCATAAAAGAAAAAAAAAAGGTGTTCCTTTTGATGTCAAGGGTAAAAACGTGAAGTGCTTATTCGATAATGCTACTGATCAAGGTTTCTTTTGATGCCAAGGTTGAAGTAAGTGATCAAAATGTGAAGCGCTTATCGATAACATTACCGAACAAAGTGAATGGCAAGCGAGGTTGACAAGTCCTTTTCTAGGCCATGTGTTAGGGTCTAGGAACGACTTACAATAATTCTATGGACCACATGTCCACGTGGCACTCAAAAACATGATCAAGTATTACATATTAGTAGAGCATAAAATTTTATGAACTCCCAAAAAATCAAAATTGAGAAAAGAGTTTTTTTCATCGTTAGATTTAAATTTTAAATTTGAAAATTTATTGGCCGTTCATTTCAAATTCAAGATTTGATTCAAAAATTAAAAAAAATTAAAAAAAATTAAAAATTCCTTCTTTGGATTTTTTTTTCCAAACTCAATCTAAACCACAAAATCTAGAGGGTTGAGTTATCATTTAGGCCATGTGACAGTCCACATGGCCCAAATAAGGACCTCGGTCCAGGCTCTACATGGTCCTTCGATCCATGACAAGGTAGGAGAAAGTGATCACATATCCATAATGCTACTAATCAAAGTGAATGCCAGGTGAGGTCGACATTTCACAGATAAAATGAACACTTTCTAGGCCGTGCACTAGAGTCTAGGAATGACTTACGATGATTCAAATAATTGGCATGCATTTTCTTTGTTGGGTGTTATATTAAAAATCATCGGGTGACAATAATTACTCATTTTAAACATATAATTTCATTAATTTAGGATGCTATAAGAAAAAGTTGGTGTACTAATAGAAGTTGTACTAATTGTTGGTGTACCCATTTTACTAATAGCTTCTACTTCTCCAAAAGTCGTATTTTACACTTCGAGATTTGAAAGTTGTTGGAGATATAATCTTGGGTTTGAAGGCTAAAGTAACAAATGATTTTTGGGGAAAAAAATAAGGGCTTTTACACAAGGTTTAAGATCAGGGTATTAAGTCTTTTTCTGTTACTATGATAAGTATGGGCAGTCTATGGGCCTGGCCTCAAAGCCCAGTTAAAGTCCATCTGTTTAATGATCAGTCCAAATTAAAAAAAAGCTATGTCTAAGACAGTCCAGCAAAGCACAACTATTTGGGCCTATTTATGGGCCAGATTGACTTGTGATTTTCCAATATATATATATATATATCATAAAAGCCATGAAATAACCACACCATAAAATGTAGGAATAAACCCATAAGTGGTTTTGTTATAAAATTACCACTTAAGTGAATGAGATTATGTGGCTGTAGCATCAATTCAATTGTGGTGTGATTTTATAGCAAAATCACTTGCGCGTGTTTATTCATACTTATTTGGTGTGGTAATATTGGGCCAAGCCACTCAACAAGCTTAGCTAGTAAACTCAAGCCCAGCCCTATGCAAGGATTATAGAGTTTAGCCCGATCTGAGATAGTAACTAAATGGGCTCAGTCACACTACCCAAATCAAAACCATCATGGGCTGGGCCAAACTCGGATCATTGACAGCCCTTTGTCAAATTGTATTTCATCAGTTAGAAAACACAGTTATCACAAATATGTCAACCAAAAGAGTTGCTGCAATTCTCACATTTCTGACGTGGGGTGTGAACATACCCATCATAGATGTGTTTCCCCAAGATACGAGTAAAAGGTATCTATGGTTACGTGTGCATCTCCACGTCGGAAATGTGAGAATCGCAGTAAATCCAATGTCACCCCAGCATTAGTGTAACCAAAAATGCATTGTCTTCTACATCACAAATAGTAAAACTTTAATTTATTTGATAACCCTTGGAGGGAAAAAAAAAAGCAAGTTTTGACAAGAAGTTGAAGATGAGGATATTTCAGTCATTTTAAACTACCAAAAGAAATGAGGTAAAGGGGTATTTCATCAGATTGGAATTGCATGGGTATCTCAAATATTCACCAAAACCTAGATGGGGTTATGTCTAAATAACCCAAAGTTTGATCTTAGCCAAACTCTTGGTGGACCCACAAGCACAAAAAATTCTCAGATTTAAAATCTAGAAATTATGAAGAAACTAATTCTTGTTTGTGGATCTCTCAAGAAGTCCAGCAATATGGATCATCCAAGTCCAAGAGATTAATGTAAAGAACTTACAAATGGAAAATGGTGATTTAGATATACCTCCTTAGATTTTGGTGAATATTTGAGATACCCTCTTGTGTTTTCAAACAGATAACATAATGCCTTGACTATGGGATTCTATCAGAGACTGGTAAAAAAATGACCCAAATGACCTCATTTTCAACCCCTTCAACACAATGTATGACGATGAAGGCATTAATGTCATTTTTTCCATTAGTCTCTTAGAGAAGACAGTGGTCAAGTTGTATGTCATCAGTTTCCATTAGTTTTCTAGTCAACATAATCCAATGGAAAATTATAGGATTCGGCCCATGGAGGATTGGTAAGTTGTCCCTGGGCAAAATAAAAAATTGGAGGTCTGGCCCAATAACAATCAGCCCTGAAAGCCCATTAGTCTAATGATTGAAGACATTAGCATTACATTTTGATTCATTCCAGTTACTCTTAAATAGATTGAAGACCATATTATATTATTATTGACAAGTGTTCAATCTTTCAAATAAGATACATTTATCGAAATACATATAAATTTAATTTATTTTTGGCTAGAAATCTAGTTTGGATAAGGGAACATTAGAACTATATATCATATACTTTGATGGACCAAACATGTACATAAGGTCCAATAATGCTGAAGATTTGACATCAGACCTGTCATTTGCCTTTTTGAATGTTGGAAATGACCCCAAAGTAGAGTGGAAACTCTAATTTCAAGAGAAAAATAATGGTGTCTTCTACAAAAAGAGTGGCAAAGGTAGAAAGGGGGATGTCTCCTACATCCTCTCTTATCTTTCTTTTTATTCTCGAGTATGGGTGGAAGACTATATATATATATATATGTATATATTTGCCTTTCTTAGGGATGTTAGAGTCCGACCTTTGTCGGATTTGGATCGAGAATATGAATAGTTCCAAAACTCAATGAGTCACTTTGAAACTCGGCCATCTAGAACTCCAACTATCGATACTTAAAGCGAAGAACATGATTCAAAGGAAAAGTGAGAATGTCAATAGTGAATGATAGTGGCATGATTTTAAAACTTGGCTTAGATCGAGATGACTTGAGTGAGTTGTCTTTGTCTCAAAGGCCTGTGAGCAAAATATCTATTGTGAATGAATAATGATTTTCAAACCCCCCCTACGACGTGGCATGTACTAGAATCATAGATTTTTTTCCTTGGGATACACAACTACACGTATTTATGGGGATGTACAATATTGTGTATCCTGAGGGAAAAATCTATGGTTTTAGCCCATGCCACGTCAGGGGGCACGTGTCATAGGAGGCGTAAAAAAATCTTGGAGAGAGCTTTAAGATTGTAGCTATTCTTGATATTTAAAAAGTAGTTTTTATTCCTATTAGACTAGCCTAAGAAATAGTTTGGTTGACCTCTTGAAAAATTATCATAATAATCCAAAAGAAATTACATTACCATTTAATGTGATCTTGGAAACCATCCTAATCTATATCGGTATATGGGGGCACTTGCTCTCACAATAAATTTTAAAAATTATAAGGATTTTATGCTATGCTATCATAAGTAACATAATTTTTTATGTTTTTTTTGATCAGTAAGTTGGGTCAGTTATCATCATGCCAAGCCCAACCCAAGTTTTTCAAATTACTAAACCAAACTTGAGCCTCATGTGCTGAACCTAAACTCAACGCTAATCATAACTCTATGACCATGATAATTATTGAAAATTTCATTGTGGTTGACATTGATCGACATCTAACAAGACAACACCCACAAGGTTTGTAGTTGATATCATTTTCATTGAGAGACTTTGTCAAACTAAAAATACATACGAAACTTTGCAAATCATTGTGAAGTTCAATGGATTGAGTTCGGATTGGGGTCGATTTCAGACCAATTTGATATGGATTGAATTGGCTCCAGAATCAAATTGTTAAAAAAGAAAAGAAATCACACCTCAACATTATGCTCCTAATTCAATCCAATAACAATCGCATTTGCTCGAATAGGATAAAATCCGATTCGATAAATAAATGTAAATTTCTCACATTTTATTGGATCGTTGCCCCATCAGTTCATGACATGGTTGATCCAGAGCTGATCTAATAAGTTAAAAAGTCAAATCGTATCCTTATCAAAACCCTGATCATTTTACCAAATTTGGAATTATTGGATCATAATAGATTACTTTTTCAAGTCTTATATGATCCATTTACAACCCTAATTATCACCATTGATGAGATTATTGTCTACACAACCGTCTCTATGACAGCATTTATTGATGATTTCATCTTGGTGACTTTTGGATTTGAAACCTATTGTTTGAAGTTTTTGATACAATTGAAATAATTTTCTTACCTCTCCAAATCATCATGAATTTTGCATGTGCTAACTTTTTTTTTTTTTTCCTTATCGACTTTCTTGAATTAAAAATACGTACGGGACTTTACAAAATTTTGTGGCACAAATTCTAAATTTGACTTTTCTTAAACCAATCAAATAAAATATCTAATAATATAAAAGAAAATAAAAATTATTATTTTCTTATAGTTTCTTACATCTCTAAAATTTTCAAATAAGACTTTGATGATGATGATGGTGATGACGATGATTCTTGCGTTGATTAAGGTTTTAACCTAACCCTAATCTTAACCCAATTTTTTTTTTCTTGGATTCTGACGTTCTTAACCCAATACAGAGAAAGACCAAATCCAAAGTTAGTCGAAGCTATCATCAAAGATTGTGACCTCTTGGAATCAAAATATTTTCAAAGTAAATCTAGTGATGATTAGGACATTAATAGATTAGCTGTCTTCAAGCACGTAATGCTCTTATGTTTTCTAAGCGAAAATGCACCCAAAGATTTGACTTGAAGCTCTTATCACATTTCTTTGACATGACCCATTCTGGAATTGCCCTATCAAATCAATGACTAATTACTTCTTTTAATTATTTTAATCATGATAGAGATCAAATACACTTTCAAAGATCTAAAAGAACAAAAAAACATAAAAAGGTGACTCAGACGTTCCCCCCCCCCAAGTCATTATGTGTTATTGACTGTTGTCTTATGTGAAAGACTAATGTAAAATGGCCAAACTACCCTTACTTTTAAAAAAAAAACTTGGGTTGATTGATGACTATTGAATAAGAATAATAATATTTAATAACTTTTATCATCGGTAACCCTAATTAATTTTTCTATACATCTGTCTTCAACACTTAATATATTTGGCAAAGTCATATAAACTAATTTTTTTTTAAATTATTCTCTTCTCATTGATTTTAGTGACAAAATGTTAGAAAAAAAAAATTGAACAATTAATTAAATCATTGATGGGATCATGTGATAACATCGCCACCAAAATCTAAGATTTAGTTCAAAAGATTCTTTTGAAGAAAAAAATACAAGGATTTTTGATAAAATATTGTGGGAGTATCTCAAATAATCACCAACCAAAAACCCAAAAAAGAGGGGAGAGGGGGAAGGTGAATCGTGATTTTTTGACTCGTGTATTTCCACTTGGTCTGACGTGACAAGGGTACATAACCGTTGATCGATTTTTTCAGATTATACAAGAAACTGATCAATGATTCTGTACTCTTGCCACGTCAGACCTAGTGAAAATATTGAAGTTAGAAAATCATTAACCTTGTCAATATGGGTTGGTTGCATCTTTATCATATTCATCAAAGAAAATATTATAAAATTTGTGGTCGACTAAGCAAATCGTGTTCTTCCATTCAATCCAGATCATTATGATGATGATTTGATAATTTGACGATGGGAGTGAGGTAGTACAAAACACTAGGTGGACTATCTTATCAAAACCACCCTCAATTATTAATAAGATGGTTCAACACTTTAGGTTATCTAACAAGTTTTTTTTAATAAGGTGTGCACGTTGGCATACTTTAGTGGTTGATCTCGTGCTTAGATGAGCCATGAATGTGGGTTTCTGTTAACGACAAAACTTATGTGCGTGCGTGCATAACACGTGAAACCCACCAAACTTTACCCACCACTTGCGGGTCTCTCTCTGTGTAGTTGTATTCTACCGTACCTCTTTAAATTAATTATTTAATAAATAATAAATAAAAGCTTAATATGTTATTTTAAGGCCCATGTAATTAAGTGCTCTATGGAGTTCGTTAGCTTGGCAACTCCTTACCTACTTTGCATCACCTCCGCCGAATTGAGCACCCATGGATGTAATTCATCAACTTGGTCTATATAGAACAAGAAGATCTTCTATCATGGGTCAAGTGTTCAGTTAAGTTAAATATGATGACTTTCGACTTTCGTCTCTAGAGAGAGTTGAGAAGGAATTGAGATTCGAAAATAGTAAATTTGGAATTTTGCATCTAATTATAACTAATGGTGAGAGTCTCGAAAAATAACGATCATGATCATCGAAATTAGAGAAAACAAGAAAGTAGAATAACTGTAGAAAAAAAAAAAAAAAAAAAGAGAGAGTAAATTGATATAAAAAGAGGAATTATGTTATTTTTTCTTTACACGTGATTCGACTAAGAATTTAATTATGAATTTGACTTAGACATCAAACTTTCTTTGGAAGGTATCTCTTTTTCTATAACTTCCATCTACAAATTAAAAACTAAGCATTTAAGGTAATAAATAAAAATTTATTAATTATATAAAATTTGTGAATCTTACTTAAGCATTAGAGTTTTTTTTAAAGGCATCTCCACTTTTATAATTTATTTTTAATAATTAAATATTTAATATTTAATATAATAAATAAAAATTAATCAATTATTTAAATATTGTGAATCTGACTTAAACATCAAAATATCTTTTAAATATATCTCTACTTCTATACGTAACAAATAAAAATTAATCAATTATTTGAAGATCCCATGTGATCATATACTCTATAGAGTTTAGATAATTAGCCAAACTCCTTGTTTGCGTTGCATACCTACCCGGAGAACTTTAGGTTTTCTGTGATCTGATGAAATAAAAAGGAAAGTACACATGGCAACGACAAGAAAAGTGGAGTATGTTAGCAAGCTAACTCCAAGGAGTACATGATTTGAACTCTAGATTCAGACCATGAAGGACTAGTGGGACACCTCTTGGCCTTGTAGATAGACTGACAATTATAAGAGAAATATCATAAACTAACTTCTTTATTGAAGCATTCATGACATTATCTCCAGACTGGAATCTAATCAAGAAGGTACATATAGAAGGGTCCACTATCATTTCAAACCTTTATGTGGGGTCAATCCAGACCGTCAATCAATAAAGCACTTGATGTCTATTGGATGGTCAAGATTTATGAAAACTAAAACATATCTCCCAATCACTCATTGAGCTCTCACAATCACATCAAATCACTAGCTATTCATATCTCTTATTCAAGGCATTCATGAAAATATAGGAAATAGTCCATTAAGAGAAAAAGCTTAATAAGTAATGATGGGATTCATAAGTTAAAAGGGTTTTTACGGGAAAAAAAGAAGAAAAAAAAAGTTCTACTAGGGACCAATATGATTGAGATAGAAAATGAGTGGAAGAATGGTTTTTTCTCTTTTTCGGAAAATACGATTTTGAGATGTACATTTTTCTTGAATTATAATTTTATTTTTATACAAAGTAATTTTTCACCCTGGGAAGAAAAATGTTTTCCCATCTCATCATCTTTGAAAAATATGTGATTTTAAAATCTCTTAAATGTTATTCTCTCGTGATTACCTTCATCCCCAAACTTTAAAATTGATTTTCTTTTTGATATTTTTCAATATGTAATCAAATGGTGAAATTCATTTTCCAACAAAATTTGCTTTTGAAAATTTATTTATTTTTGGTCTAGAAAAAAACAAACAAATTCTAAAAAAATTTGGGTTGAACGGGTAAGAGAGGATACATGAATATACTCTAATTAATGAAGGACACGCGTTTAAACATAATTGAATGGAAGATCACGATTTTGCTCAAACTATTAGATTTTTTTTTTTTTAAGAGAGGTTGATCGAAGTGGGGCCCACCAATGACCAAAGATTAGGTGATGCTTGTTGGCGAAGGCTCCTCCTAGTCGTTAGGTCATTTTCATTTCTTTTGGGAGAAAGCAAAGGAAACACCCACTCAAAAGACTATCCATCCATCTATTTCTCTTATAATAATAACTAAGCTATGGCTCTTCTTCTTCCCTCAAGTAGTCAAATGAACTATTCCCTAGCTTCAACTTAAGCAATGTGGATAAGAATCAAGGATTGAACCCTTAGTGTTTTATCGTCTCCCTCAAACTAATCTTCGCTATGGCCCAAGTGCTTTGTAGTCGTGTTCCAATCGCATTCAAGTGATTGCGACCGAAGAGACTAATGGAATCCGGCGGTGATCCAATTAAAGACCAATTCCTTATCTATTGATGATCAGATGGAATTAAAATATCAACAAGTGAAATCGATTATAGAAATAATCAAATAATTATAAAAAAAACGTACAAGTTAAAGATTCTAAAAGAATGAGAGAAAGACATAAGACATGGTTATAGACATAATTGAATGAAAGAACATGATTCATTTAGTCAAAAAATTAGCTTCGATGACTACAGGGATGACCCATTAATGGTAGGAATATGACCTTGCCGTGCACCTAAAGGTGAGTCTTTTGGAATGTGTACAACAAATAGCTAATCCATTCATCCGAAATCCCAAGTAACATACTTCTTCAAATGATTAGTGGGCCTCAACCTAATTTATAAGTCAGATTTGATTAAAAAAAGGGTAAGACTCAATTAATAGCTATTCCATGCATCTTTGATTTTTATAAAGTTCTCATAATGCTGATAATAACAAGTAAACAGGTTTAGCACTAAAGACACCATCTCATAAACAAATTGAACAGTAGAGATCAATCTTTCTTCAATTTCCTACAACAATTTCTGGACTTTTGATCTGATTTCCAAAAACAATCAGCAGGAATAATAGTTCACAATAACTACATATGTTGAACAACAACTGGAAACACTTCTATTCAAATAGAGAATTTACTTACTACTTCACAAGGCACGGAGAAAAACTTTTCCAAGTTTAACATTTAATCTCCAAAACCCATCACGACGGGCCTCCATTTCTTGAGTAAGAATGAAATGTACCGACCTTGAAAATAAGGAAAACGGGAAGTAAGCCTTGCTACCTCCTCTTTGGGATAGAAAGTAATGCAAGAAACATAAACAACTGCCTACTAATACAACAACATCCGATGAGCCAACCCACCTTCATCAGCTACATCAATTCCCTTCTCGACCAACACCCGCGACATCACAAACAGATCCATTCCAACAGCCGAAGCTGAGAAAATTGTATAGCTTCTGTCTGCAACATACTACGGGAGCCTACGTTTTAAAAGGTACCCGTTGTACTCATCCCTTCCGCAAAGAATTGACACGTGTCTACAAGATTGACACAAACTTTGGTATATCGCTCCTCCGCCCATCAAGAGATCGATACATGTATAGCTTCTCAACCAAATCACTTGGGTCCTCTGTATCCTCGTTTGTGTCCACTTCTTCATTGCCTCTAATCACTTCTACCACTAAATGGGGCATTCTTCGGGCAAGCTCCTCGCAAACACCAAGAGTTAGCCGACATGATGACATCCATAGAAATCTCATGTTGTAATAGTGGTGCAAACCAGAGAGCAAAGCTGCATTCCCAAATGGGCTGTCTCTTATCTCGAGTTTCTGCAATTTGGGACAGCCCTTGAGCACATAAGTCAGACCCATGTCACTGTCCCCAGCAAAAGCAAATGAAAGGGTTCGAACAAGCTTCCCATACGTCCCAATGTAATTAAAGGCCTTATCGGTGAGCAAACCCGATGTGGAAAGCCTAGTGAGCTTCTTACAATTCATGACTATAGCTCCAAATCCTTCGTCCATGGGTTTTCCTGTTAGATGGTCGGGTAGGAGACGCCCCATTATACAGAGACGGAACACGACAAGATCCGGACAGTTCTTTGACATGGCTACGACAGCTGCATTGGTCATTCGCTGACAGAAGTATAGAATGGATCGTAACTTCCTACAGCCCTCAGAAATCGCAAGAAGGCCTACTTCTGAGACCAGGCATTCGCTATCCTCCTGAACGTTCATGGGGAACACCCGAAGTTCGCGGAGGTCCTTGCATGTCGCGGCCACGGCTTGTAACCCTTCATCACATACAGAGTCGAGAGCCTGTAGAGCCAATAAACCCATAAGTAGGACCATAGATTAAATCACGATTTTAATAGTTGTAGAATAAATCACAATTTTTTCAAAAAGTCACAATTAGTTGTGATTTAATTGACATTTTCTTGAAAAAAATCCCAAATTATTTTTTGTTTCTACCGTTTTGTTCATTTAATACAAAAAATACATAATTTTTTTTTATAACTAAAACAATTACTTTTATTTATTAATTTATCCGATCTTTTCCTGACTTAAATCTACTTTTTCCAAAGCTTTCTCTTGCTAAATTATTCCAGAACCCCAACTTTGTCACTATAAGTAGGACGACTCAAATTTCACCACAAAAAAAAAACAGAAAAACCACTAATACTACAAAAGCATATGTACCCAAAAAACTTGTAGCTTATGGCAATGGCGAATGATGGTTTTGAGTTGCTCGGCATTGATGATTGCATAGCTGAAATTAAGCGACGTGAGATTAGCACAGACGGGATAGATTGCAGGAAGATGATCGGGTACAATCTCCCTGAATCCCGAAAGGCAAGTTAGGTATTTGCATGAAGCAAAGGCTGAGGAGAGATCCAACTCTTGCTCATCTTCCGAAATGGCATCTGTGAAGTTGAACGATCCGGTCCCTAAATGTGTGAGTTGTGGAGCTTGGAACATCAAGCGTTGGAGTTGCGCAATGGAAACATGTTGGTTCAACCTAAGCTTCTTTAATGATGGAGATCGAGCTACCAATCGGTCCAAAGCTTCGAAATTAATGGGGCAATTGATGCAATCGAAAGAAAGAGATCGAAGACAAGTCACAGTTTCCGGGAAACAGGATATCCAGTCAAATTCATCTTCGATGACTTCGTCGTCAATCAGATCAAGCACTTGAAGTTGTCTGAGAAATCACAATTTTATAATACAGTTTCCTTCATCAAATTCGAAAATCTAATGAAAAAAAAAAGAAAAGAAGCAGAAGCAGGGATGGATCTTAGAGTTAGGGTTCCAATATTCCAAGTTCATACAAAATTTACCATTAAAATACATCAACAAACTCATTTCTTTTAAAATTCTAATAGGTTTTAACAGTAAAGGCATACCCAATTTATAATATGAACAGATCGAATTAACTGTTCTTCAACATTAATGAAGCAAACAAAATCAAACATAAACCCTAAAAACCCACACACAAAGACATTTCCTAAAAATTCCAATATTTTTTTAACAGTCTCTCTTCAAGAGGCATACCCAATTCATAATGTGAACAGATCTAATTAATTGTTCTTCGACAAAAATAAATAAAACATAAAACCATAAAAACCCACATACAAACACATTTTCAACAAAATTCCAATTTTTTTTTTTTTCACAATAATTCATTAAGAGACATACACAAATCATACAATAAACAGATCTAATTACCCATTCTTCAACATTAATGAATCAAACAAGATCAAACATAAGACCCTATAGGCCACACACAAACGCATTTCCTACAAAATTTCAATATTTAAAAAAAATAATTCTTTAAGAGGCACACCCAATTCATAACATGAACAGATCTAATTAACTGTTCTTCAACACTAATGAATCAAACATATAACCCTAAAAACCCTTAATAGAAACACATTTCCAACAAAATTCCAATATTTTTTTAACAGTAATTCTTCAAGTGGGGGCATATCCAATTCATAAATGAGCAGATCTAATTAGCCATTCTTCAACATTAGTCAATCAAACCCCAAAAACCCTAAAACCCACATACCTGCAATTGCTGACCAACTCTCCAAGACCCTTAGTACTAAAACCCTCGCAACAAACCAACACAAGTTCCTTAAACCCATGGAACGAATTCCCAATAAGCTTCAAATCTTCATCAGTGATCGACATCCTCTTCAACAACACTTTCTCCAAGAACGAATAAGCCGAACCCATCGCAGAAACCCATGGAGTGAAGTTCGCACCCCAACCATGTGGAACCAAACCAAAATCTGCGAACCTCGGCTTCCCCTTTAACACCAAAGATCGAACCCTACGAAATCTCTGGATCGCTCGGTACGGGGATACGGCGTAACAGTTCCCAATGAAGAGTTCTGAACGAGTTAGAGACTCGGCTCTGTACCATGATTTGCAGACGAGTGAAGCCGAGTTACGATCGCGTCGTGAGGTGAGGAAGAAGAGAACGTTTTCTATAACGTTCTCGAGAACTTGATCGAGATAAGGAGACGAAGAATCAACGCAAGTTCGGATTTTGGTGGAAGAACAGCTACCAACACTGCTAAGATCCTTCGTTTTCTCCTCGTCTTCGGACATTCTCTCTCTCTCTCTCTCTCCCTCTCTCTTCTGGTTATTGTTGTTGTTCTACTCTGAATCTGGAAATAGACAGAAAGAAAGAGAGAGGGAGAGAGATTTGGGTGTGGGGACAAGAAGATGTGAAGATAATTACTTTATCTGATCAAAATTGCAGACTCCACTCTCTGATCTGATGTCTCTCTCTCTGGTGCATTGGGATTCTCTCTCCATCCCCTCTCTTCTCTCTTTCTAAACTGTCCAAAAACCCAAGAGCCAAGTCTCTCTCTCTCTCTCTCTCTCTCTCTACAATACCATCTCTTCCATTATTTAAGTTTTCTTTAAAAAGCCCTCTCTTTTTATTCATATTTTTATTTAGGGCATGTATCTTGTACTCTCAATCTTAATTGTAAACCATCTGACACACTCTTGGGCCCCACTATTGACAATTATTTTCAGCTTGATTGGTGATGTGTAGAATTTTGATTTTATCATTTCTTTTAAAATGGCATTAATTTAGATCCATGAGCCATTGTAGGTATTTCTATAAGATTTCTTCTAAGACGTGTAGATTGGAATTTGCCATTTTTTTAAATATCAATTTCAGGTCTTGCCTCATTTGTGATCATCATCTATCACATATTTTTATCTCACGTCCGATCTAGTCCTTACTGTCTTTCAATTGTGTCGTAGAGACATTTGTAAAGAATAATGATTTTCTAACTAAAGTCTTCACTCGATAAATACTAGGCTGATGTGGCATAGACAAAATCATAAATATATTTTCTCGTGATACACAATACACACATCTTTATGGAGATTGGCAGTTGCGTATCTCGAGGAAATGGATCTACAATTCCGTGTTCATACCATGTTAGTTGAGTATGGATCGAGTGAAGTTTTCTAATTAAAATATCAACACTCAATCATAAACATAACCAATTACATTCTTGTTGAGGGTTGAAAAAATGATGTTTTTTTTTTTTTTTTTTTTCTGTCTTTCTTTAAATCTAAAACTTAAAGATTGGTATGACCATGGTTTCAAATCTTAGTTTCACGTCTCATCTCATTCATAGATAATATCAAGATAACTCAAAAGAGATTTTTTTGTTTTTAATATCTATGATCCAAAAAAGAAGAAGGATCTTGGTTATGACATCTGATCCCATTCACGAATGATATCGAGATAACTCATCAATTCATCTCAGTCTCAAATGATTTTTAGAATACAAGGACGACCCAATTCTATCAAGAAAGTGAATCATAGCATGAAGACAACCTTCGTCCTAACAAGGATGTGTGTCAAGTAGGTAGTGGTTCCGAAGATAGGTCCTTAAACCTACTTGAATCATTGATCAAGATGATATAAACAAATATTTATTTATTTATTTTTATTAAGCTTCCAAGTGGTGGTGGAGTAAGTATTGATGGATGAGTGGATCCAAATTGTGGTAAGTCATAATCAAAGTTGAAACCAAACTACAAGGAGTATAGGATTTGTACTCTTTTATTTATATTTTCTTATACACCAATCTTTTTTTTTTTTTCTTTCTTGTTTTGTAGTGAAGAAAGAAAAGAGTGGGGGTTGTAATTGAAAAGCCCCCATTGGGTGTTGCTGAGTTAGCATCATTTGTCATTTCTGCATAAACCTAATCTTCAAATAGGCCCCCACCTCCCAACATCTCTATCCCTCTCTATATCCCTCCAAGAGTCCTTTCTTTTTCTTCTTTTATCTTTTTTTCACCTTCTCATGAAAAGTTAGTGTTAATTTCAATCCACTTTTTCTCTTGGAAGTACTGTTTATCATCCCATCATAGATGGTTCTTTTTTTGGGTATCTTGGCAGCTCCTTTGTCTCTCATAAGTTGTTGTTGTTCTTTCTTTTAATGAATCATGGTGGTGAAGGTGGTTGACCATATGTGACTTAAGAAGTTCTACTACTTTTAATTGTTAAATTTATTTCTTTTCTTAATTTTTTATTTTATTTGTTGAAGATAATGCTATTAATTTATGACAATATGTTTGTTTATTTATGTCTCTTATATTATTTTGAGGAAGGCCATTTTATGATTATTATTTTAAATATATAGTCCAAATCATCTTTTTAATTGTCTATATGTTTGTCTATTTTTGTAAAGATTGTTTTATTTTGTTTTGTTATGTTTTGTTTTGTTTCTTTTTTTTGAAAAAAAAGATAGAGTTAATTTTGAGGTACCATTTGAGTTTTGGTAAAAATTAGAGGTACCTCTGGGTTTTCAAATTGACACCCCTTAACCACAGTCTTCCATGGGAGACTAACAACAAATGAACAAAATACCCTTATCTTCAACCTCTTATGGAAGTATTTATTTTTATTTCCCCCTAAAGGGCATTGTCTACAAACTTTACGGTACATTTTTATTACGAATCGTCTTCGACCTTTTGCCAAAATCCCTTGAGTTTTCATTCAAACAACCCATTGTTTTCAACTCCCAAGAAACCCTATCTTGTTCTTGGATAGAGGTTGAAGATGAGGGCATTTTGGTCACTTTATTAACCTCTAATGAAAGAAAAAAGTCTAAGGGGTTTGAAAACTTGTGGATGTCTCCAATTTTTACCGAAACTCGAAAAAGTACTTAAATTAACTTTTTATTATTATCTATATATATTTTAATATATCATGACTTCAAATCTTTAAGGTGGTTTACTTTAAAATGTTCTTGTTAAAAAGATCTCATTGTGATTTTTGCAACAATACCCATACTAAATTTTCTTATTTTTAGAATATTATTTATAATGTCCGTATAATTTTTTTTTCCGACTAACATAATATACATAAAAGGTAAAATATTTATTTTTGACATATTGATTTATAGATTTTTAGTAATTTTTGTTAGTTTAAAAAAAAAACAAATTTTATTATAAATATCATCTTTAAGCTTCATCAATCATGAAAATAAAATGGAAGATTATGGTTTATTTACTTTTTTTTATAGAAATACTTGTATTTAGCATTTAGAGAACCAAAAATCACATTGAATTCAATTTCTCAGGTAAATTTCAAATGGCCAAGAATGTAAATATAATGAGTTTTATGGTCAATTAGTTATATCTTAAAGGACTCGGATGGATTTCAAAGAAAACTCTAGCCTTACTGTTTGAGTTAGGCTAGCCCCACTCTATTTCAAACAACTTTGACAAGAAAGTTTGAAATTAAAGCCCTAATTTTACTAAAATAAAACAAACAATTCCAAGCCACCTTGTATACCACAATTAGTTGGAATCATTTAAGTCTCGTCAAATATGTTTGGTGACAAGTTTACTTCATAAATAGAGATCTAGAACCTACTCAACACACTTATCTTTGCCTTTGTTGTTTAATACATTTAAATTGAATATCTCAATTTCTACTTCATCATAGAATATAGCCGATTTCGAAAGTCATTATGGTGTGTGTGAATGAAAAATCTCTCAAGCGTTTAGGATCGATTGATGTTTCTTTGAGATCCGTTGCTCCTTGGGTGTTGAATCTTTCTTAAGCTTCTAGGTGTTCTTGCGACACAGAACTTCCAACCACCCAAATCAGTACCCGAATAATCCGGAGGGATTTTAGGGTTAGAAAATCCCTACCTTTTCCTCACTATGATTTCTTTATTTATAGAGAATTGATGGAATTCCGGTTTGATTTGATTACCTAATTCATCATTATCTAAGATAAAAGTAACTTCATCTTGGACTATGTGAAAAAAACCCATCTTTGATGGTCTTAGTTTGTCAAATATTTTCTTGTAGAAATTTTTTTTGACGATCCTGAACTGTCAAATTATTGGAGGATGAGTTTAAAAAAAAAAAAAAATCCATAATACATGACCGTCAAATATGGAGATTTAACAAACAATAGGACGGTCCTTTAATTCACCAATATTACAACAAATGAAATAGTAATAAAAAAAATCATTAAAAAAAAATAACTATAAAATAAATATCATTCATAGAAATCAAATCTTTGCCACCTAAGAAACTCAATTCACATCAAATCCAATTAAAAACAAATGGAAAGACTATTTGAATATCTTCTCCACTCTTATCTTCTATGATATTGACCTCATGTCCGTTGCCCGAAGAGTTGTGTCTTATGGGTCATCTTAATTTTCTTCCAAATCTTCCAATCGATTGAGCTCTTGGTACATCTTCTTTTGTTGTTCTTCTAATGGGAATTGTGCCTTTGGGACATGATTCACCTGAAAATTTTCATAATTAAAGGCTTTCCAATGTTGTCGTGTTATGGCCTTTCGATTTTTCCAAATTAAAATTGGAAAATTTTAGGCTTTTAAGAATTTCTTGAACTCAATTGTATATCTCCAAAATAAAAAATTTCACAGAACCCAATTCAATTACCAATGGTTTAAGTCCTTTTAATTGAGAATGATCAAAAGCTAGTTGTTGATGAGATAGAATACAATCAATCGGATCACCATAAGGACTCTTTAACAACAAATATTAATAACTACCCAACTCATTAGATTCAAAATAGAACGAAACTTCAAATCTCTAGACCCCCAAAATATAATACAAAAAAAAAAAAAAAAAAAAATCAAAGATAAAGAAAACTTCCTGAATGGTTTTGATAGTAGGTCTGTTGATCTTTCTTACTATTTAATTTTTTTACAAAGAAACCAATAAAATCAAAGGTCAAAAAGAAATAAAATAAAACAAAATTCATTAAAAGGAGATAAATTCCAAGTCAATTCGTGAGACTTACTTACTAACAATAAGTAACAGAAGATATCTTACAGTTGATTTCATCTATGGTATGTATTTGGATCTCTTCTGCAAAATAAATAATTGAAAAAAAAAAAAAAATCGGTTAGTAGTTATTTTATTTTCTTTGTATAGGAGTTTGTGAGAGAAGTTACCATGCTAAAAATTGAGTAACAAGAGTTCGAATATTGAGAGACTATATATACCTCACTACAAACTCAATTCACATTTACAATCACAACTATTAAACTAAAACTAGAAAACATAAAATCAAAATCTAAGAAAACCCAAGATTATAAAGGATAACAATGCAAGCATTAGTAGTGCTTATAATGTGCATCCATTGGCAGAGCAAGAAATGAAAATGGGCTAACCTCAACAGTATCAATGGCTTCATTTTAAGGAATAACATGCGAAACCCTGCAGAACAAGAAACTAAAATGGCTAAGGTAATGCAAAAGATTGTATAAATCTGAATCTATTTTATGTTAATTGCGAGACTTATGGTATATTAAAACTAGAATTATGCAAACTTCACGTGATAAGTTCTTTTGTTGGGTCGGTGGGGAATTAATAAAACAAACAACTAATTGTTGCTCAAGGACTAGAAACCTGATATCGGGATTTTACCCCCCCCCCCTCTTGTGATACGTGGAGTCATTTGATGGCATGAGGATTTTACCCCTATAGTGTGTTTGAGTACGAACTCCTAATTGCTCCAAAATTTTCTCTCCAACAACCAATCACACTTGCTTTTCCAATACACGTTGGTGTCATGTCATCGGTTCATCACTATAGCACAAAAATTCCTTAACAGCAATTTCGTACTCAATGTGCTTATCCCCTACCTTCAACTATAGGAATAATTGCAAAATAAAATATTTAAATCTTCAATAACTATAATTTGAGAAAAAATCCATTTAGTAAAAACAAGTTTTGTTTTGTTTCTTTACAATGTAATAATAATAATAATAATAGCATAATTGGCGTTGACTTGATGAAGTTTGATCATCTATAAACAAATCTATGTTTTGAGCTTTAGTTATTGGTGTAAAATTCATTATATAATGCAAATACTCTTATAGTTTGAGTAACCGAAAACATTTCTTTTATGATATTTTAATATTAGGCAAATTCATTATACCATGCTACCTTCTAACAAGTTTATAGACTTGGTTGACTTAAAATTACCTACCAAACAAATTTTACTCTACAAAACTTAGTAAAATGGTGTTGAGTCCACAAAAATGATTATTATGAATTACATGGTAATATCTAATCAGGATTTTGAGTGTTGGCATTAATATCTTGCATTTTTATATTATAAAAAAGAGTCTTGCTAATTTGACGCCCCCCTCTGACCTTCGTCCCCCTACACTCCCATCACATAATCGTACATCATTTGCCTCGAGATACATAAGAAAAAGATTTATGTTTCTATGTATCCCGATGCAAATGGTCTATAGTTTTGTGATGGGGGCATCAGAAAATCATTATTCTAGAAAAAAGGGGGGAGGGATAAAGAAAATTTTTAAAATAATATATTTGAAGATTTCTAAATATACCTTGTGATTCCTTACCAACATTTCTTTGTGCAAAATAAAAATTAGATAATTGATTGCAAATTTGCAATATTCATAAAATTGAAATACGAGATGATCCCCCTTCGAATGAATGCAAAAGTTATAACTGGTAAAGTGTATCCAACATTTTGAGAGCAATCTCTTGGGGTGGAGCTAGGACATGGAGGAAACTTAAAAGTGAATTTCTTTTTGTAAGGGCAAATAAGAGTAATTTGTTTTTTATGGGGGTAATAGTGACAGATTTTTTTAATTTACAGTTGTAATATGTCGTAATAGCTCGTAGCCTTTATAGACTTTGAAAATTCTGTGGGGGCAAGTGCCCCCATTGCCCCCCACTGTAAATCCGCCCCTCACAATTTACTAAAATTGTAAGATCCCCTATCAAACAAAGTTCAAAAAATCCCTATTTAAGAAAAAAAAAATAAAATTTCATATGTGTTTTAAAGGAAGGTAGATTATTGGGGTTGCCCCCCAAGAGCATAGTATAACAACTTTTATAGTTTTGAACACATGAGTTAACTTTTAGAAGACTTTGTCCTTTTACTTGTGATGGATATAACAAACCATTGATTCCTTTAGGCGTGTTACGCTATTATCCATTATAAAAAGTCCTCCATGTTTTGATATCCATATACATAAAGTAGTGTTTTAAATTAGAAAATGTAGATTACAAGTTGTAAAAGTTCTAAAAAAAAGTTTGCTTTTAGTGATTAAATGCCTATGGTGATCCATTTTAGTGTAACTTTTATATCTATATCTATTTAGAAAAGGAAGCTAGTATGTCTCTAGCTACAGAAATTGTGAATGATGTAATAATCACTAGAGTCACTTTGTGAATATACTCTAAAGTAATCTTTTTCATAATAGGATCTACCAAACAAAGATTTGCAAATATTTGAAGGAAAATATTAGTCTTACTTGAAAAAAAAAAATCTAATTTCTTTCTTTATGGATTCATAAGTGTGTTGAATTAGCTAGCACTTTATTTTTCCTCTCTAATGAAGCATGTATAGGATTCTTCTATGCAAACTCACTAGTATTCTTATCCATAATAATGAAGAAAGGTTAGAATGATTAAAGTAAACTAATCAATCTTTACCCACCGAGGGTTAGCTGAGATGGTAAAAAGCGATTAAATATGTTCTTTAGGTCGTGACTTCGAGTCTTTATATGCCCTTAGATGGTACTTATGGCCCTAGAGAGATTAGTGTCACAATTTCCTCTAAAAAAACACTATTATATTATCATATGTTTAAACTAATCGAAGAAGTAAATGTAAAAAACCATTGATCTTTTTTTTTCCTCAGCTTTGGTAAGACATTGTTAAGGAAGTTTTAGAGTGCGAAGTATTTCATTTTTGTTGTACTTTTATATATTGAATATAACAAATAGGGTAGTCCAGTAGTCCTCGTACTATTTTACCTTTCATAGTACTTGTACTCCTATTCAAGATTGTAATGTTCTTTTAAATTCAAGACCTCCAAATTGTTGGATCCATTTAAAATATTTTGTGTATAAAATTTTAGACCCATCGAATAATCTCAACCATCCAACTAATGATGTCATTTTCTCTATACTTATAAGATGTTTAAAGTCTTTCTAGCAAGCTGATTTTTTTGTTTTGTTTTGTTTGGAAAATCACTTAATAGACCTTGAGGGAGGGGTAACCTTTTTGACCCTCCATGATGATTTGTGATTGACATATTCTCAAAATTTGAATATTTAGATATATTTTTTGATTTATCTTGACAATTTATAATAAAAAATGATGAACGAAATTGGGATTCTAAATTTATATTTAGATAAATTTTTTGATTCAAGTGTTTGTTTTTGCAACTATAATACATGAATTTTGAGTATTTCGATAAGATCTATCTGGTGTCAAGGTAAAAAAAAAAAGGAAAAAAATAAAATCTGAATCACATTTATAATACTATCAAGTTCACCACTTTTTATGATCAAGTTCGACGTTTTTATTGTCCAGTTCAACCTTTTTTTTGTAGTAGCTACTAGTTAGTTCAACACTTTTTATTATCGAGTTCAACATTTTTATTATCGAGATCAACACTTTTACTGTCGAATTCAACCATTTTTTTTATTGTCGAGTTCAACCATTTTTTATTATCAAGTTCAACATTTTATTCTCAAGTCGACCATTTATTATGATCGAGTTCATCACTTTTTATGTTTGAGTTCAACATTTTTATTATTGAGATCAACATTTTTTATTGTTGACTTCGAAAATTTTATTGTTGAGATTAACGTTTTAAAAAATGTTGATCTCGATGATAAAATAGTTGAACTCAATAATAAAAATGTTCAACTCGACAATAAAAAGTTGTGAAGTCGACAATAAAAAGTGGTGAACTCGACATTTTAAATTTAATTCAATTTTTTTTTCGAGTTCGATATTGGATAGATCTTCTCAAAATACGCAAAATGTGTATATATAACTGTGAAATAGACATAAATCAGTTACGAAGAAGTATTCAAAAATTTTAAATCCCAATCTCATTTGTTGTTTTTAGTTATAAATCATCAAAATAAATTAAAAAATGCATTCAACTATTCAAAATTAGGAGTATAACATTCTCCATTTGACACTCATGATAAAAAAATCATCAAAAATGATTGCAACCGCATTGAAAAACTTAAGTATGTGAAAAAGATGAGAAAATAACAGTTTGGGAGCTCAAAAAATATTATAAGGAGAGATGAGATTGAGGACCATTTAGATATTAAAAAATTTACTAAATGAATTATCAAACTACCTCCCAAAAGTTAAGGGTTATTTAGAAAGAAACCCCTCCCACAAGTTCTATTAAGTAATTTTACTTTTTTTTTTTTTTTTCCTTTCAAAGAAGCCTCTCTCACAAGAGATCCTCTAATCAAACAATCTAAGGTAATAAGATTTTGTACCAATATGAGATACATATTCTTTGTTGTTGTGTTTTAAGTTCGTCTCTTTAGGGAGTCAATCACATATATGATATACTAACTCTTGTTAGAATATATTCTATTAACTAAGCAATCTATTAGTAATTAAACAATTACAAATAAAAATGGTGGAAACAACTATAAAAATTTGATCCTCCACTTTAAGGGGAATAGGATCTGATTCATTGTGGTTGTTCTTTTAAGGCACCATTATGGCAAGTGTGTATATGTGGTGCATGCATTTGTTGTTTGTGGGGGGCATTTGGTTCAGATTATAGAACCTGATTCCCAATTTTGGTAATGGATTATTAGAATTAGATTATATAAATTAATTTATTAAATCCATAATCTCATTAGACTACTCTATTTAAAAAAAAAACAAAAATTTATAATGACCACCCTCAACTTTTTTGGTGATTTCTAAATTCCCTTCTAAGTTTTATTGTATTTGAGTTACCTCCATGTTTTCAAACTGATACAACACCGCTTTGACTGTATTGTCCCTTCCATTGTTTCCTCCGCCCCTTTCCCTCAATTCTTTTGCACCCCCTAAATATTTTGGGTGATTTAGATGCCCTCTAAGTTTTGGTGAATATTTAAGATAACCCTCTAAAGCTGATAATTTGGTGTGGCAATAGCAGATCTAAATAATAAAATGATTTTTAGCTAGTTGGCTATTTACCTATTGTAGATAAGTTCATTAAAGGTCAACTTATATGATTAGTAGACCCAATTGATTGTGCCATGTGGCATTTTAGGTGATCATATCAAACATTTTGTAGTGCTGATGTGATGGTTTGCATAGAACCATGATGCTTTTCCTTGGGATACAAGATGTTACACTCGAGGAAAATCAATGATTCTTTATGAACATTGAGGCATGTCCATCTCTTAGTCACTTTCTACAGAATTTTTTTTTTGTTTGAATAATGGAGGGGTGTCCTCCTGACCTAAATTCACACTTTGCTGATGTGGAAGTGTTTACGGAGTCATAGATTTTTTTCATCGAGATACGATTGAAAAGCATCTATGGTTCTGCGCTCATCTCGACATCAGCAAAGTGTGAATTGAGGTCAATCCAGATCTACTCTTTATGTTCAGGATTCAGGAGACCTCGCATCAAACTCGGACTCTTCACGGAAACATGCATAATACACCACGTGGCGTTCGTTTGACAGTTATTAGTTTTAAACCAACCTGAAATTGAGCACTCATCGGTCACGATCCGGATTCCTGACCCGAAGCTCGATCCGGAAATGACGCTACTCCTCCGCTTCTTCGTCCCCTCCTCTGATTCAGGAGAATTAGTGGATAGGATCGGAATCGAAATCGAATCTTTTAACGACTAATTCGCAGAAATCTGTTAAGTTGGAGCTCCAAATTCACTAAAAGAAACCGAAAAACACTCTACGATGCCAACTGAACTCAAAACTTCCAACCCTCCTCTTCGTCCATCAAAAGCTCCAATCGATCACATTAGGTTTTTTTTTTTTTTTAGTTTTGTTTTGTTTTGGTTCTCTCTGTATCGAAATTCTGTGAATCTTCATCATTGTTCTTCGTGCAATGGGTCCGTATCAGTTTATTTCTTTTCTGTATTTTTTTTTTCTTTTCAAAACTTGTTTGGTAGATTTAATGATAAATTAATTAGATCGGAGAATCATTAATGAGTTTCTCTTGATTTGATCAGATACAATGGATTCCGTTCGTGATGCGATCGATAGATGGAGGAAGAAGGCTGGAGAGGCGACGAAGAAGGCCGAAGATCTTGCTGGAAACGTTTGGCAACATTGTAAGTTTTCTATGTTTGTAAATGTTAATTAATCTCTGGTAGATCTTAGTAGTATAGATAGCTCGGTTAGAGATCGAAATTATCTGTAAGTAGTATTGATTTTGTTGCAGAAACCCACATGAAGTTGTAGGAACAAGAGCTAATCTGTTTGTGATAGTTGTAGAGCTAGTTTGTTTCATTTAGGGCATAATATTAGAGATTTTGATTTAAATGTGGATAATTATCAGGTTGAATTAGGATTAATTGGTTATAGAATTTAGTATATAAATATTGATTTGTGAATCAACGAGGAATATTAGAATCTTTTGAATTTATGACGCTAGTTTTTTCCATTTCGACATAATTTTAGGGATTTTGATTTAAATGAGGATAATGATGAATTTGACTTGGTATTTGTTGGTTGCTGAATTAGTCTGTAAAGATTCATTATAAGTTGATTTTTTAATCAATGAGAAATATTGGAATCCTTTGAATTTAAGATATTGACCATCTTTGGGGTTACCTAGAATCAAACACCTTCTCTCATCCCTTTCATTATTGTTATTTTTACCTTTTGTGATTTATCGTCATGGTTTCAAAATTTGGTTTGATATCTCGCCTCATCCATGGATGAGACCGAGTTGTCTCGGATGAGTCAACTCATCTTGGACGAGATAAATTATTATAATAATTTAATAATACAAGCTAGATTGGAAGATGTTTAGTCATAAAATAATATTTTATTTATGTAATAAATATTTAAATTCTAAAAAAATTAATTATTTTAATTAAAATATACAAAATCCCGGATGACTCAGCTGATATTTTCAAAATATTGGCCAAGTTATCTCATTTATCTCATGAGATGCTGTGAAGTCTGAGATGCTGTGTAAATCTGTCTCTTTGCTGAATGATACCGAGATGACTCGGGCAAGTCATCTCGGTCTCGGACTAGATTTAAAACCATGTTTATTGTTGCTGGGAATCTGGGACCTAACATTTTGTATCAGAGCAAGGTTTACTATTGCAAATCGTGTATCCAACTCTTATCATTGCGTGACACCATTGTCCACCGCACATCAGCCATTTACACTAACAATCATTACTTATGCCTCCATCACCGTTGCTACTATCCTTTGATTTAACATCACCTTTACATTGATATGCCACCCCTTCAAAATAAAAAAAGATCTGATCACCATCGCAGATTGTACCCCATCAACCCTTATTGCCACTTTGGCAATCAATAACTACCATCAAACATTGTCTCTAATCATTGCCACCATCTGCTCGTCATCCTAACACTCCGATTTTGTCCTTCTAGCCGTCTTTGATCAACCTGGCTGTCATCCCTTCCACACCAACACTCCTTGCCATTATCGAAGGGAGAGAAAGGGCAAGAGAATCTGATTGACATTATCTCTGAATCAAATCATCATCATTCAATCACCACTCAAGGAGCTGCAACAACATCAATGATTATCTATTCTTGCTCAAGATCGCTATCATAATTAAAAATCATCATCTCAACAGACCTTTTCCTCAACAATAGATACATCACGTGCGACTTTATATCTACTACATTTTCTAAATCCAACATGAGATCGAAGTGTTGTGGTGGTCACCACTGTCTTACTAAATTTTACAGTTCTCAAAATCCAACATGAGATCAAAGAAACCTCATATACTCAACCCCTGTTCTCTTTTAAGTTGTGGACCCCACAAACTTCTAACCCATCTATCTATTACAAAACTCAGTCGACTCCTAAACCAGCCCACATATTGGTCCCAACTCCCAACCCCTGGGTCTTTCTAGCCCTCTTACAATAAAACCGACCCACCAACCTATTGCCATCCTTTAACCCTATCCCAAATCTATCTTGAAAAAACATACACAGCTCATTGCTTTGTTGATCAGAAGCAACAAAGCTATGAGCCTCGCGTTCAAGAATGTTTTAGAATATTGCCATGCACTTATGAAGATATCCCTACCATAAGAGATGATCAATTTGACAAACCTTCACCTCAAATGAATGACTGACATTGTCAATATCACTGAAGATTACACGAATCAAAGTTAATATTGATGATGTTGTTAACCATCAAGATCACACAATTTGCTATTCTACGATCAATATTGTTTATGAAGTTGCTAATCTTAGAGAACAGTTGGCCATGTGTTCCTTGTCAAATTCGTGGTGTATTATATCAAGTCAAACATGTTTCAAAAGCCAAGACAAAGATATTGTCAATGATGCTTGCAAGAACATTATCAAGAGAAATATTCTGCGAGGTTCGTATTAGGGTAAAATGTACTTGCTTCCAATGCAGTTTGGGATCTGGGTGATTTCGACCTTGAGGGCAAGGTAATTTCAAGAGGCGTGGAATGTCATGTACCTGAATATTTTTAGTTAGGAGTGTAAAAAATATGATAGGTTATAGGCTACATTGTAGTAGAGCTAGTTGTTTAAGGGATGATATTAGGGATTTTATTTAAATGTGATGATGATGATGAATTTGAATTAGAACTAGTTTGTTAAAGAAGTAGTCTATGAATAGCAATTGTAATTAGATTTGGAAATCAGTGAGAAATACTAGAATCTGTTGGATTTTTGATTGACCATCTCAAAATCTAGGAGATTTGGCTTCCTCGAATCGGCCATCTTCTCCCATCCTTTTCACAATTTTTATCTTTGTATTGTGTGATTTATTGCCGTTTGGAATCTCTGTTCTTGGCAGTTGTTGACAAAATGCAGGAAACATAGATCGCGCTTTGAAATAATGGCAACAAACCAATAACACAAGTTCTAGTCATCTAAGAGATTATTACCTTTCAGCATTTATAGAGAAACTTTTTGCATTTATAGAGCCATTATAATGTACTGAGTACATGACTATTCCATGCTGTGAAAATTTCATTTTTATTTTTCGGTGGGTTGACTGGTATGTTTGATTCTGAACTTCATAAACATGTGGATGGACACATGCATATTTATATGGATCAATGATGTATGCTTATATAATTTAATATGCTTTCTTATTAATGAAATATGTATATTCTATATACATGTATATTATTGATATCGATAAAATTCTTTCGGTGGGTCCAATCATAATTATTTTCTGGACAAGTTGTCATTTTTTTCACTTTCTTTTCTTTAATCTTGCAATTTCTCTTCTACCGGTTTCTTGAGGAGACGGTGGTGTGATTTTTCTTTCTCCACTTCTCTCTTATATATGCATTTCTGATTAAGTCTTATCATTATGGATCATTAAAAAAATTATTCCTAATCTTATGCCATTATATTGATTACTTTTCTTAAATCAGTGAAAACTGCTCCTAGTGTTACTGATGCTGCAATGGGAAGAATTGCTCAGTCAACGAAAGTTCTAGCAGAAGGTGGTTATGAAAGGATCTTTCAACAAACTTTTGAAACCATTCCAGAAGAGCAACTTCAACATTCATATGCATGCTATCTCTCAACATCTGCTGGTCCTGTTATGGGAACTCTATATCTGTCCTCAGCAAAGCTTGCATTTTGTAGTGATAGTCCTCTTTCATACAAAGTTGGAGACCAAACCGAATGGAGCTATTATAAGGTATTTTTGGGTATTAAATGTTGTTGCTTGTGCTACCAATATTTAAAAAAAATAAAATCTTGTGCCCTGTCATGCATGGGAAAGACATTACTGAGCTTATATCCCTAAAAAATTGTCCTATTTTTTTTTTTGGTTAATTAGATTTTGTCTTTCATATAATAGAGTTGTAAATTCGACGAGGATGGTGTTTTGGTTAGCTCATGCGTGGTTAATCTGTAATCAATGTGTAGTTGTATATCCATTTATAATTTTATCTCAATCATCTTATCCTAAAAAAAGCTTGTTTGGAACTTTGTCCTTCGGTGGAGTGCTGTTTGGATCTACCTCATTTTGGCAACTCAATTAAAACTGGAATTTATGTTATCTGACTTAAAAGGAAATACCGGTTGAGCGAACTGGGTCTGCTCCCCAGGGTTGTGAGATTGATCTAGGGCAATGTGATTGTCCTTTATGTAATATCTTGTTAAGATATGCCAGATAATCTTATTATATGTATGAAATCACAGATCTATCTTCAGTTTTTTTGTGGGGCATTTCCCATATGATGGTACTGATAGACAAATTTTGCTTTAAGTGCTGTGGTAGGATAGAATCACTATAATGGACAGTGATGTTGAATGATTGCTGCCTAATGTGTTTCTCATGTTTGTTTGAATTTTCCTCATCTAAAAGATGTTCTACATTCTATTATTATCTTGGTTTCTGAAATTTTGCTCGCTTCAATGTTGAGCCTTTACATTTACAACTAACGATAGCAATCAAAATAAAATGCAAATCAAAGATAAAGAGACCATAACACAGAATTTACGGGGTTCAACTAGATTGCTCATGTCCACAGGCAATGATGAGAGATCCTTTTACCATTTCCGTGAAAACCAGGGTTACAATCTCTCAATTTCACTTACTCTCTGTAAAACTGAAATCTCCCTCATAGAAACCCTAAAATGAGTTGGCTATGAATTTGTAGTCCATAAAAATACAAAAATTGCCCTTAGGGTTAAAAGTTACAAAATTTAGAAGAAGAAAAAAAAAATCTACTCCCAAAAGTCTGACCAATACTGCCAACAGAATATAAGGCACGAACACGATAGTAGTAATCTTTCAAATTAATCTGGTATTTTCTTATTACAATTGTGAAGCTTTCCTGATAGTAAATTAATATCTTTCTTTGAATTTTTTTTTCTTATTGCACTTTCTTTGTTACATCACTTTTATTTTTAGCGTCCTTCATGTTGTAAACATTTCCACTTCTCTGCCATCACCTTGATACTAGTCTGCCTGACTTTTTCCCTTATTTACTCCTATATAGGTGGTTATCCCACTACATCAGCTTAAAGCAGTGAATCCTTCGGCAAGCAAAGCTAATACTTCTGAAAAATACATCCAGATTATCTCTGTCGAGAACCATGAATTTTGGTTCATGGGCTTTGTAAACTACGACAATGCCGTAAAATTCCTGCAGGAAGCTTTGCTATCAAGCAACTTGCATTCCGTGTGACCGACGCGGACTTTTTGTTGTTAATTTTGTGAAGAATTTGATGGGAAAAGACTGAAGTATTCTGTTATTCTTTGTGGACTCTTTCAGATGTAAGTACATTGATGAAGTTTAGTGATTGTAGAGATTTCTTTTTGTGATATAGCTGGGAAAACTGAAACCAATTTGTTCTTAGATTCCAAATTTGTAATTCAAATACTAATCTCATTAAGTTTTGAAGCTAGAATTTACTATTTTCATCCAAGCCAAACATCCTTTCCTATTTTTTCGTGATGATCTGACTTTTTTGCGAGGTTTTTAAATGTTGTTCTAATTAGGATTCAAATTTCTGCGTCATTTCAGAATGTTTCCCTAACATATGATCACAAGCTTTAAGGTGATGTCATGCTTATAAGTTGCACTTCGATAATATTGAGTTCATTCTGGGGGCAGCTATGGTTTCAATATAGAAGTGCTTTATCTTCAAATCATTTTTATCAGGTTCATTTTATGTATTTTTGAAAAATGGGTGGGAAAATGATTTCCCCTGGAAAATGTGATCTTCAGATGCATGATTGTGCATTTTCCTACAAACAATGGTTTTTCATCCTCGAAGGGAAAATGATTTTCCATTCCATCTCCTAGGAAAATGATTTCTCACTTATTGTTAATCTCGACACCCCTTTCCCCACAATCCATAAATATAAAATATTAAAACCAACTCTCTGTTCAATATTGTCCTTGGGGCAATCAAATGGAGGAATTCGTTTTTTCCCGTGACCATTTTCCCTAGGAATCCATATTCTCCTAAAAAAAAGAATTCCTTACAATTATATAGACCATGAAAATTTTCACATTCACACATGAGACATGCCAGTTTCCAGCTATTTACAGCATGGAGCTTTATTTTCTTTACAATATATTCATGTTCATGAAGGCATGAGTCCTTCAGTCTTATTAGACATATAAAAAGCAATTATAAAGAATTTTTTGCTTCGTTTATCCAATTACAATTGAATTTCAACATTTTTAGAGAATTTTCTCTCTCTTGTTTTCTCCCCTGCAGATTCAAGGTTTTCTCTTAAGAAGACAATAATCTATTCTTCCCCTTCTCCCTGCTTAAATCACGTGAGTTTACTGTACTTGTTCCATAGCTTTCTATACACACCACACATCATTTCATGCCACTTGATTGTGTGCCAATAGTGCAGCACATCAAAGTTGATCACCAAAAAATATTCAACCGATCCAATTAGCACAGTTTTACATAGCTCAAGTTGGCCTTCCCCCCAATATGTCCCAAGGAGTCACCCTAACTCAATTAAACACACACGCACTTGTTAAACTCTTAGAAGCTAACTCATTCAGATTTCCAAGAGTTTAACACAAGTGTGTACATGTTTTCTTGTGTGAGTGTGTGTGTGTCTTAGTTGAGTTGGAACAATCCTAGGACACATGGAGGAAAAGTTGACTTAGTGATATTGGAAAGTTATATTGGGAAGATAGGTTGAGTAACGCACGGATGCTAAGCAATGGAAGACTAGGTATGCGACAATTTTCCAAGAATTTAAACACAAATGTGTGTGTGTTGCATGGTACTAGGTCCATGACACTATGATCTTTCTTTTTTAATAACATAGGGTATCTCACATCCCTTGTGGGATGTAGAGACCAACAATCCCTGTGGTTGAATGTCAAGGAAGTTTCCCAACATGCAATAGGGACACTAAAATCCATTACTTAAATCTCACGTACACAGCTTTATAAAATACACAATTAGAAATTACAGTTTACAGAGATTTACAACAAAGAGGTTTATTTGTTTTACAATATCTTATCATGTATTCATGAAGGATACCTGTCCTTCATCAGTCTTATTAAAGCAAGACAATAATCTTCATAAAAATCACACTTAAGACATATAAAGAGCTAATATTAGTATAAGATCAATCCCTTCATGCAATGGTGCAGCGGTGCTGCTGCACAAAACATTCTTCAACTTCTCCATCCCAATTCAAGTACCTTCACATTTTGAACATAAGCTCCTCCCTTTCGTGGCTGCCTCGAAACACTGGTGTAGTTCTTACTCTCCTTTTTGACATTTTTAATATTATGTGAGATCTCATGCTTCTTATTACCAACAACATGACTTGATCCAGACCGAAGAGTCCGAACCCAATCAAATTCTTTGGCACTATGAGACTTCTTTCCTTGATTTTCATCTATTATAGAAGTTCTAGGTCGACCATTTTCATGACATTCTTTCTTGATCTCTTTTATTTCGATTTTAGAACCTCCTTCCATCTTGATTGTTACGTTCAACTCCGAAAACAAAGCATTCTTTCTGCTTGAATTAGACCAATTTGTGGATGATTCTCTTGTGTTTCTTTCCCTTTGGTGTTGATATAATCGATGCAATCGAAGAGCTAGATGATATATACCATCTTTTATCTCTTCTTCTAAATCTCTTTCTATGTTGATTTCTAGCTCATCGCGGATCTTCAATTCTTCTTTCGACATGATGATAGTGCCTCGATCAATCTTCTTTGATCCTTTAATACCCAATTGTTCTTCACCAATATTAATCTGATTCAGATTGTCCACCATTATTAGTACTAGTACATCAAAATATATTCACCAAAGAGAAAAGAAAAAAAGAGAGTTTATATTGCCATACAAACTTTTTGTTATAACACGCCAATCATTGAATTAAATAGATTATAAATTTTACGTTTAAAAACTTGAAAATTCGACTCAAAAGTTCATCAAGTCAAGGCAATTCAAAAATTCAAGAGTCGACTTGGATGAGTCAAATAACATATGTTTTTTAGCATTTTAAATAAATAAAATATCTATGTTCCAACAAAAAAAATTGGATATAGTAGAATAACTCGGTTGAGTTTTTGACCCGACTTAGTGCATTTTCAATCAGACTAAAGCCGATTTGGTGAGTCGATGATTTTGTTCCATCGACTCTTGAGGCCAAGTCAACTCAAATTCCAATTTCAACTCGACAAGTTTTAAACCTATAATATGGAGGAGTCAAGGGATAAGATTTTTTTTTTCATATTTTTAAGTGCACTTTATTCCTTCTCTCCCCGCCATGCTTAAGAGAGAGAGAGAGGTAGATAGAGTGGGAATGAGAGAAAAAAAAATTATTTGGTGTGTCTATATCCTTATTGGTGTATTATAAATAATTCACCCCTCTTCTGTGCCACATGTGGTTGCTATGAATTCGATCAGGAGAGGCATCCAGTGACGAAATCGAAGAATCTGCAATACCCACAAACCAATTGTCATTAAGGCTAAAATAAAATTAAAAATTAAAAATTAAAAAAAAGAGAGTGGGGAAATCATGATCGATAGTCTAGATCGAAGTGATAGACCTAGTAAAACCAGTTTGGAGTGGTTCCCTTGTTGTCCCATGTTACACACCACTCTCATTGCAACCTTATGTTGTTTCATCCACATTTTAATACATAGTAGATCGATTAAGACTGTTGGAGATGTGACTATGTCACAGATAGGATGAAATGGACGTTAAATATGAAGTATTTGAAAAAAGAGACCGTTAGTGATGTTGATTACTAAAGTTATTGAAATTTACAAGGCAAAGCAGTCTAGGTGAAATGTGAAGTTGCAAATGGAAACAAAATAACAAAACAGATTAAAGGAAATACTACTTTACTTTGAAGGAATAAAGGGTGGGTTTGGTTTGGGTTGGGTTGCCCTTAAAGCACAATCAATATAGGGTACACTATAGTGTGTCTGTGTGTGTCCATGGACAATTACCCCTCCCTAATAAGTTAGTTGAAAAGGGCACCTCCCCTGGGCTAGGGCTGTCATGATTGGGTCAGGATTGGATTGGGTAGACCCGAGAACAATACGATAAGGATGGAGTTGGAACCGATCCAATGACCATCGGATTGATTTTTTTTTTATATTGAAAATATATATATATATCTATATATATATATATATATAATATATATATATATATATATATATATATATATATATATATATATAACAATCAGATTAGGTTCCGGATTGAATCAAATCTGATGATTTGATATAAAAAATTGAAATAAACTTCAAATAGTATTAAAAACAAAATAATAATAATAATAATGCAATTTACATAATTTCTCATATATCAAATTGGGACATGGTTGATCTAGAATGGATTTGATATGTTATCAAATAGGATCCTTCTTGGAACCCAATTAATCCATGATTTAGTTCCGAAGTTATCTGAATTTTTGGTATGATCGACTTTGAATTGGAATTGATCTGATTTAGATCCCATCCACTTGTTATAAATTGGACTTGGATCCAATAGATTAAACCAATTTTTAGTCCAATTATTGGTTAGATATTTTAAACATAAGCACTTACTATGGATCTTCTTTCTAGTTTCCCAATAAATTTCCTTCTCTTTTCTAGTTTCCCAATAAATCGAGATCATTCGAAGAACACTAACTCTAGGATTTTGATAATATGATGCTCGATGTTTTAGAGTCATTGGACAATCATAACCATTCCATCTAGAAATATAACTTAAGCGATCAGAAATCAAGGTTTGAAATCTTATCCGAGATGTGGTGACGACTACTGAGGAGTCGAAGAATCTAACATTTGACATCAGAGTTATGATGACGGAAAGTGTAGTTTTTTATTTTATTTTTCAATAACTAATGTTACCATCACTAAGTAGGGTTGTCGATCATATGAGTTTTAGCCCAGCCCATCATGGACTCAATATGGGTTGTTTCAGTAGGCCCATTAATTTATAAGCTGGGCTAGGCCCAATTCTCTAGGATTGGGGTTGGGCTTTAGAGTGAGGCCTCTCAGACCTGATAATTTATAATGATTATATCTGTATTTTTATAATTTATCTGAAAATTTGCTGGTCAATCCAAATACATGCGGTTTGGGCTTGGATTATTAATTTGAGACCCAATTATGATCATCATGGCCCATTGATATCACTAATATTAATTTGAGATCCAATCCATATAATCGTCTCGAAATTTAAAACTATGGTTGAGATCACTATCATTAGTCTTCTCTAGTTTTACCCAAAAGGGTTGTTTGAAATTCAATTTCTCTACTGTATTTTGAAAGATAAATTCTTTTTTTTTTTTAAAGGTCAACAGGGTTAAGGTAGACCAAGACCAGCTACAATCTCAGGAAAAGACAACATCTTTTATCTTGGGAAAGAAGAGAAACAAGGGTAGGCAAAGATCTACAAGCAATCTCCGAATAGTCTAAAGAAGGAAGAAATGACGTAAGGAAGTCAACCATCTTGTTGGCTTTTCTAAATATATATAAGAAATTAACAACATTGAAGTTAGCCAATAAGCTCTTAATTGACATAACCAAGTGCTGGACGTACCAAGAGGAGCTCCATTTACCATTTAAAATCTTAATTGCCATTTTGGAGTTCGATTGAACTAAGATTTTAGAGCATCCTTTAGATTTAGCAAGCTTTAACCCAAGAAGAATACCTTGCATCTCATGGTATATAATCGATTTTGGGTCTTCACACCCGGCTAAGGCAGCCACAACCTCACCATCTTGGTTGCGGATGACTGCCCCCATAGCCTCCTCTAGTTTCTGTATACGAACCATCAGTGTTAAGAGCAAATACTTCCTGATTGGATTTCAACTAAGAGCAGAAAGTATTAGGTTTGTGAACAAATGTAGCGTTGGTACCCTAAGCATGCAAGAAAGATCTATTGTAGTCGGAGTCTTCTATCTCGCTTAAAGTATCCTCAAACTTAATATGAATATCTTCAATAATTTTTCGAAGCTCTTGTTTCAGGCCATTGAATTTTTCTTGGTAGATCTTATTGCATCTTTCCTTCCATATGTGGTACATAAACACACAAAAGGCCACCTTCTTAATTCAGTTCTAATTAACTATTAAGAAAATTGGGATTAATAGGTTCTAGGCAACCTAAAACTTACTGGCAAACATACCATATAAGATGACGTATATAACAAAGTAACAATAATCTCCCTCAACTTTGACATTTTTATTTTCAATTGCCTACATCATTTATTAGGAAAATTAACCATTCTCCTTAAATTCAGAAAATTAAATAATGTCATCATCATTGACTGACTCCTGTATTAAAATAATATCTTATTCTGTTTTGTTTTTATTTGGAAAATTTCAATATCACCCCACGCGAAACGGCACGAATTATTGGATTTTTCATCATTTGGGTCAAGTCGTTCGTTGACGCGTGTGGAAACTGAAAGTCGACTTCCCCTTTGTATATTCCTTATAATACCGAAAATGCCCTTGACAACTCAAAAATGACTCTTCCTCAAGACCTGTACTTGGGCAATATGATTCAATTAGCTGTGGACCTACCAACAAAATGCCACATGGCACATTTTTTAAAATTTATTTACTAACTGTGAATGTTTGGTCTTTTTTATTTTTTATTTTTTTTAAATGAACCTATACTTCCAAATTAGGATTGTTTGAACCAACGATGTTCCTTCATTCAATTATGTCAAAAGCCTCATCAATAGCTCGGGTTAGGCTGTAAACAACGTGGTGCTAATTAGGCTTCAAAATTTTAATCCAAGCTTGATCTGTCTAATGGTTGGGGAAAATAAAAATTACCTATGTCCAAGTTTGACTTGATTGACAAATCATCCAAGCAAACCTGATTTGTATATGATTTCAAGTGTTCTTTTTTTAAATATATATGCAAATAAGGGAATGCTAATGTCCAAGACCCCAAAAGGACGTTAACATTTTTCACTACATTCACTTTTTAATGATATTTTTGTCCATTTTTTATTTTTTAATGAAAAAAAGAGAGTTATTATTGCCACACGAACTTTTACTAATATCACACCAATTCCTTTATAAATCAAGTAAAGAATTGCACATAATTGGTGTGGCGTTGGTAAAAGTTAGTGTGGCAATAGCAACTCTAAAATATATATATATATATATATATATGTATAAATTTTTTATATAATAAATATTTTTTGAGATGATAAATGTTTGTTTTTTACATAATAAATGTTAAGGGTATTTTGGTCTATTGATTTAAATGTATTATTTGTAATAAAAGCTTTAAAAATCAATGCAACAAACATTTATTATGTAAAAGACTAATTTATCGTTATCTTTTTCATTAAAAGACAAAATGATCAATAATATTATTGAAAAATGAATATAGTAGAAAGTGCTAACATCCCATCCCATCCCATGAGGTCTTAGACATTAGCATTCCCCATAATTATAATGTATTATAAATAAAATTATAACATAGTATAACTGGCCTAACTCTCAAGCCCAAGCCAAGTCCTAAATATAGATTGGGCTTAGCACACCACAAACTTACACCTAAACTTTTTTTTATAAATTTATGATGGGGATGTCCAAACTTACGTTTGACTAGGGGAATGGAAAGAGTCAAGACTAAAGCCAAGGCATATGGGTCCCTCCCTCAGGCATGTGCAAAGCCCGCATATCACACACACACCAGGTAAGTGAGGGTGCACCCTCACAAGTGGCCTCAAGGAAATACTACTTATATTGGATATCGAACTTGCAACCTACAAACTCTCACCACTTATTGGATCCGAAATTTCCATTGAGAAATCCATTTTGGGTTAATTAACACCTAAACTCCTTCACCAACACAGAGTTAGGCGCATTGGCAACCCTAGCTAGTGATCAATATTAAGGGTTATTTTTATTATTATTTTTTACTCCACCAAAAAGTGGGCCAATATACCCTGATTGATGGGATCAACATTTTGTGATGGGTCTACAACTTCAAATAGATGAAAAAAAGGGTGATACCATGGGTGTAGTTCTACATATACCCAAAATAGAAACTTAAATAAAACATCGGTTATAGTTCTTATTAGTTTTGGTATTGGATATGGAACCCTTGACTAAAATTGTCCCTACAAATACATGTTACCAATCGGGTACCAAATAAGATATATAATAGTTTTCTGACAGAAAAAAAGAAAAGAAAAGAAAACCAACATGTAATTTCTCATTTGATAGTTGAAACCCACAATGAATTCTTCAAACAAATCAAACTTTTATAAAGAAAACCTTAAAACAATAGGATTTAGGTCTTCTTTGTTTGTAAGAGATTTGAGAAGTAATAATAAATATGAATGCATCTTTGTACAAAAACAAAGAAAGAAGACAGACTCAACATTCTTTTTATATTTTAATTTTAGTTGAAGAACATTTACATTACTTAATATGCTTATAAATAATCAGGATCCAGTTCCCAATATAAATAATCAGAATCGAATAAAAAAATAATCAACTCCATGATGGTTGATCCAAAATCAAGTAATCAATAATTCGGGTAACTAGTACCCATTCACACCCTTATGAGAGAGTGATTATTCCCAAATGGAGGATATTTTGCCATATATTGCATCAAGAAATCAGTTGGTGTCATCCTCATTCAACCTTATTCCTTTGTCTTGCTTGGGATGCAATAATAAAAGTCAACAAAATATAAATGAAAAACTACTCCATTTGTGTGAGATAAATGAATAGGGTTGTCAATGGATCATGTTTGAATTGGATTAATGTCAATCCGATAAAAGATTAATGTCAGATTGAATCCTTGTTGTATGGATTTTTTTAAATTGGGTCTCTAGTTGTTCCAAATTCAAAATTTGACAACAATTGGATCTAGAGATAGTTGGTCCGGACACAATTTCAATAGGTTATCAAATCAGATTCTTAATTATAAGATGAAATCGTTATTGAAATCCAAATCCTTGATCCATGTCAAAAGTAATTGGATTGGAATGGATTTTGGGTCTGATCAGATCAATTGATAGCCCTCCAAAATAATGATTTAAATAGGAGAGAAAAAAAAAAAATAGTTAGGGCACATCATTTTCAGGAAGTATGTTGGAATTGGGCAAATCATGTTCAATGAAAAGTGTATTTGCATTTTGGAAAATACTAGAATGACACAAAAATGATAAAAATGATGTGATGATGCACACATAACCATAAATGCTTTTTACTGTATCTCGCGGAAAAGCATTTACAGTAAATATAGACGACACCACAAGTTTTTATCACCTTGTGTCTCCCCATCACGACTCATACATTTTTCAATGAAAAGCATGTTTAGAGATAAAACAATTCCCAAGTGATAAAAGACAGTCAATAAATAAAAGTTAACTTCCTTTATATTCCACTTTCATCAAATTGGAGGGACAAAGGTCACTTCAAGGAGGAAATTATTATTATTTACAGAGAAAACTCAATAAATGGAGATCTTAAAGTACAATTATCTGTGTGAACTTAATTTGAAGGGGACGGAGTCCAAGTCAAGATGGTCCTTAGAGTGAACCCATCTCACAACCACCACCCTTGTTGAAATATTGGTGTCTTGTTGATGTTTTGGTAAATATTGGATATGCCCCCAATGTTTTCAAATTGATAACATACCCCCTCTTAACCTTGGTCTTCTCCTATAGGCAAATGAAAAATGACTTATGTTCTAATATTCAACCTCTCGCTTAAAATCCTTTATTTTTCTTTCTAAAATCAATCGTATTCGATCTCTTGAAATTCTATGAATTATTTTCAATCTTATTTTTTAAAATTCTTGTAGAATATCCTTGATTTTTTTAATCTAAAATTTCATCATCTTCTACTTTTTCAAAAATCGTATCTTGAGGTTTGAAGGTTGAACTAGACAAAAATTTTAAGGTGGAATATAAGGGTAAAAAATATTGCTCAAGAACTTTAAGATGATTGATTTTAGAAAGAAAAATCAAGGGATTTTGTAGGGTTGGCAATAGGTCAAATTATATTCGTTATTCAATCTGAGAAAATAGGATTTGGGTATTCGGATATACCTCAACCCAATCCAATAACAACTCGAATCAATTTATAAAGAAAACATTTTTATAAAGTACATATTTTCTTTAATCCAACGATTAGGATAAAAGAAAACAAAAAATAAAAAAACAAAAAAAAATTAATTAATTAATTTTTCTCCCTCAATTATCCATCATCCTCAACTTCTCCCTATTTGCAAAAGTCTTAGGTATTTTCTTCCCCTTAACCCATTTTCCTCAACCTCTCCCATGGCTCCTCTCTAGGATCCTTTTTCTTCTTCTTTTTTCTCTCTCTCTCTCTCTCTCCCCCCTCAAACCCTATGTATTTCTTCCCCAAAACCCATTGTCTTCAACCTCCTCCACAGATCAATTTTGGATTGAATGAAATCTTAATCGAATCTGAATCAAAGCAAAGGTTTCAAATTGGTAGTGGTTTGATACTGATTCGGTATCGAATCGATCTAATTCCAGTCCTAGGATTTTGGCAAAAAATTGAAGATGAGGGCACTTAAGGTCATTTTATTAGTCTATAAGAAATGACCGAGATCAAGCATAGTATGGGAGGGTATTTCAAATATTCACCAAAACATGGAGGGGTATCTCTAAATAACCCAAAACAAACTCAAATCGAATCGTTTGATTTGATTTGATTTTTTTTTTCAGGTTATCAATGTATTGCTACACACTTCATGAATAAGCAGCACTAAAAAAAAAAAAAGTTCAACGTGGTTGAAAATGGAGACCTGAAGTTAGGTAGCTACCCTACTCCCATGAATACAGGATCAACAGATATTATTATATTGCGTCAAGCTAATTGAACTGAAACCCATTCCCACAAGCAGGCCACATGAGAAGGACAATTATATTACTCTTATATATATTGTGGGTGTTTTCTTGCCTTGTTCGTAACATCTTTCTCTCTCTCTCTTTTCTTGCCTTGTTCGTAACATCTTTCTCTCTCTCTCTCTCTCAATTACATGAAGGAGATGACAAGCAAAGGAGTTGTCATTGCACCAACATCACACACAATTGAGTGTTGTATGTGTGGTGACTATGGTTTGCTTTACCAGCTCTTCCAATGCAGTGTTTGTCTCTTCAGATCTCAACACATGTAAGAAACAATCTCTCTCTCTCTCTCTCTCTCTCTCTCTCTCTATTGTTTCTACATCCATTAATCTTAATTTTCTCTCCTTTTTTGTCTTATAGATACTGTAGTAATGTTTACCCAAAAGCCCAATCTTATAAAGTCTGCAATTGGTGTTTGAAGAAAGAGGAAACAAAGACAGAAGAGACCCATAGTTTCTCTTTTTCTTCTTATTCTTCATGTAACAAAGGTACCAACAGCAATGAAGATGATGAGGACAGCAAAATAAAAAACTATACAAGACCAACATCTAAGTTGACTCTCACCAGCCCAATCAGGAAACAAAGATCTCGATCACCGTTGCGAAAGAAGATCAATTATCAAACTAAGGAATCTTCTCTTGTATTGAAGAAATCCAAGGAGATATTCAAAACAAAGATAGAAAAACAGGTCTTTAGGGTTAAGGTTCAAAGGTATAAACTGTTAGAGGAAGTGTGTGGGTGATGATCAGATATATAACTAAACACCAGGCTATAGCCCTTTTTTGTATTTCCTTTTGTGAGTAATTAGAAGTATATGTGTACTCCTTATCTGTATTGTATTTAGAGTATTAGATTATGTTGTATTGTATTAAAGTATATAAGATACGAGAAGTTATGGTAAATATATAACTTCCCGTAACTTATCTATTTTATTTTATGGAATTTTACGTCAGAACAAAGAATCATGGTTGTTCACATCATATCAAATTTTATTAATTTGTATTCAAGCTTATGGGTCCACACGGATATCATGTTTGAAAGTCGAATCCAGGGATAAATTTTTATATGCTTTGTGTCCAATAAATAGTTGAGTGAGAAGAGATTTGTGTGTGTTGTTACAATAAAATAATCAAGCAAAATAGGGTTACATTTGACTATACTTAGGAAAATATTGAAAAGAGAGCTGATTTTTAATTTGATATTGGTGCGGGTAATCATTAGATAATAACATTAAGAGGTGGGAGTGGAATGTAGGTGAGGCAAAAAAATTTCCACTTAAGATAGGTGGGAAAATGCATGATTATAGACTTAGAGATCACATTTTATTTAACCTAAAGGGGGCAGGAAATGGAGGTCTTTAGTTTGAATCACCCCTTAGGAGCCACCCTAAAGAGTTTATATATCTCATCAATTATTGGGTATGTGTCACATTTTTTTATGAAATCATTTTTCTTGTTCAATCAAGAACCCTTGATAAAAATACTCCAATTACTAGAATTGGGAATCCGAATTTGATATTTTGAAGAAAAAAAATTGTTCATTCTAAGCTGATAAATCAAGAACGTCAACTTTTGCTAATGACACCCCAATTCATATGTAAATCACCAAAGAACTAGCACACATCTTGAGGTGGCATTAGCAAATTAAAGTTAGTGTGATAATAGAAGCTCTCCAAATCAATGACACAATGTCATAGAGAAAAGAGTAAAATCCTAAGCTTAAATGGTCAGATGTAACGGTTTTGATGATGTGGTGCATTCTTGATCGTTGAAAAGTGCTACAAAGAACTACAGAAGAAATATGCTACAAAGGATATGCTCCCTAAGTTACGCGGTTAAGTGTTTGGATTTTACTCCTCTCTACAATGTGGCATCAAGCCAATGTTATCATGTATTTTTTTTCTTGGCCTAACCTATCAGTAATTTTTTCAATAAATATGGTATCATGCCATTGATTCATCAACTTAGCACAATTATTTTTGTTAATTAACAACTCTCTATTATAGAATTGGATAGAGAACTAATTTATGTATAGAGATGTCATAGCAATAAACACTTAACCATTTGATATTTTAATTTTTAAATAAATTATTTTTAAATTTAAAAAAAAAAATCAATATTTTACCATTTTCCTAAAACAATAATCCAGCCCCTTATTTCTATTATTTGAATATAAATTTTAAAATCTAATTTTATGGATGCTCTTAAAATATTTCTTGGGTTTATATTTCTAATTTTTCTTTTGGGGGTGTTCTATGAAAATGATCGACTGCAAAAACTATTGAATCAGTTATGTTTTTTGATATGTATGAAAACGATTTTAAACTTTTTTTAAAAACAAAGTGACTATATATTGTACTATATACAATCACATTTTCTATTTACTTATTTACCCTTCTTCTGATAAAGGTAAGTTCGTCAAATTATCCCTGCAACCACCACACATCAGAAAATTATTTTCGTCAAAAAAAAAAAATCGAAATTGGGTACACAACTATTGTCGTAAATATGTACTAAAAAACATGGCTGATTCCGTAAAACATAGCTGTTTTAGAAATTACCAGATATGCATGAGAGGTAGTACCTACACCTACCCTAACTTGATACTAAGAGATTGTTATATTCTCATTGTACAATTATTTCAAAAGAAGAAAATTATATTTTGACTAAGGTTGGAAAAGAGTCCTTTAAAGCCCATTTTAGTGGGCATCATTTGCGCGTGAAAAACAGGTACCTCCAAATACAAGTTTACACATTCAAAAACAGAAGAAGAAAATATGGAACATTTGAATTTTGGGGTCCATTCAAACAGATCATTTTCCCCAATAATCAACTATTCTCGGATAGAAGCACACATACGATTGTGAATACAAGAGAAACTCGGAGAAAACAAGAGGTTTTGTTGACAAATTCGACGACTAAATCCTTAGGTTCCAAAGAATCGATTCACTAGGAAAAATATTATACAACCATACTATACTACATGGTGTTTACTTCTTTAATTACCATTATAATTGGAGAAAGGAACCTTTCAGTCGTAAAGACCAAAATTACGCTCACATTTGTACTAAGCCTTATTATTATCATTATCAAGGTTATTTTTGTCAAAGTTCATAGAATTATGACCTTGTGTCACTACCAGAATCACATGTTAGTTTTCTAAGATTACAAAAATATTCTTTTGTCATACAGATTTTCAAATTATCCTTAATTTAGATTTTAAATAATTAAAAAGCCTCCTACATGTTACAAACCAACAACCCCTATAACTAAGTGATAATCATGCTTATATCTTAGTTTTTGTAATACATGTGCATTTGCATATCGTACCTGCTACTAGTTACAATTAATCAAGGAGTTAGATGATGCTCTTTCCACTTTAAGATAAACTTTATTTTTTCCACTGAGACTCCTTTTTATGATAGATTTTAATTTAATTCATTTCTTAAATTATTATGCCATGTAGATATCTATTTAGGGTAGCTTTGTTCTACCTTCAATATTCTTGTTTTTAATTTGAAATTTCCAACATCACTTATGGTTTTCACATATGTCTTACACACCAAATGTTAATAGCATATTTAGAACCAATTGGAATGATCCCAAATCAGTTAATGACTCGTGGTAGATACTGAATTGTAGTCAGATGGGTTCGGGATCTAATCACCTAACCCCTAGACCCTAGACTTTGGTTCAAACCCAACTTAATCCAAAATCTAGTGTTGATTTTGATTCCTAAATCTAAATCATAAAATTAACTAGGTGGAGGCATAAGTCAAGGCATCCCTTCAAAAAAGGAGAGGTTTTGAATTCAAATCCCCTCATTAACCACCTACAAGGATTTATCCCTACTTACCTGTATGTGTGGTTTGCATGTACTTAGGGAATTTGGACGAGATATAATGTTTTAAGAGGTTAGTTGCTTCACCCTTGTTAGTCAAGCCTATAGATTCAAAAACCCCATCATAAAATAAAATAAAAAACTCTAATGTCACATAAAAGTACTATAATGTAATCTAATCTGACACGTATCAAAATCAACTAGTTATCACACATTACACCACCCGAATTTTTTTAGCTCACATTGCTCATAGAATCTGGAATACCAATCATATGAGCCCGCATGTATTTAGTGGCATCTCCAATTTATACAATTACCCCATTAGGCTTGATGTGGCACGCACTAGAAAGTTTGTGAGCATTGTGACGAGAAATTCTATAAGCAAAAAATCACTCATAACCCCTATTAGATGTCCTAACATTTAAGAAATGCATTCTTAACTACAGGAACATCTTCTAGGAAGGTGGCGGCAAGGACTTTCTTCTTCTTGTAACCTCCATACTTTTGAACCTTGGTACCCTTCCCCTTTTTACTCCTTATCATTATACATACAGATTCTTTGTCCTCAAGAGTTAGAGAAATAATTTAGAAAAAATTATATAATGGGTCAGGATCAGTGTACACATATATCTACAATGTGTTTTATCCTATGTGGGTTAAAAGTTTCGGATTAAGCTGATTTTTGTGAGGATGATTTAACCTTGTCAAAAGTACTTTACAATAAAGGGGTGGTCCACGATTCTTCAACTCATAAATATGAGGTTAGAAATTTTAGAATTGGCTGATTTTTGGTGATGATGATCTCCTCGTCATAGAGATCATCCTCACCAAAAATCAACTCAATCCGAAACTTTTAACTTACATAGGACAAAACATGTTATAGACACATGCATACACATATCCTAACCCATTATATAATTTTTTCTAAATTATTTCTGAACTCGATCCATTTGCAGCCCTACCTACCCTATCTTGCACAAGTGGAGAGGATATTTTAACTTATTCTTATCCCCATTTAACCCACTCCTTTGTCTTGGCTTGTGATAAGAAATTCAAGAATAACACATAATAAAAGGAGAAAAACATGAAAAAATCTCTCCTTTGTGTGAGACAAAATAGTGATTGAAATAAGCATAAAAAAACAAAAAGATGAATACGTCATTTGCGGTTAGAATGTTAGATTTGTACAAAACCATGCTCACGAGGGACATGTTTCCATTTTCAAGAAGCTATATGTAATTTATTTAATTAAGGAGGGATGTAACTATAAAAAACCCAAATTTAATAAGAAATCTAAAAGAAGAGAGAATGGACACAACAAACAAAGGGAGAAAACTATTTCAATCCTTTTCTCAACTCTTTTTCACTTATTTTCCAATTTGACCACAAATTTAATTTAAGAAGATAAAAGTTACAGATCCAATACTTGAGAAGAAAGAAAATATTTACAGAGAAAACCCAATAAATATCTCTGATCTTAAAGTACAATATGTGTGAACTTTAAAGGGGATGGAGTCGAAGTCAAGATGATCTATCCTTAAGAGTCACTAAAGTGTGAACCCATCTCACAAGTCACAACCACCTAACTCACCTTGCTATTATTCTTTAAATCTTTTGAGAATATAAATAAATAATTGATTTATACTGATCACTCCCAATGATCTGTACGAAATTCTTATTATCTAATTAAATCAAAATTATTTCAGCTTAACTTTTTATATGGTTAATAACCTCAAAAGAAAATTTTCAATTGGTATCAAATGATCCATTGAGATGGGAAGATAAATACAAATTTCCTAGGGATTAGTCTCCCTAGTGAATCAATGAGGAATGTCTCCCCATTCTAACCACTTATTGGACACAAATTGCATGAATTGTAGTATTGAACACCAAATTTTTAGGACTCAGGATTCAATACGGTGTCCCGTTTTATAAATTGTGTCTACCTGACATGCTTTAGTTGGTGTTCAAAACACATTGGGCTCCTAACAAAACCTTGCACACAGTCCTATGTGATTAATTTCCAATCGAATCGTGCTATGTAGACACCGTTCGGAATCATGACTCAAATTTTTTATGTCACAATGGACTGATTTTTGGTAGTGGCGACTATTATATGAAAATTCAGCATAGAATTGGATTTTCAAAAATTTATATGCATATGAACCAATAAGTAATAAGAGTACTCGCCATAAATTTAACCACAACCATTAGAGGAAAAAAAAAAAGGAAAATTTATAACCATTTGTAGATTAGTTATCTTCATCACCCACACACTTCCTCTAACAGCTTATACCTTTGAACCTTACATCTAAACACCTGTTTTGCCATCTTTGTGTTAGATATCTTTTTGGATTTCTTCCTTGCAAGAGATGATTCTTTTGTGAAAACATCAGAGGCGTTGATCTTCTTTCGCAACTGGGATCGATCTTGAGATCTTTGTTTCTCAATTGGATTGTTGAGATGCAACTTAGATGTTGATCTTCTATAGTTTTTTCTCTTCTTGTCTTCATCTTCATTGCTGTTACTTTTGTTACATGAAGAAGAAGAAAAAGAGAAACTATGGGTCTCTTCTGTCTTCGTTTCTTCTTTCTTCAAACACCAATTGCAGACTTCATAAGATTGGGCTTTTGGGTAAAGATTACTACAGTATCTATAAGAGAAAAAGAGAGAGAGAGAAAGAAAAGATTATTGGAAACCCATATGGAGAGAGAGAGAGAGAGAGAGAGAGAGAGAATTTGTTTCTTACTTGTGTTGAGATCTGAAGAGACAAACACAACATTGGAAGAGCTCACAAAGCAAACCATAGTCACCACACATGCAACACTCAATGTTGTGTGATGTTGGTTCAATAAGTACAACTTCTTTGCTGGTCATCTCCTTCATGTAATTCAGAGAAAGAGAGAGAGAGAGGAGAGGAGGGGAGGGGGGGTTACTAAGTAACAGTCAAAGAAACATCCACAATATCTTCTAGGTAGATTTGAGGATCAATATAGATTTCTTAAGGATTCTTTTTGACAAAGAATCGGTAGAAATACTTTACCGTAATACCATCTGAGTAAAATGTTTAATGCTGTCTTAAATGTGATTTTGAGTAGTTTTTTTTGGACTTTTCCATTCGCATAAGAGAAAAGAGGAAAAAACAAATTTTTCTTAGAGATTGGTCCTTGTTTTATAGGGATTAGCACAAGATTTACATGACAACCCCAAACCCAAGGGCAAGGTATGTTTGATTGCACATGGAAAATAAGGTGGAAAATCAATTTCCATGGAAAATGACATTTTTCAAGTGTTTGATTGCACATGGAAATGGAATTCATTTTCCACCCCATTCAAAAAGTCCACTAAATCATGGATTTCACTTTCCCACCCATATGGGTGGGAAAATGAAATCCACCCATGTTTTCCATCATCAATTATTCCCTACCACCACCACTACCACCACCACCACCATTACACTAACCTCGCCATCGTCGTCATCGCCATCGTCACCATCACCGTCGCCGTCGGCTCCGTCTCCGACCACCTTCTCTCTCTTTCTTCTTATTTTTCTTCTTCTCCATCCCTCACCTCCTCCGCCACTACCACCACCAAGTTCTCCCCCCATTTTCCTCACTTACCTTCATCGTCGCCGCCGCCACCGTCGTCGTCGTAGTAGCCACCGCCACCGCCGCCGTCGTCGTCGTCGCCACATCCTCCTTCTCCTCTTCTTATTTTTTCTCATATTTTTTCCATGATTTTATCCAAGTGAAATCAAACAATGGAATTTAATTTTCCAACCCTACCTATTTTCCACAACTAATTTTCCATGGATTTCAAATTCCATGGAAAGTGACTTTCCATGCAATCAAACATACCCTTAAAGTTTCTTCCTCCACGAAAACCATTGAGTAGAAGGGTGCTGATTTTTCAACTTAACCTGACTGGGGACTCAAAACTCGCCAACATGGCATGGGCAAAGAACCGTAGATTCTATCCCTTAGGATACACAATCGACCTACCATCTGCAGTTGTGTATCTCGGGCGAAAGAATCTACGATTCTTTGCACATGATACATCAAAGAGTTTTTGAGTCCGACTGTCAAGGTGAGTTCAAAAATCATTAGTCTTGGGTAGAAATAAAAAAAAATCTGATCACCCCACATGGCACACTCCATCAAGTCTCAAGTTCAAGAGCCATATATCTATGCACCTCGAGATACACAGTTCTCTTGGAATACTTTTTATGGGAAAGTGCAGTTGTGTATCCTGAGACGTATAGATCTACGGCTCCCAAACTTATCATGTCAAGAGAGTCGATTAGTTTGTCACGTTAGGTAGTCAGATTATCACAATTCAAATTATTATTATAAGGCCATGCGATAATATATTACTTATTCTAATTCAATTGTTTAAATGAATCATGAAGACTATTTATGATATTTGCACATGGGGGCTTCCTGTATTCATTAATCTTTTCTTTTTTACCAATATATTTTAAAATAGCACAAAAATTATCAACAAGGTTATATTCTATCTAATTTTACTTTTTTAATATTTAAAAATATATTCTTTTCAAAAATTATTTATTCATAATTGTTAAAATATTTTTTCTGTAATATCTTTTGTGTATATAAGTATTTGCTACTTAAGAACCTAATCGTGATATAAAAAAGGTAAGGTAACATACTATGATTTGTGCTTATAAGTATTGGTACTAAATATTTTTTTATCCAATATCATTGAATAATATAATTTTTTTTAAAATAATTTTTTTAAACTTATTTAAAAATAAATATTTTTGTGAAGGAAGAATTTGTAACCAAGTTTAAAAAGCAAGGCTTTGGGAGTGATTGTTTTAACTTTAGAGGAGTTTAGGTAAATAATAGTTGGTGTTCCACGTGGTACAAAGTGGAGGCATGGAGTTGGGAAGTCATCCAACTCCGGATGGCACAAAATGGAGGCCTTGGTTGAGTGTAGACTATCGAGAGGTCGTTAATTAACGATAGCTTAAGCATGAAACACATGAAGCTAATTTTCTTTGCAAATTATTTGTCATTTTCATTTGTACTAGAAATAAAAATCTAGAGAAACTTACTCAAAGGAGCTAGTGGAGGGACTTTTCTCTAAATAGTCCCTAAGTTTTGAAGGGTATCCTAATAATTCATTTAGCAAACTTTTGTTTTGTTACTTAATCCCTCAACCGCCATCTCTAGTTATGAAAGTCCCTAATTTTTAGATGGTATCACTGTAGTTCATTTAGTAAACTTTTGTTTTCTTAATAGTCCCTCAATCTCATCTATCGTTATAATATTTTTGAATTATCTAAACTATAATTTTTCTTATCTTCACATAATTAGGTTTTTTAAATTTGTGTTATGACAAAATTGAGTTATAAATTTTTTTATGATTATATTGTAACTTTTGATTCGAGTGCCCATTTCGCAACTATAATATATGTATTTTGAATATTTCGAGAAGATCTACCTAATATGAAAGTCGAAAGAATACAAAAAATATAGATCACATATACAATCTCAAGTTCACCAATTTTACTGTCGAGTTTCAGTTCACCATTGCTATTATCGAACTCACCACTTACACTTAAGTGTCAAGTTCACAATTTTTATTGTCAAGCTCACCATTTTTTATTATCGAGTTCAAAGATAATTAAACATAATTTAAAAGTGTTGAGTTATCGATAATTATCATTAAATTCAAAATATTAATATTATGAAATTAGATGATTCAGGTTATATAATCCCTAAATTTGATGAACTCAACTGTTTTAAGTCGTGCTTAATTACTATTGAAGTTCAACAATATTCTCGTAAAAAAAAACCCACCTAAATACACACATACACACGTATCTATTTCAATGTCTGAACTTCTCAATTTATTTAAAATTTAAAATACACACGGCCAAATTTAAATTGGACGGCTGATGAACTCCAAAATTTAATAATGGTTATAAAAAATTCTTGAGATTTTGTGCTTTGCATCCACGTCACACTGACCATGTTATCGGGTGTCACATGGACGTGCGATCCTTCAATCCATGAAACCAATCAAATATACATGGGAGCAACTACTTGTAAATCTAACCTTTAAAAAAATATATAAATAAATAATTCTTTCCAATTGCACCTTTCTCTATATATTTTGTTGAAGGTCTCGTCTCCCTTACTTCTTAAAAGTAGGAAGATATGAAAAATTCGTTCATATCCGGATCAGATTTTGAATAAAGAGCGATGAGAAATTACAGAATTTAACAAAAAGTAGGTTTTGCAAAAGATAATGGGAGGACCAAACCAACCTCAAAATCATACAAGGCTTTTTTTTATTTTAACATCACCTTCTAAAGATTCACAGAGAGTCGACAAAAGTTTAGCACAGCTATAGTTTTATGAACACCACCCAATGTGGCAATATACGGCATATTAATTTTCCACCACCACCTCTTATAATCTGAACACCTCTTCACTTAGCAATTCTGGATTCCACCATAACCCTTTGTAGCTATAAAATTAAAGAGTTCGCAAAGACAAACCTGTCAGGACGGAACGAGTAAAGAAAATTAATTAATAGGAGATTAGATTAATTGACAATGAGAGAAACTCAAAAGAGTTTTAAAACCAACGAGGATTCTGAGCTCTGACAACAATTGGTTCTTTTATGGTGTATGATAGAAAATGACTTTGCTCAGAGAATGTTTGCTAGTGTTTGATAGCACATAGGAAAATCCAAAAATTAAAAAAAAACAAAGACTTGGCTTTTAGGGTATCTATGATTGCACAGGGATAATGGACGGGAAAGTAATTTACCCTCGAAAATACTTGTCGCGATTTTCAAGCATCTGATTGCACATTTGCCAGTCAACTGCAATATTCCACCCCAGGCAGAAAATGTTTTCCCATCCCACCAACAAGGAAAATGATTTTTCGACATCTCCTAATGATATTCTCTCACAATTGCCTCCACCACCAAAACTAAAGAGCCCACTCTTATTGGCACTTTGCTAGGTGCAATCAAATGGTTTAAGTCATTTTTCCAAGGAATTAAGTTTCCCGTGACCATTTTTCCAAGGAATTCAGTTTCAAGGGAACATGTTGGAGAAATCAGTGGATGTCATGGCAAAGATTTTGTCCTTGAAAAAAAAATTCTCTTGGAGGTTATTTTGGATAAGGTTTTCCAGCAAAAGATGGGAAAATTGTTTTTAGTGAAAATGATCTTCCAATGAAAATGTGCAACCAGAACTGTTACACAAAACATGGGTAGCCTTTTTTTTTTGCTAATCAACATGGGTAGCTAACTTTTTTTCATGGGGTATACTAATTATAGATTACTTCTCCAAGTAGTGTGGTTACCTCGCCACGTAATTTTGTAACAAAGTAAATTAGCTCTGAGTACACTCAAGTGGATGTAAGGATCCTTCAGCAAACTCGTGCATCCTAAACCGCTCCAGAAGTTCCAAAGGCCTGTGGATGAGGAAGGAATCATTAAATATAATATGAGATACAAGACACAAAAGAGAACATGACAAAGTCAAAAGCATTGCAGGGTAAAACATAGGTCATAAATGCTACAAAATGACAACTAACAAGTCGACTAGGACGAGTCAAATATTTTATTTTTTATTTTTTATAAGTAGTCAAATAAAATATATTAAATTTATAAATACCTGAAAAATAGTTTTTAATATTCTAGAATATATGACAATATTTTTTGTTCACCACAAAATATATCATATATATAGCCGAATAACTTGATTGAGTTTCTAACCCGACTTGGAGCATTTTCGATGACTTGGCCAAGTAATGAGTTGACTCAATGATTTCCAAGCTGAATTGACCAGTTGGTTTAATTGAGTTTTAGGTCCAAGTCACCTCAAAATCCAGTCGAGTTGATTCGACAAGTTCTAAAACTATGACCTGAAAAGGGTATATAACCCTGAATTGTATTGACTTGCAAAGGGAAGTTATCTTTGTTCTAGGAAAAGGTGGAATCCCTAACTCATTAGTCACAATTCTAAATAACTAGTTTCATTAACAGGGCTACATTCTGAAAACACGATGAAGTTAGATTCCAGTATGCAAATACATACTTCTATGCGAGGCATTAAATATCAGTTTCGGTCTATATTCAGTCAGCTTCGCAATGTAAATATTTTACAGAATCTTACAATCAATGTGCAAATAAATATAAACTTTAATGGAAATGTTGTAGAAATGATGTAAATATTGAGAAGTTGTCATTGAAATTATAGGAAAGAATACAACTGCCATGAAACACTCTCATATTGGTGATGGGAAATCAGAACAAGACAACAAAAACAAGAATATTCTACATAAAAATAAGAATAAGGCATAAGGAATAGGCGAGTCAGTCTAGTCCTTGACTAGAGCTAGTGAAAGTCGGAAACATGTTCAGCTCAAGCATCTTAGGGAAATCAATCTTGTCACTGGTGAAGGTATATATATATATATACATTAAAACATTTGATTAAATAAACAAACTATTAAGTAATAAATTAGTACATTTTAATATTTTAATTTTTAAAGACTTATTAGATCAAATGGGACGAGCTTCTATGTAAGTACTATAGATAACAAGAGTGTTCCATTGTCAACAGTTACGTAATTAAGATCATGGTTCAAAGTTTCGTTAAACATTGATCTCAAAATATTGAATGTTTCGGTCATGACCATCTCAGTTATTCTCCTCACCGAAACACTGTCTCAAAAAGAGATTTTAAACCTTGATTTGGGTAGATAGCTCCCTGATTCCACATGTTGTGTTGTTCTTCCCTGACATGTCATCTATGTTTCTCTACCGTGGGATATAAAATTGCATGTGACTGATGCATCCAAGTCAAATTAAAAGAAAATTATTATCAGACAACAATAAAACCAGATATGCTTTATGAACATGAATATTACAATTAGGAAAATGCCCAAGGCTTGTGCTTAACAAAGCTGAGTGCTTTACATAACCATGTGACGCATACTTTGCAATTAAACAAATAAATAAATAAATAACAATACCAGGAATTGAAGAAACATAAATAATATGGACAAAAGTCTGAAATCAGTAAGGCTACCAAAACCAAAACCCCAAAAAAAAAAAAAACAATACAGATGACCGAATGTTGGGCACCTTTGGATCGACAAAAACCAAATTTCACATTGTCTAGAATCTAGACTATCCAAATCTTCCAAATTGAAGCTCACTTTGGACAGGATCCCAACCATCCAATTCAAATGTTAAGATTACTTAAATAGTATGAATTTTACTTTGTGACCAATCCACATGTTGGTGCAACATTTGGACAACTGGGTTGATCACAGTGTATCCCAAGTGTTAGAAAATCCCTGTATGAACACAGAACAAAGCCTGGACTACCAAGCCAGAACATGTTTTCCTTTACAAACATCAACTTACGGATAATGATCCAACTGCAATACATAAAACGTCCATAATGAAGAAAATAATTTAAGAAGTCTTACAGAATAACTTCACGGTTGTGGCACAATTTCTGCTGATTTCTCTCCATGACACTCAACACATCGTCACTCTCTGGTCCAATAGCTCCTCCAGCTACAATGGATGGCATTTGAGCCCGTGCAGACCATATCTAAAATCAAATACTGTTAGAAACTCAACCTTCTATATCTTGGACCACTGCAATCATGAATCTGATGAGAACTTTTTTATCATACTCACCTTGACAGTGTTATCAATCCCACTGGTTGCAATGGTGCAATCGAATGGATGGCACTGTACACAGTTCACAACTAAGACAGAAAGAAAATACTTAAATAAATAAATAAAACATCTTCTATTGAATAAACTGAAAAATAAAAGGCAGCATTGGTGGAATAACATCTTACCTGCTTCATCACCAGCAAGCACTTTTATGAGTCTTCCAGTTTTCTTCTCCCAAATGAACCATCTCCCATCATCACTTCCACTTGCGACATATTCACCTAAAAATGGGCATCCACATAAGAGATTAAAACAGACAATAATGCAGCAAAAAAACAAAAAATCAAATCGGTGTATAATGTCCACCCAAGTTTGATGATTACAAATATTAAGCTAAAGCAGTCATTTCCCAACAATCCCAAGGCACTTTGGCCTTCACATCATATTTTTTTCGATCACAACTCCTACTATTGCTTGTTGTAACTCAGCTCAATATGATACAAAGAGAGAGTCTTCCAAGCACAAGATCCTTGTGTTCATGATACAAATGGGCCCAAAATCTTTCATATGCAAATTAAACGGCAAAAAAATCGTCGATAGATCAAAAAATTAAGAAATGATAAAAGGAAGATTTTTACAACAGCATGGAATTTAAAACTTGATGCCAATGTACAGGATGCGATAGAAGAAGATAGATCACTCTAGTTCCATACCTCTTTGGCCAAGAAAACTGGCCTGCTTTATGTCAGTCCCTACATTGCAATGGCCAACGTATCTTTGCTTCATATCAATCACAACTTCAGGCTGCAATATGAGGAAAATTGTAACTTTGATGGAAAAAAAACAAAGATAATGCTAAAACTTATTGAAGAAACAAAATAGAAGAAAAAATCAAAAGATTATCAGAAAACAAGCCAAGTATAAAACATTTTATTGCATAAATCAAGACACTTAAAAAACAAAAGGGAAAAAGATCAGGCAAGTAAGCTAAATGTGGAACACAATTTATTGCAGACCTCAGACATATTTTGTGTTAACTTCAAAATATCTAGAAAATAGCTAATAAAAACCAACCACAAAAGTTACAATATATTCACAGGCTTACAGCTAAAATAATAACGGGGGAAAAAATATCACAATTCATGAATCATGATAAATATCAAGTTGATGAAGCCATTTGCTTCATTGGAAGTTCACACATGTAAGATTGATAGTCTCTCTCCTTGAAGCAGCATCCACGTAGGACACATGCGAGAGACACAGACATGGAGATAGATAGTTTTTGGCCACGTTTGTATATCCATTTATATTTCTGTGTTTTTTCTTGCAATGTTTGAACAGGTAAGCTCAAATGTTGGGTCCCATGTGTGATTTACATAATCAAAAAACATGAGGAAAGGAAATCTCCCTCTCATTCCCCTCCAGTTCTCTCACTCGCCTCTCCCACCCAATTCCAGTTTGATCTAAAGAGAGAACAACAACAAATGTATGGATTGATTTAAAGAGATGTTCCACCTATAGATAAAACTGTATGGATTGAAGAAAAAAAAAATAGAATTGAGAAGAAGTGAAATAGAGAAGATAACTTTGGATATATCCGTCACTATCATGGCAGCAGACAGTTTTGAGCTTACTAATTAAAAGTAAAATGCTTCTCCTCGAATTGGAAATCCCTCATAGCCTAAGTGTGTATGTTTAGTTTGGAACTTTTTTTCTTTTTTTTTAACTGAGAAGTTATGAATTGGACAGTTAAGAATGTTGTAGGGATTTTTTTCTTGAAGGATGCTGTAGAAGAATACTATATGAGCAGAGACATGAGAGTAGTAGGCAGCTTTTTCAGAACAAACAAGCTTCCAAGAAAATTCCAGGTTAGTGAACCCTTTCATCGCAGCCAAACAAGGACACATACATTTATCCACGTCATCGTTTCATGTGCTTTTCAGTATACTAACGCGAAACTGGATAAAGTTCACCAATTAAAAATCAAAACTGGATACTGTTGTCCTCATCTTAAATGACCTAAAATTCACATAATAAATGCATCTTTCAATATCATATGCAACAATAGGCATGTTTTGGGTAAATCGAATTCTCCAAGGTTCCATGTCTGACACTTTTAAGGAGCCACACACACATAAACAAAATATTAGGTGTAACTGCAAAACAGGATTGCTCACTAATATCAAGCCAAGAGTGGAGTTCTGATGAGTACAAACAATACAAATCCCTACCTGATAATTTGTTGTATTATCACTTTGAGATGATGACGGAGATTCATATGAACCATTTAGAAAACTATTTTCTCGTCTTGAGCAACCGCTTCGACGAAATCTTAAATTTAAATTTCCAAGAAGAATGCCCGATTCATTATCATGCCCTTCAACACCTGATATTGATGTTTGAAAATCCACTTCATCTTCATAGTCAGAATCTTCTCTTTCAAATCTTGGATCATCTTGTGATGCATCCTTGTTCATCTCGGACCGGTGTAATATGTCACTCAATGACCGTAACCTTCCAGTTCGAGCTCTAGACTTAGATGCTTTATCCTTGTTACTTTTTTCAGCTTCAGCTATCAAAGCAAGAGACGGGAATGCAGTTAATGGATACAAGGTATACACTTCAAAAGAAGTATTTTGAATATTAAATCATTAGATGTTCAAGGTATACAATAAAATGCTTGCAAATAAAGATCATCTTTTCAAAATAACATAGAAAATTTTGAATAAGTGATAGTACAAGGAAGCATCCACAATACATATCGAAAAGATGCATATGTAGCCACCAGCCTAAGTAACCAAGTTATTCAATCCTGATTACGAATAAAAAACAACAATAGTTATCAAGTGCAAACAATCGGAAATAGAAAACATGTGTTTGGTAAACACAACTAATAAACTTCAAATAAACACATAAACAATTGAACTCTTCCACCAAGATCTATTTTTCTAAGAAAACCTCTTCAAGAACATTAAATAAGAGAAGAAAGTTTCACCCCCCAAATATTTTTTTCAACTTACAGTAAAATGAGTTCCAACATGTTTTTTTTTTCTTTCTCATTTTGATAGGTGAGTAAAGATGAACTAATAAGAACAAATAATCTTCGATGCACTAAGGGAAAGAAAAAAAAAATAGGGCCATGAGGAAGATTCTCATTTGCAATACAAAAACTAAACAACTAGGCCAAGACTGTCATAGTCCATATACATATCTTTCCATCTAAAACCAAAATTTTCAAAGCATTGTCCCTTGAACTACTCCAAAATCAAAGACATAGAAGTACATTATTTTAAGTTCCATTATGATTAACTGGGTCCTCCCCATTATCCTCAGATACAGCTATCCATCTCTTTCCAACTCATCTAGAACATTGCAAATGGTAGCAGTTTCCAAAGAATACAACCCCAATAATTGAATGAATATTAAGTAGCTTGGGCATTTGCCTTTCCCTTTTCTTTGATTGGTAATCTTGACCACCTGAGTTGTCATCTGCTTTTAACTTTTTTTAACTGATATTGAACCTCTGACTACCATCCTTGAAAAATCTCAAGCCCATTTGACATAATTCAACAAACGACGAAAGAATAGACAAACTTTACACACCTCATTATGAAATTTCAGTGTAGAAGCAAGTAATCTATCATACCACTACTTGACTTGCCCAATGAGCCCACATTGGGAACATCCTACTTATCAAATGATCAGCTGAAAAAAATCTTATTATGACTCGCTACCCATACAAAGAGGGATGTCATTACTTAATGACAATTCATAAAGGGATGCCATTACTTAATGAGAATTCATATAACAGTATGTGACAATATCGCCCAACAAATCTGACATGCCATAAAAAAGGGAAATCATCACATAATGACAACTCAACAAGCCATGCGACCTCCCAAAACCTCACCCTACAACCGCTCGACTTGATCTCAAACAAATCTCTTTAATGAATTTTAGAAGTATTTTGAAGAACGCTTCCCATACACCAGCCCATAAGAGGATTCTATAAAGTTAGTATCCACCCTAGAATCTGCTTCTATTAAGGTGTTGTGCATAAAATGTTGTCTTTTTACCTACCTATTTCTTTCCCTATTTTTGTTCAAAAACATTTCCGAACTAAATATAACTAAATACAACTTCTTGAAGATGCCGTGTCAGAAACCTAGTACTTGTGACGGTCACAGACTAGTGTCCATTTCCTTGTTATATCGTCCAAGACACAAACAATCAAGGATTTCGAATATATTGAATTAAAGTTGCCAAAAGAATTAAGAGCACGGAAACACTATAATGTAAGAAACCTGCTGCAAGATGCTCCTTTATACTCTCCACCTTCTCTGCAGCCTCAGAATTTGATGGAGCCAAACACTGTGCCATCACAGCAAATTCCAGAGCTTCTTTATGTTTACCTAACTGCACATCAACAATTGGCAGCAAAAGATGAAAATAAGAGGAATAGAACGCAAAGAGATATGACCTTAAACAGTGGAACACATTGTTAGCCAATTCGAAAACATAGACATAAATCTCAACAACCCGGTATAATTACCTGCAAAAGAGCTTCAGACATGTAGTAATATGCCCTAAACGAAGAAGCATTGATACTTCGAGCCTTGTTGCAATCTCTAATAGCCATATGAACATCATTTTTCCACTTCCGCTGCAAAAAAAGAAAATTTGATTTATTACCTTTATGGTACTGAATGTCATACAAAGAGTTCATATACTTCTCTAAGTAAGCTTTCTCAAAGAACCTTGAGCAACAATGCTGCACGAGTACACAAGCATTCATGTGTCAGCTCATCCCCAATTTTAGGTCCATTTCCATCAAGTATTTCATTGCATAATTCAATTCCATATAGATATTTTGTTCCCTCCAAGGACTTTTCTGCAGCTTGGGCCAATTCCTTGCACTTTTTAAGCTGTAACCATAAACGATTAAATTAGCTAGATCAAATTAAATGAAGATAGTCAACAGTCAGAGAATTGCAAGTAGGCCAGAAATCATCAGAAAGGTAGTAAAAAATGCTCACCTTGGTAGAAAATTTTCTTTGTCTGGGATAATCATTTAGCAAGACCAGTGGTGGCCGTGGTTGTACTTCTGTTTTATTCAGTATAGGATCAAGACATATTTGCTTTGAAACATCTTCCGCATTATATTTCATAGAACACTCATCACCTGTAAATTATTAAATCAGCATAGACAGAAAAAAATCATTTTAATTAAATATTACAACCTAATTAAATATCATATACATTTAGGGTATATTAAAGATTCAATAGTTCATCAATGTAAATGGTTACGCACACATAGGTTCACCTATGTACAATCTGACCTCACTAGATTCAGGTTCCGAAACATTGTAACGCTGCCTTTGAGTACAGAATACAGAAATCTTCATCCTTTCCAAGAAGATGTGTTAGTTCTCTTTTTATTTATTTCTATGACTCTAGACTGTGGGCCCACTGCTTATGTAATGCGTAGGTGAGCCCCACACCCTTTTTTTAATACAAATCATGCCTTGTACCCTTCAATGGCAGTGTTCATATAGAATGCCCATTCTAGCTAATAATATTGCTTAAAGATTTAGTGCAATGTTGACCACCTTTCAATGGCAGTGTTCATATTTTTACCAATAAAATCCAGTATTGATTAGCAAGAAAAAAGGAAATACATCAATTGATCACATTCATATCAAGCATCAACATAGCACATATTAAGGCCACTACTCATATAATTCTCATTTTGATTTTAAGCCTTTACAAATACTTAGCAACTTCGTGGACCACTAGAGATAATTTAGGAAAATATTAATTTAATATGCTATTATATCTTACAATCCCCCAAAACACAGTAGAAATACTTTAAACTCATAAAAATAATTTGAAAGGTACCCATTCTTTCAAGTTGATTATGTAAAAAAGAGGCGCCCATTCTTTCAAGAAGAGAGGATAGGAATGAAATTGAAAAGCACAATAAAATCATCTCCATTGACATGGTAGAATGCATTGGAAGTTTTAGATCTCAAGGTCATAAAATACCACGATTCACGTCCATAAGGTAAACATGCTCTCCGCTATAACTAAGTAGAACCTCTTCCCCATTTGGACTAAAAGTGACATGAGTTAGGTGCAAGTTTGATTGTCCCTGTTGAAAAAAAAATTCATTAAGTAGTGACCACTTTTCTTACAATATGCATTATAAATATAAAAACAAGTTCTATTTGCATATCCAAGGAACAATATCAGAAAATATTTAACAAACCATTAACAGATGTTTTCCTGTAGTTACAAAAAGATTCTAAGTTGTTACACTGTTTCTTCTATTTTCTTGATAAGCAAATTTTCATTCAAAAGATAGCGAGGTCGGCTGATGACCAACCAAGTGAAAACTAATACAAGAGGTTAGTCAGTTCCAAACTCAAAAATGTGGAAAAGAAGCATTGTGGTTTTAGAGAGAACCCTTTAAGTTTTATATCCAGAATAGTATTAAAAAAAAGGACTGCACCTAGGGAGACTTCAAATATACCCTACTTCTCTACAAACAAGATAACTAGTACAAATAACATCAAATACCAACTAATATCATCCATTATAGAACCCGTGAGTAGGTTTTATTTGGGGTATATTTTACCATTCAATTGTGTAAGACAGAAGAAAAACTTATCCTCTCCTAAAGAATCAAAAGGTATAAACTAAAATTTCCCAATCAACTGCAAAAGAAATAAGCAAAAACCATAACTTCCAGTACAGGACAAGAGCATTAGGCTTCACTAAGTGCAAAGATGTGTGATAAAGGTAAAATAAAGCTGAAATTTCAGGCATCCCCATGGGTTATAAAGAATCCCCTCTAAATATGAGTGATAGAATGTAACTCTGCATATGTGATTGGTTAGGCTTCAAGAAAAGAAAGTGGCATATCAGAGAAGAGATGCATCATGGTGCTGTCCGTGAAAAACTCATTTTCATTTGTACTGATTATTGTAGATCTTTCAATATAATTCTTTGACCTGTTAGCCCTTAACTTTTGTAGGACTTTTGTTTTTACACTCATATTCTCTCCCCCAGTTGTCTTAAGAAAGTTTTCCTTGTTATTGACACAAAAATAAAAATTGTGAAAACTACGAATGCTCAAAATAATAAGCACCATAACATACAGTCACTGCTACTTGTGATGCCTACTGAAACAGGCAAATGAACAATATAAGAACCAATCGAAATGGATTACAGTAACTCTAATATTGCATATAGAACAAAAAAGGTTGATGACAGTAAGCCCAAGCTTAATTGAATACAATGCTTCAGCTTTAAATAATTAAGCTCAGAACTAACGTAATCAGAAAGATGCATTGGACAGAAATAATTAACACAAGGAGGTGGCTTCTTCTGCTGCTGACAAGAACTCAGTGGTGGAAGCATCCTTCTATCATATAAACGAGCAAAAGCATCACTGCCAAATTCAGATTACATGTAGATATGTTAATTCAAGGAAAGGGAAGAAATGGTTCAAGTTTATGAACAGCATCAACAGAAAAATACCTGCCACCAACAAGTAGTAGATGAGGTCGAGTAGTACTGATGTCACAAGATTTTAAGAGAAGACATTGCTTAGGAGGATCAGATAGTGCCTTCTTTGATCCAGACCGCAAATCAAGCTGCCATTACAAACTAAATCAATGGACTCACAATATTAACTACCTATTGAAAAGAAAGGAAACAACCGATAACCTTAAGAATGTCTAGATAACATAGGACAGAATCTACACCCAAACATCTAAATCATTATGGAAAAACATCATCAATAATTTGAAAGGATAAGACAATTTGGACACAAAATAAAATTACAAGAACAACCCTTCCGCTACATGGAATTAAGACGAGGGATCAACCACAAAGCATGAGAAAAATCATGTCACTCTAGCAAGCCCACTACTTCATTTGGACTTCCTTATTTGTCTCCTTTGTTGATGATTGTACCGAGGTTACACGGGTATATCTTAGGAAATCAAAGGATGAGGTATAATCCATTTTTAGAATTTTTCGTAAAATGGTCAATACCTAATTTGATAAAACGATTAAAGTTCTTCATTCCGACAATGAGGAGAGTATATTTATTTTGGTATACTAATCACAAAAAAAAAAAAAAAAATTGAGCGTCAATGCACATGTGCAGATACCTCACAACAAAACAGTGTAGCTGAAAGAAAAAAGCATCACCTTCTGCAAGTGGCGCATACACTTTTGTTTGAGGGGAGTATATTTATTTTGGTATTACTTCCTGGAGCACGGGATTGAGCATCAACATGCGTGCAGATACACCACAAAAAAATAGTGTAGTTGAAAGAAAAAATCATCACCTTCTTGAAGCGGCAAGTGCACTTTTGTTTGAGATGAATGTTCCCAAGACTCTTTGGTCTGAAGTTGTCCTTACCATGGTTCAAAATATCTGAATGTATAAACCGATACATATCGGTATCAATGAGACAGATACAAAACATTGACAATATTTTGGGGATAAATCGGATTGTATCAAAATGTATAGATTGATACAGTATCGGCTTTTTACTTGATCGAAACATTCCTCCCAATACGACATTTTAAATCTTGGTCCTTCCTCATATCTCGTCAATCGAGCGTCGCCTAGAGTTTTGAATTTCAAATCACCAATCGATCTTGTGTCTAGATTGTCCATCCTTCCATACTCCTTCCCAAGGTCTTTGGTTGTGTTTGTTATGTCCATGTCTTGCACCGTACTGAACTAGAATCTGAGGCCATTAATGTGTCTTCATTGGATATCCCTCATCACAAAAGATCCACAAACATTATCATCCTCAGCCCAGAAAGGAATTTTAATCTATGGACATCACTTTCTTTGAGTATATTTCTTTCCTTGCTTCTCATGGGACATCTCTTGAAGGGGAGAGTATTGGTGAAGAGATCTCCTCATTCCTTCTTCTTGTTCTTGTCGATACCACCGTCCTACAATACAACTACTTTTACTGGTGACTGGCACTATTGGACCACAAGAAGGAAAAGGATTGCAAGTTCATATGAGGAGAACGTCTCAATTCATGACCAATCAAGCATTGGTGTCTTCTCTATCAAACTTAGGTGAATGAGTCATATGTTCTTCCTTCTTATATTGAGCCTATGATTGATTATTCTCATTTGCATATTATTCTTTGTAAGGGGAAGAGGACTTCTTCCCAACACCCTATTTCTAACTTTTTCCTATCATTTCATGTCTCTAATCTATCAGTCCATAGTGGCCTCTATCTCTTTTGCTTCTTTGACTGCTAGTGTATCAGATGTTCTTTCTCAACTCAAGTGGAAGGAAGCGACGTGTGAGGGAGCTAGACGACTTACCTAAAGTAAGGGTATATACAGCGAAGCATAGGGCAAATGAATCAATTGAAAGGTATAAGGGTAGGCTAGTGGCTAAGGGCCACACTCAAACCTATGTGATTGACTACCAAGAAATATTTGCATCAGTCGCTAAGAGCAATTTTGTGAGGATAAATTTATCTCTAGCTTCCAATGTCTCCAGGCCACTTTATTAACTTGATGGCAAGAACACATTTTTGCATGGTAACTTGAAGGAAGAGGTATATATATGAAGACCCCACCTTGTTTGCAATTCCTTGGTGGAAAGGAAAAACGTTTGCAAGTTAAAAAAGGTATTATGGGTTGAAACCACCACCAAGAACTTGATTTGACAGATTTGGAATGCTTTAACGAAGGTGAAGTGTGCACAAAGCCAAGTTCACTCTTTTTGTCAAGATGACTACAAGTGGGATAGTAACTCTCATTGTGTATGTGGATGATATAGTTGTTACAAGAGATGATTACAAAAATAAAATTAAAAAATCAGCATCTCAAGGAGTATTTGGGAAGGGAATTTGAGTTTAAAGATCAAGGAACATTGAAATACTTTCTTGGAATTAAAATTGCTCACTCGTTCAATCTAGGAAAGGCATCTACATTTCCCGGAAAAAGTATAACTTAGATCTTCTTAAGGAAACAAGGAACCTAAGGTGCAACTCACTGACACTCCTATATATCAAAATAACAAGTTGTGCAATGATGATGGGCACAGTCTTATCAATGAGGGTGTGAAAGAATAATAACTCATAATCCCTATCCTCCCATCTATCTTCTTCTTCTTCTCTCAAAACCCTAGTTTCTTTGTTTTTCAACTTTCTTTGGGTACAAACTACAACTATTTGAAGACCCAAAACCTCCCAAAGACACGACACATTTGTGAGGAATGAATACTTTTTTCCTGTATAGCTTGTCGCCTTCAATGCCACTAGAGCTCGACATAAATGGGTGAGATGCTCATGGGATGCTAAAGATCAAAATATCATTGACCAGATTACCAATTAACAGTCTTAGTACCTCATTATGACTCGCACAAATTTCTTGGAAAGGCTGAAAAGCATTAATAACCAACTATAGAACCCACCCCTCATCTTAAAGGTCTTTTTCACTCATTGTCAAGCCTAATTCTAATCAAATGGTCATGTAGTCGAGATCAATCTTAGAAAAGATGGTAACACCGCAAAACACATCCAACTAGACTTATAGTCATGGGATAGGAAACTAGTATTTGTTTGGGGTCCAACTGATAGCTCTTCTATCATTACACATGCACCATGTTCCATCGTCCTTCAGTGTCAATAATGCAAGGGTAGTACACAAACTCATATTTCTCAAACCATTCCTTTCAACAATAATTCAAACTTGACTCTGGAGCTCATGTTACTTTGAGCTCATGCAATAATCAAGCAGATTTGATAAAACTGTGCCCAGTACCAAATTGATGTGGCATTCATAGAAAACCCTCACCAGGTGATATTCACAAAACAATGAGGCTTGCATGAATTCAAGAACTATTCTCAACTGCAAGGGCTCCAGCATGTATGCCCCATTTTACAAATTGTTGACTGCTATCACGCAAGCATTATCTTCCTCCTACTTAACTAAAAATCAACTGTGAACTTTCCAAAAAAAAAAAAATCAACTGTGAGAATCTTGTCGAGCATGGCCATCCAAAAGGGAAAAGGCCACCACACAGGACATAAAGAAACTCCAAAACAAACCACAAACACCACTCTACTAACATGATGGAAACTCAATTTAGGCAGTCTAAGAACTCAATTAGCTGTTCCATCACCCAAGCAAGCTCGAAAGATAGAGATGAGTAGGTGTATTTTTATCCTTAGGAGCCCACATTCAGGTAAGCAAATAGAATCGATACATTGGGATTGTTCTAAAAAGAGGGTTTCAAGTGAAAATTTCCCAATCCTCCCATAGCAACTAGTAACAAGAATACTGATTCGCTATCTTTAAGGGGCTTGAAAAGATCTCTGACTGATACATTGTCCTCTCGTGTACCTCCCAAAAGGAGGTACGGGAGTTAGAATAAAATTCTGGCCTCATGTGTTAATAAAAGCAAATAATTGATTGATTAGAAAAAAGTTCCAAATATATGGTTCCTAAATATTGCAAGTTATGTGTGTATCATCTTCGTAGTCTTAGATACAGTTGTATATATACATTCAAGATAGGTAAGAAGAAGAGAACTCAAAAAGCGTAGTTAAATACACACTAGAACATTGCGACATTCTTGGTGAGAAGATCCAGCTGGAGGACAAGAAGCACCCTCTCGTAAATCATGCTGCCTCAAAGTTCCATCTTCACTTGCACTCCATACTAGATGAGGGTTTCCAACTTCCACCTACAATAAAAATGGTACTTCACAAATGATGAATATGAAAGGATGCACAAATATATAAATATGGAATGAATGTTTGCAAAATCAAGTTCCTCGTATGTCAGAACAATCAAAAAAATAGCAGTAAAAAATTAGCCGGCAATTCAGTGTTTCATGTCACGAAATGAAAATTCATTGGATGATCCTCGTATTTCTTGGCAAAAACAACTTTCACTCATAAAAGGAAAGAGTGTTTACAGCTAACTTCTTCACTCTTGTTGAGTGACATTGAAACAGTGCTGATGGGGCAATAGTATTTTCTTCAGGTCCTCTCCCACTTAAGCGAGATAAATTGAATAAGCGAACCTGAAACAAATAAAAAAAACAGTAAATGAATTCTACCAGCAACACTCGATGAAATGCCAATAAACCTCACTTAGGCAAAACAAATAAATATCCATCCTTATCAGAACATTACTTCTGCATCTGCTGCACCAGATGCCACAAGCTCATCGGAAGTCTCAGGAACAAATTTTGTACAAAATATGTTCGCAGAATGCCCGGTCTCTAAACTATGCAAAAGCTTTTGGCTTGGATAACTCCAAATGTTAATCTGCAACAAATGGAAGCATTAAAGATGTTAAGGTCATGGCTTAAATTTCCGTAGCACCTCAGAATGGAATGAAACACTCAACGTTTCACGATGGTCTGGGCTAAGACGGTGTTATTTTTCACCGAACAGAGACAATGCTCGTGGTGAGATTTTAAATATAAATGATATATATGACACGGGGACATTTTCAAAACCTTTTGGTGCGGTACATAGAGAACACAATCCATATGTGAAAATAGACCTAAGGTCCCTGGTCGGAAAGGAGGAGAAATTTCACGCACAAATCAAGCACTAGGAATTTAACTAGATATAAAAAATGAGAGACACATAACTTTTGGCGTAATGTAACAAACAGAAAAAATAAAACACTGGATGAAAACAAAAGCTTGACTGAGGTTTATAATAGAGACGAGTGCCGTAAGAGGGGGCAGCAGATGGTATCACCAATCAGAAGATCATTAATAGATTATTAATTTGGTAAATAACCCACGGAGTCAACATATGGCCAGAAACCCGAGAGAAAACCAAAACAACTTCTTTTTTTGGTTCACAGGACTAATCTATACGTACAAACTGTTGCCAGCAGCAGCTGTCGAAAGTCTCTCGTGATGTGATCTTTGTGCTTTGGTACCAAGTAAAAACTTTTAGACATATTTTGGAGTTTCAATGAATTAGTTTGGTGTAGATCTAGGGTTTCAAAAGAAGAGAAGTAGAACAAGGAGAGACAGACAGACAGACAGAAAAGAGACGCATTGGGAAATTGTGTCCCACATCCCCACCACTTTCTATTTGTATTAATTGAAATGTTGATGGACCATAATGCCCTTACATGACTATAAAAAGATTAATAAGCAACATGAAAAGACATAAAAGGGTATAAAGAAGAAAGGTAAATACAATTATTTACAACATTCATGTCACTGTTCACATCACCGTTAATGGTACGGTTCACAGTTAGTTACTGTTTTCACAAAAAAAACATATGTATTGTCTCAATTCCTTTCCGAAACAAGAAGTCTTGGCTGACAGCCTGAGACAGAACAAAGCTTTGAACCACAATCATAGATGGTGTATGGGTGAAGTTCTAAAGAAAGATTAATGCAAATTCAGCTTAGCCAGTGGGACATTGCGCAACTTTCGATGTTGTATTGTTGTCACTGTGATAATTCTCATAAAGAATGTAACTTGGTTGGATTTAATTAAGTTTGCAGTTCATGATCAATTGCATTTCCCGACTTGCACAGCAATCAACTTCAAGAACAACGAATGCTTCAAAGTTTAATCATCACAATGATCAGATTGCTAAACAAAGAACTAAGAGAGGTGTTTTAACAAAAAAAAAAGGGAGGGGGGAGGTAATGACAAGACAGATAAGTTAGAAGAGCTGTACTTGTGTATCATCGGATCCAGAGATCAAGAGTGAGCCTTTTGAGTTCCAGGCCACAGCATTAACACACCCCCGATGCCCCTGTTAAAAATGCCAATGTAACTTGAGAAGATAGTGATATGAGTTTTTGAGGAAAAAAACCTACCAGAGACATGGCAACCTCAAATGCACAAAAGGTGTTCTATACATGGTGTCCGAACAATAACTACTAGTGAAAGAGCAAAAATGTTCATTTAAAAAGAATGTTGAGTCAAGGTCGGCAGCTCAGAGAAAAGCATATAACATTCACTTCACCATGAAATAAAGACTCGGGCTGCTGCCAAGTGAAAGTCATGGAAGTTTATGCCATGTTTACTAACCATGTGTTCCACACATGGAAGCTTATGATGAGAAACCACACAAATCAGGCCCGAGAAGAAGAATTTGCCACCAGTTAAACCTCCGAGTTAGTTTCCTTTGTTCTTAAATTCTCATTTTATTAAGGCAAACACTTTTTAGTAAGACATCTCATGCCATCTCGACCTACTTAATGATTTAAGAAACAAGCACACTAACCACTACACAAGAAATGTTTGTGGCATTAACATTGAATCTGAGAAGAGAAAAGCTTTCTGGCATTTAAAGGACTTGAAATTTGAGAGCATCTCCAACAATGTTCTTTAAAATAAAAACATCTTTTGTAATAAAATAAAATAAAAGTAACAAAAGTCATTTTAGCTAGTGTAAAATTTGATCAAACTATGGATAATTTTTTTCAACTACACACATTTGTCAGAATAACCTGCAATGGAGGGATATGGGAGAGGAAGATCAAACTATGGAGGAGGTGGGAACGGTGGTGGGAGAGGGAAAGGAAGGATCGAATAACAGAGGAGGTGGGAGCGGAGGCGGAAGGGGAGGCAGGAGCGGGAGTCGAATCAACACAATAGGAATCAAGATCAATCCACAAGAGATTTCTCAATTTCCGACATACTCTCTCTCTCTCTCTCTCTCTCTCTCTCTCTCTCTCTCTCTCATACATCTCCCCTTTTTATTGTGTAAATGGAGACGTGTACTCAACAACTATCAAAATCGAATGACAACAACAATTATTAAAGTGTTGCTTATGCTCTGAGGATTGGTTCAAAGCTGAGCAGAGAACTCAAAACATTCTGTTTGAAGATCTTAAGGAGGACAAGGAACAAATGGAATTGGAGAGTGAAGAATGAATATAACTAGTTTTGTACCAAAAAAAAAAATTATTAAGCAAACTATGGCCAACACTGTAAAATGCAAAATTTCATATTTACAATATTTTGCAATTACAGGTTTTTACAACTTTTTGTGGGTTGAGTGCTTGGTAATATTTCCAAAAAATACTTATAAAGTTTTGCGAGTGCTTGGTTAACGAAGAAAATGCAAAAAATTAGAAAATCTACACGAGTGAAACCTTCGTTTTTGGAACCTTAATTTACAAGAGTGGATCCACTCTGAAACCTTCATTTCCAAGAGTGGATCCAACAATGAAGCACAACAATAATGGTTTTTGGAGAATGTTGAAGATGATAGGTTTTGAGTAAGAAAAATCACAAGAGAGAAGATAGGATTTTGGGGGGATTTAAAGATGTTAGCTATTTTGGAAGAAAAATCAGAGAGGTTGAAGATGATAGGTTTTGGGAAGAAAAACCAAGGATTTCTGCCATGAGTTCAACTATTATAAATTCAATGGAAGTTCCCAAATGGGAAAAATTAATATGAGAAAAAGATTTTGGTTTGATGGGAGAGAGAGAGAGAGAGAGAGAGAGAAAGAGAATACCTGGGGGTTTGGTTTGATGGTTGAAGGAGAGAGAGAGAGAGAGAGAGGAAACCTGGGGGTTTGGTTGATGGTTGAAGGAGAGAGAGAGAGGGAGCTCCTCTCTGGTTCGCCTTTGTTGAGAGGAGATTGAAACACAAAACGTGGTGTTGTATTTTGCGGGGTTTTCCCGCAAAACTTTCCTATGTTTTTATTACTATTCTACGCCCTTTCACGATAATTTCCAATTGGGCTCACCTCATCGTATTGCTACCAAGCACTTAAAAATGGTAAAATACCATAAAACTTTACTATCCCGGTGATTTGTGGCATTTTGCAGGCATACCAAGCAGGGCCTATGTTCATTTTACTCGTATTTTTATTATTTAGGTAATGTAGTACAAATGATAAATAAATGAATAGGTGCCAACCTAGTTGGGATTTACTTATTGTGATGCAGTATCTCACCCTTAATTCAATGTATGAAATTGCTAATTATTTATCATGCAAATGTTAGATTAAAAATTATTTTATTTTTATATTTTTTATTAATTAAATAAGTTAATTATACCCAACCCAAACCCATTTAAAAGCAAAGCTCAAAGCTTGCAATATGGTCGGTCACGAAGTTTTGTTTTTTTTTTTTTTTTTCAATCGAGCCAGTTAATACTATTCAACCAACCCAATTTACACCCCTAGTCATAAGCTTTCTCCATATCAATTTTGCAAACACTACAAAAGCAACCCAACCAGATCACGAATTTGACAAAATTATTGACTATCAAAACCTTATCCAACATCAGCACCTCTAACAAGGGCCAATTACTCAGGTGCAATGATAGAAAAAAGACACACTTGAATTCTCAAAGCATCTTAGTGATAATCTTGTAAATGCTACCAACCAAAACTAATGGTTCAATAAACCTATCAAAAAAATGGAAGATAATCTGAAATGTCCTCTACCCCTTTTTGGGATAAAATAACTAATTTGTTGATGCACAAGTAGGCTTCACCTTGAAAATCTTTCACCATTTCCATAAAATCATCACTAGCATCCCAACAAGGTGTGAGGAAAATCATATAGAACCCATCCGACCCTAGCGCTCTTCCCCCACTTCTCATCTCTCCGTGGAATTTGTTTCCTCTTCTTACCAGCGCTTCATAGATAAGCATTTGAATTGAGAATGCTTTTTTCAGTTTAAGGTCCCACCAACCCTTTTGAACTAGGTTCAAGCACAAAAACTGAAGATGTAATAAGGCAATGATGATAATAAAAAAGCTACAAACACTACAACAATTTCCATGATCAATGAAAATATTAAGTTTAGTGAGAAGCATTTGAAAACATATACCAGTATTTTGCGAGAAGCATTTGGGAAAACAGGGTCTAACCACAAACTTAGAAAACTGAAGCGAAGTACTAAAGATGAAGCAAAACAATAATGACAATAGATGTGTTTATCATACTAAGAATAATTCGTGAATGCAAACATTAAATTTTAATGTCACACAAACCTCCAGTTCTTTTTCAAGGGAGAGTCTTCGTATCAAGGAAGAGTGCATTTGCAACCTCCGATTGACATCCTGACCAAACATTAAAAAAAAAAAAAATTAAGTCTTACAAAGTCTAAGAAATGTAAGACATTATCTTTTAGCCATATTGAAGCATCTAAGTTAAGAAAACAATCAGTAACTTTATTAACTGTTAGTGATATAATGAAGTCTCGTTAAGCAAACATTCAAAAGGATAATGGTTCAATTAACTGGATTTAAGTAATTTTGTATATGTTTGAACTCTAGAGCACCAACAAATGAATGTAATTTAAATAGATGAAGTAGCTATAGTTTATTGTGTTGCCAAAACATCCCCAATTAGACAGATTATGACAATTAGGAATGTCTAATTCCAAACAGAAGATCTTAATCAAAGAACCTCTTGGATGAGACTTCATCGAGCTTTTACAATTTCATCTCAAAATTCAGCTATGGTAAGCCACACCCAAGCATTTAATCTCGTTTCTTAGGATTGTTTACATCTTTCAAATCCAAAGCTACTATCTAAAAATTGTAGGGTTTTCTATTACACTCCAATTCTCTTAAAATCTTCCACTCAAAAAAAAGCAAAAAAACAAAAAATTTCAAAATTCTCAAATCCAAGTAACATAGAATCTAGAATCCAAATTACTCCTTTATATTAGGTTTTCCTATTACACTCCAATTATCCTAAAATCTTCCACCCAAAGAACAAAAGAATCAACATTTTCACATCCAAGAAAAATAGAATCCAAATCACTCCACATTCAAGAACAGTACTTAAGTTAAATCCAAAATAATCAAATCCACCACATCACCTAAAACCTCTTTGGTGATAAAAAGAATAGGCCTAAAAGGAACAATTTAAGAGTTAAATCGAAGGTAGAGTTTCTGTACAAGAGTTCGAATTAAAAATTACATAGCGTGAGTCGATGTTTCTACTCTCCAACAAATCTGTGATGTTTCCATCTGAGAATTTCATCGTGGCGGTCATCGCAGAAGCTCGAAGAATCTAAGAACCCTAAAAATTATAAAAATAAAAAGTCTCAATTTGGGGGAAATCTCTGTGATCAGCTTTAGCAGAGTCGGTTTAACTGAGAGACACATGTCCTCTCTGTACTTCTATCTCTGAAATGGGGCCCTTTATATACGAAGACATCTCTCTCTCTCTCTCTTAGCTTTCTAATATCAAATTATTTCCACACTTCTCTATAAACATCCTAAATTACAAATTGGGATTCGGTATTTGCACGGTTGGCATGGTGTATGAACATATGTAAGTCCACTTCTATTCCATGAGTCCACGGATCCCAGCCCAAATAATATTTGTCTAATTTTAAAAACTAATTAAAATTTTATTGATTTTTTATCAAAATTACCCTAATTATATTAGGTTTAAACATAAAAATGGGGGCATTTATGAGATCTACATTTTTATGTCGTTGTGGCAAATCATTTTCTTAGGGGTTGTGTGTGAGAAAATATTTGCCTTCTCAAGTCTCGTACATGTGGCAAAACTATTTTTTTTTTCTTCATTTTCTACTTATTTTGCAATCAAACACTATTAATTATAAGTTTTTCACAACAAATTATATTCCTTGGAGTTTGTTGTGCAATCAAACACGTCCTAAGTGATTTTTTGGTAGAGGTTGAAGGTAAGAGTATTTAAGTTATTTTCCGTTGCCTCTCATAGAAGACGAAGGTCAACTAGTCAATAGGGGCATATAATAGTTTTAAAACACAATGATATCTAAAATATTCACCAATACATGCAAGGGTAATGTCCACAGGGTTGGGATCAGTGAACATATGGAGGTGAACTTATATGTTCACACACTATCCCAAAAGTGTAAATACCAAATCCATTAATTAATACTCAACGGAGTTTGCACGCGCCTACGACACATCTTGGGGGTTAAAGGGTGTAAAAGAGAAAAGATAATTAAGTTGGATGGGTATTTAAAGTTGAAGGGGCATTAAGAACAAAAGGAGTATAAGATATACTAGAAGAAGAGATAATACAATAAAAGTACTATAAAAAAAAAAGTGTGTACTCGAGATGTATTCTGTAGGTTATAAAAATTAAAACAAAGTAGTGGGATAGACCGTTGTATTTTATTGTATAGATAGTCCAAACATTTGACTTTGGGGATTATTTCTCTTGAATGAGAAAAATAAGGATAAGAAGAGAAGAAATTCCGAGATCATTTGATTATGCAAGAGATAAAAAAGAAGATATAATCCTAATAATAGTGATTTACAATCTTTCTTACCAATTTTCCCCTCACGACCCACATGACATGCCATTGCTCATCGCCCTCTTATTTATCAATGTGTAATACAAGTGGATTCAAGTTGTAAAAAAAGATCATTCATACCAAATTATACTCTTGAGTATGGGAAGAAGCCATGGAAGATGAAAGAATTTTCATGTAAAAGAACCACTTTTGGGATATTGTGTCATTGTCACAAGGTCTTCAAAAGGCTTAGAGAAAGAAAGAGAGAAAAAAAAGGCATAAAGGCTTATTGTAAAAAGGAAAGGAAATGTGATTGAAAGATAATGGTGGAGGTAATGGTGGAAAGCATGAAAGGACTATTCCTTCTATGTACCTTAAAAGCAAACCATAGAAAACTCAATTATGTCCTTATCATCTTTATATATATATAAAAAAAAAGTCGGGACCTTTGGCTTAGGCCGCAATCCAAGCCCAATCCGATCTTTGATTAGGCTCAACGAATATCAGCCCAAACCTGACTTGAGTTTATTGTGCAACGCAAAATCCAATCCAAAGTAGGGTACGGCCCATTGGGTTTGTTTAAGTTCATCCAAGTTGCATCCCTAGACATAATACTAGAAGTATTGGGATTTTAGTAAAAATTAGAGAAATCCACCTCCACCTTGGTTTTTTTTGTGCTTCCATGAGAGAGTGACAAAATAATCTTAATGCCCTCATGTGCAACCTCTTACTCATAGACTCGTAATTCAAGATGCAAACCTAAATTTTGGAAGGATGAGTGAGTTTTATTGCATTTATTCTATAATATAATATATAATGAGAGAAGGTTAAATATTGTTGATCAATACCCGCATTAAATATATATTTTAAGCTAAGCAAGTAATAGTAGATAAGTCCATTAATAAATTTCAAATAATCTTATCTATAATAATATAAATTTTTTAAAATTGTGTTATCTTTTTTTATATAAAATTGTTGCCAAAATTATTATTGAATCTCAAATCTAAATTTGATCCAAAAGTTATTGAATTGGGCCCAAATTATTTTCAAGTGCCAATGATAAAATCCCTCCTTCATACTACACCACGAATAAACTTGTCCCCAAGATTCAATCCTCTTAGATTGAACCTTGACTCAATACGAAGCATGCAGTTATACTAGGTTCATGGAATATAATGAACCCAAAGTAACTAATTTGTGAACCCAACCATTTCAGCAATCCAAACACGAAGATACAACATTTTATTTGAGTATTTAGATTCTATATAACAAATCTAGAAAAGAAAAAAAATCCCTCCGCTTAACTCTTGTACATCACATGAATTAACCGAACCATCGAACCTTAATAAACCAAGGAACAAATGATCTTGCTGTCCCTTAATATGAGTTGGATCCGAGTCAGATATTGATCCTTTCTTATATTCACCTAGATCCGAGTTATATATTGCTTTGGGAATTATATTTTCAGATTTTTCAAAATATCCTTTTCTACTACTTTAATACAATATGAATTCTTATAAAATAAAAGGGAATATAATGATAAAATTGAATAGTATACCAATTAGCAAAGAAGTTAAAAAAAAAAAAAAAAAGTATGAAAATACCTGACCCAAATTAAGTAATTTAAATGGGTTGGATCCAATTTAAGTGAAAACGAAATGATTCGGATATGATTTTATCTAGTAAAATTCCAGTCGGATCCGGCAAAAAGACCATATTTGAATATGTACATACTCAGATCCAGCCTGGGTCTGACCCAATTTATACCCTATCAAGAAATTTGAGAAGAGTCGTGATTTTCCGACGCCCGCTCTAACATACGCCCCATGTGCAGTTGTGCATCCCAAGGAAAAAGATCTATGATTCTAACAAATGCCACATCAAGGGGTGAATGTAAGAGGGAGGGAGGGGGTGTCAGAAAATCATTAATCGAAATGAGAACCAAAGAAACTTATTGACATTTTTGAGGAGCTATTGACCACAAAATCAGCTTTGATTGGGTGATCTAAGCGTTTTCCATAATTAAGAGAGTCACTTTCGTGCTAGAAAACGAGAGTTCATCTACTGCATTCCACATTCTTTAAAACAAGCGTGTATTATCATTATTATTAATCAACAACAATAGCCTTATTATAACATGATCAAATTGGTGGTGGTCCCACCTCAACAACACCCATACAAGAGAGAACCGACGAAGGATACAAACAACACAACGTGACGAACACAAAGCAATGAAAGGTGGACCCCCCACAATTGACCTAATTCACCACCAGGCGCGCATGCAATTCTCAAGTGAGCCCCACATCCTCCTCCCTCCTGAATTACCGCCAACTGATCCTCACATCTTCAAACCCACCCCACCCCACCCCACGCCTCGCCTCTCCTCTCTCTAAAACCCAAAAAGAAAAAACATAAGCTGATTTAGACATATATAACCCTCCACTTTTCGTGAATATTTGTGATACCCCTGTGTTTTCAAACTTATAACATACCCCCTTGACCTAGGACTTCTCTTATAGACTATTTAGAATGACAGACCTAAACTCCCTCATCTTCAACTTTCACCCTTAATTTTGACGAGGGATTAAATGTAACAAAGGGATCGAAGATGATGGTTTTGGGAGGAAAAAAGAAATTCAGGTTTTAGGCTACACTTCGAAGAAGGAAGCATTTAGGTCACTTTTCTTTATTTTATTAGAGAAGACCAAAGTCAAGGGGGGCACGTCATCACTTTGAAAACATAGGGGAGTAACTCAAATATTTACCAAATTGAGGAGGGGTACATCTAAATAACCCAAAACAAAAAGCACCACCACCTTCTCCAGTCAACAACCAAATCCACCATGTTTCTTCCCTTTTCCTTCTTCTTTGCTTTGTCTTGCCATTTTCTTTTTCTTTCTTTCCTTCTTACCAAATCATCTGTCTCTCTTTATTGGGAGCACTAGAAAGAGAGAGAAAGAGACCCAATTCAATCATTGAAGTCTACAAGACTTCCATCTTCTCTTACCCTTTTCTCTCCCCTACTTCATCTTCAACAAACACCAATTTACAACATCTAACTACAACAACAACAACTACTACTACTACTACTACTACTGCTGCTGGTACTGGTACTGGTACTGGTACTGGTAAGAGCTGCTGATGCTACTCTAAATCTAATCCCAAAGATTTAACTTTGAGCTTCAAGGATCTCAAGTATCGGATCGCTTCTTCGAGAACAAATACAGCATCCTTATCTTCCCCACCTGGAATTACACTTTGGAGGATTCTCATAGTCTCTTGTATTCTCTCTCTCTTCAACCGCTTGTTTGCTGACATCGAATACTCTTCTTCTTCATGGGTTCTGCCTTTCACATAGCTTGATTCTGCATCATCCTCGTACTGACGAGTTCCATTGGGTTTCATCGAAGTTGCTGTGTCCATGAGTGATGATGATGTATTGTCGTTGTCTTCGTCAAGTGTTGGCCTCTTCCTCTTGGTTGGGGTAACGGAACTACCGACCTTTGCTGCACTTTCTTCAACTTCTTCTCGCTTCTTGTACACTGTAATTTCACTGGGGGAATGACCCGTGCTAGTTTCTTCATCGTTGTAATCACTACCATCATCAGAGTATAGTAAGGCATTAAGTTCTTCAGTATCTTCGTGCATTTCATTTCCGTCATCAATCTCCCGATTCTCATCCAACCCATTAGAGAAGATAGTTCCAGCATTATAAATCCCATCTCTTTTAGTAACCGATCCTTCTTCATGTGATGAACCACAGCTGTAAAATGGTTTTGGATTCCCCAAGTTCAAGTGTTGGATGGGAGTGCCAATAGCAGAACTAAAAATCAAGTTTGTTTCGTTCCCGGACTGATCGAAAATTAGTAATCTCTTCTTAACAGACCCATATTCTGTATTGGGTACGACCTCCCCACCAAAGCCATTATCTAAAGCAGAGAGTTTCTCCTTGTGAATGGTATTTGGATTGGGAGTTAAAGCTTGGTGGTGGGCGTGGTAGGCACAATTAAACCAATCATTCTCTTGATTTCCTTGCCCTGCATTTAAATGAGCTCTCTCTGAAACCAAACCCGGGAAAGATCCATTTGGAGAAACCATAAAAGAGGACAGATTTGTATCAGACAACATGTTCATGTAGTTTAAATTGGGTGATTGCCAAGGTGAAAACTGATGATGAAGCCAAGAACCAGAGTCCTTTCCCATTCAATCAAGAAACAATCACCTAAAATACAAAGAAGACTAGGGTGGTTTAGTTGATTCAAAGGAATCAAAATAACTTTACTATTATTGTTACTTGTAGAATCTTGCGAAACGTACCAGAGAATATGGTACTTGTAATAGGCAATGTTTGTTTATTTGTTGCCTCTTAGGAAAGAAGATAAAAATCTACAGACTCCACTTTAATTCGAGCGAGCAAAACCAAAATGCTATCTACGTAACAGGTTTAAGTAAATGCCGGAAATACTCAGCCTGGCAAAACAAGAAACAAATAACATGATCGAGGGTCGAGCACACAATCATCATAAATCATCTTTACAAATTAAAAGAGAACATCATGGGTTATGCAGTCTCACTAACCTGGCAATCCTGCAAAGGTTGAAAGCATGCTATGACTCTAACTATAATGGTCGAACTCCCCGCAATCCCACTCTCGTGTTTTAATGCTCGGAATCTTGTTTGACTTGCTGCTTGGCTTACCATAACTTCTTTTGATCCTTGAATTAACCCCCACAAACTGCCCGAAAATTGGATAAAAATCGAAATAAAGTAACAACCCAAACTAGAAATCAAGATCAAGGGTAGAACGGATTAGTCAAGAAAAACAAAGGGAGATCAATCAGGAAATAGAAGCAACCAACAGGATCAAGAGTAGAACAGATTAGTCTCGAAAAACAAAGAAAGATCAATTAGGAAAAGAAGCAAACAACAGGGTTCAGCTAATCCTACGGATGAAACAAGGGCGGGCAACTAAGAATTTGGATCCCATGGACGAATTAGAGGAAAAGAGAATTGAAGCAAAAAAAAATTGTGGTGAATTCAGATTTGGAAGAAAGATTTACAGAATGACTCTACAATATAAGTTCAAGGAGACTACTTTTCGAAACACATCAACTGAAAAGCTCAACCACCGCATACTGTTGCTATTTCGACTTCAATTCCAGGTCCCTGCAACAGAGTTATCTGAGTCAGATCTCTTATAGTACTTGGTGAAATCAGATTGGTCTCCAGAAACCCAAGGTTTCGTTGGTTTAGAAGATCAAATTCATACCATAAAGTATTTATAAAAATAAAATAAAATAAAAACATAAAGGAAGTCAGAGATCAGGAATCTGAAATGATGCTAAATAAGAAAATAATAATAATTGAGCTAAAACATCAATATCTTCACAGAAAAACACATTTTACAAGAAATTTGCCAAAATTTGATTAAAATTCTCAATTTCTCAAGCAAAATTTACTAAAACAAAAGGAATAAAAAATCAAAGTAACATCCATATATGACCACAAATTAACTCCATCGAAACATTAGAATCAGAAAGAAAGAAACTATCAAAGATCTGACAGCAGGAAAAAAAGCTTTAGATTTCTACTATTTTAAGCCAAGAAAAACAAATCCAACACAAATTAACTGAGAAACGAAATAAAATCCATGACTGAAAAGAAAAGAAGCTCCATTAAAGCAGTAAAGCTAGAAATCATCAAAGATCTAACAAATTACAGTGAAGGATCGAATAAAAAATCGGTTTCGGAGCAATAAAAGAATCAGTTTTTTCCTGTTTTCGCAGAGAATCAAAATCCAAGATAAACTTACTGAGAAATGAATAAAATCCATAACTTAACACACACAAAAACCCCATTGAAGCAATTAAACAAAAAATTATCAAAGATCTAGCAGCTTAGAGTGAAGAATCGAATAGAAAATCGGTTTATGAGAAAGAAAAGCTTCAGATTTCTTCTACTTTAACCAAGAAACCAAGTCTGATACTAATTAACAAACAAACAAAAAACACTAAAGAAACCCATTTCTGAACCAAAATAGCTTCATCAAACGACCAAAATCGAAAAATAACAAAGTACTAACAACTTACAGTCGATTACAAGAGAGAAAATCGATGTGAGAGCAAGAAAAACTTCAGATTTCTTCTGTTCTGAGACGGACCTGACAACTTACAGTCAATTACTGGAGAGAAAATCGATCTGAGAGAAAGAAAGACTTCAGATTTCTTCCAAGATGAGAAACGCAATCGGCAGCTCGAATCAAAAGGTGAAAGAACAGAGAAAAGGAGGAGAAGAAGCGCAGAGAGAGAGAGAGAGAGAGACGTACAGTCAAAGTGGAGTGAGGAGGACAGATATCCGAAGAGATTATATAAAGAAGAGTCTTTTTACTTGATAGACCCCCGTACATAAGTACAATTTACAAATTCCCCCTTAAAGTTTAGGAAACTCTTTTTAAATCTCATTTTTCAACTTCGTTAAGTAGGCATTTTCAAATAACAAATATAACCCTCATTTGTTGAGAGATTTTTTGCTCACACAATAGTCAATGTAAGATTTCACTTAATTCCAATGGCCAATCACGTGGAGACCATTTTTGTCCCACCTCGGAATTGAGACATGTGTCTCAAAGAGACAAACAAATTCAATACGAAATATCGAATTTAATTTGTACAAATTCCTTGAAATCTTACACACTGTGATAAGCACTAACAAAAATCCAAAACGTTACTTAATAAAAAATGAGCTTAATCAGAACGAGAAAAGATTTACTTATTCAAAATTCAAGTTAGCATGATATGAATCGAACATCTAAAATAAGAACATTCTGCATTTTTCAAAAGAAAATAAATCGAAGAAATAGTACGATCATAATTGTACTAAAGTGGTTGAAAAGGAGGCATAGATCAATTCTTAGATCGATAAATTCATTAGTTTGATTTTGAGATTTAAAGTATAATGAGACAAAACATTAATGGTGATCTGAACTCTCTCACGCGACAAATAATAAAATCACACAAACTCAATATTTAATACTCTGAAACACTATTAATCAAACCCATGAAAATAACATAGGTAAAACATTTCCAATGCTTTAGGATTGTAAAGTCTTGCTAGCCTTATTAAGTTAGTAAGGATTTCGCTCTTACTAAGGATCTTTGGGACCACCTTATCGCATCTAAAAACAAGATACGATGTTTTAATGTTGTAGAAGATAAAATTATATGAACTTTCGTCGCAAAGGAACTTAGAGAAGTTGGCATGTACAAGTCCCTACATAGTAAATAGAGTGAAATGACAAAATTACCCTCATTTGAGGAGGTATTCGTTAAGTAGAAATTGGAATTTAATAATGTTGATGGCTAAATTATGACATCAGGTCACAAAATTCGAACCGCTTGTTCGAGATTTTGGTTTGGATTTATATTTCTAGCATCTTTGTCTTCAAATATGCCCCTGTTGTTTTATGAAAATAACATTCACATCCCTCACTCTCGTTTGGTTTGCCAAAAAAATTAAACTTTTTTTTTAAGTGCGGAATTAACGAATATTGAGAGATTCTATCACCACACCGGCTTTTACTTCAGCACTCCAAAATTTAATTCTTGATTGATATCAAATGAATTCGAGTTCCCTTAGTAAAAGTTGGATATCATAAATTATTATGCATATGATTCCTTTTTTAATAAACTATTTTAACAAATCAAACTTTGGAGAATAAAATCTTATAACATTATATTATAAAGTATTTATTTTTGTAGAAATTTTATAAGAATGAGAAAAATTTATAGATAGTCACTTAGCGAAAACGTAAAAATTAACTATTTCACATTTTTATTTTATTTCAATTTCAATTTTAATTAAATTACATTTTCTTCGTGATATTTCTTAATTAGTATTTAATTAAACTATTAATTATTATAGATGTTATAAGTAAAATAAGTTTATATGTCGGGTACACGAAGGAGATCCAATTCTTATCGGATCCTTAAGACGGCTTTCCAGAATCAGACCCTAAAATGATCGGGTCCATGATGGTAGACCCAAAATCGACTAATCAATTTTGGGTACGTGGTACACATCAACAACATTCTAGCACCTCGTCCATACAAGATTTCACCTCAAGGTAGTTCCCAAGCTTAGGCTTGCACAATTGGTGATTTAAATAGTCATGTTGTTGCTTTCTCATATCTTCGTACAAGTGTTTGATCTAACGTTGTAGGGATTCGAATGTTGTGTAAGTTCGCTCATTTGAAGTTGCATTAACAAGTTTTGAAACAACCGTGATTGACCTCAATTGAGTAACTCAAAGCATCAATTAATCTAAAATTTGATAGCTTTGATGATAAAAATTGGTGTGACAACAAAAACTTTCCTATTCACAATTGCGATAAAAAGTGAAAAAATCGGGCTTAGACCTATAGCTTAGATGGTTTGACACAACACATTAAAAAAAAAAAAAAAAAAAACTAAAGATTTTCTGACTCGAAAATTTGTACTCAGTCAACAGGGCATGTGCATAGAGTCATAGATCTTTTTCCTTGTATATCCTAAAGAAAAAGATCTTTGGTTCTGTGCACTTTCCATGTTGATCAAGTACACATCGAGTGAAAAATTTTGAGTCGGAATATCATGACTCTAAGTTTGAGGTCGTTGAATCAAGTCCAGCTTACCCATTAAAAAAATCCAATGATCAAGAGAAATATGTATCTCAATAATTTTTTAACAACAAAAAGCTTTTATTCAACTCAAGGAATAAAAGTAAATTTACCACACACAAAAAATGACTGATTCAGTAATTTTGATAAAACAAATAGCTATTTTAGTAATTTTTCCATCTTTTTAAGCAAGAAAAGTTGTAAATATATGATATATTCTTTCAGTTCCAATCGTTTTCTAGTGGGCCTATCTTCTTCCAGTACTTTTATCAGCCTTTTTTATGTTCTCTTGCTTCACCAAGCAATCATATTAACTTCTTTCTTCAATTGAAATAAGCTTTAGAATTGCTTTCTATGGTTCTAGAAAATCTATTCTTGTTTGATATAAAATATAAATTCTGAGGCATCAAATTGGAATCTCTCTGCCATGCTTAGACAAACCCACGGGCCCACCTACAAGTTGTAAGCCACAAAGAATTTTTAGTGATTTTTTACTATATAAAACTCAATCACCACTGATTGGTGTTCGAGCTTCAGATCCCAAAAGCATCCGTTCGATTGGTGTGATTTGCAGGCCGAGCAATGCATTTTTTTGTACAACTGCATCGATCTAGTCAATAGGGTTATAATCAAGGATCGATCCAATCCAATGATTTAGGGTTTGGATGGAGTATTTGTCTACAAAAGCCTAATTTGACAATGTATTAGATCGATTTAGGATCAATTTTATCCCCATTAATGATATGTAAGAAAAAAAATATAATATATGATTTATGTTTTACTATAACTATATACCATGTTGGAATTAATCTTTTATTAAAACCCAATTCACTTAGTATTTGATCCAATTGGTGAGATTTGTTGAGAATCAATTTGAAAAAAGACTAATTCAATAAATTATCAGATCGGAATATTTTAATTGGATTTCAAATGTGCTTTGATCGAACAATACATCTTAAATCTAGGAGTTCAATGGTCGTCCATCTTCAAAGTCTTAATTCGACCAATGTGACAGTCCATACGTACAAACAGTCATTTGTGACCCACACAAAAGTCATTAGTGGGAAAACAAATGATCTAATCGTTACTAAAACACAAAACCCATCAACGGTCAAGATTTGTATGTATATATGTGCGTATGTATGTGTACGTGATTTTAATAGTAAAGTTTGTTTAATTGATTTATTAAAGGGCAAGGAGACAATGCCCACTATATAAAACTGAAAAACAAAAAAAAAATCAAAATTAAAACATAACAAGAGGAGATCTTAGGCACAGAGGGGAAGATCTACAACTCCAACTAATTTATGGAGTTTAATATAAATAATTGAAATATAATAAACTTAGTGACATCCGCTCTTGTTTGGATTGGAGGGAACAAAGAACAAAACTCAATCAAGTAAGTCTCTTCGATAACGTCTATGCTTTAGGTGGCACTAAAACCTCTTCTAACTTTATCTCAGATGTAAAGAAGGAGATTCCCTCAGCTTGTATCTTATTTAAATAAAATAACCAGTTTAATAAACACACCCCTTTGTTTTACTTAATATTTGAGATAACCCTGTGTTTTCAAACTAGTAAAACAGTCCTCTCTTGACCTTAGTCTACATTGGAGGCTTAATAGAAGATGACTTAAATACCCCCCATCTTCAACATTTTATTTTTCCAAAAATTTGAAATCTTTTGTACCTCTAGAATAAATTATTTATCGCTTATTCAACTTCTTCTTCAATACTTGTAAAAAACCCATCATCTAGAGGGTGCAAATAGGGAATTTAAATCATTTTATATTAGTTTTTCAAAGTAAGAACAAGATCAATGGGTATATTATCAATTTTAAACACAATTTTCACTATCATAATTTCATAAATAATATCGAGATGACTCGACAAGATGTCTTGCTTATCTTGAATGAAATAGAAATTTTCGTCAAAATTTTTTTACCTAGAAAGAAGAAGAAGAATCAAAGAATCAGAGAGTAAAGAAAGGGAACTCATCCATGGCATCTTACTTCGTTCAGGAACTTTATTGTGATGTCTTGAGCAATTTTTGATATTATGATTTGAAAATACCTTGTATCTCAAATATTCACTATAAACGCGGAGAGCTATGTCAATATTACTAAATCATTGATAATATTATGACTTTTTAAATAATTAACAAATTGATTAAAGATGCATTTTTCTAATACATCCTTAAAAATATCTTTCTATCTAATCCGAACGTTTGATGCTCTCAGGGGTGGAGCCAGGATTTTCATGTAATGGGGGCAAACTATGATTAGTTGTATAATTGAAGAACTTGAAGACGAATGGTTTTAGGGCTCGAGGGGGGGAGGGGGGTGCAAAAATTAGAAGGAGGTGCGGCGGGTGTGAGGGCAAATGGGGAAAGAGGTGAGGAAATTGGGACAAATAGGAACATGTAATTAGTTGAAAATATAGGGTGTCTCAAAGTTATGTAGGGGCAATTGCCCCCACCAACGTCACCCCTAGATGCTCTGGTGCTAGTTTTCTACCTCTCACATCTAAGTAATAGTGCTCTACCTCCACATGAAGTTATCTTGAATTTTTCATTGATTCAAATCGAATCCAGTCTAATTCTGGATTAAAGGATTATGGTTTAAAATCTAGTTCCAAAAACGAGATGACTTGGGTGAGTCATCTCGATCTCGAAAGCCATTGGGATCACATTGACTTGTAAAAATTCAAGATGGTTCTTATGATATTTTGAAAATATTGGTCAAGTTTATGAAACTTCCATCAAATCAATCAGATATTTTTTTTATACGAAAATAATTAATTTGAATGATTTAAGTAAATTATTTATTTTAAAATTAGATTTTCTGATTATTGACTCGTTAAAATGAGATATTCATACGAGTCACACACGATACATTGATGTCCTAATCCCAAAAACTTCTAAATCATAAGGTACCCACGAAAAGAAATGTGGATAATTGGATGTAAACCACCAATGCAAAATCAACCAATCTGACGTTAAGAAGTGGTGCCCACCACATTCACCTAGGTTTTGAGAGCTACTAGTGGCACAAATAATCAAACACCATGTTGTAAAGCTCGTTAAGTGACTCAGAAATTTTGCTGAGTCAACTTGACATGTTTGAAATTCGAGTTGACTTAGTACTAAAACTAATTTGAACCAAATCGTTGTGTCAAGTAGACTTAGGAATATCGCCTAGGAGTATTAGAAAATCGGGTCCGAGTTATGTATTATATGTCTAGGGGAAATTGCAAGTTTACTTTGACTTTGCGCACCGGCTATCAAGATTGAGCTCTTATAATTATGTATTATTTATCAAATACACTCTGATGCTCAAGTTAACTTTATTTTTTATTAAACTCTTTTTCTGCTAATCAATTTTTTTTTCATGTATTTTTTATCATATTAGTTTTTCAGGGACCAGCACCTTCTGCTCACTATATGTCTTGAGTTCGACTCGAGATTCACAATTCTTGGTGAATTTCGATTAGGTGAAACCCAAAAAATTATCATCGAAGTTTGTGTGATTAGATGAGGGCTTCACACCTAACTCGACACTTGAACGCATCTCATAATGATTTTTATTCCTATGATATTTAATATACTTTTTTTTTTTTGAAATAATAAATATATTCAACCATAGATTATTTCAACAAATGATGCCCTTAAGCTTGACTAATCGTCTTATCATGGAAGTCTGCCTGAGCTAACTTGGCAATATATAATATTTTTTAAATAATAAAATTAATTATAATTTAAAATTTAAAATATCAAAAATATTTACTCATTAAAAAAATACATGAAATCCCTATCATTAAAAAATGAGATCCAACACTCACACTAAAGAGTCTTGATTTTCTGACGCCTTCTCTAACACACGTCCCCTGACGTGGCATGAGCTAGAATCATATATATATTTTTCTTGGGATACACAAATGTACATCCCCATAAATATGTGTGGTTGTGTATCCCAAGAAAAATAATCTATGATTCTAACACGTGCAACATTTGAGAGGGCGTCAAAAAATCATTATTCTTATCCCAATAATTGAATTTTATATTTATTTATGAGACAAAGTAAACCCTACCCTATGTTTATTTGACTTGTTCAAGTCTACTCGTGAGTCATCGTGTTACACAAAACTCGACGAGCACGCGAATCGAGACAAAGTTTTGAGTTTAATTTAAAACATAAGTGTGATGATAAGATGGAGAGTAAGGATTGGTGGAATAAAATAATAATTAAGAGAAGGCATTAACATGAAGGATTAAGTTGTGGGTGGGGGTGGGGCATAAGAGGAAGACCATGGGGTAGCCATTTTGGTTGTGGATTCTCCAACAAAAGCATCCCACGCTTGGAAAGACACAAGGATACGCCCATCCACCACTCCACACCAATAATAATAATAATTCTAAAAAGAAACATTAAACAATGGAGGAAAATTAGGGAATCCATGCATGCACTTGTGTAGAATATGTTACATATGTAACTCACCCACTTTTATTGACTTTTCCCTCCCTTTCAACATTATATTTTCACACGCATGTATATAAAATAATAGCCCCTTAAAAACCCTTGTGAATTAAGCTTATTATTAGTTTTATATCCTTATCTTTTGATACATTATATGTGTTTCCCTTGACTTTGAATAAGTCCAAAGTCAATTGATTTTGAGTTTGACCCCTTAAATTTATTATGATATTAAAGTGGGTCTTCCTCTCCTCCATGTCATTTAGTTCATATCTTAACATGCTTTAGTTCAGTTCGACCAACACGTGTGGGGTGTGTTTAGTTTAATCCCACATCAAACACTTATTATCTTCTCTCTCTCTCCTTCTTAAGTTTCTTCACTCATTATCAATTGATTTTGAGTTGGACCTTCAAATTTATCATTATCGAATTAGATTTGGATCAACTAGTGAGATTCAATAAGAATATAATCCGATAAGGACCCCGATCCATTAAGTATTTTATCCAATTTGGTTTTTAATCAATCGGTCCCAACTTAATCGATTCGATTCAATCCGTCTAAACTCTAAACCAATGCCGACACTCACTTGGATAAGACTTAGTCAATAAGGGAGGAAAATCTAATATCCTTAATTAATAAGGGAATTGAATCGGGGGGGAAAAATAACAGTTAAAATAAAAAAGAGAACATTAGGAAGTGTCAACTACACACGCTTTCTCTTTTACATGCGTGCAGATTAGTTTAGTGGCTCGAGATTGAACAGGGTCAACTTTGAATCTACATGATGGTACACGTGTGATTGGCACGCTTATCATGATCAAGCAAGATGACAGCATAAAAGGGTTTTCTTCAGTTTCAAAGCTTTAATAAGTATTGATGGAACATCATTTAACACTAGTTGTTGCACGTTTATGTCCCTTCGATTGCAAGAAATTTTTTTTGTTATAATGGTTTCAGAGATGTAAATTTGAAGGTAACTTCATTCTTTTTTTTCTAAGGTGATTTAGACACGCACCTCAATATTTTGATGGATATTAGAGACACCCCTGTATTTTCATGATGACATATCCCTTGACCTCGACCTCCTTTGAAAGACTTTCATACAATGACCTAATTGCACTCGTCAAGTGACTCAATCCAAGTAAATTCGGGTTGTTTGGAAAGATGGTTTAGGTTTATTTAATAAATGAGGCTATCAATTTGAACATCATCAATACTATAAAGAAAGAGAGATGCTATTGGCACCCCAACTTTTATTTATTACACCACAATTAAAAATAAAAAACATAAGAGAATAAAAGTTAGGTGCCAAAAGAAGCTCTCTCGTGTTTTTTTTTTGTGTTATATTAAATGTTTTGGGTTTAGGATTTTAAATGAGCCTAATTATAATTGTAAAAAACTAATAAAATTGTTTGAACAAGTGTTATGATGTTTTGTACTGTTGAGATTACAATTTTAACCATTTGTGTGTGTGTGCGCGCGCGTGCGAGTGATAACAGGGTATCCCTATAGATAGCGGATCAGGTCTGCATCTAGGTTTTGCCCAGTTCATAGAACAAGGTCTTGTTCAAGAATTTGTCCCGATTGTCGTGCAATTCCCATATATCACATGCACCAGGTAGGTGAGGGTGCGCCCTTGAAGAATTAATGCTCCTATTGGGTATCGAACTCATGAACTACGAGCATTAATTGTTTATCGGTCCAAAATTGTCGTTAAGCCAACCTGTTAGGGTTATTTGTGCTGAACCTTTGTAATCTTTGAAGAGTGTGGTTTAATCGTTAATGGGGTGTGATAAACAATTTAAGAAATTGTGGTGTAATAAGTAAAAGATGGGATGCCAATAGCAACTCTCTAAAGAAAACACTAGTCTCAAACTTCATTTGAGGTTCTCCATTAAACTTGAGATGAAAAAATACTCCTAAAAATGTATCATTAAACAAATGCATACTGATCCCTAGGAAAAATTATTGATAACTCGGAAATTTATATTTGTCCTCTTATCTCGACTATATGTTTTAATGGCAAAGCTTCAAACATCATTTGAGATTAGAACTGTTCATATCGTGATATAGTGCCAACATGGTTTGCTTAGCAATTAATATTTTTTTTATAGGGTAAACTATGGTTGAAACCTAAGATTAATATGAGCAATGTATCTTAACCTAGCAACTATAGAATAACATCTAACCCCATTTGTTGCATTTTGTTGGAACATTTTTGAGGACCGGGGCCACGGATGGGCCGGGCCGAAGTTCTTTCGAATGGTGTAGAATTGTCAATTTTTCTTGCTAGCCCGTTCAGCTCTTTCAGCCCACCTGAAAAAATAAGGTTTGAGGCCTTGATCTTGAGCTTGCAAAAGGGTTAGGGCTAAAACTTGGAGATAGTGCATTTTTTTTATAGTCCGGCTCCATCATTAGATACACGGGCCAATCTTGGGTTAGGATTTTTAGGCCCAATAAGCAATTATTGTTTCTTGCGCAGCTGTCCCGAGCCCATTTGTAACTAACGGATGCCCCGTGCCAAAGCACGGGTTATCCACTCACGTGCATGTGTTGAAGAAGAATGATGAAGAGCATACCTTAATCTAATTCGTTTAAGGTCCATTGAGACATCAAAATAGACCACTTCAACTTCTCAATAACCAAAACAAATTAGAGATGTAAATTCGAAAAATAAAAATAAAAAATTATAATGGTGGAGATGATTTTTCCTTTAAGGTATAAAAGATAAACACTGATCGATGTTTCTTTGGATGTTTTGCGATATTTTCAGATTTCTTCTTCTTCCATGAAAACCCCATTGCTTGATCTTCTTTTTTCTCGTTTTCTTCATCATTATATTCTTTTGATTTTGTGGGTTGTTTATACTTCTTGATTTAGTGCCTAGAGAGAGATGGGAGAGTGGGGGGGTTAGGGTTGGTTTCAAACTATTGATTTGGTTATAGCGGGCAGTGTTCTTCACTGTTGAATTTTTCTTGATTTATTATGTAGAGAGAGATGAAAGAGTTCACCTTAGGATCTTTCTAGATTTAAGGGAGAGTTCATAGTTTCAAAACTATTAATATTTGGGGTAGGATGTATTTGGTTAAGAAACCTCGATTTAAAATGACAGAAATGCCCTAATCTACTTCTTAACATAAATTTTTTAATTTTTTACCCAAAATTTATTTTCTCGTTGATTTAGAAGATGAAAACTGAAAAATGAAAAAAAATTCCAGGCTTGAAGAGAGCAACCTCACCACAACACCAAAGGTCGAAGATGAAAGAATTTTTTGTTAAAGGTTGAAGATGAGAGTATTTGGAACATTTTCTTTTACTCACTCATAAAAGAATTGCATTAAGGGGTATATCATCATGTTGACAGTTTCTCAAATGCATTTGAAATTTTACATTAAATCGAAGTGCAAAATCATTTTGATTAGGCAAGAAACGAACCTCAAGCAACTCACATCTCTACCAAAAACATCGTGCATGTTTCTCGACACATACACCCTAATGTGTGTTCCTCCACACATCGTGGACACACTCAAAAGGCGAGATATTTTTAGGAGGTAACTCATCCAAACCCTCACGTGGGCATCGATGTAAGCCTAACCCCATTTGATACATATTGTACCTTTCATCTCGAAAATTCTGTTTCATCTCTTTCTTTCAAAGCAAGTTGATGGAAGGACGAAACTAGTAACCCATTGCAAGGTGTAACGATACCGAACATGTCACCATCAAAATAACACAATATAAATGATAGCTATTTAAATCTGAAATTCAAAAAGGACTGTCTAATGGGCAAAACATCTAGTGCCCATTGTGTTTTGAATCAAGTTGATGAGATGAGTTAAAAAAAAAAAAAGTTTAAAAAAAAGAGGATCGTAATCCACTAAAACTCAAAATTCAATGAAGGAGGTAAATGCCCAAGGGCGGAGCCAGGATTTTGCTCATGTGGGGGCAACCAAGAGTAGAAAAGAAAAATTGTGGGGACAATTAAGAGTGAAAAAAATAGTTGTAGGAGCAATTAAGAGTGGAAAAAAAATTTGTGAGGGCAATAGTGATAAATTTCTTTACCCGCTGTTCAAATCTGTCGCAATAGCACATTATGCCATGGAATTTGAAAACTCTTGTGGGGGCAACTGCCCCCACTCTAAATCCGCCCTGTAAATGCTGATAAGGTAGAATTTTAAAATAAATTAAAGACTTTTTATTCCTAATCCCTATAGTGGTTGGGATTTCGTGTTATTTTATGAATTACTTTTGTTGAGTCAATCGATTTCGACTCATAAGAAAATAATATAATGAATTTTCTGATTTTTTGTTGCCAAACCTAATACTTGGTTACAATTTCTTGATATTTATAGAGCAATGAGAAAAAAAGAGTGTTGAAACAATCAGTAGAACAAATATTTTATATAATGAGAAAAAAACGAACTGGAATGCTTGGACTAAACCCCTTGCCATCAGCTTGTCTTAAGTCTTGAGCCCCTTACTCAGGCCCAGTCATTGTGCCGCTTGATGATGTTATTAGGAAACCACACGAGTCTGTCCCATCTAACGTGTGGGTTGCCGTCTAAGCTGTCCTCAAGAATACACCTTAGCGTGTGTCCGTAGGCCACATGTTAACAAAACCGGAAAAAGTATCGATAGATGAGTCAGGTTATCATTTGTCTTTTTTAGAGTGCAAGATTCTAAAAGCGGACGGCTTCCCGCATTTATTTAATTAAATACGAAAGGTCAAAATAGTAATTTTATATATAGGGTCAATTTTGTAATATAAAAAAAAAAAACCGCTACTCCGTTGAACTTGAATTAGGCCGTACGGTCCAAAGCTCCTGCTAAATAGCGCTTTGTTTCACACTCCCGCCCCCTCTCTCTCTCCACTCTGTCTCTGCTATCCTCCATCTTCTACTGAACTCACTGAGATTTCTCTTCGATCTCTACTTCTCTAGGGTTTCAAATTTCCAGAGAGAGGTGGCGAGATTTCTTTGATGGACTTGCTTACTCGAGGGATTGGCGTAAAATTCGTTCTTCCAGTAAAGAAATCTCCTCGTTTTTACAGATCTTTCGGTTCGATTCTCCCAAATTTGAACTCTTACAACAAAATTCGCAAGTACAATCATGTTAGAGCGAATATGAGCAATCCTTCAATCGATTTCAGTGATCCTAAATGGAAAACTAAGTTTAAGGAGGATTTCGAAAGGCGATTTCGCATTCCTCATCTCACCGATATCTTTGAAGATCTTCTTCCAATTCCATCTACTTTTTGTCTCAATAGCAGGTGATTTCGATTACTTTTTTTGCTCTATTTGCCTTCACAAAAAAAAAAAAAAAAATACTATTTCTGATTGGTTTTTGTCGTTTAAACTTTATGCTCCGTTTGGATCACTGTTTTGATGAGAAAATATGTTTCTCTGTTGCAAAATTGGGGAGCGAAAGTCGAAACCGGTCCGTATTTTTTTATTTTCCTGTGTTATCGTTTTTGTCGAGTGTGTAAATTTGATCCTTATATGCAGAATTTCTTATGAAACATTATAAGACGATGGCTTGCTTTAATTTCCAGCCTTTTTCAGAGCTGCTATTGGCACCCAACTCTTACTTATTACACCCCAATTTCTTAAATTATTTATCATACCCCATTTAAAATTAAAGAATAATGCTGAAGTGACGTCAAGATTGACCTCATTTCACGCTTTTCTGACGTGGCAGTGTGTAAGAACCATAGATGTTTTCATCATCGAGATACAGTGAAAAGCATCTATGGTTCTTGCGCACCTCCACTTCAGAAAAGTGTGAAATGGGGTCAATCTTGAGGTCATTCCAGCATAAAAATCAAAACACACTCTTCAAATATTACCAAGGTTTGGCTCAAATTATAATCTCAACTTCACAAAACATTATAAAACTCGTTCAAAGAATTTTAATAGTTGTTTAGGCTCATGTAAAATCCTAAACCCCAAAAATAGAAATCTAACAAATAAAAATTTGAGAGCTTCTATTGGCACCCCAACTTTTACTTATTTTCAACCAATCAGTTATTTTCTTTGTTTTTAATTGGGGTGTAATAAGTAAAAGTTGGCATGCCAATAGCAGCTTTTTAATATATATATATATATATTTGATGAATGCTTATTAAGAATATTTTTAAGCTATGTTGCGTTTATTGATTTTCGGATAATTTTGTGTTACAGTGGTACTATAACAGAAGATTTTGCCAACGGTTATCCATTCAGGGAGAAGTGGAATGAATATGTAAACAATGATGATGGAGTTCTTCTTAACGTATATTTCACTGTTCTTATAAATATGCTTTTAAATGGAAAAGAGCAATGAATCCCATAATGCTGATTAAAGTCTAAGACTCCAACATGAAATAACAATTGCCCAACTCTCTATTAGTCCTTTGCACAAGCACTTGTCTGCTTTTATTTTTCTTCCGAATTTTCTCTCTTTTGGAATATATCTGTATGGGTAGACTCATACTTTGGTTACACCATTTCTAATGAGACATGGCTTTCCAAATTGTTTGATTTATGGCCATCCATGCATTCATGCGTGACCTAAAGGTTTTGATTATCCACATGATTAAATGCAACTGTTGGATCTATTGACCATTTGTTGGCAGCTGCTGATGTTGGGTTTGTCTGATATTCCCACCCACGTATGACTCAAACTAGTGCCTTTAAATGCTAAGGCGTGAGATGAAGTGTTTCTCTAGCCAAATCCTTGAGTTGTAAGTTTCATGAGCATGTATTTTGTTTTAAATAATAAATAATTAAATATACAAATAAAAAATAGGAAACATTTTAAGGAAGAAGAAGAAGAGAAATTGAGGAAAAATCTCAAGAAATTTTTACTTTATATTCAAGTTTTAATCCCTCAATCCCCCCCCCCCCCCGGAAAAAAAAAATAGAATGTAATAATACTCTAATTAAAAATGCATATCACTACATGAATACCAGAAGAAATGGAAGAGTAGGTTTGGTACATAGGGCGAAATAGAAATGGCAGACGTAGAAGGAATTGGGTTAGAACCATTGAAGTTACAATTGGACTAGGGCTTGTATTGATTAAGTCACTATAAAATGTATAATCATATAGTTAAGTATTTTTATGTGGCTTAAATGTTATAACAAAGAAAACTTTATAATTATAAGGACTATTATGTAATGATACTACAAAAAACAAAGAAAAAGCTAGACAACACATCCCACTGCACGCCTAAGTCAAAATGCACCAAAAATTCATGCACCTCTCATCAGGTGTAAGCTTTTTCATGCATTTTTGAATAATATGTAAACCTTTAAGGGAAAATGGCTTTCCTCATAGGGCCCATGAACGTGTGTCATTTCAGTGTGTTGTGGTTTGTCATAATGTCCTGATTCATATATAGTCCAAAATGTGGACATGTGGAAGGTTGGCATCTAAATAACACACGCTCATAGGAACCACGTGGAGCCGAGTCCAAGGCTGATTCTTTTGTGAAGGTGTTCTCTAGGACGTGATCATCCAACCTTTGACTCATCTCCATGTGGCCTCTTTGCGCCTATGTGACCCTAGACGTCAATTTCTCAAACATCTATCAAACTACCACTTGGAAGCAAGATATTTACCAAGCACCGTTCTTCTTGGTGAAGAGGTAAATAGAATTGCTTTTCCGTGTTAAATGTATTTCTGTAAAACACCAAACATTGTTCATCCCTTCTTAAATGGAATATCTTTTTCTTACTTTGAATTCAAATCAAAGCTATTTGTGTCTGGATGTGAATTTTTTGTTGTTCTCAACTTGGCTTCAATAAATGGCTTACTAGATGTGGTATAACAAAATTTTCATTATTAAAAAAAAATTATCCATGCATTAATATGCTTAGAATTTATTTTTGTTGAATGATTCATGTCTCTGTCCCATAGTCTACCTTTTTATGAAATTTGTCAGGTGATTCGCTATTCCTCACCGACATCTGCTGGTGCTGAGGGCATTGATCCTGATTGTACTTGGGTGGAGCAATGGTAATTATATGACTTGACTCTCTAGGACATTATCTCTTGAGAATGAAGACATGTTACGATAAATGGAAGAATCTTATTACTTAATGTACTATTTAAGTGTAAGTTAATCTCATTAGTATACTAATCTTACTCCAATTCCTTAAAACAAATCCTAACTTAAATTAACTTGCAATAAACTCACTTGATTCTATCACTTGGGCATAGCAGGTTAGGTAACCAGTTAATATCAAACAAATAACAAGTACACACCTTTCACATCTCTTAAACATAATACTTTTGTAAAACTCAGTCCTTTCGAAATCTGATGCAGGGAGAAATTTGATTGGTTTCATAAATGCCTAGTAATTATTTCTACAATTGCGCCGAACCTGCTTAATGAGAAATATGAGGCAAAGGTCCTCTTAACTGTATGGAATAATGAACTTTGCGATCTCAGGGCAGATGCTGTACATGTTATATGTGGTTTGGGTGTCTCAGATTCTATCTTTGTTCAACTTTGGGCCCGAGGGGGTAACTGCACGGGCCAGGGTTCTTGGGAAAATCAGATATTTTCCTTTTTTCTATTGAGTTTTCCTTGTTGGTTTGAGACTAGATTTTGATACTCATGTCAGTCATCATTTTAAGCTTATTTTATGTTCAATTTTCAGTTCACATACAGTGGAAGGTTTCAATTGTCGTCGATCATGGACGTAGCCTTAGTAGTGAACAACGTAAATCCATGTCTTGTGTTTGTGATTGTGTTTTTTTAATGGTTCTCTTCATTTCTTTGTGACTTTCATTTATTGTGGTTGATCCTCAATTTGCATAATACATGTGACAGACATGGTCTCGATCTAGAATACACGTGGTTTACTATTACCTCGTATTTATTTGGCCCTATATCATTTCATGACTCATGATTAACATTACTTGGAATACTTTTTTGGTTTTGTTGCCTTTTTAGATAGTGTTCTATACCTACTGAGATATATCTGATAGATACGATCCTGAACTCATAGGGTTCACCGTGCTGGGCCGCGGGAGAAAGTATATTTCAAACCAGAAGAAGTAAATGCAGCAATTGTAACTTGTGGAGGCCTCTGTCCTGGTCTTAACGATGTTATCAGACAGGTTCTTATAACATGCAAATGCAGTTTTGTTAATTTATAATTCTAAACACATGAATCCTATTCAGTTTCCTTGATGAAGTTTACTGTCTTCAATTACTTATAATGTAAAATAGAAACTATAGTAATAGTTTATTTTTTCGACGTTGTCATCATCATCGAAGTCTTATTCCAAAGATTTGGGGCTAAATGAATCCTGCTCTGCCATTCAATTCTGTCCATGAACTGAATGAAATACATGATCAGGTTTCTCATTAAAGTGACAGAATTTCATCCAGAAAAAAATTCATTATGATTGATCCGTCGACAACTTTGGTTTTTTTCAGTTTAGTTTTGTCCAATGAAATCTTCAACAGACCTTGGTTTACATTCACTATGACACATGACAGTGAACTATTTTCTTTTCTTTTCTGATCCACAGTGTTGGGAGTCTTTAATAATATATTTCTTAAAGTTATCATTCTAATCATTGTAGAAATATGATTTTATTGAGAATTCTTGGATGAATATTACAAAAGCCCCAATAGGGTATTTATAGACATTACATCAACCAAGATATATGAAAACTACCTAATATAAATATTCTAGAATATCCCAATTGATATATTCTAGATATCAATATATATTCTAGAATATCCTTCATCACAACCTTCCATTTGTGATGAGATACACTAACAATGATACAGTGTATCTCATGCATCTTAATACAGTGCATCTTATTCTCTAACAATCATAATATTAACAATAATCTCATAGGCATGGATGAATGATGAAATCTAAATAATTATAGATGAATAATTGGATCATGCCATATTAATTATAGATGAATATGATAAGTAGGTTGCAAATCATTATGTTCGAAGATATCTGGATTTTTCATACATTGTATGCATGTCTGCTGCAGATAGTTATTACACTTGAAGTATATGGTGTAAAAGAGATCGTGGGGATCCCTTATGGTTACCATGGATTTTGTGATGAGAGAATACCTGCAATGCCGGTACGTACTTTGCCATTTCATTATTTAAATTATTTTGTATACTTCCCAGTTTTCATGAGAATATTATTAAAAATATTGTATTAATAATTTTTTTTAATCTAACATTGATTTTAGCTATCACGGAAGGTGGTTCAAAATATTCATCTTAGTGGTGGGAGCTTATTAGGGGTTTCACGTGGAGGTCCTAGTGTTAGTGACATTGTGGATAGTATGCAGGTTTTCAATTGATCTTTTATACAATATCAGATCATTTTGTAAATTATTATTTCATTGATGCAATGCATAAGATATTCTAATAGATGTATTTGCAAAATGATGTCAGGAAAGAGGTATCAACATGCTTTTTGTGTTGGGTGGAAATGGTACACATGCCGGTGCTAATGCAATACACAATGAGGTTATTGAATCTGTGGCCTTATCAGTTTACTAATTGCATATCATTTATAATCTGCTTAGGTCTAACGACGTCTGTTATGATCTCTTTATTGTAATGAACCAAATACCAATTTAAACTTGTAATACATGGACTAGTTTGAATGTAAGCCATTAAAGGGAGACTCCTGTTTAGAAAATTAATGTGGTGGACATTCATTTTACACATACTTTGACAGCCTTATTTATACATTTTTAAATTTTTTCCCATATTATTTTTCTTCTATTATTTGCTTTGTCTTGTATTCCTATTTTATTTACATGAAATCCCTCTGTATCTTGTTCTATATGAGTTACTTATTAGGCTTGTATAGTTATCAATACAAGTAGGTGGCATGTGGGGCTTATTTGTAATTTAAGATACTTATTAAAGGGTTTTTGAAGATAACATAATAAAAAGGATCTTTTTGTAATTTTGAAAATTAATCAATATATGGTCGTAGGTTGCAATTTTTCTTGGTTTTTTACCAAAATGACCCTGATTTATATTAAATTTAAATATAAAAGTGGGGGCATTTATGGCCATAAATTTTGGTGTTCACTTCTACTCTGCCTTCTCTCATTATAGTAGTAAAGCTTAACTATAAAATATGCCAGAAAGGCCAGGTATGCCAGGGCCTCCACATGTGACTCTTTTTACCCGTTTCTTACTTCAGCCTAAATCTTTGTTTAGGACTCTAAGTAGCCTAAATTTGAAGCTTTAGGTTCAATTTTATGCTGGAATTTGACATAAATCCTTGAAAATTCTTATACGGAGACTTGACTTTTCAGTCTTGGTGAGGACTCATTTTATGTTGGTTCTAATATGGTAGTGCCGTAAGAGATGTATGACAATAGCTGTTGTTGGTGTGCCAAAAAGTATTGACAATGACATTCTACTGATGGATAAGACTTTTGGTTTTGATACTGCTGTAGAGGAAGCACAACGAGCTATAAATTCTGCCTATATTGAGGTACAACTTGGCCGTGATGCCTAAAACTTCTTATCTTACAAAACATGTTCAAATTATAATTTTACTTATTATTTGTATTAGACATTGACTAATGTCATAGGTTGATTAAGAATATTTGTATGAGCTCTTTCTTAATAATGCTGGATTTTTTATTTATTTATTAATATAATATAATTTTGTTCTTAATGTCATCACAGGCACATAGTGCTTATCATGGCATTGGCATTGTAAAATTGATGGGCCGAAGCAGTGGATTTATAGCCATGCATGCATCACTAGCTAGTGGGCAAATTGATATATGTTTGATCCCGGAGGTGTGTTGTACAAGATAATAGTGGTTGTCTTTCCTTTAGATTTTGTTGATGATATAATATTGCTTTTATAAGTAAATGAAAGAATCCTTATTTGCACTTTGATGATGTCCAAGGTACCTTTTCATTTACATGGTCCACATGGCGTATTGAGGCATCTTAAATATCTTGTTGAGACGAAGGGATCAGCTGTAATATGTGTAGCTGAGGGAGCTGGCCAAGTGAGTGAGATATAATAATATACTCATTTATAACTTAAAACAGCACGAATCTTAGCCATTTGTATCTAATTTATTTGCTTTTTTATGTATAGGTCTCTTTGCATTGAAAGTGTTTTTTATCTATAACTTTATAAGCTAAAATAATTTATTGAAGAGAAAATCACGGTATAGCTTCCATTACATTTAATATTTTAATGCCTGAGTGGTCCTTCACCAAATTTAGGCCTTAAAAGTTTGCAAGTAAAGGTACTTTTTATGAATTTTTTAATATGAAGAATGGGTGGTTGATATTCTGTTTGTGTGTAGTAATGGCTGTTAAGCTGGGATCAAACTTCCTAGGTTGTCATTCTAAACACCATCCAATTGAGATAGGATGTTTGCCAAGATTTTTTTTATTTTATTTTTTTATATGTTTTATTTATACTTTGCATCTTCTTATACTGATTTTTTGATACGTTCTTTAGGGAAGATTTGTCGTTATGTATGTTTGCTTATTGGGATGGATATCTGTGAATTCTTATGATCATTTTTTCAAATGAGATATAATTTTATGTTACTTGCTTTTACAAATGTTTAAAATTAAAATCATGACGAGCCATCCAGTCCATCAATAGGTTTTGTTCTTAGGTTTATGTCTCAAATTCCTTTCTTCCTCAAAATTATATTTGGCTCTTCCCGGGGGTGCTCGTGTTTCTCAAAATTTAAGTTCCTCGAGTCAATGTTTTAATGGGACTGTTGACTAGGGTTTGAGAAGGATAATGCCATTCTTTCATATTTTTAATATGAGGTAGCACAACACGTAACTCTGAACTTCTAAGGGAAAAAGTTACTTCCAAGTTTTTCAGACTGAAATTTTAATGTTTTATATATTAATTTATTTTGATGCAGAATTTACTTGAGAGGATTAATGCTACAGATGCATCTGGAAATATTATACTTGGAGATATTGGAGTGCATATTCAACAAGAGGTTAGTGATTGCATGACTGTTCTATGCATCTGGTAATATGAACTCAACTCATAGGGTGTTTTGTCTTAGCAAATTGCATTTGCAGCAAAGTGAAAACCAAACTGCCTTGTTTCTTAAATTATTCAACAAGTCACAAATCTGCTCTGCCTTCAATAGTAAATAATCTTGTGTTCTACTTTCTCCAAAATCTCAATTCATATTTATTGAAGAAAAGAAAAATAATCCTAAAGCCATCACTCTGTGGATAAACTTTTGTTTTTTTTTTCCTTATTTTTTAATCAGCATGGCCAAGTTTCCACTATGGCTTCACTTTGAAGACCACATAGGGAAATTGGTGTCCATGATTATTGTTTTCTCTTGAATTACTCAATCCCAAACAAAGGACTAAGAGAAAGCAAATGTGGGTCGATTATTGAACAAAAAAGTTTCCTTGTTGCTTGAGTATTGGGTTTGGATTTTCCTCTATAATGCTCTGATTTTCAGAGTCATCTTAGATGGAACCTATTTTTCATACCCGTATCTGTAGTATTGATATATTTACTGTTAACCAACAAATGACTCTAAAAGACCATCTGTTGGAGAGGGTGAGAACTATGAATAGGGTAACGGTGCTTAACTTGAGTATGACACAACCGAGAGTGGAGAAAAATGTACACTCAACACTCCCCCTCACCCATATGGGTGGAAAGAATCGAACCTGTGACCTATACGAACCTAGCGCTCTGATACCATGTTAACCAACCAACTATTACAAAAGACCGATCTGTTGGAGTGGGGAGAACTATGAATATAAGAGGGTCACAGGGCTTAACTTGGGCATGACACACCTGATAGTGGAGGAAAATATACACTTTACCTTGGAGGGGTCTGTATCCTTTTTAGTCAGGCAAGTTTTACACCCGCACTTTTACTCACAAGTGATGCATAGACTCGCATCATGCACGTATTATTGTTTCAGAGAGGGTTTTATAGTACTGATTTTATCGTTGTACAGCTCGAATCCTATTCGATCTACGTACACTCGCAAGAGTTCGTCATGCCTGATCTAGATTGCATCAGGGATGATTGCTGATGTTGAGATGACTACCGTCGATCAGTCAAGGAAGCACACATGTTTCTAGGGAACGACACAGTAACACTCTCAAGCCAAATTTTTCTTAACATGTGTTTGAACATTTACAAATGTCAGTAAAAGCTCTAATCTTTATCAAACAAAGAAGAAACGGAACCGAATTTTTGGAATAAGGCTTGGATGATAGAAATTCTTATTTCCTTTTTACGATCAATTATTAATTTGTTGGTTTCTCCTTTCTTCTTCATGCATACATCTTGTTAACTTGGATGTGGACTGTTATTTGTTTGAGCTACCATACAATATTGATACCGCTCCTTTTACCTATTTCATGACAGACAAAGAAATATTTTAAGGAGATTAATGTCCCTTGTGATGTGAAGTATATCGATCCTACATACATGATCCGTGCATGTCGTGCAAATGTATCTGATGGTATTCTCTGCACAGTTCTAGGACAAAATGCTGTAAGTCTCCCTCACTAATTAATCGTTTTTTTTCTGTCTAAAGCAAATATACTAGATTCATGACGAGGAGCTGTCCTTCACATGTGTCGTACACCGTGCACAAGAATGGATTCTCTACACTAGCATCCACTCGTTCCTATCTAGATCTCATGGTCCATAAAATTGACCTGATTGAATGATTATAACCATCTTACCTATTTAGGATACAGAGAAAAGAGAGCTTTCATTACTGCTCCCAACTTTTTTTGGGTTAAAAAGATTCTATTGTTAGAATCGTCTATGGCACACCAAATAAGGATATAGACACACCAAAAGGGATTATGAAAATGGAAAAGAATGGAGGAAGAACAATCCGGTTTGTCACTCTCCTGTGGTGCAACATAGGATTTCTCTTCAGAAGTTTCTAAAAAATAAAATATTCTAAAAAAGTCTGGAAGAATCTAAAAGATTTAAGAATACCTCAAATATATACAAGAATTATGTCTAGTTTTATACATAATTGAAATATTCTAGAATAAAGATGTTATAGGGTAAGCCAAGGATAATTCTAAATATGTCTTAGGAAGATATTTGAAATATGGTTAATGATAGAGTTTTCTAGAAAATCCTCCCTAATTCTATATAAAACAGAGAAGTCATCATTAGTAATAATCCCCTTTGTGATGGCCCAAGTTTGAAGAGTAAGTAAAGCTTCCAAGTTAAGCTTGAATACAAAATGACGTTTTCTTTAGAAAATCCAAAAAACTATTTAATTTCATCATTTGGTGCATTATTTAATAAAACAAAATTTGTCTGGCAATATAAACTCACAAAGAAAATACTCACAGAACAGAATTTGCACGCGGATGGTTAGAATCATCAAATCAAGCCTCTTATTGGTCTAGGACATCTCCTAGGCAACATGGCTATCAATGCAGTTACCCCGCCAACCTGAATTCGAACTGTATGACTGGGCCAGGTTAACCGATTCAAAATTTATTGAAAAAGCCAGCACCGGGTCCAGCCCATTTAAACACAATGCATGTACATCAGTTCATCTTATTCCACTCCCCCTCTTAGTCAAGTATAGTGCTAGCATATGGGTTGGGCTGTTAAAATATGAGATCTGCTATTGGCACCCCAACTTTTACTTATTACATCCCAATTAAAAATAAACAAAACAAGTGAATGGTTGAGAATAATTAAAAGTTGGGGCACCAATAGAAGCTCTCTTGTTTTCGTTTTCTTGCTATATTTCTATTTTGGGGCTTAGGATTTTGTATGGGCCTAATCATAATTGTAAAAAACTACTGAAATTCTATGAATGAGTGTTATAATTTTCTGTTTTTTGAGAGTTGCTATTGGCACCCCAACTTTTACTTATTAAACCCCTATTAAACTGAGTGCATGTTTTGAACAGGTTCATGGAGCCTTTGCAGGGTATAGCGGCATTACAGTTGGCATATGTAACTCCCACTATGTCTACCTTCCGATCCCTGAAGTCATTTCTTACCCAAGAAATGTGAACCCCAATAGTCGAATGTGGCATCGTTGCTTGACTTCAACGGGCCAGCCCGACTTTTTCTGATCACACCCATTCTTAAATTCCCACAGTATATATACTAAAGTATAGCAGAGTAAGTCAGCTTCAGAAGATACGAAAATAAGTCTGGTTCTTTTTTTTCTTCACATATTTAAGAAGAAATAACACAAAAGGATGGATTCTGAATCCCTTCTATAGTCCACAGTTCAAAGTGCATAGCATTTTGATGTCATTTCGATCAGATGACTGTGGCTTTTATATTTTCCGTTACATATTGTATAAAGGGAAGAATTTTAGCAGATTGAAAGGCCATGTCAACCCATTGTTATGGATTACTAAATGCAATAAGCTGTTGTTGAGGTGAAAAAATAATGCTGTCATCCCGAGTAGTAGTGGAGAACATCGTTACTAGGGTTCTCACGGTTAGATGCCTTTCGAGATTCGTGTTGTCTGTATCCTGAGAATTTGGGTGAGACTGGATTTGTATCATTAATAAAAGTTTAAAGAGTTTATTTTCTCTCTGTATCTTTATAGAAATGCAAGTCATTTTGAGGATGGTTTGTGCCCAAACTTGTGCTAATCCCTATCATCCATACAAGTTTGACAATTAATAAGATCTTAAATTTGGAACAGTGTATATATTGTGCAACAGTGTTCTTCAAATAAGTTTTCACCTAAAAAATATCTAATGGGTGGGTCCATTCAGTGACCACGTATCGAATCCATTCAAAACTAGAACCAATCGGTAGCAAGTTGTCGAATAGGATCATTTTTTCTCGATAACGTGTTCCCAATCATAAATTTCAAATTCAAATTATTCTGCATGGGCCCACACTGACATCCTAAGATTTTCTTCACAAAAAATCACTCCTTCAGTCATATCACGTGAAATCCACTTAGCCGTGTAAAAATCATACACAAAAAAAAAAAAGTGTGAAAAGAAGTGTTGTATGAGTCCTTCCCTTATTGTAATTTGGTCAAAGAAAACAACTCCCACGTACGTGACTACATGTGAATTTTTTCAGTTACTGTGCCCGAAGTATAATACTCTGTTGGCACATGAAATCCAGGTCCACCTAACTCAGTCAAAATCACTCTATATGTTTTCAAGGCCAAGGGAATCTATCTGTCTTCACGAGTTACACTGTAGTGTTGAATCTCTCAGATTCCCACGTTCTTGAATGAGGTAGTGCTGTCAATAGATTGTATCCCCACCCCCCACCCCCACTCCCACACACACACACACACACAAATTCCATTCCCATCCAATGACTTTGGTTTTGGATCAAATATTTGGGTTCTGATAAGTATCCAGTTTGACGCTTATTGGAACTCAAATATTTGATCCAGATTCAAAGTTTTGACAACGGCTTAATGGGATTTTCGGACCGATAAGTGGTTAATGCATGTAGGTCGTAAGTTTGATACTCAGTATGAGTATTAATTCCTCAGGAGCCACTCGCGAGGGTGCACCTTCATTTACCTGATGTGTGTGTGTGTGTAGGGATTGCACTTGCCCCCGCGACTAGTCCTTGGAGAAGACAAGACCATGGTCTATGAAGCAGGGGAAGCCCATATATAAGCCCGGTCCGCTGTCTTCATGGATACTTGGTTATTATATATATATCCTATTTAATAATATATAGAAATGGTCCGATTTGATAAACTGTGAAAAAAATATATATATGTAAATTATATTTATATTTTGTTTTAACATAAGATTTTTTATTCATATATGTACATCAACAGATATGAATTCTAATGTAGAGTTTTGATAAAAGAAAAAAAAAATCTCAGATGACTTTTATTGAATTGGTTTCAAGCCTAATCAAATCCTTATTAGATTGGTCCCAAATTGACCTTGATCCAAGCTTAGAATCGGGACCATTGACAATCCTAGAAAGAGCATTTCTTATACTTTTTCTACTCCTTTATTTTTATCTTTTAATATGATGAAGGTTATCTAGATTATTGACTATGGTTTTAAAATTGGGATTTTTATTTTATTTTTTAATAATTTGATCAGTACTAGCCAAGTTCTAAAGGGGCCCAATTCACATTGGAAAACTTGCAAGGAGCCCATCAAATCAAAATTGAATATATTCAAGTCAAAATTAAGGTTAATTAGATATATATATTATATTTGATTGATTATTTTATTTTTATTTTTTAATATATTGGTGGAGTCTTTTTGAATCTATATAAATCTATGATACCATCAATAATATAAATTAAATTAAATTTTCCACACCTTCCCATCTAAATCAAATCAGACTTAAAACCACTCAGTACCCACACCAACTCCTACTGCCCTGTCTGTCCTCTATGGGAAATGGGTTGTAGTCAGATGTGACACAGCATCATTTTTACTATTCTCAGTTATGTGTTCTCTCACTCTCACTCTCTCTCTCTCTCTCTCCATCCATATTCTAGGGTTGTCGGATCAGACCCAAAATCTGATCCAATAGCTTTGGGTCTGGATTGATATAGAGATTAGGGCTTTGATTAAGATCCAAATTGAGTACCTTAATGAGAGCTGCTATTGATACCCCCAATTTTTACTTATTACACTCTAATTTTAAAAAAAAGAAAAAAAAATAAGTGAATTTAAAAATAAGTAAAAGTTGGAGTGCCAATAGTATCATTCTCTTTATTTGATTGTAATTTTTTTTTAGGTTTAGGATTTTATGTGAGCATAATCCTAATTGTTAACTGAAATTTTTTGAATGAGTGTTACAATGTTCTAATATTGATTAATAACTTAGACCCAAATCTTAGTAAGTTTGAATGGTATCTTGATCTTTAATTTGTGTGAGGTAAATAATTTAAGAAATTGGAGTGTAATAAGTAAATGATGTGGTGCCAATAGCAACTCTTTTGTTTTAATTTATTAAATTTGGATCCTAATACTTAGATCCAAACCAATTCTTTTCAGATTAGTCATTAATCGAAGATCCGACCCAATCCGGGCTGGACCTATTGACAGCTCTACCCTACATTATATATATAACTAACAACCATTACTATCCCATTCAAAGAAATTGACAAAAGAATTAATTCTCAGATTTCTGACTCTCTTCCAGCCTTTACCCACCACCATCTCTCTCTCTCTCTCTCTCTCTCCTCCTCTTGAAAAGTTCTCTTGGGTCTTGTGCAGTCAAACACAAACCCCTCCCCTCTTGAGTGAACTGAGGCCTGTTTGGAAGCCCAAAGGTATTTAAGAAAAATCAAAAATAAATTTTTTACTCTCATTCACTTAAAAGGAAAAAAAAATTGCTATTGGCATGCAACTTTTACTTATTACACTTCAATTAAAAATAAAAAAAGGGATTTTTCCCAAAATGTGAGAAACTTATGTCTAAATTCCAATTTCAGTACATTATTCATTTTAATTCTCAAAACATGCATTTCGAGTGAATTCATCACTTTTATCATCAATGAATTCATTGGTATATCTACGAATTCATAGATATTATTAAAAATGATGAAGTCATGAATTCGTAGGTTATGAAAATGACGAATGCATGTTTTGGGAATTAAAATGAACAATGTATAGAACTCGAAATTTTGTCATATTCAATGAACAAAATGGAGATTCACCCAATAAAAATAATAAATGAATAATTGAGAATAAGTAAAAGTTGGGGTGCTAATAGAAGCTCATTTTTTGGGGGGTTAGATTTCTCATTTTTAGGTATAAGATTGTATATGAGTCGAAAATTTTGGAGGAACTCACCTCTTAACATAACACATGACTTTTTTGATTTATTTTACGCTTTTACCATCTTGTTAGTATTTGGGATACCTCCTTAGAAACACCATATGTAATTCAAAAGAGAGGGTTCTACCAAAATTTTGAAACGGGATGACTGCTTCAAAGTTTTTTGCCATTTTATATTGCATAATCTTAATAAATAATGACTAAAATTGTTTGAGTAAGTGTTATAATGTTTTGTAATAATAAGATTATAACTTAAGCTGAGCCCTTGTAATGTTTTAATCGTTAATTGGGACATTATAAATAATTGAAGAAATTTGGATGTAATAAGTAAAAGTTAGGGTACCAATAGCATCCATAAAAAAATTTGACTTTCGGACAAACGGTAAATCTAATTTTGCATTTTACAGGGGTAAACCTAATATCTCCAAATTTTTAAGGGGTTTTACTAAATTATCCACAAAAAGTCTCTTTTCCTGCCAAAGCTGGATTTGAAGTAACTTTAGCTATGGACAATAGAGATAATGCCAACTCATGAGACAAAGAAATGAAACAACAAATAGTAAATAAGATTTGAAAACTGACCAATTTGTGCAAATGTTATACTGTTATTTCTTTGACAAAGAGAGGCAAATGGCATGAGAGAGTTTACAATTTCAAGAATTTTGTCTTTTATCTTTTTCTTCTATTCCTCCCATTCTTTTGGCCCCCCATCCCTATCAAATATCAGCCTCATTGATGATTTCTAACCATTTGACTAGAGTAAAATCCTACCATCCACTATAAATTCTAAGATATTGAAATATCTTTAGTCTCAATTAATCCCTATAGTCACATGCCCCGACCCCACGAAACAATTTTCTTGTATTGGTAGCTAATATCATTATTACAATAAGACGATTGTCTCCTTAGTTGAAGACTTGAATTTTTATCCCAAAATTTTGTGGTTAGCTAAACAAAAATCATGTTCCACAATTCAACTCTATCTGGAGCGATGTATTATCATTTCAAGGGGCCTTAATCCATTATTAATAACTACGTTGTTATACACGTTCAAAAACCATGATTCAATGATTTGGGAGTCGATCTTTCATAGCAAATACTCCAGAGTTATTGCAACTGTCTTTCTACTTATTTTTGTTAATTTTAGAGATATCCCTCCACTTTTTTGTGGGAAAAAACTTTTTAAGTAGGCATCCCACTTCAAAATTTTGAACGAACCCTCTCCATTGAATTACACATTTATTCCAAATTTTGACGGTAATGTAAGAGCGTGAAATAACATGTCTTGTAATGAAGAGGGTTCCTTCAAAATTTTAAAGCAGCTTGCCCACTTCAAAGTCGGACTCTTTTAGGGGATTATTTGAGATAACCTTTTATTTTCAAGGTGATGAAATGTCCCCCCTTAACCTTGTTCTTCTATTATAAACTGATGTAAAATGACCTAAAGCAACAAACCTCTTCATTTTCAACCACTTAATTCCTTACCCTTTGATTTTTCTATAAAAAATTCCACCATCTTCTACCAGAAAAACATTTTCTCAAGAAATTGATGATGATTGGTTTTGAAAAGAAAAATTAAACATATTTGAGTCATTTTTAATTATATTTTTTTTGTAAAAAATAATAAATAGACACTCCAGAAGGGACGTGTTTCTAAATGCATCATAAATTTTGGGGTGATATTTAACCACCCATTTAGTAAAAATCCATAATTTTTAATGCACCTTCAGCCTCATAAAATGGACTCAAATCTTCAAGTTCGAGATCAAATTATCAAGATCAATCATTCAAATTGTCAATCTCAACAATTTGAATAATTGATCACAATGATTCATGTTCGATCACTGAGATCGAAGACTTAAAATCTTAGATCTCAACGGTTGCAAATTGTCTGTCTCGACAGCTTGAATCATCATCTCAATGATTGAAAGTGGGGTGAAGGGGGCACTGAGAAGAAAAAGTTAACAAATCAGACTATCAAGCAACTATCAAACAGTTAGGGGTATTTATAAAGAAACCCCTCTTCCAAGGTTCATTAATACTCCATTAATTTTACCAAAATGGGGTTATGTCCAATTCACCCATTCAAATATAAAGCTTCATAAATATTTACCAAAATGGGGCAATACATTGGAAGCTCCATAAAGACCACCACTTAACAGGACAATGAGACTGGTCTGCCTTAGACTGATTTCATCCGATACCCCCCAACAGATGATCACAGCCATTCATCAATCATCATTCTTACATCCAATCATCCAAATGGGTATCTTTCAAATGGTCATGGTGGATCCCCCTTAAGAATTTTTTTTTGAAAATGGTGAGCTTCACCTTGGCATGTGCATCACATTCACCTTTCTAGGTATATCCATGCAGAGTAAAGGACTGGTAGAGAGTACTTTAAATGTACTGCTTTTCTACATAGTATGTTATAAATTATATAATAATAAATCCAAGCAAACAATACATAATTATAATGATAATGTATCAAAAAGAGTATTAAAACAAGAGACAAAGAAAGAATAATTCCTCTATCATTTTTCAAAGTTTCTTTTTTTAAAAACAGAAACTGAAACTTCCAATACTGGGTCCCAATATTCCCTCCCCCACCACTACTCACTCCCACCTATAATATAAATATTACAGATTCTTCAAAGCATTTCTATGTTGCATTCCCAAGGTTTCTTCCAACTCATAACTCCTTTCTTTATCACCAGAGAGAGAGAGAGCAAAACCCAGATTCAAAAGCAGACACACAGTCAAACAAAGGGTGACAGTGATCCAGAAGACCCCAACAAAAAAAAAAAAAAGAAACAAATTTAATGACATAAATTATTTAATAAAACTTCTATTTCTTAAATATTTTTTAATGGAAACCCCCCAAAATTCTTACTCTCTTTTTTTTTTCTCACTGTTTTGGAGCTACTTTTTTTTTGGTTCCCCCAAAGGGAATGACTTTTCTAAATTTTTCAAAAAAAAAAAAAAAAAAGCTTGAAACAACAAATCCCCCACTCATTTCTTGATCCTTTTTCTTTCCTTCTCAATTTTTTTGTTTTTGTTGTTTTCTTAATAGAAGCTAAAAAACCTTCATCCCCACTCACAGCTTGGTGACTAATTATTCCAACTCTCCCTTCATTCTCTTTTTTTTTTTGGGCTAAATTATGCTGTACTTTTTTTTTCCCCTTTTTTTGTTTTTGTTTTTTTGTTTTTTTTTTTTGTGGGGGGGGGGGTTGTGATTGACCACATCAAAACTCTGATTCAACCAAACCAAAACTGAATTTGATTTGGTTGAGAAGTGAGAACTCAACCTCTCATGACCTAAAGACTACTTCAGATGATTTGCTTATCTTCCTCCTCTTTGGATCAGGACTTGAATGAGTAGAATTTGCACATGACCCAACTGTTAAATCATCACTTTTATAGCTCAAGCATGCAGCATCTAACACCCCAATTGGACTCTGTGGCACAGATGTAACTGAAGCCCCCCTACTATTTGCAACTTTAACAAACCCACTAAGCACTGAAACATTTTGGATCAATTCCACACATTTCAACAATCTCTCCTGCAAATCCAAGACAAAAATAGAATCAAATTCACAAAAATTATTAAATAGTTCACCATTTAGAAAACCCATTTTGGATTCATCAAGTTTATTACCTTTTCTACATGTTTGATCAAACAAGATGCAACCTTGTTTATGTCCACTGTTTGGGTTTCTCCTAATACACATATTGCCACTGATGCAGAAACCTCAGAAGGCCTAAATTCCAAGAATTCAATCCCTACATTTCCCATCAAACAATATATCAGACCTCAAATTCACCATTTAAAAAAAAATGGCTAGAAGAAGTTAAAAGAGAGACATATAGTGAGATAGACCTTTAATTGTGTTTAAGATGAGTTTAATGGATTGAGAGATGGATGATCTTGGTGGAGGATTATCGTCGTTGTTGATCTTCGAAAGGAAGTAATCTATGAAGGTGAAAGGAGTCACTGCTTGCATTCTCCATTTCAAAGTGCTCAACACTAAAAGCTCCATTCTTTGTATGGTTCTAGCTTCAAATACATATTTGGATTCCCCTATCTGGTGGAAACCAATTTCATCAGAACAATCAAATTCAAGTAAAATATAATAAAAGAAAAAGAAAAAAAATTAGAAAATGTAAAAATAATTCAAGAACATGTTAGATAAGTTGTGCAATTAAATACCATTTCATCTACATGTTTCTTTCTTCACCTGTAAATCTAAAGGCATAGGGACTTCAGTCTCCTCCATTTTGGCTGCTAGAGATAAACAAGCTACAGCTAATAATTGCATCATCCAAGCTTTACTTCTCTACAAATAATTAAAAACATAGAAAAATTAAATTAATAAAGGGAGAAACAAATTAGTAAAGTAACTCAAGATAATAAAGTAAAAATAAGAAGTCTTGGGGTGTTTTTTCTCTCTTACTTACTGGAAGTTCATAGACTGAAAGGAACCGATCCAAGTAATTAACAGATAAATAAGCACTCAAAGGTCCAAAATTGTAATAAGCATGAACCTGTTAAATTACCACCACACAAAAAAAAAAAAAAAAATTGTAACATTAATCATCAAAATAAACAAAAACCCATTGCAGAAACATCATCAAAATTGGAGAAATCAACATCCATTTATTGAAGAAGAAAAAAAAAGATCAAGTTGAGATTAATCATAGAAATGACCAAAAACAAAGAAAAATAAGAGAAGAAACTCAAAACCCCATTGAAACATACTGAGAATATCAACGTCAGTCATAAAAATGAAGATTAAAAGAAATTCATGAAACAAACCAAATGTGGGAATCAAAACCCATTACCCAAGCCCCATTTTTCACATTAATCATGAAAAGCATCTTCGATTAATCCAATAGTAGACTGAGACAATATTCATTTCAGAAAAATAAATCCCAAATCCTCCAACCACTCAAAAATCAAACAAAATCGGGAAACCCCATTTTAGAAAACCCATCAAAATCACAGAACACAACTAACCCACCTTCCCAATCCAATCAACAGCCTCCCTTCTAATCCCCAAATCCAAGTCCCCACATTGTAACCTGTTCAAGTAATCTTCTGTGGGCAAGTGTTCACATTCCCTTTGAACCATCAAACCGAAGCATTCCTCACTCTGCAATGAAAAACCCATCAAGAAAAAATCCCCATCTTTAAAAAAGCTTAGATTTTGATAATGGGTTTGATGGTTTTCTTGCCCGCAAACACCCCTCTCAAACTCATCTTCAACAACACCAAAATCATCAAAACACATGAGACTATTGTTGTCTTCTGCACAGAGAAGGCTTGAAGCTGTACAGTCAAAACTAGGTGCCATTGTTGAATCTCAAAACCCTCTCTAGTCTCTACCCCCAAAATATCTCTTTAAAGAGAAGAGAAAAACAAGATTTTCTCAGATATTGTAGATGCAAAAGACCAGCTTTCCTTCAACAGAGCTCTGGAGAGAGAGAGAGAAATCAGAGATTGTAGATGAAAAAGACCAGCTTTCCATCAACAGAGCTCTAGAGAGAGAGAGGTCTCAGCTATCAAAGAGGGTTGATGTTGATGAGACTAAAGACAAGAGAAGGAGAGTGACTTATGTAGGAAATGAGGATCTTTTTAGGGTACAAATGAGAGATTGGAAGAAGAAGGGCAAGAATTCGGAATTTTTATTTTTATTTTTTATAGAAATTTTAAAGAAAAAAATACTGAAGAAGAGATTCCACAGCACCAGGTGTTGGGTAAGTTATCCAACGTCTAACTTTACAGAAAAATGCCCTGACATGCCACCTGTACGTTAGGGTTAGCATTTAATTTTTTTTTCTAAATTTTACACGTGGCAATTTTTCCAGACTTGGTGTTGGGTAAGTAACTCAACGCCTGATGTACTGTTTAATATTTACAATATATATACATGATGACTATATGATTAGTGATGATCGAAACTATTGTCCATTAAATTGTTTTAGCCTTCATACAATCATCCTGCGAAGGACATATTCCCAAAGTTCCCTAACCGTTGATGTTCCACAGAAAAAATTGTTACGGATCTCTATGTTTATCTGACGGTAGAAATGATGTCCTCCTCAGGATGACAGAAACTTTTCCCTTGGTAACATAAGATGTCCTGCACATAAAAACGTGATTTAGTGGTGGATAGCTTTTCAAAATCCCTGTCACGGTCAAGTTAATTACAATTCATTGCCATTTATCTATTCCTAAAATACCCTCACGTCTTAGTAATTAATTATATAAAAAACTCATTGTAAATTAATGATTTTCAACCCTTTTAAGATTAATTAGAATTTTTAATGGATCAGGTTGGATCCCAAATTGGGGTTGATTAGGACCAATTTGATAGGAGGATGGTTGGAAAAGCTTGTAATTGATTTGATCAGCTTTAAACTGGACTTTTGTTTGATTCATTTTTTTTTATCAAATCTTCATATTAGGATGTAATCCAATAACAATTAAATCGGATTAGGATCAAATTAATTCCAAGTTGATCAATGACAATACCTTCATCCCAATATTTGGAAACCAATAGATTGAAAATATAAATAAAATTCACATATTCAGCAAATATATATATATATATATATATATCATTTACACAATTTCTCATATTTTATTTAATCGAAGACATGATTGATCTGAAACAATTTATATTTGATGCTTATGAAAATTCAATTCTCAATCCAGATCTGAAATTTATGGATTGGATCAAATTTTGAGTATGATCCAATCCATTGACATTCTTAAAATAAATTATATATTTTATTTTATCTTATTTCTCCTTTTGTAAATTAAAGGTTTTAGGAGGGTAAAAATGGTACAAAACAAGAGAAGGGTGCTTTGGTCAATGTGATGGGGAGAAGGGTAAGACAAATTTAGCATTTTTATGGGCAAAATAGGATTTTAATGTATAGTAATTTGAGTCAAAGTTGAAGGGTATAACCGTGAAATTAGTGAAATGTGACCATTTGAGTTAAAGTTAAAGGGTATAACCGTAAAATTAAGTGAAATGTGACCATTTGACCGTAGCTTTTGTTTTTTTTATCGTCTGAAGGTGACGCGTGCGCCCTGAGAACTCAGCAGATGACGAAAAACAGCGGGTTTTTTCAGAAATTACAATTATTATTGTTACTTTTGACCTTTCTCATACATACTTTATATTAAAATAATTTTCCGAATATACCCCCCATCAGTTATCAAAAGTTGAGGTCAAATTTAGGGTTAAATTAGAGAATCTCTTGTTTGTTGGACTAGGGTTTTATTATAACCTTTTTAAAGCCCAATAAGGGGAAAAAATATTTGTTTCATAACCTTCTCTAAACCTAATGGATTTTTTTTTTTTTTAATAATAATAATTATTGATGTCGATGATTGTGTGGATAAAACATTTTCTCATTTGTTTTTCAAATAAAATAATTTCTCTCTTTGTAGGAAGAAAACTCTAGTGTTATTCTCTCACAATTATCCTATTTTTATATTTTCTTGGTTGCAATCAAATATTAACTAATGATTTCAATAAAATTCATTTTCATTGGATCATTTTCCTACGAAATTGATTTTCTCGAGAGAAAAAATATATATTTTCAATCATCCAAACCCTGAAAAGTTTCTTCTTCTTATTCAAAGAAAAAAAATGATTTTCGTGTTCTAAAATTTATAATGTGATTTACATGTTTTGCTAGTGACGTTTCAATCATCTATAATATGTAACGTCGCACAATTCCTCCTTAATCTATACGTGCAGAGTAAGAGACTTACTTTTTTTCGATGACAACAATGCAACGTACATTCCAACATGCGCTAGTTGGATTCTCCATTCGATGTCCTGGAACTATTAAAATAAATAAAAGTGTCCACTTGGTAAGTTGGTAAAGTATCTGAGTGGTAATATTACAGTTGGATTAATACTAACATTCATCATTTAGTTTACTGAACTTCGTCTAATGCCAAGATTCGTGTTATTGTAAGTGAATTCATACCTATTTTATTTTATAATTAAAAAAAAAAAATTGAATTATGTTGAAGTGACCTCAAAGATTGACCTCATTTCGCACTTTATAGATGTGGAGGTGTGTACTAACCATATATGTTTTTTCATCAAGAAAGAGTGAAAAGCATCTATGGTTCTATGTGCACATCCACATCTGAAAAGTGCAAAATGAGGTCAATCCAGCATGACTCAAAAAATTAATATAAATATTTTTATTGATAATTGAAAATTGAGAAATACCACCAATTATTGTTTATAAATTGTTATAAACACTAATTATATAGTTCCAATACTAGCATAATCATAAATAAATAAAAAAACACGGTCTAAGCCTTATGCATTCATGGAGATCCCCCAATCTAATGCTTCTAATTTATTTATTTGTATTAATAATGTCTACGATTCTAATTGTTGGTATACGGATTGTCCATATCAAATGAAATTTTTAGTAATCTCTAAAACCATAGTTGTAGTTGAGATTTCATTCAAAGAAAAAGATATCAAATATTTGAAGTTTTTTTTTGTAATCTATACGGATGATCCGATTCACAAGGATCATGATTGGGAATTGTTTGATTTTAAAAGAGCTAATGTCCTTGTCTTCCTTTACAAAATTTCTAAAGCGTCCAAATTTATAATGATCTCTTCTTAAATCATTGGAAATAGATCATGGACTAATAATTATAGAAATTATTTATCAAATATACCCCATCAGTTATCAAAAGTTGAAGTCAAATTTAGGGTTAAATTTGAGAATCTCTTGTATGTTGGACTAGGGTTTTATTATAACTTTTTTAAAGCCCATTAAGGGGGAAAAAAATTGTTTCATGGACTAAACATTCTCTAAATCTAATGGATTTTTTTTTTTTTTTCAAAAAAACAAAATAAAAAAATTAATTATTGATGTCAATGATTGTGTGGATAAATCATTTTCTCATTTGTTTTCTAAAGAAAATAATTTCTCTCTTTGTAGGAAGAAAACACTAGTGTTATTCTCTCACAATTATCCTATTTTTTTTTATTTTTCTTGGTAGCAATCAAATATCAACCAATGATTTCATCAAATTCATTTCATTGGATCATTTCCCTAAGAAATTGATTTTCTCAAGAGAGGACAACAACAAAAAATCAATCATCAAACCCTAAAAGTTTCCTCTTCTTCTTTAAAGAAAAAAAAAATGATTTTCTTATTCTGAAATCTATAATATGATTTACATGTTTTTTAGTGACGTTTCGATGATCTGTAAAATGTAACGTCGCACGATTCCTCTTTAACCAATACATGTAGAATAGGAAGCCTATTTTTTTCAATGACAATAATGCAACGTACTTTCTAGCATGCGCTAACAACATAAACTAGCCGGATTCTTTGGTTGATATCCTAAAACTGTGAAAATAAATGAAAGTGTTCGCTTGGTAAGTTGGTCAAGTATTTGAGTGGTAATATTATAACTGGATTAATACTGACATTCATCGTTTAGAATGTACTTTGTCCAATGCCAAGACTCATGTTATTTTGAGTGAGTTCATACCTATTTTATTTATAATAAAAAAATGAATAATGCTGAATTGACCTCAAAGATTGACCTTATTTTGCACTTTGTTGATGTAGAGGTGCGTAGAAATCATATATGATTTTTCATCGAGATACAAGTGAAAAGTATCTATGGTTCTATGTGCACATCCACGTTTGAAAAGTGTGAAATGAGGTCAATCCAGCACGACTTAAAAAATTAATATAAATATTTTTATTGATAATTGAAAATTGAGAAACACCGTCTATTATTGTCTATAAATAGCTATAAACACCAATAACATAGTTCCAATACTAGCATAATCACCAAAAAACCACGGTCTAAGACTTCTGCAATCATCGAGATCCCCCAATCTAATGCTTTTAATTTATTTATTTGTATTGTTAATGTCAACGATTCTACTTGTTGGTATACGGATTGCCCATATTAAATGAAAATTTTAATAATCTCTGAAACCGTAGTTGTCATTGAGATTTCATTCAAAGAAAAAGATATCAAATATTTAGAGTTTTTTTTTGTAATTTATACGGATGATCCGATTCGCAAGGACTATGATTGGGAATTGTTTGATCTTAAAAGAGCCAATGTCCTTGTCTCCCTTTACAAAATTTCTAAAACATCCAAATTTATAACGATCTCGGACTTAAATCACTGGAAGCAGATCACGGGCTGATATTTGTAGAAATTATTTAATCAATTATATTTTTTATATATTTATGATAAATGTCATATGTCCAATTTTGTAATTGTCATAATTTCTAGGAAGGTATAATTGTTGAGTGGAGTGTGGACAATTTGATAAATTTATCTTTATGCCCTTGAGCTAAATCTAGGTACACTTGAAGGGTAAATAAGTAAATCCCACAAAATATGATAATTTTGGTAAAATGAATAATTACAAAATTGGGTAAAATAACCCTCTTTTTTTAAATTTAAAACATCGTGGCTGGCTCAGTAATTTTGTAAGATACTCCATTTTCTTAAAAACATCAAAACAAAAGAAACGATATTTCCACACCAACTTTTACTTACTACACACTATCCTTTTGATATTAAATATTTGTTACATGGGTTGGTTTGATTCAAGTAAAAGTTGGTGTGCTAATAGCAGCTATCTAAAATAAATATATACTCATAACTGTATCGTATCCATACCCGTATCATACCTATGTGCAGTAGTAATGTATGCGTGAGATGCCCCCCCACACCTACTCCCTTAAAATGCGCTCTATAAAATAGTAAAAGCTACAACAGATGTCACACTTCCATTGGTTAGCTAAAAGTCATATTTAGTACAAATGCCACGTAGCATATTAATTTGCACAATAAAATTAGAGATCTTTTATTAACACACCTTCTTTTACTTATAACATATTAATCCAATATCGTTTATGTCCAAGTTATTAGTGTGTTATAAGTAAAAGTTAAGTGTGCCAATAAATTCCCTCTAAGCTTAACTCTTCACTATGGGTCAGACCCATACAAGTATACCTATCAATGGATTGGATCCCGATCAGATTGGGTTCCATCAGGCCAATCTAATAAAGTCAGATCTAGGACCCATTTGATTGGAATCTGATCTGATAATGTTTCTATTAGATCTCAATATTAGGACTCAAATTCGGTTTAAATTATATCAAATCCAATTCCATAAACAAAGACTAATAAGCTTCCTATTTTGTTTGGGGTACATGATCCCAACCATTTAAATACAAAATCCAATGATTGAGATTTATCCGCGGGATGAGAGATGCATAAATCTCAATTATTGGATTTTGTATCTAAATAATTGAAATCATGTATTTTCCCATATGAGTAACGCATTTCAACCCGTTTGGTTATTTCAAATTTTATCCAATTGAGGAGGGTGTTTCAGATTCAATAGATTATCAAATCGGATCCTTAACAAAACCTCCTGAAAGCCATTAGATTGGAATGGATCGGATCTTTGTAGTCAAACCCAATCCATTGACAGCCCTCCATAGAACATTGGAATTCAAACCCACAATGAAAATTACTTATCACCGGTTTGAAATCACCAATCAAATTGATTTCTCACAACTCAACATAAAAGTGCCATGTGTCATTTTTGATAATGGGACCCATCTATATTCTATGGTCCTGGAGTCATGACAATAATAATCATGAAAATAACTCATTTTACCACTCCCAAGAAAAATAATATTTGGGGTTTAAGAGAGTATATATACATATATTATAAAGGGAAAATTGCAATTTATTGTCGAAAATAAGAATATCTTGGAAAATCAGTATTGGAAAAACAATCAGAAAAAGAGAAAAAGAGATGTCCTTTTTGCTTTAATCACTAATGGGCGCTTGTCCCTATTTTGGGAGTCTGAAATAATGTACAATTTTTTATACCATAAATAACTAATTTTAAATTAGGATAATTGTGATTAATAATATATGTCTTTCATCATAAAAACTAATTAATATGGTGAGATGTTAAATTGGTTCTTGTTTGGTCCACTCATATAAAACAACACCAATAAAATATTGTACAATAAGACATTATCCCAAAGAATCGAGGTTCGCCAAACAAATCATGTTTCTCCATTCGACTTTATTCAGAGCCAAGTCTTGCTATGTGTCACTTTCAAAGGGTGCTTTAATATCAGTAGTATTTCTTTGGGGCCACCAGAGAGGGCACACCCTCACTTATACGATACGTGTGATGTGTGGGCGTTGCATGCTCCCTGGGTGAGCGACCCATATATGCCTTGACTCCGGCCTTGACTCTTTTTGATCTTCCCAGTTAGACATAAGTTCAAACACCCTCGTCATAATAAATAAATAAATAAATAAAAGAATAAAAAAAATGTTCGACCATGTTAAATTGGTTGTGATTTGATTCATGTTAGTGCCCATGGATTTTTATACCTAGTTGCCAATCTGGCGTAACCCTCTTCTACCATGTTGGAATTATTACTTATTTTTTAGGGTTGAAGAAATCAAGGGTCATGGGTACTTCTTTTAGATGGAATTACACTAAATTGCTACGATGTATTTCCACGTTTGGATTTTGGACGAAAAATCTTAAATTTAAGACTTAAAACATGAGGCTGTTGATTCTGGTATATGGCCATTGAATTGTTGTCGGATTGATGGAAATTAGAGGAGGGAAAGGTGTTAGAACAACACCAAGAGAGAAGAAAGAAAGAAAGAAAAAAAGTAATAAAATTTCTCGAAAGAATGATGTTAAAATCGTGTCACGATGTCTCAATCCCCCTATTTACAAAGTATAGTCGGTACGAAAGATATAAAGTTCCCTTTAAGTAAAATTTGTCATGAATGTCAATCCATAAATTATGTAAAAGAAAAAAAAATTGGTAGTAACATCACAAACATCTCTCTCTCTCTCTCTCTTTTTTAATTATAACATTCGAACTTTCGCCTCTAATTATTTGTTACGACATTCAACTTTTTATAGGTGTGTCAAATGCTCGATTCTTCTTCTAAAGAATCTTTTGATTATTAGGTACATCGTTCATATTTTTCCTTCACTTTAATTTTTTTTCCTTAAGTCAAAATATATTTAAAAAAATTAAGTATCCTAGACTTTGTGATGGTATTAGTAATTATTGGCATTCGTCTAGCAAGAAAAATGTTATACTAGAGATGATAATTAGAACAAGACTTAATGAAATCGAATAAAATAGTCACTTTGCATGTAAATTAAAGCTTTAAAACATAGTTACATTTGCTTTTCAATTAGGGTTTATCCTCAAACCATATATATAATCCATTGGCTTTTGTATGATACATACACATCAGGTATGAACCTTTGTTTAATCCATAAAAATAATTGTTATCTTGGTGTAATAAGTTATCAACGCAAAATACATTTTATCAAAGAATAATGACGCCCCCCTTTGACATACACTCCCATATGCCATCTGACGTGGCATGTTCCGATACCCACATGCACATATTTATGGGGATGTGCAATTGTGTATTCCGATGAAAGATCTGTGGTTCTTGCCCATATCACATCAGGGAGCGTATGGGGGCATCATAAAATCACAGCTCTTAATCAAAAGAAGATTAAATTGTAGGAGAAAACTTGAGCAAGAATTCATTAAATCGTAGAGGTGTCTCACAAACAAGTAACTTTCGTGTTCAACCCATAATTACATAATTCTGTAAAATACCATTAATTCAAGAGTGAATTTGTCAAAGAATGATTTTCAGGAAAGTTTTCTCTGGTACATTGATTGCTCTTATTTTTCTCAAATTTCAAAAAATTTAAAGAATCTTTAATTACTTATGCCTCTAAGCTCATAATTAAAAAAATTTCCCTCTAAAAAAAATATTAGTCATAGATCCTATGGAAGTATTAATAATTATTATCTAATTTATAACTAGAAATATGCAGACATAACTATTCTTGGTACATTCAACTTCTAATTAATAGCACATCTAATATTTTTAGAGAGCTGCTATTGGCACCCCAATCTTTTACTTACTACATCCCAAATTTCTTAAATTATTTATCACACCCCAATTAAAGATTAAAACACACTCTTCAAACATTACAAAAGCTTGACTCAAATTATAATCTCAACATAAAAAAACTTTATAACACTCGGTTCAAACAATTTCAGTAGTTGTTTACAATTATGATTAAACTCATATAAACTCCTAAACCCCCAAAAAAAGAAAGCTAGCATAAAAAAACAAAAGAGATTGTATTGGCATCCCAACTTTTACTTATTTTCTTTATTTTTAATTAATGTGTAATAATTCAAAATTGGGGTGCTAATAGCAGACTCTGCTACAAGCTACAACCAATAATGTTTACAGTACAATAAGATATCAAGTGCAATAAATTTTTTAAATAGATTTAGCTGAATGGTACTACATTGGTGATGCTAATTAGATTAAATTTCATAAAGTCCTATAAAATTATAGGCTTCTAACCAAGAAATAAATAAAATTGTTGATGGACTGGCCAATTGGATAGTTAGGGATGGAAGAAAATATATTTTATGTTTCTTCAATTCCTCATGTTCGTCACTATTGTATTGAAGACACGTTGGGTCTTTCTAATTGTCGTTCTCCAATATATTTCTATGGGTTTGCGTCGAAATTTATTTGAAAATTATTTTATCGATCATACAGCTAAGATTGAAAAATATTCTTAGGGATTCCCTAGAAAATATGTATTGATCCCTACCAAACCATTACTGCTCTCTAGAAAATTTGTGTATTTCCTCTCATCTCAACCGTACGTGTGATGAAGAACATCAAATGTCGTTTGAGGTTAATAAGTTGTTAAAAGATAAAATGTGGCCAATTGCAAACCATCTGGTCAAGCACCTTATGGTTGAACTTAGGATACTTGTTCATGCATATGGACTTAAAAATAAAACACCACTTTTATTTGACTTTTAGATATAATAAGATTCTACCACTTTTTTCCTTAATCCCCTTGTCCACAACTTAGCGAAAAAAAGTAGAGACAATAAGAAGAAAAGAGAGAAAAGGAGAAAGAAAGAAATGGTCCCTTTATTCTATTTTCCAAAAACAACCTTTTTTTTACCTTATCTTTTAATAGCTTATCTCCCAAAAATTCTCTTGAAGAGCAAAGGTGCTTCTTTGTAGCACATGCATGCAAATTTCAAGGAGTCTTCCTCACTTTGAACCTTTGAAGAGGAGAGAGAGAGAGAGAGAGAGAGAGCTCCTCCTCTTACTCTAAGACTTTACATTATGGTCCAAAGGGAGTCTTGAATTTGTTTGAGATTCGAGCTCTCGAGAGTGTCGCTCACACCCCCAACACTTAATTTTTTTTTTAATTTTATAAAAATATCTACTGATCCACTTTTTTTTTTAAACTTTTACAAGCCCAAGGTTAGCGTGTAAACAACTATTACTCTCTCTCTCTCTCTCTCGCTGGTGTATCTTGTCTCCCTTTGTGCTTGGTTGCAAACATAAAACAAACCAAATCCTTCGATAAAATTATGTCCTATTTGGAATTATTGCCACTTAAAATGTTGGAAATAAGAGTTGAGAAACACATTGACTGGAGTGACCTCAAGATTGGATCACATATGGTACATTTTGATGTGAAAGTGAATAGGAACCGTAGATGTTTTTCACTCGTATCTTAAGAAAAGCATCTATGATTTCCATACACTTTCATGTCACGATGTGCAATGTGAAGTCCAATTTTGAGGTCACTACAGCATTATTCTTAGGTAAATTATTATTTTGAAACCATTTTGGATAAGTGTTGTTGTGTGAGTAGAAGTTAAGATTACTATTTGATAAAAATAGTTTCCATGGACAAGATTTTGTCAAAATGCACTTACATGTAGAATGTATATATAATTGTAATTATTGCAATATTAAAAGGATAGAAACATCACTTTAAAATTTATCATCTATAACTTGTGATTTCCACATAAAGTTGAAATTAAAGCTTGTTTCTTTGGCTTAGCGTAGCAACTGAAATGCATTAACAAATACTTTTTCTAATGCAATAGTGCTTCCAGCATGAGAATCACGACTCCGTCGCGTACCAAATTAATGACTTCTAATTAGATTAAACATTCATGTGTCATGGGCTTACCTCCCAAAGTTTCAAGCACAGATTAGGTGAAGGTGATTAATTATTATTAAAAAAACCTTGGGATTGATTAGATTTATCGAGGTCTTTTGAAGGGAAGAAAATATATATTCTCCAAATGAATTAGTTAAAACTCGCACCAAATTAACCTAAAACCAACTACATTAATTCTTGCAACCAAACATCTCATTCTCTCTCTTCTCCACAATATTTATATACAAGAAACACAGCTTCCTTTCCACATAGAGAATGCAACTTTCAGCCATCCCACGCATACTTACACACATATGTGCAGCCCTTTCGACACTGTGGTCCGCCATCCAAACAGCCAGAACATCCGCCACATCTTCTGTGTCTCCACAATAAGCGTTATCCTCGAATAGAATAAAATAAATCATCGTCGATGTCTCCATTTTTTAATACCACTCACGAATTTAAAATTTGGATATATGGTCTGAAATGAGCCTGGCATTCACATTCTAACCTGTTTGTGGGTCAGCGTTAACCTAGTAGCCAAACACATAGATAAGTCAAATGGGTTTTGCCTGGAAGTTTGTATTTTAAGGTCAAAGTTGTAAAGGCTTGGTAGGGGAGGAACTCTTGTCTTTACTTACACATGTCCCATGGTCTTCTCATTTTATCTTATTAGTCAAATGCACGCATCCTGGCAAGTTGGAAATATTTAAACAGTGTTGTATGATTTTGGATTGTAAGTGAATCGGATCAGGCTCAAAATCCGATCCATTCCAATATGATAGCATGGGATTTGGGTTTTTCTTAAAATCCAATTTGATAATCTATCGGATCTGCTCTAGATCAAACACATCCCATTTCCATAGAGTCCAATCTCCTATAAAAGTGAAAAATTATGAAGTTTATATGTATTTTGTTCATTTTCTTAACTTGGTGTTAAAGAAAAACCGATGAAATATTCTTGATTCCTTAAAGCATAGTTGGTCTTACTGATATCTGATTTCTCATAAGGGCATGAAAATAATTTTTTTCGATCTTGTATAAATCTTTTTTTTCCTACAAATAATTTTCTCAATAATAACAACAACAACAACAAAGTCTTATGACAAAGATTTGGGGTTGGTCATACAAATCATGTTCTTCAATCCTATCTTGTCCAAAAAGACAAATAAATTTCTCCACAAATGATGAAATAAATAAATATTGGAAAATTATTTTTCTTGGAAAATTGATTTTCCCAACAAACAAACACATGTTTCTTAACGTATTATATTATATTAGATTAATTTTTTTAATTGTTTGTGGATTAGAGATGGAACCCACTTTGTCTGGTGTGCTAACCTAACTAAAACATAGAGAGGAAGATCCTCAAAAGTCGGCTGGGCCCACCTCGGTTTCATATCAAAAAATGTTTGTTCTCTTTCTTATACAAAATAAGAGAATCTTAGTTAAGAATCACATGTTTTAGAAGTCTACCAAGTCAAGTTTATAAGGTGAGTCAACTCGCTAATCACTTAAACAACTATAATTTAGACTTACCTCTCCAGTTTATATACCCTCTTGATTTCGGTCTTCAATTAAATTAACAAATTGACCAAAATAGCTCCATTTTTTTATTTTGGAGGAATAATCAAAGGGTTTTTTTTTTGACAAGATGTTGAATACAAGGATATCTCAGACATTTTCTCTGAGTCTCAATATAAAGACCACGGTCAAACAGTATGCCTTTGTTTTTTTAATTAAATTTTTTCAAATGTCGCCAAGATACTTGGGCCACTCTCAAAGGCAACCGAGCGAGATAGTCAATGTGAATTGTCCATCAAATTGATGCACTTGAGATCCGAGTTACTCATCCATATTTTGAAAATATTGATTGAGTATATGAAAACTTGGCCAAGTCAATTGGGCTTTCTGTAATTTTTATATAAAATAATTAATTGTCTTATTTTGAAATCATCAAAGAATTGACGGTAGAGGTGGCAATGGGTCGGATAATATCTGCTTACCCGACTCATGCTACCCCAATTATTCGGGTATGGGTACAAATTCTTTATCCGATTAATAATTCAGGTAAATTTATCCACAATTATTTTTATCCAAATTTTTTTAGGGTCATATATGGAAATGCATCTTATCCAACTTGAATATCCGTTTATCCGAGTTTAATAACGTAAATTCACAAAAAAAAAAAATGTATAACCCAAATCTAAGGTTTCTCCATCATCTTCACAATGAGTTATATATCAGATATGAATATCTACTTGAAATTTGGTACAAGTCAAATACAGATATCCTTTAAAAAAAAGTGGATAAATAGTTAGATATGAATATCCAGATATAACGTTGAATGAGGATATGGAAATAGTTTCATTTGACTCACACCCGACCCAGTGCCAACTCTAATTGGCAGTTTAGCACACATCTTGAGGTGTTCTTAGTAAAAAGTTAGTGTGGCAACAAAAGCTCTTTAAATAAATTTAAATCCATTTTAAAGAGTTGACTCATCAGAAATGAGATGACTCGTACGAGTCAAGTTGGTATCCAATGGGGGGAGTCAAAACAAGACAAGATACGTGTTTTTAAAATCATGATGGATTCCCTCACTCGAGGGAATATCAAAGGCTCTGTCTGGTCCAAGTCCACTTGGTCAAAGTAATTATGCTTTGACGAAGAGAATTTGGACCAACATATTCGAAGCAAATCTTTGTTTCTTCCCTCAAGAAAAAAGGTGGATCCTCTTCTCAGGCTAAGAGTAATGTTTGCTTTTTTTTTATATATGGATGATGTTCGCATTGTGTTGTTGAAAGTTTGTCTCAATAGTAATGATGAGTTTATATAGGTTTAAGGATCTAATCAATCCCTTAACCTAAAACCTAAAAAAAATAAAAGCTTAATCATAGATGCTTCCCGACGATAATTCGGAATTATTAGATAATGATTAGTGAAATAATCCAGAACAAATTTTCATGGTCCACTTGGAATTGTTTAACAAAAGTGTTTTGATCCTGAATTATTAATGAATAAAAATATTTTATAAAGTGAGAATTTAGGTAGGGTTGCAATGGGTCATATTTTTGGATCGGATCAGGGTTGAACCTAGTTTCTATTATTTTGAACTAATATTGGGAATGGTATAGTGAATCAGTTTTATCGACCCACTTTAACCTGACAATTATGACTAGGGACCTCAATGGATCAGTTCGAACTTGACATCCGATCTTATATGTTATGATCCGGATTGGGGTTATTACTAAATGGATCAGAATCAAAATCAACTTTTCGTATCAGTATCAACCAGGTCCAAACCCTATCCACAGAAAGTCCTACTTGTAACTTTGGTCCGAACCCAAGCCCTGTAGTCAACCATGGGTCAATCGTATCAGCTCAGATCAAGTATTACCACCACTATATCAATGAAATCAAAGGCAAGAAATTTACAAGCCATGGAATCACATTTGATCAATTAGATTTTAATTCAATCAATTAAAGATGGTGTTCATAGACACTTTTGACTTTGATCTAAATCCAAGCTGGTTATAGAACCCGCTTTGCTTTCAAAGATAGAAGACTTGATCAACAACACAGCGAGGAAAGGAGGAACAAAATCCGTTTGTCTGTCTCTCCAATTCTTTGGTATAAGGTTTTGTTGTCGTTGCCCACGTCCATTTCTAACGATACAATAAGTGTGTTATTATTCTCATTTATTTATTCAAGAACATTGATCAATCCAGGATTCTGTGAATTTCCAAATCAGCTTTTTCTATGCACAAAAATATTTTAATAAAAGAGGGAAAGAAAATATAAATCAAATCAATCACATTTTTTAAAAACTTTTACACAATAGCCATAAACTCAATTTCATAATATTATTTACCAAAATGGTTACATAACGTTGGGTCACATGGTTTCTTCTTATTTACCCTCCCTGTGAACTTACATTCAACTCTTCAAGGGCATAAAAAGATTAAACTCGAGAACAACATTTTTAAAGAATCCGTAAAACAAAATTGGGATGGAGATAGCTTAATTGACCAATTAACCAGAATACTACAACTAGATCAGTTAAGGAAAATCATTGAAAATGTTTTCTTTTTCTTAAATATGATGAAACCAGATTTGAATATTAAACAACAAACGGTCGATGCTCATGCAGGCAGTACATTTCATCAGTCATGGATGCAGATTAATAATACAAATGACATTCAAGCCCACCTCCCTCGAGGAGAAGAATGATTCCATCAGCTTATAAAATCATCTACGCCTCGTCCAACTGGTCCTGCACAGATAACATTTGCTCATGATAAAGAAAAATGAAAACGAGACATTAATTTGACAACTTTGATTAAGTTGGAAAACTGACATTGCTAGGTCACTTTATAGTGAGTTTCAAAAAAAATAAAATTGAATTAATTACTAATATTACTATCAAATAAGAACCCTTTAATAATAACTATTATTACAAGTTATTTTCACAGTAATAAGGGATTATTTTTTGAAGACTTTTTTTAGATAGTTCCGAGGGTCATGGGTAGATTGTTTTGTGCCAAACAGGTTTGTTTTTGTTCCTTTGTAGGTTGTTCTTCAAGATCACCTGTGTTTTCTCTAATCTTTATACACACCTGTGCATCAGAAGTCCAAAGAGTGAGATTGTCCCTCAGAAGCTGCATTATGAGAGTGCTGTCCTTGTACGACTCTTCACCTAATGTGTCAAGCTCAGCAATGGCTTCCTCGAATGCCTGCAACGTGACATGCATATATATATATATATATATAAATAAAACTAAAAAATTAAGAGAGCATGAATTAGGAAAGGAAATCAAATGCCTCCTTAGCACAGTTTCTATTGAATGTTTAATCGTGTAAGTTTTACATGCAGAGTGCCCAACATAGAGGTTTGAAAGAATTTGGTTGCTAACATCTCCATCATTTCTATTTCGAGGAGTTCACCCACACTAAACCATTCTACATCTGTGTTTTTTATGTAGGACATTTACAATTCTAAGTAGTTTTCAAATTCTATTAGGTTTTATTTTTATTTCTATTTCTAGTAGAATTTTTATTTCATAGTTATATTAGGAGTACAATTCCTTGATAGATTCTAATTTATTTTAAATTCGTTTTTATTATTTAAGTTATATTTAGAAGTACTTAGAAATGTCCAATTTGAGTTCTAATAGGATTAAAAAGTTAGTATTATGTTATAGATAGGTTAGGAACGTTAATTTTTGGTATTTTCGTAGGATTCTAAGTTATGATAGAATTATCTATATAAAGAGTTCCAAATCCAAAATTTAATTATTTTTTCTCTTTTAATTACTTTTTAGCTTTATGTTTTATTTTCTTTCAAACTATTACTTGTTTATCAATAGAATCTATTAATTCAAATTGATTTTAAGTGTTTCATTGAACACAACGCATCAAATCTATTGATTCATACGCTTCCGCTATGTCAAGTGGTATCAGAGCTTTTGCCATGATCCACATTCATGGCTGGTGAATGAGAATTCATCACTAAAACTAAATTGAAAGCTCAATTCAAGAAATTTGAAGGTAAACATCTCAGTTGTATTATCCACAACTTATTGTCGGTACAACATGTTGATCCTTCAACTCAACATAGTCTTTTCCGAACTACATGCAAAGTGCAAGACAAGTTGTGTCGATTAATTATAGATAGTGAAAGTTCAAAAAATATAATTTCAAACCACATAGTCGATGCACTCAAACTGCCCACTACGCAACACCCTACACCTTATTCTATAGGTTGGGTGGATGATGAATGTAAGAAGAATTTGACAAGCCAATGCTATTTTTTTTTAGCATTTGGCAATATAAGGATGAGGTTATTTGTGACATCATCCCAATGAGAGCAATTCATATCCTCTTGAGAAGACCTTGACTTCATGATAATGATGTCACCTACTGAGGCAAAGCCAACACCTATTTTTTCATGTATAATGATGTCAAAGTTTACACCCTTCTCATTCAAAGCTTAAGGCTACCCAACCAGTCAAAGAGAATGGCACATGCTTTGTTTCTACCAACATCAACAAGGACTTAAAGAAAACAAGCCAAATGTTCCCGATGATAGTGCAACCTTCCAACCGAGACCTTCCTACTCAAGTTTTTCATCAGGTGCAACCCCTCCTTGACGAATTTTCTTGTGTTCTTCGGTCTAAAATGTCAAATTTATTGTCTCCTATGAGGAATATACAATGCCACACCGATTTAGTGCCCACTGTAAGTCTCCCAAATCTACCCCATTATGGGATGAGTTTGAAAGAACATGACATTGAAGGAACAACTGGAAAAGAACCTTGAAACTTTTACTAACAAGTACAAAATCGATGAAGATAAAAAATTCAAAAGGTATAAAAAAAAAAGACTTGGTCGTGATTTATCTTAATAAATATCGTTTTTCCGTCAGAATTTACAAGACCAAGTTGAAGAAAATTGAACTCCTACATATCTTGAAGAATATAAACGATAATATTTATATGAAGAATTTGCTTGATGATATGCTATAGTCAATTAAATTCTCTAAACAAAGTCTAAAGAACGGATATCACTAGAAATTGATTAGAGCGAGAAATGAATGGGAAAAAAGAAAAAAAAAATGCCTTAAAGAAAAACTTGAGGACGAGTTGTTTCAAAGAAAGGGAGCTTGATGTAGGATATCTACACCTCTAAGTAGTTTTCTAACTTTATTAGGTTTTATTTCAATTTCTAGTTCTAGTAGGATTTCTATTCATAATTATGTTAGGAGTACAGTTCTGTGTTAATTTCTAATTTGTTTCTATTATTTAGACTATATAATTAGAAGTGCTTAGAAGTATCCAATTTGAGTTCTAATAGAATTAGAAAGTTAGTATTATGTTATAAATAGGCTAGAAATGTTAATTTTTAATATTTTAGTAGGATTCTAAGTTAGAATGGAGTATCTATATAAGGAGCTCAAAATCCGAAAATTCAATAATCAATTCAATTATTTTTTCTCTTTTAATTATTTTTTAGCTTTATGCTTTATTTTCTTTCAAGTTATTGCTTGTTTATCAATTGAATCTATTGATTCAAATTGATTTTGAATATTCCATTAAACACAACCTATCGAATCTATTGATTCACATGCTTCTGTTACCTCAATTTCTCACAGTAAACCCATAACAACCTTATTCTTCCCTAGGAAAAAGTTGAAGTTGGTCACACATTCTCACTATTTTAAGCTACAATCCTATCTAATAGAGGTGGTTCTTAATTTTTATTTATCAAGTTTAGCTTCCTATTTTGAGCTGGATTCTTATAACCAAGTAAGGTTTCGTAGTACTAGGCACTTCTTTTCTTTGGAGTCTATTTACAAGTGTAATGCAAAGTGGTCTATGATGCTAATCGTACAAAAAATTGTTTAGGAGGTTTCAATCCCCTTTGAAGATAAAGAAATTTTTTATATTTATAATTGAATTGAATTGAATTTACTTTGAATCAAAGCATATGAAGAACATATTTGATGCAAGATCAACCAAGGGTTGATCATGCACACATCTTGACAAATAAGGTTCAGACCAAAGGAAAAAACTTCCTTCAAAAGAACTCGATTCACTGATCAAAATCAACTTATTTCTGTTGCATCAAATTAACCAATATTTACAGAAATCTCTAGCCTAAGCTTCTACTTCTAAACAAATAGCAACCCAATTACATTTCAAATGTTCTTAATCTTACCTTTTATCATGATTTTATCATATCAAAGTAACTAATTAAAATATATTTAATCTTCAATTTAGGTGTCTACTCCTAATAGTACTCTTCTTCTTTCTTGTCTTGTAGGACCACCTCTTTTGATGAGAGATTGGTTCAGTGTAATGCACATCTATTGAGGAATGGATATGATCCTGCCTCAATACCTTAGAGATTCTTCTTATGGTATAACTCTCTATGTGTACCATTGCTGTAATATGCGATTACATATCCTATTTTCTATCATTAGAATGCCTATGCCATTATGGCATGTGTGATTTAAGGCCATTGTCATACAGTAAAATAAATGCACATGTGTTTTCTCTGCCCATATTTCAAACTATGTATGCATATCTCACCATACGGTTTGTAAAAATACAATTCCAAGATCATTAACAACTAGAAAACAAGATGGATCTCCAAGTGATATCTCAAAAAAAATTTGTAAGACTTCATAAAATATTTCCAAATGTCTCCCTGAAAAACATGTGAGAACTAAAACTTTCCTAATCATGCCTTGACTAATATGATTTTGGATAATTAATCCAAATTCCAAATCCTGGCATCACAAAAATATCCTATGACTTCCAAAGCATTTCTCGAATAGAACTCAAAAAATATTTTCTATCGAATGTTGCACACTTATAGATCTTGGCGTCAATTGAGAAAAAGATTGAACAAACCATAAGGGGGAAATCAACACTCATACATCAAGATTCATTCCACACAATAATGAATTTTACATCCCAATTTACATCAGGAGGTATGATAGGATGCTCCTCCTAGGAGCGTCGTAGTTGCTTCCCTCCTAGTAGTGACATGTGGTATAAAAGAGAACATGAGATTTTAGATGGTTTTGTTTTTATCTAAGTCGTACCAAATAAGTTAAAGATATTGTGGGAATTTTATATTTTAAATACGTCACCCCAATCTCTTTAAAATTTTACCCAAGCCCTTTTCTATCCATCCAAGAATTTTAGAACACAGAAATCTATATCCCCACACAGCTACCGAGTTGACTCATCTGAGTTATCCCTTCTCAAATGAGAAGCGTTGATTTTTATAATGTGGTATATTCCATCATCTCACACAGCTACCGAGTCGACTCATCTAAGTCATCCCATCTCAAATGAGATGGTGAAATAGAATATGCTCATGACCATATTTATATATTAGTAAAATTATAATCTTTCTATCAAAAAATAGTTAATTAGAAGATTCTCAGTTACATGATCATATTTCTATTTTAAAATTAAATATTTAAATAATTAAAAAGTAATTATTTTTATAAAAAAAATTACAAAAACTTGTCAAAAATTACTAATTATAATAGAGTGAAAAAAAAAAAAACGGTGGCGGGAAAAGTAGATATGTAAAAGGAATTGGGTGAAAGTAGAAGGGGTTTTGGTGAAATTTTTAAAAATTCAATGCCCAAAGTACCCTTTACTTGCTTCTCGTGGTGGATACAAATCAAATAAAACACTTAACCTTGTTTATGCCACATGTCACTACTAGGAGGGAAGTAACAACCACGCTCCTAGTAGGATCGTGGGACTATCATGCCTCTCACATCAATGAAGTAGATGAGAGAGAGAGAGAGTTGGAGGGAAGGCAGAAAGAAAAATATCATATCCTTTATGAGGTTTCCACCAAAATTGACGGTTACATCCACAGGTCCCTTGAAGCCAATCCACTAGAATCATATCATTTTAAATATACTCCAGCTTTATTTCTCATAACTAGACCAAAATCCCAATTTTCCTGACATTTTCTCTCTTTTGATAAAGGATTGGGTGTAATAGGTGTGATGTCACTATGATAGGTTTTGATGTCATTTCTACAAGTCATATTTAAGACTATACCTATGGTAGGTGAAGGAAAAAAATCTTTGTAATACACCTTGAAATACATGCCACACTTGATGAGGATCCTCTAATTATATTATCTACTTTAAATGCAAATTTTGGTAAGGTGCCTAAAGATTCCACTCCGACCCCCAAGTCAATTTTTAATTTTACGAAATTGACGATTGGATTGGGGCAAAATGCATATTTTTTTCTTCATTCATCCTCTTCTTATAGGTGTCGGTTGTGATAAATTATTGTCGTATCCTTCTTATCATGTCAATATCCATATTTTGAATGACCTTCCTTACTGATCACATATAATCCACGAAGCATTGTTTTTTGGTCACATATGCAAAAGTTTGCCTAACATGAAAGTCATACCTTGACTGTCATAATGGCGTGACTAACCTCAACTTGCTTGGCGGCTATCATGATTTCAAGGATTTGATGAGAACATTTTCCTAATAAGTTTAAGATGATTTTACTTGCAATGCTGATAATAAGTTTTAAACCATGCCTTTGTAAGAATCTTACAACGCTTTTGTTGAAAACATATTCTACCTCGCAAAGGATATATATATCAAACAACTCTCAGCTATTCAGTATCCCTAACATGGATCGAGTTGTCTTCCAATATGCAATGAATTGTCTTTACCTTGTATTCTACAAGGTCTATTATGACTCTTAGGTGATCCCAAATGATATTTATTGCACCCACAATAGCCCCATCTCGGTGGTGGAGCACAATTTAATCATGGTCCACCGTTAGGAATATCGATTCTATTTGCCAAATATCATAGTTGCTAATATTCTTTCTCAGCAAACTTAGAGATTAGATTTGAAAGCTACTTCCCCGTGCACTCTCCCGATTGAAAACAATCATGGTTGGGAGTAAGAGAATGTGGTTACACTCTATCTCAATTCCGCCGCTGGGAGCAAGAGAATATGTTGTTGCACTTGATTCTTCGTTTGCTGTGAATAAGAATTAAACTTGACACGTGCACATTGAGATGGTGCATTTGAGCAACCACGAGTCATGAGAGGACTCACAAAATCTAAGGTAAAGACTGCTTAACCCAAAATAGGGAAGCAACGTAATTTTTTTTATTTTGAAGACTGTCTAGACAAGAATCGAGAATTAGCTCAAGGATATGACTAAGGCTTACCTCCCTTGCACTGAAAACACAAGTTTGAGCAAAGTATAATGAATTTTCAACAAAAGTGGTCAGATTCATAAAGACATTGCACCAAAATCTATTGTAAGCACATGCAAGTAATAGAATCTCAAACTTGTCAAAAAAGAATGTGACCAAATCTTTGAAATCATGATAGTCACAAAACAAGTTGAGATTGATCACCATCTTGACAAGGTATGAACCTAATTTCTGTCAAAGCATACCTCCCAAGAAACTAACACTAGGCAAGGTGTGTAACATAAATGTGACCAACAAGGAAGGTTGAATGCAGTCGCGATATGAAGAATACGACAATGACCTACCATGACCAAAACCTATACGAAAAGGAAGAATGAAGGAACATGTACGCATTATACACCAACACAAGCGAAAACTCAATAAAATCTAAAATTGACTTGAGCGTCGGAGTGAAATCTACAGGCATTCCATCAGAGTATTTAAAGTAGAAAAACAATTAAAGGATGGTCATTAAAATTATCACACATCTCGAGATATAAGAATGAGATTTCATTTCAAGGTATTTGAATGAGAATTTTCCTTCAATACCTACTACAAGCATGGTTGTAAACATAATCTATAATGTGACGTCAAATCTACCACAAACATGGTCCTAGACATAATTGGCATACCAAACCCTTTATAAAGAAGAGAAATCTCAAGAAAAATGGGATTGGACTAGCTATGAGAGCTAAAGTTGTAACATGTAAACTAACATGAATCTACTAAATCGGAATCAAGGAGCCCCAATAGGCAGTCATTGATTTTGGTGATGAAGCACCTAAAAATTCAGATCTCTCTCTTATTTGATTTGAACCACTATTACGAAATTTAGCTTCTAAGTGAAAATTTTTCATCCTTGCAAAATAGGTAGATGCAATTCAACCACCTTTCTACATCATCATCAAGTATGGTCTTTTATCACCAATCATCTCTAACACTTGCTTGTTACAATGACTGGAAATAAAGCCATTGGCTATTTAAGCATGTGAAGATATAATTTCATTGGCATAAAAGTTCTTGTCACAGTCATCAATGTACAATTTTCCCTGTTGGCCATTTTATAGAAATTAATCTTTGATGGGGCTACATCTGACGCCTTAATCAAGTTATAACCAGCAATGTTTTAAAGTACCTAAGGTGTACTTCTGGGGTTTGGGGTACTTGAGGCGAGGCATAAGCCTCAATTATTTTATTTTTATTTTTAAATCCTAAAAAATATATAAAAATTATAATAAATTCAGAAGAAAAAAAATATGAAAACAAGTAAACAACCTTCAAGCATCAAATAAAAATTAAGCATAAAAAATGTAAGGAAGTAGCAATGTAATATAGAATCAAACACAAAAACAACAAAGAAATATGAGTTTTTGAAAGAAAAAAAAATGACAAAAAGTTCAAGAATGTACATAGACAAATCAAATATCTCAAAACCTTGGAAATTCATTGATTTCTTGGTTCTATTTTATCACAATCTTCGTAAGAAAGTTGTAGGAACCGACGGATTCGAATTCGGATGAGTATTAGAGCCACAAAGAAGAAATCTTGGTGTAGGGAGATTTTAGGATTTCAAAGAGATTTTGAGAGATCACTTGATAATCTAACTTTGGAAGATTAAAAAACACTTCTATTTAGTAGGGTTATGTAAATAAGAGACATAGGGGGGGTATTTGTGTAAAATAAAGCAAGAAAATATATATAAAAAAATGATTTTTTTGATCCACAATATTGGGTTTTGCCGAATCTATTGAGGCGTGAGCCTCAGTGCATATTGAGCCGTGAGCCTCATACCTCTTAAGGCGTAAGCCTTACTGATGTTTGATGAGGCTTAAGCCTCAAGGCATGAAGCCTACCCCTCGCTTTGAGGCGTACACCTTGAGGTGTAAGTTTTTTAAAACACTAATAACCAGCAGTCACCAGCCATGAACAAAGCTACTACCATTGCTAAAGTTCCTCCACGCTGCTGCTAACAAATACTGATATGGAAATGTCATGAAACAAGCTAGACAACACCTAATACAGCTAATTCATCACGATTAAAGCATCATTGATGTTATTCCTAAATGCCAGCAGTACACGGATTGTTCATGAAATCACCCAATCGAAAACAAATACAATTAGTTACAGTAGTTTCTTTATGATTAAGCATCAGTTACCAAACATCATTGATGTTATTCATAAATAACGGTACACAGATTGTTCTAGTCATCCTGAATCACCATATTGTTTGAAATCGTAATTTCACCGTCATTGTGATCCAGCAAAGCAATCGGATGAGGAGGTTGGATTCTTCCTCATGAATTCTAAAACAATTGTATTTGATACAGTTGAAGTGTGGTGAAACGTAGGAGATCCACATATTCTTCCGTAGAAAATCCTTGTATCCACAAGGAAAATTAAAGAAGAAATTTTCTAAAAAATACGAAATTTGATTGAATCACCATCAAAGCCAATATTTCCTAAAGGGAAATCTAGGAAAACCTCTTATAGATTGCCAATCCAAGCAATCCCAAGAGTTCGGAAAGGAACGTTTGAAAAGTATTTTATATTTATAACATTTGAAAAGTACTGACGCCAAACAAGCTGCCCACAGGGTTTTGAAAGTTCAAAAAAAAAAAAAAAAAAAATTGAAAAAAAAATCAGAACGGCCTTCAAGACTAATGGAGTTCTAAAAATCAGGACAAAGACCAGGTTCGCGAGTTTCGGTTTGGTTCCGGGTTTTAGTCCAAGTTTGTGAGGAAAAAATTGATCCGCTTCCAAGTTCAATTCGGTTTTAGACACCTAACCCAAGATCAAACCAATACTCATCCGGTTAGTCACAGTCCAACTAAGAAACCGATTCCGATCCAATTTCAAGGTAAAAAACCGGTCTAGGTTACCAGTTCCGGATATTTTTAACATCCATACCTTGACTAATAAGATAATTGATTCGAAAACCAAAACCACATACCATAAAAATGTCCCATGAATTTCATGTGTTTCTTTGACATTAATCAATGACATGGAAAAGAAAGAAAGAAAGAACACAAGAATTCTTACAAGGTTCAATGCAAAAAAATCGATGACTGCATCGTTGAGCTCCTAGAAATTGATCCACTAAAAAAAGGTAATTTTATGTATTTACAACTTTATCTTCTTTGCTAGTAAAAATTCCTCCTTTCATAACATATCTCCCTATTTATAAAGGGTTAAGTGTAAAAGGTGTGATGTTACGTCCAGAAGACATGCCTAACTACATACCTATAGTAATCTAACATCAACTCCATAGTCATGTCTAAATCATGTCTACAAGTGTGGGAGAAAATCATTCTCCAATACCTCAAGGTGCATGGCAAGCTTGATGGGAATATTTTGATTGTCTTCTATGATGTAAATGCACATTCCAATAGAGCACCGACAAATTTCACTCCGACGTCCAAAGCAGTTTTCAATTTCACAGAATTTTGACTCAAGTTTGATATAATGCATACTTATTCATTCTTTCTTCATCTTCCTATAGATGTTGATCGGAGTAGGTTGTTGTCACAGCACTCTTATCAAGTCAAGAGTCATATTTTCAATGATCTTCATTATTGGGCAAATCTGAGAGACATGCCCCACTAGTTTTTTTGTCATGTTTGAAATACGTATCCTGATGGATGCCATAAACATGCCCTAGCTGTCATGATGACAATTGGTCTCGGCCCATTTGACGGCTACCGTGAGACTTCAGGGAGTTGATGAGATATTTTCTCTAACATATTCAGAATGGTGATAATTATGCATACTTCTAATAGATTTTTGTGTATGCCTTTGTCAGAATTTATCGTGTTTTTTGTCAAAAATAGGTCCTACCTCAATCATAGGATGCTCCTAACAAGGGAGACAAGTCTCGTATATACCCAAGTTGAGTCTTGACTCTCATCTATGCAATCTCCCAATTAAGGACAAAGTTTGCTTCCAACTGCAAATTGAATCACTTCAAGCTCAAATTTCATCAATCCTCTTATGATTCTTAAAAGACCAATGCATATATCTTGAGGTCATATACTTAGTCTGTACCAAATGTCACTTATTGCACCCATAATGTCCTTTCTCAATGGTGGAGTATAATGCAATTATGGATCACCAAGAATATTGATTTTATTAGTCAGACATCGTAGTTGTACCTCTTTCTAGACTAAATGCTCCCTATTGTTAGGAGTGAGGGGGACGTGATTGCATTCGATCTACCTGTAGAGAACAAGAAATGTGTGGTTGTACCCAATATTTTTCACACCTGAGTAACAAACTCACAATTGCACTCAATACCCTTTCCATCACTAAGAGAACGAATGTGTGATTGCACTCAATTCCCTTCTCGTTGTCAAGAGTAAGTGTGCACTTGATTCCCTTCAAATTGTTGTGAGAAAGAAATTACATGTGATACAAGTTGTATACATGACACATCAAGATGTGTGTATTAAGGGTAGCCTTGAGTCATGAGGGAGCTTACAAAATCCTAGGTAGGGGCAATTAATGCTTGCTTTTAAAGGCAAGTCCCCAATTAGGAGGCAGTTTAATTCCTAATCATGATACCACATACAAGGGAATTGGCTCGGGGATATCTGAGATGTCTCCCTTGATAGGAGACATTTTTCTTCTTGAAACTTACGCTTACGCAAGGTAGGACGGATTTTCAAAAAAAAATGTGACAAGATTCTGACAAAGACATGGCTCCAAAACCTATTATAAGCACAAACAAGTGTTATGATCCCAAAGCTAGGATAGAAAGGATCCCACCAAATCCCTGAAATTAGGACAGTCGTGAAGCATGCTAAGCCTAATCACTGACATGAAAATTGAGTATGATTTTGATATCCAGTAGAATATATTATGAAGACAATGTCAAAAAGAATGTTACATTCACATGAAACAGAAAGGACGATCATCTGAAGTATGCCTTTAGACATAACATAATGGATTAAACAACGACCTACCACAACTAACACTTATAAGTAAATGAAGAACGGAAGAACATGCATGCATTTTATCATAACCTAAGTCAAAACTCTGTGAAACTGAAAACTGACTTGAGCGTCAGAGTGAAATCTTCAAGCACCCCCATCAAAGTGTACATTTTAACTAGAAAAGACAATCAAAAGATCCTCACCAAGTATACCACGCATCTCGAGGTATTGAATGGAGTTTTTCCTCCCACACCTACCATGGGCATGGTTCTAGATATGACATCAAACTTACCACAATCATGGTCCAAGGCATATGACCTATGAAGTTGACATCAAACCTACTAAACCAAATTCTTTTATAAAGAAATAAATCTGAAGGAAAAAAAAAGATAATTATAGTATGAGAGACAAACCCATAATTCATTAAATGATATGATTCAAGTAGAACAACAATGAAGAGCCCAAAGATGTAGTTGTCTACTTTGGCAATGAACCTCATAGGAACTCCAGTACTCTCTCTTCTACTTCATTGATTTAGCGATGGTGTAAAACTCATAATTGTAGGGGACATCCAAAGATATTGACAGTAGCTCCAATTTCCCCTCCACAAATTTTTAAAGCAAACCCAAAGAATTTCCAACTAAGTCATTAGTGATATGTCAAATCACAACAACAAAAAAGGGATTTGACAATGACTAGAACCTTCATTATTTGGCTTTCCCTTTCCTTACATTTGACAATGACAATGATTCCGTTCCATCACCTTCTTTTTGGCTCATGCTTCAGCTTTTCATTCTTACATTGACCTTGAAGAGAGATCCACCTGCCTATACAAAGGATTTTTTTTTTTTAATAATTAGTCCAGTCAGAGATTACTTTTTCTAGTTTGGGCCAGGGTGAAACCTAACTTATGGATCTATTGGAGTCGCTCGAAATGGTAAGTAAGAATCAAGTGCAAAAACCCTCACTGTCCTATTTCTTTACTGTTCAACTCGAAATAATCAGTGCACCCCGCAATTCCTAGGATTTCTTGTTGATGAATTACGATCTCGTTAGTCCAGCTCCTGCATACTTTTCCTAGCTTTCCAATTATGATTCTGATTGGATACATATTGGTAGAGAACAAGTACAAACGATGGGTGGCTCAAAATATTGATTTCTTAAACAAGCATTATAATACCAAAATTTCTGTATTACCGCAATAATGAAACCTGATGAACCTAAAACTACATGGCTATATCTTTTCTTAATATGTCACAATTTATAAAATGACACTCAACACTTAAAAAGATTAAAGCGGCACTCTTGCTCATATGATCATCCATTAAATCAATAAAAAGATCGGCATCAACATCAAACCCTTATCCCAAAAATTTGGTGTCAACAGAATGAATCTTGTTGTGTTCAATTCTATATAAAGAGATTATCTTCTGTTTGTTTTAATGTGTTCATACCCCTCTCACTAACACAATCAATGCATTTTTGGTCTTTCTCTCGCTCTTTTAGAACATTGCACTTGCACATTCTATCAACTGGGACTGTAATCAGCCTTTGTTGCACATGTCTAATCCATTTCAATCAATTTTCTCTTAATTTATCACCTACGCGATGCCTATGTTTTCCTGAATGTACTGAGTTTAATTTCTCCTTTCTAGATTTTCCACTTATCATCTCAGCTTCCTCATCTTTACTATGTGCAATATGTGCAAATCCCCGTACCACACCCTATCTTAATAACTCAAAGCACCAAGAAGTGGCTCTATGTAGGGAGCGGAAGCATCACCAAAACCAAGTTAAACTATTGTATGAGCAGAGGCGGGATTCCATAACAGAAGCAACACGTTGGGTAGAAGATTCATGCTACTAGTATGTCTATTTAACAAAAAGAAATCGCTTGGGATATCTTACCAAGAAGAAGAAGAAAAATCCATATATTCAGTTGGTCTATCTAAAACCCCAAAAATGCACCAAGGCTTCATGTCAGTTTCATAACTTAAAGATCCCATAGCAGCAATCATCTAAACAACAAGCTAAGTTATTAAAAAGAGAATGGATATAAATCTAACGGGCATTTACATTACAATTTCTGAGTGGATAAAAACCTAAGTCCAAACGAATAAAGAAACAAAAAGTTAAAGAACCGCGTGAAACAATTTCATTCTTTTCCAGGTCATGTTCAGCAGAGTAAGCAGACTAAGATTGACCACACAAAATTCAATTGTTACATTCTCCCTTATTACTTAGACCTACTAATAATAAAATCCAACACAAATGAGGAACCAATTCAAATAATGGAATATCCTTCAAAGAAAGTGTAAGTTAATATCCGATAGAAATTTAGAAGTGAATAAATCGAACCTGCTTAGCCATGCTACAAGCTTTCTCTGACGAATTGAGTATCTCGTAGTAAAATACAGAGAAATTGAGCGCCAACCCTAATCTTATAGGATGTGTTGGTGCAAGATCAGCAAGCGCAATATCCTTCAAACCATGAAAAAAAATATATCAAAATCCAATCTTTGTTCTTCATATGCATCAGAAAGCAAAATTTTCAAAAAGTCCTGGTCACCAATAACAATTTCCACATCTTGACGCTAAAACATCAGACAAAACCCTAGAAAAGAGAAAGACCCTAACCAATAAAAAAATAATCAAACATATGCATCAGAAAGCAAAGTTTTCAAAAAATACTGATCAACAATGACAAATTCCACATCTTGACACTAAAACATCAGCAAAAACTCTTGAAAAAGGAAAAATCTTATCCAATAAAAATTAAATCAAAATCCAATATTTGTTCCTTGTATGCATCAGAAAGCAAATTTTCAAAAAATACTGATCACCAATAACAATTCCCACACCTGGACACTACAACATCAAACAAAACCCTAGAAAAAAGAAAAAGCCCTAATACCTGAGCAACAAAATCCAACCGTTGTTTCAAGTATGCACCAGGAATCAAAATTTTCAAAAAATCCTAATCACCACCCATAACAATTTCCACATCTTGACACTAAAACATAAACCAAAACCCTAGGGAAAAAAATTCCCTAATACCTTAGCATCAAAATCCAATCTTTGTTCCTCTTATGCATCAGAAAGCATTTTTTTCAAAAAATCCTAATCACCAATAACAATTTACACATCTTGACACTAAAATATCAAATAAAACCCTAGAAAAAATAAAAACCCTAATACCTGAGCAGCCTTGTAAGCAAGCATGGTATCTTCTGCCGCCTCTTTTCGCTCAGTCCCGATCTTGAATTCGGCAAGATATCGATGATAATCTCCCTTCATCTTGAGATAAAACACCTTGGATTCACTTGCAGAAGCAGAAGGGATGAGATGAGAATCCAAAAGCTTCAAAATTCCAGCACAGACATCCGAAAGTTCAGATTCAACCTTCGACCTGTACTCTTTGACAAGAACTACGTGTTCCTCATTCTTGCGTCCTTCTTCCTTCTGTTCAATCGAAGATACTATGCGCCAAGCCGCACGAAGAGATCCAATAACGTTCTTGTAGGCGACAGAGAGGAGATTTCGTTCTTCGACTGTGAGTTCGGCTACAGAGGAGGATCCAACAACGAGCTTCTCCATGAAACTTACCATCTCCTCGTATCGCTCGGCTTGCTCTGCGAGCTTGGCTAAGTAGACGTACTGGTCTCTGGTTAGGGTTTCTGTCGCCATTAGAAGGGTGAGAGAGAGAGCTTGAACTTCAAAGTTTTGAACTTTTGAAGGGCGTACGTATGTTACGACTTTAGTGACTTACTGGATAGGCCTTATGAACTGGATAATTATATGGTGTTGCACATTGAATTCATTAACGTCCAACGACAAATAATATTGTGCCATGTTTATCGGAAAAATCTAATAGGTGCCCTTCATTTCGTTTTCCCTCCTTGTATTATTTACTGATTTAAATATTTCCCCTCCACATTTTGATGAATATTTGAGATACCCCACGTTTTGAAACTGATGATATACCCCTAGGTAATGGTAAGAATAGCCACAAATTTCTTCCTAAAATTCTCCTAACGTGGTTTAGCCGATTAATTTGGCCAATCAACGAATTAATCGATGACTTACCGATTGATCATGAAATATGGTAAAATATTTACCTATTAACTTTAATTTTTTTCTAACATTTAAATCCCATGAACAATATAGGATTTTTAGGGGGTTGAAGAAGATGGATTTTGCTAAGAAATCCAAAATTATTCTTTTTTATTTTATTTTATTTTTTAAGAAATTTTCATGAATTTATCTAAATTAATCCAATTGAAGTCTCATGGAATAATTGCAGAATCTGAACCCTTGTTTTTTTTTATTCTTTTTAAATCATCTTTGACTTTAAAAATTATTTCGACCTCCTTCAATGTTAAAACGTCAAAACTAAGATAGAATTACTAAAAAGTAGAATGGAGATTAACATTTGAACCAATGATCGACCTTTTACAAAGATTAAAATTGTCAGATCAATGAATTGAATCGTTCATCTCAACAATTTGAATCGACGATATGAGGTTGAGGTTTCGTTTAGGTGAAGGGGTATTAAGAAAGAAAGATTTTTCACTAACTTGGGTGTTACAATATGATCTAGAAGTAAGGATGCATTAAGAAAGACATCCCTACCATAGGGTTTATTAAGCAATTTATTCAAGAGTGATTGGAGGGCTTGAAGAATTTCAGTTACTTTGGAGAAAAATCAAGGGCTTTTGGCTTGATAATGTTTGTGGTAAAATTGCTAGGGATTCAGTGGACTGGGCTCAATCTAGGTTTTGTGACTGGGCCTGACCTGTTATTCTTGTTTTGATTATTATTATTCTCAGACTCAAAACATTGCATTTGTTATATATAAATTTTTGCAAAACTTGGAAGATAATGATGATTCTATGTTATTACTATTATGAAATGGTCTCATGAATTTATTCTCACACTCAAAAAATTGCATAGTGCCAGATATAATTTTCGTATGGAAAATGTTGAAGTGACATTGAAATTGACACCAATTCACACATTGCTGATGTGGATGTATGTATGGAGCCATAGATGTTTTTCATCAAGATACGGTGAAAAGCATCTATGGTTCTATGCTGAGTTGCTAACCTCCACATCAGCGATGTGTGAATCGATGTCAATTTAAATGTTACTTCAACCTACATGATACCATACTAATGGAAACATATTGAGTGAATTTAATGATCTCCAACACTAATGAGTCTATATTAAATGGAGAAGAAGAGTAACAGTCCAACAATCAACGAGTGGCGAGGAGGAGACATAGGGAGTTGTTTAGTTTAAACAAATGCATGATATTGGTGGAAATAGTTCTATTCATCTCTATAGGTTATGGGGGGGTTTTTGAAATTTTCATGGGAGTCTTGAATAGTAGCATTCAATTGTAGATTATTGTACCCTAAAACTAGGGTGTCAAAGGACAAGTAGGATCAACCTAAAATGGGTGTAAACACAGCTATTGACCCATTTAATAATTGGGCTAGGCCTTGGAAAAGGTTCATGCCTGAGCTCGACTTGCTTATAACCGAGCTATTGAGTTTAGTCCCACATCGAACACTCATTGCTTTGTCTCTCTCCTTATAAGTTCTTGAGCCTCTCCACTCATTATCAATTGGTTTTGAGTTGGAACCCCAAATTTATCATGGTATCAAAGCAAGCCTTTCTCTCCGCCACGTCATCCAGTTCATATCTCCACGTGCTTTGACTCAGTTTGGCTGACACGTATGGGGGCGTATTGAATTTAGTCCGACATCAGACACTCATTGCCTTGTCTTTCTCCTTAGAATCTCCTTACCCTCTCCACCTATTGCCAACTTGTTTTGAGTTGGACGCACAAACTTATCAAGATTGCATTTGGCTAATTTTCAATCTAGTACGCAAGCCCCTTGGACTCCAAGTGCCACATGGTACACACTTTGTGAATGTTTGTCCCACATTTTGGTATGTATACGCACGCATTTCTTACACGACAACTATTTTAGTAGGGGGTACATCAGTTAAGTTTGTGACACACATGAAAGTGTCGAAGATCTATTTCCTCAAGTATCTGTAGGCGCTAATTTTCATACTAGTACTCTCAGTAACTAAGGTTTGTAATTAGCACTCTCTTTTATAATAAGATATATATTTTGTAAGCGGGGGCATGGTAGGTAGAGGAGTTAGGTGCTAAATTATAAAAAGCAAGCTATCTCGCTCTCAAAGGTAGAGACCTAGTCGAGACAGGAGGCTTCATGCATGTATATCACCAACATTTAGTAAATTTGGCCATCATGGTTGCAACTGAGCACTACATGAAAACTGGAAACTTAGACGGACCAAGGCCCACAAATTTTTTAAACCGAATTTCGACGACCCAGGGCCATTAAAAATTTTTACGTTCCCCAAATTCGACAGCTTAGAGCCATCAAATTTCTCCTATCCTCCAATAATTTGACATTTAGACCCGTTGAAAAAAAAAACATATATATATATGGGTCCCGTTCGGCACCCTAAGTTTTAGCACACACTTTAACAAACGCGTTTTGTCCTACATGGGTTAGAAGTTTCGGAATGGGCTGATTTTTGGTGAGGATGATCTCTATTGTGAGGAGATCATCCTCACCAAAAATCAGCTCATTCCAAAACTTCTAACCCCATCAAAAATGATTTACAAAAAATGGACGGTCCACAATTTTTCAACCTATAAACATGGGGCTAAACATTTCGGAATGGGCTGATTTTTGGGGGAGGATGATCTTCTAATCATAGAGATCATCCTCACCAAAAATCAGCCCATTCCAAAACTTCTAACCCATGTAAGACAAAAAACGTTTGTTAAAGTGTGTGGTAAAACTTAGGGTGCTGAACATTTCCCTATATATATATGGGGGGCGTTCAATGGCCAACTTTTTGGCAAAACATTTTTCAAAACATGAGTTAGAGGTTTTGGAATGGGCTGATTTTTGGTGAGGATGATCTCTACGGTAAGGAGATCATCCTCACAAAAATCAGCCCATTCCAAAACTTCTAACCCCATCAAAAACAGTTTACAAAAAATGGACGGTCCACGATTTTTCAGCTTGTAAACATGGGTTAGAAGTTTTGTAATGGGCTGATTTTTGGTGAGGATGATCTCCTCGCCGTAGAGATCATCCTCACCAAAAATCAGCCCATTCCAAAACTTCTAACTCATGTTTTGAAAAATGTTTTGCCAAAAAGTTGGCCATTGAACACTATATATATATAGTGTAGCGTTCAATGGCCAACTTTTTGGCAAAACATTTTTCAAAACATGAGTTAGAAGTTTTGGAATGGGCTGATTTTTGGTGAGGATGATCTCTACGGCGAGGAGATCATCCTCACCAAAAATCAGCTCATTACAAAACTTCTAACCCATGTTTACAAGCTGAAAAATCGTGGACCGTCCATTTTTTGTAAACTGTTTTTGATGGGGTTAGAAGTTTTGGAATGGGCTGATTTTTGGTGATGATGATCTCCTCACCGTAGAGATCATCCTCACCAAAAATCAGCTCATTCCAAAACTTCTAACTCATGTTTTGCTAAAAAGTTTGCCATTGAACGTGACCCATATATATATATATATATATGGGCCATTTTCACGTTGTGGAGTGATGGACAATGTTCTTGAATATCTCTCTTCTTTTCTCTTGTCGTTCTACACTATTTTACCGTTACTCTTATAGCACTGACATGCTACCTACTAACCATCTTGGGTGTGGTGCAAATCTCAATGCAAATACAACTGTCCGGATGGATTACTTTTGGCAAGGATAACATGGTGAGGACAGATTACTATGTGGTTGGATTGTCCAATTTGATCTCCATGTATGTAGCGGCACCAATAGATGTATGGCGTGGATGCATTCCCTAAGCCTTATTTTACAGTTCAAGTTTTTCTTTGATTTTGAAGGTGCGCACTATAGAGATGTGTGTCATTCCTTCTTTTTTTCCATTGATTGCATGTTGGTTGGCTTGGTACATCTCGCAAGGCCTTCGATTTGAGGGTTGTTGAGATGCCTGAATATGCTGTGTTTGTTGTCATTGTTAAGTGGACCATCCAACAATATTTTAGGATTCCTGCCCTAACTATTATACAAATCAGTGGTTTCTTGTGTCAAAGTTCGTTATTCTCTCTATGTCGTCCTCCTCTCCTCGTTTTGTCGAACTTAAGCTAATGATGTCAATTGCTGCAATATAATTTTCGTTGGCATTCGTTAGCTTGCTATATGATATATATATCCACTATCCTATGTCCCAAGTCCACCCTTGTTGAAGCCCACGCAACCTAAATCACAACTTCTACCCCCGACCGAAAGACGGAGGAGTTGATTACAAGGAAATTCAAGCTTGAAACATGAATTGATCAGCCTCATTATCTTTGTGTGATTTAAGTCTAGCACACCCTTGTAACAACGGATGAACCTCTAGCCACAATCCGTAATTTAACAAGCTCTTGTTAGAGCCAATGCCCCAAGTAGGCTTGTTTTCTGTTGGGGCTTTAGATAGCTTGGGTTATTTTTCTTTTATATCCATGAAGGTTGACAAATTACAAATAAGATTTTTTGTATGAAATTGTTTTGCTAGACAAACGTGATTATTGGTCAGTAATTAGTAGGGAAGACAGGTTTTGAACCCAATTGAGCGAAATGTTGCTTCAAACTTTAACCAGCTTAGCAAGTTGGCACCATGAACTTGGTGTGAAATATCTTAATTAACAATGGTGAAAGTGGGTTTTGTTTGAGGTTTTCAGAGTTCCCAATTGAGCGAAATGTTGCCTCAAACATTGCTTAGGCCAATATTTACTATGTAATTTTAAAAAGAATAATATTTCTTAGTGTTTGATGTTTTCCTCACCCCTATTTCTTCTCGTGATTGGGCATTTGTTGTGCAAGAGGGCAATGTTGCATTGCTATGGGCATGCGGCAAAGATTAATACGGCAAATTTATAGCGTCGAATTCTATTAATTTTTAAGAACAAGATTCGTGGACTTGGTACGTGGTAGGGCAATACCTCATTGACTTGATTGGTTCTTGGTAATGTTCAATCTCGAATGAGAATCATTATTCCTTAAGGAGTGTGAAGAAAAGCCGATACTTCTTGCACAAGTTGAAATTTGGAAATCGTGGGGTGGAAGAATTAAACTTCCAATTTATAAGATGTTTGATGTGAAAAGCTGCACCCCACCCCCTTCTCTTCCCTAGCCAATGTCAAGTAGTAAGAACGTCTCAAGAGTTAAAAATAGGATCGTGAACGAAGACAGTCTCATTTTTAACCTCACCAAAAACTTTACCACATTCTTTAGGTTTAATGGTCGAAAAAGGTAGAAGCTTTAGGTCAAAGATGAAGGTAAAAAACCAACAAGTGTTGGGCGTAGTGGTCAACCCTCCATTCAAAAAGAGAGAGGTATCAAATTCAAGCCTACTCATTGGGCACCTATAGAAATTTATTCCAGCTTATCTGGTATGTGTGGTTTGTGGGAGAACTACATGTACCTGGAGGATTTGGGTGAGATATAGTGTTCTAAGAGGTCAATTACCTCACCCCTACTAATTGGGCCCACAAGTCATAAAATAATAACAGTTCGGTATAAACATTTTTACCCTAGAAGTTGATTTTATTTTATTTTTAAACTTTATAAGTTAAGCCCTTTTTCGTTTACTCTCTCTTATTGTTGATAATCGGTTTACTTTCTCAGGTTACTTATATTCTAAATATATTTTGTAATGATGCAACATAGACTTAACCTACCCTAATTTGTCTGATAACATCAACCTAACCCATCGATGTATCGTTTTTATATTTTCTTCTTCCTTAAGCTATTGTGTTGTAAGGTAGGGGAAGTTGTTGCCTCACTGGTACATTATCATATTTCCATTTTAATTGATGGTTTAATCTAAATCTACTTTTCTTTGGTTCTATGTTGTCTTAAAATGCACATAAAATTGGTTCAATGGGAGACTAACAAAAGCCACCAACTCTTGCAATTGTTGCTATTTGAAGAAACAAAACAAATTAAAATTTTCCGTTTTTATTTTTAATATTAGGGCTATCAATGGACCGGATCATATCCAAATTCTGATCTGTTTTTGATAACTTTGGGTATGCATCAAGAATTTTGGTTTTGATAAGGATCCAATTTGCATCGGTTTTGGGTCAATTATGTCCCGATCTGATAAGACATCTATTTGTTAAAATGTGAAAAAAAAAAACATGTAAATTAAATATTTTGTTTAAGGGGATTCCTTGTGGACTTAGGAAAAACGACTCGTATATAAAATAGGCAATTCCGGTCATTAAAATATCTTGAGGATTTTGTGTATCCCTAAGATAAATCGTTCATTTTCGTGTTCAAAGATTAGGGTTACACATTTTTATGTAGGTCATTTTTCACAAGTACAAGGATCCCAACCCTTCATTTTAATATGAAGAATATCTATATTTTGTATATCCCAACAGACCAGTCTGATTACTATCAAATCAAGTTTGGATCTTAGTATTGATATCCAATAAAAATTCCAATCAAACTTGTTTCCGAATGTTTGATCCCATTTTTATCAAATCAATTTTGGGCTCGAACTCAATACTAACCTTATTGGATTGGTTCCAAATTGACTTTAATCCAATCCGGACCCTTGTTAGCAATTCGGAATATGGCAAAAAATTGATTAATGAAAATTTCGGGTTGTATTCAACATTGGATTGCAAAAATCCAATCTAAAATTTGACAAATGAAATATATGCGGCATATACTTCATATGTGTATTATTCGTTTCATTTTAAAATTTCGCCCATATGACAATGATGGTTATGGTGAAGGTGAAGTGATGATAATAATGATGGTGCTGATAATGAGAACATTGAGGTTATTGGTCTATTGATTTAAAAAGAAGACCAAAGTCAATGGACAAATCATTAATTTGAAAAATTAATGTGTAATCTCAAATAAATGTAGAGGGTCGTGTCATTATTTTTTTAAAGATAAAAGGAAAAAATTTCATGTAAAAATGTGGATTCCTCTAAAATTTTGAAGTATGATCACTTCAAAGTCGACTTGTGTTGCACATCACAACTTATAAGTTAATACTTTGCAACATACAACACGTTATAGTAGCATTTTTTTTTCCATTGAGATTTATAAAAATTCGTAAAAAACTACGTTTTATTCTTTTTAAACTTAAAATCAGTGAATTATTTAAAACAATTCAATAATCCCGAGAATAATATTTTAATTTAAAAAAATTCGTGAATTTTTCAAGAATTAAACAAGAGATTGCTAACAAGGATCTGGACCCGATCCATTAACAGCCCTATTCCAACCATTTCATAACCATGTGTTTAATAATGAGATGGTCAAAAATATAGGTAAATTAAGACAAATGATTTTTTTAAAGATTTTATTTTTATTTTTTTAAATTCTATTGTCCTAAGCCATTTGAGCAATGGAACTACATTGGGGAATTTTAAAAACACCTCCTATAAAATTGGTGATATTAGATTTACCTCCTCGTAAAATGTAAGATTAGGTTGGCCCTTGATTATAAGTCAACGTTATTTTTTCTTGATGAATTAACATTGAAAATTTTGATATTTTCAAATTTATTTAATAATTTAAATGGATAAAGAGCATTTTGAAAAAAATTCAAAATTTCCCCGCTAAATCATCAATAAACCACAATGTTGGCATATCGTCTTATAGTCAAGGAGTAAGTCTAATCATGCATTTTGCGGGGGGGTAAATCTAATATCATTAATTTTACAGGGATTTTAAAATATCCAAATAAATTCCCTAGGCATTCCCGTTGGTAATCGATCCTTTTGAAAACCGTGTATATTTCTCTAACTATATCCGCCGTTTGTTGACGACAACGTTGGACGGTAGAAAAGACTTAAAAAAGAAAAAAGAAAAAGAGAGCAATAGTGTTTTGTGACATGTGAACAAGCTGTGCTCTCTATCCGATTTTGAAAAGAAGATGGCACATGCTCCAACGTGTACTTTGTTTCAAATTTCCTCTAGAAGCCTTTTGTGGAATTCGGAGTGTACCTACCTGACATAGTTTAAAGAACTCGGCCAGTCCCGAGTCAGATCGGAAAGTCATAACTGAAAATCTATTCTTACCTCGACTCGTCCTATTGATTGAGTCGTAAATTTCAGTTTTTTATTTTAACAAAATTCGGTATTTTCAGGTGATTTGGACCTGGCCATGCGGGCACCTTAAGCAATTCTCTACTACGAGTAATCGAGATCTTCTGTGTCGAATAATGGACATGGTTAAGGGGGCAATCCATGGTTGCACGAGTTGCTTCCCAAGCATTTTATTGAACAAGCTCTCTCATGAGAATTAAGGTAAGATGAAACCTACCATGTTGTGCGAGTAATCATGATTGATAGCCTAACACTGCTCAATTCTAATGCTCACCTGATAAATTAGAAAATGTAAGCAAGGCAACGTACGCGCATTAATAAGAGGTAGGCCAAAATCGATTATGCATTTGTAGAATACCAACATATGCTTGAGAGGTTGTTAGAACTTGACCTTGAAAAATAATGTTCTTTAGCTTAAACTCTACCAAAATTTCTTTTATATTTTTATTGTCAAAGTTTTCGTATGAGGTGACTACCATTGAAGCATTTGCTGGAACATAACAAAGACGAAGAGATGGAGTAAAAGGGAGTGAGACAATGAAAAACTCACTCACACTTTGTGTTTTTCATGAAAAATGTCCTTAATGCGCTCATTTTCAACTCGTTATGGGCATGTAAAACAATTTTTTTTCTAAATATTTAAAAATCCTATTTTATTTTACTTCTCCAAACATCCTTGTTTTTGAGATTTCAATGTTGAAGTAGATAGAATCTTAAGGTTGAAGATGAAATAGGCCTTTGCATATTTAAAACTCTATTGTGATTGAGACAACTTGATTGAGTCATCTTCATCTGGGAGACACATAGATCTCTTCGGGATAATTAACTTCTAGTATTTTTATTATAATTAAGTATATTTATTTTAATTTAAATATTTTCTTACATAAATTAGTATTTTGTGATTGATCATCTATTAATTTTATTTCTGGTTGTAGTGATTTAATGCAAAGAGTAACGCTGGAGTGACCTCAAGTTTGGACTTCATATCGCACATCTTGACATGAAAGTGGATAGCAACCATAAATGCTTTTCAGTCGTATCTTGAGAAAAGCATCTATGACTACCACATACTTTAACATTAGGGTGTGTGATGTGATGTCCAATCAACTCGATTTCTGTGGATGCCTGGCTCAGATGAAAAATCAAATTAGAGAACTTTGTGGTTTATCTTATTTTTTTTGTTACTTTACACGTTAATTCGCCTCTATCGTTTGTTTAATCGAATTAAAATATTAAAAAAAAAAAAAAAGTCTAAGAAATCTAAAATAATTAATGTTTCATTTCGTATCCTTATTTTTCAACTTAAAAATAAGATATATTAAAATATTTCTCAAATAATATTGAGTGTCAGGGATCTAATATCAGTGAGTCGTGCTGGGGTGACACAGGATTTACTATGATTCTCACAATTCTAACGTGGACATGTATACATAATTGTAGATGATTTTTACTTGTATCGTGAGGAAACACATCTATGGTTATGTGCACATCCCACGTTAGATTTGTGAGAATCGTAGTAAATACTTTGTGTCGTTTTAGCATTTTTCAATATCATTTGATAAAAAAAATTAACACTTTTGTATTGGAACTAATAAAATATTATCCATTTGGACAAAACATATAAAAATATATAGATATCTACCACATCTTTAAATAAAATACAAAACTTATATATTTTTATCACATATTGTAAGATTGGTAAGTCACCCTATCATATGGCCTCACATGATACATTTCATCTACATGTACGAAGTTTATGTGTGTATTACGTGTCAAATCAGATTTAATCCAATTTTGGATTCGATTTCATTTTCATCCTATCTTTATTAGATTGGTCTCAAATTAATCCAATCCAATTCAATCCAATCAAATTCAATCCAATGACAATATTGCTTCGGGGTGTCAATGGGTCAGTTCTGATCCTATTTTTATAAGGAAATTAACTCAAATCGTTAACTTTTCTCAATTATATTTTGCATCTATTCTAATTCTCAAATTAATGGAATCAGATTTGAAACCATCAAAAATTTTATTTAAACAGTTTCAATTATTGATTTTTATTTTGACTCGCAATTTGTTGATTCGAAGCAATCCGACTCGATTACTCCTACTCACATTAACAGGTTTGGTTCGGGTCAATTTCGCTTCAAGTGATGCCTTGTAAATAGGGATATGTTCGGTATTCTAGACCAACAAAATGCAAAGACCTAAAGAGTAAAGACCGCAGTCCATACTCCACAGTCTGACTGTTCTCACCACCAAACAAGAGAATTTGAAGAAGGTAGTGGGACCACCAAAACCACCAGACTGCGGCTTATATAGCGGTGCACGACAAACGGCCGTCCCACTCACACACAGTTCGACCGTTAGAAAAAGCAGAAATCTTCTTGCCACGTCATCTTCCCGTTACTCTCATTTTGACGACAATCCAACGTGCCGCTTTATTTTCGGACTTAAAAGTAAGTAAGTTTCTTTTTTTCTGTACTAATCTGTAATTACTCTCTCTTTATCTCTCTTTTCTTTCTTTAATGGTAATTATTATTATTTTTTATTTTTTCCTTTTTTTTTGAAATATTAAAGCAGAGGGAACCTCAAGTACACAGTGGAGAGAGAGAAAGAGAGAGAGAGAGGCAGAGAAGAAGATATAGATCGATTCATCTTCAACAAATCTCTAATTTTTCTCTGTTTTTCAGTTCTAATTGTGTTTCTCAGAGAGAAACCATACTATTTTTTCTGTAAAAAATCGATTCTTTTGGGCGTTTTTGAAGAAACCCTAGCAATGTTCACTGAAGGACTTGATACTAGTGCTGTTAGATGGGCTAGAGAGGTAATATATCTTGATTTCTATTTAATTTTTTACTCGAATTTTTCTAATTTTTTAACTATTTCAATAATTGTTTGGTTGAATTTTGAATGTGAATTTTAAAAATCTGAAAATTTTAGGGTGTTAGCGGTGCTAAGAAGAGGGGAGTTCCAATTACTGATTCAAATCAAAGAATGTGGAGCGATCCGTTAACAAGAACACGTAATGGTGGTCGAGGAGGGTTCGGATTACCTCCTCCATCGAAGTTCAGAAGTGGGCATTTGCCATCTGGAGCGATTCCAGTGCGCAATTCTTTACCTGTTGATGTGGATGATAGTGGGTTTGGGTCCGATATGGACGAGACGACGGAATCAGAGGAGGATGATGAGGTATACGGAGGACGATACTCGCTTGATTCGTCTCCACAAGATGATTTAGAGCATCGAATTGGTAATGGTGGTCAGAGAAACACCACAACAATCTCAAGGCAACCGCGACGTTATGTTAGTGATAGTGTGCAATCTGATTTTAGTTCGTCGAGGGAGACGATTGGGTTGAGGCCGGAACGTGGGACCCGGGGACCGGGAGTTGGTGTTGGTGGTGGTGGAGGTAATACTTATCCAGCTGGACAGCATGATTATACTGATGATGAATTGTCGGATTCGGCTATGAGCTCGGAATTTACATCTACGCGCGTTGGAAGCACCAATGGCTCTGTGCCTCATAGAAGAACCTACATTTCCGAGGGCTATACGTCTAGTGTTCCTTCACATGTGAATGTGGAGATCACTGCCGAAAAGGTTTGTTGCCTTTATGTGTTTTGTTGATTTTGAGTATTGATGTGTGCACAATGTGTTGTATAATTTGATTGCTTAAATATGCATAATAGAGATAAATTATTATTATTTTTTCCTGGAAATTCAGGGCTAATTTAGTTGTCAAATTCAAATTTAGTTTGGGGTGGTTGATTAACTAGTTGCTCATAAATTGTGTTTCGGAATCACGGTCAGGTAAGGAAGGGCGATTTTGGAGACCTACGGAGACCCCAAATTTTCATTGGTCCACGTATAATGTGGGGTCTCCAAAATGGGGGTCTCAAAAAACGAACTCCAAGTAAAGTGTCCCATAGGAACAGTGTCTATGTGGCACTTTTTGGTTGAGTTTAAAACCCGGGGCTCTTAACCAAGCTATTTTCTACATGCACACAGCCCGATGTGTTTGATTTCCAACCAAAGCGCGCCACATAGACACTGTATGTTGCTATAGGATCGGAACACCATTTTGGATCGCAACTCTATGCTTGTTAGATATTGCTTAGAATCATTTAAAGATGTTATCATCATTATCAAACCTAATCCCAAGGATTTGGGATTGACTCAACGAATTATGTCCTCCAATCCATTTTTTCCTGAGCCACATCTTCTATTATTGAAAATGTGTTCATATCTGTTTTCACAATCTCAATTCAAGTTCTTTTGTGTCTTCCTCTAGCTCCTTTTTATTTTATAAGTAAAGATCATTTCATAAAAATCGGTCTAGAGGACTGACGATAAGAAACAATACAAGAAGAGGGAATCACGCTAATCGGACCGAATACAACAAACTTGCTCCCATCTAACCAGAAAATCATCAAAGAAGATTCCCTTAAACTCTTTAAAAACTTTACACTTGAAAAACAAAAAGCCCAACACCAGAATGTTCAACTTGAATATTTCGTCTAATTGGGGCTGTAATTGGTCTTTATTGAATATACCCAAGCATCTCAGTCGATTTTCTCATAGTTTATCACCTATTGGAGGTAATCCTACATTTTCTCAAATGGTTTTTCTTTCTTTCTCTAATTTTATCTTTCCTAGGATTATCTATCGATATAATATATTATGATAAGTATGAACACAAATACATGGTTGATTTCTCTATTTACAGCACTCATATTCATATTTCCCTTTTATATTCTACTCATGCAATACTTAGCTGACTAGATTTTTTACAGGACTTCCGTGTAAGAGGTCTGCAGAATAAGAAGCTTTGTGATAATGCTGATGGCCCCAGTGCACCGCCATTATGTGGCTCTGATCAGGCAGCCAACGAAGTTGATGAGCAATCTCAGCACTCCAAAGCAAATGGCACACCGTGTACTGCTGCTTCAAATGGTTCCTCAACTAGAAAGGTGCCGACCACCCCTGGGAACACAGCTTCTGGGGTTGGTGCTCATAATAATACTGGGAACAAGATTCCTAACCAGTACGTAAGGTTTGTATGGTCTAGTGCCAGCAGATTCGTATTGCAAATACACACATTACTGGTTTATTGTGAATGAGCAAATATACTGCCTCCATCATTTTTGACAGGACAACAGTTGGTATGGAAGCTACTGTATCTTCAGGTTCATTACCAGCTCGTCTCCCCACATTCCATGCAAGGTATGTTCTGACCATATCCTGTAAGTGGAATTTACCACAGTTCTTTTTTGTTACTAGAAGGTGGCATGTGCAAACGCACATCTCTGAAGGGCGTATTTGTCATTTAAAATATTAATTAAAGGATTGTTTCGAAGATTACATAGTTAAAAAAAGAGGATATTTTTGTCATTTTGAAAACTCGTGCAATTTTCATTTTTTTGGACCAAAATGGCCCTGATTATATTACGTTTAAATGTTAAGGTGAGGGCTTTTTGGAATCCAAATTTTGGTGTAGAACCACTTCTACTCCGTCTTCTCTCATTATAATAGTAAAGATATTTGGTTTCAGTAATACACCTGTCTCCTTGTGGCTAATTACAGAACTCACTTTATGTTTTTGGCTTTAATCTTGCTTCTTCATGAACTATTCTTACATGGGTTGTATATGGGATACACAGTGGGCAAGGTCCATGGTATGCTGTGCTTTCATATGATGCATGTGTTCGGCTTTGTCTTCACTCATGGGCCATGGGTTGCATGGAAGCTCCCATGTTTTTGGAGAATGAATGTGCACTGTTGAGAAATGCATTTGGGTGAGTTGAGTCATTTCTGTTCTGTTTTTTATGATTTGAAATTCATGATGCATTATCATAGAAGGAATGCCTTCTTATTATTTTTGTTTCTATGTGCCATTTGAAAGTTTAATTTGCTGGAACAGCCTGATTTATAGTTGTCACTCACAATAGTGCAATGTTTAACTACTTGTCTCCTGAAGGTTACATAAAAGGACGTTCCATAACTTATTTTATTTTCTTGTGATCAGAACGCCAATTCAAACTCTGATCATTGATTACTAGAATGACTGGAATTGCTGTGCTGCTAATGGCACCCCAATTTCTACTTATTATACCCCAATTTCTTAAATTATTTATCACGCCCTAATTAAAGATAAAACACACCATTCAAACACTACAAGCGCTTGGTTCAAGTTATTACGTCAACATTACAAAGTATTATAACATATTCAAACAACTTCAACAGTTGTTTACAATTAGGATTAGGCTCATATAAAACACTAAATCTGACAAATAGATGTCTAAACAAAAAGAGAGAGAGAGAGAGAGAGAGAGAGAGAGAGTTTCTATTTGCATCCCAACTTTTACTTATTGTCTGCCATTGGCTTATTTATTTTTATTTTTAATTGGAGTGTAATAAGTAAAAGTTGGGTGCCAATAGAAGCTCTCCAATTTAATTCCAAATGCCGACTGCAGGTTGTGCCTCATCATGTCACTTTAGCTTTATCTGTCTCTTGTAAATGGATGAAATATATGTCAACATAACAGTAGAAAACACAAGTGGGGACACTAGGAATCAAGCCAGAGAGGTAACATGGAGGATTTAACTTCTAATATGTTGGGTCCTTTTCTTGTGTAGTATCTGCAAACGAAAATCCTGTACCTTCACTTAATAGGAATAAGAAATAATTTACCAAAGTGGAAACAGAAAAAGAATGCACAAGTCTAGTAGTTTTTTGCTATCTCAGGACCAATTTCTATAGTTAAATATTTGGGGAGGTCAAATTGCTTAATTAGAAAAGAATCCCAGAATCCTGTGCTCCATCTCTACACTGTTAGAGTCTAGAGCATGCTTTATTCATTATGGTAGAACTTACCACAAAGAATAGGTATGTGGGACTTGATCTGTGCGTATTAGGCATCAAAATTGAGTGTGCGTAGTACTCCAATAGGGAAAGTCTACATATCTTTTATGCTCGCAAATAACTAACATGTCATTTCAATTGATTATTAAAGCATTCAGATTATGGAGACTTGATCCATGTGTTTTAACATGTAATAATTTGTTTTTTTCATCATTCTTTCTCATATTGCTTTAATTTCCCATGTTTCTATTATAGTCTACAGCATATATTATTACAATCAGAGGAAGAACTATTGGAAAAACGGTCATCAGATCTTGTCAGTGAGGGAGCAGCACCGAAGCCAAAGAAAACCATTGGAAAAATGAAGGTTCAAGGTACTGTTAAGACTTAAAAATCTAATTGTGAAACCTCCTCTTTGCCTCAGTTCTTAGTAAGAGGAGTTATGAAAACTGCTATATTTGACATAAGTTTTTTTTTAAAATGCAGTTCGTAAAGTGAAATTGTCTCTGGACCCACCTACCGGCTGCAGTTTTTCATCTTTAAAACCACCAACTATAAAAATGGACTCTCTTCGGTACCGTTTTTCCAATTTACGGTCAACTCTCTCTTCTGGATGTGAAGCAATTCGGAAAGTTCGTGTAGTACCTCGAATACCTCCCAATGGTTCTTTTTCGAGACATAGCTTGGCATATGTTCAAGCTAGCACTCAGTATATAAAAGAAGTTTCTGGACTACTAAAAGTTGGTGTGACAACTCTACGCAGCAGTTCGTCTTCATATGATGTAGCACAAGGTAAACTTAACCTCATCTTCAATGGGTGCTTGACTGTGTTGTCCATGATACATTCATCATGGCCTGTGTTACCGCCTTCACTGATATAGTGCCAAACTTTGAACCGGTACAAACCGAAACAATTCTAGGTTCAGTTCGTAGTGGGTTCATCAAAAACAACAAACCAGACGAACCCCCATGTTTTAGTGAATTTTAGAGATGCCCCAATGATTTGGTGAAATAACCCTTATTTTGAAAATCCCAAGATTTGGTCAAATATTAAGTATACCCCTTTGTTTTCGAACTAATGATATGCCCCCTTTGACCTGAGTCTTCTTCTATGTGATTAATAGAAATGACTTAAATATCCTCTACGAACTACCTCAATGAACCGGGTTCGTCCAAGGGTGACGAACCATGAACTCGAATTCAAACCAAGCGAACCAACAAACTATGTGATTCCGACATGCATTGAACGCTTATTTTGTTATGTATTTTTTTGCCTTAAGGTGATTTGATAAATCTTTTCAGAGACATACTCCTATCTATTGAGACTGAAAAGTTCAACTGAAGAAGATGCCATTCGAATGCAACCTGGATCTGGTGAAACTCATGTTTTGTATGTATTCTTATCCATGTTTTTGTTCACTATAACAGAGAGAGATTAATCTGTGTATCAAATTGACCTGCTTTTCTATTATGATACAGCTTTCCAGATAGTGTAGGTGATGATCTTATTATTGAAATAAAGGATTCAAAGGGAAATCATTATGGACGTGTACTTGCTCAGATGGCTACAATAACTGAGGACTCGGTAAGGATATTTAAATTCTCTAATATATATGAAGGCATAGATTGTTGTGTTAGGAGGCTTATATATGGGTTAAATGCAGGGTGACAAGCTTCGTTGGTGGTCTATTTATCGTGAGCCGGAGCATGAGCTTGTTGGAAAAATACAGCTCTATATAAACTATTCAACTAGTGCCGATGAAAATCTTAAGGTATGGGAACTAACCTTATTCTCTAAGTTTATTGGGTGATAATTGAATCTAAGTTGAACTCCTGTTTCTCCCTTGCGTATGCCATTGGTCAAATGTACTTATAGTCTACCTGATGGGTACCATAGGTTGTACCAAATGTACTTCCAGTCACCTGATGAGTATATCCTTATTCAGATCTGAATTTTATATCTGGATCCGATCAATTTACTTGATTCTGGTCGGATAATTTTGGACTGTTTAATTTTTTTTTTTCTATATTTCTTTTCTAATTACTATATAGTCAATTTTACCTTTATAATTCTATTATTTTATAAGAATTCTTGTTATATTGAAGTAGTAGAAAAAAATATAATTTTCAAAGCAATATATCATATCTAGGCGGATATAGGGACGGATATGTATCCGACTCAGGTCAAGGGACATCGACCCATATTCAACCCATATTTTTATTCGGATCTCCTCGAAGGGTCCAAATCCGCTAAATTCGGATCACTCAGATTTCAGATAAAATCTGACACATTTTATGCCCCACGACTCCCCCCTGGTCTGGTTTAATACTTCTGGTCACTATATGATATTTTGTGGGGATTGATGTTTTTTCAACCTTGTAATATTGTTACTTATCATCTCTTTGTCTTAATTCTTTTCCTTTTTTGTTCTTAGTGCGGTTCTGTTGCAGAAACTGTGGCATATGACTTGGTTTTAGAAGTTGCGATGAAAGTTCAGCATTTTAGACAAAGAAATTTGTTGCTGCATGGCCCATGGAAGTGGTTACTGACTGAATTCGCATCTTACTATGGGGTTTCAGATGCATACACGAAACTAAGGTATTGGCATTCTGTTTAGCTGTGGAACTTGTTCGAGCTAAACTTGTTACTCCCGATTACCTATTCCTTAGGTAATTTTCAATGGGTAATGATGTTTCAAGTGTATAATGTTTGACAGATACCTTTCTTATGTGATGGATGTGGCTACACCTTCAGCTGACTGTCTTGTTTTGGTGCACGATTTGCTACTACCCGTAATTATGAAGGGCAATGCTAAGAAAACATTGAGTCATCAAGAGGTATGTGCTTGCAACTAGATTTTTCTGCTGAAGTTACCTTCATATCATCATCAAATATTGGATATGCTAAATGTATTCGATTCTAAGGTGGTTCTACCCTTTTCTCCAAACCTAACCATAATTGCAAAAATGCTATAATTTCAAATCTTTAACCGAACTAGCTTTTTCCACCAACCTTAGAATCGAATAAATCTAGTTTGTCCTGCTAGACCCAAATAAGTGGAGACCTAAATAATTACAAAATTTTCGTTGGGATCTGTGACTGTTGGCTTTATTTGCATCCCGCATTAAAGGGGTTGTCATAAATTGTGGATATTGTACTTTTGTACCACACTTTTGCCTCTTCTCATTACACATGAATTATCTTAATCAAGCCTCTGCGAGTGTTCATAATTTTCTTTCTTTGAGTTGGTAGTTCTTATTTTGTTGAAAATCTACTAAAGCACAGTATGAATGATTGGTTTACCCAGAACCGCATATTGGGAGAAATTGAGGAACAAATTGAGCAGATTCTTGCTTTGGTTTTTGAAAACTACAAGTCTTTGGATGAATCGGTGTCGTCTGGAATGATGGATGTTTTTAGGCCTGCAATTGGATCTCCAGCTCCTGCTTTGGCACCTGCTGTAAAGCTTTACACTCTTCTTCACGATATACTATCTCCAGAGGCACAGTTGAAATTATGCAGCTGTTTCCAGGTTAAAAACTGTTTTTATTTTTAAAATTTTCTTAAATGATGCTTGTTTCAATCTGTTTGACGTGAACCTGTGTCTCTCAAGGCCGCAGCAAAAAAGAGATCAAGAAGGCACTTGGCTGAAACAGATGAATATGTTACCAGCAACAGTGAAGGCACATTGATGGATGCTATGATTCTTTCTACTGCTTATCAGAAGATGAAATCTCTTTGTTTGAATATCAGGAATGAAGTTTTTACTGATATAGAGATTCACAATCACCATGTGCTTCCGAGGTACAATAGTTCATATCACGTGGAGAGTCTAGTGAGATGATAGTGTGTGAGCTGTAGTTGAGGGTTTTTTTTTTTGTTGTTGTTGTGTTTGAAGATATCAATCATCATATTGACTACAAGGCTGAAATCCATTCCTTATTGGGTCCAACTAAACCATACAACCATGCCCACCAAGCCTCATGAGTCAGTTGATACATGGGTCTTTGGGCCCACGATCCACAATAAATATAGTTTTTTACCCTGTTAGGTCCATCCACATTAGATTTCTAATTTGGTTGCCATGATCCTATAGTTACAGTACATAATTTCTATAACTTTTAGTCCATGTCAAGTTTCTTTATAAATGATGAGGATGTGCTTGGTAAGAAAGATATGACACATGCCTTGACTGAATATATGGCTCAAGATCGAATTCCTTGGGAAAAATAGGATTCATTTTGTTGACTACTAGATTTTGGATGAGGCATAGATGATGATGAAGTTTCTATTTTGAGTTTGTTTACCTTTTAATTTGTATGAAGTTTAGGTGTGACTCCTTACATACTTTTGAAATTGTTCTTTGTTGTAAACTTCTCTTAGTTTAAATTTGGAATTAATCTGAGAACATTAGTTGACATAGATAACACTTCAATCTTTTTGGAAATGATTGAAGAAGCATGATAACAACCTTCATCGTTGTCGTCACCATCAAAGCCCTATCCTAAGTAGCTGGGTTCAACTGATCAAATATGTTCTGAGCTTTCAGCTTCAACATCTTAACATTAGATCAACACATTGGGGCTGTTTTCTCTAGTTTTGACTTGGAATCTAACACTAATCCTAATTACGCCCTTGATCTTCTACCCTATACCCATTCCAATGTCAAATCTCAACCCAAACCTCCATACATTGTTGAAGCTGCTGGCTTGGTAAGTTGGTAAAGTCCGCGAGTAGTACCAATGCCCTCCTTCACTTGCTTGCACTTTTATAAATGATTAGGTATCAAAGGTTGCCTATGTCAACTTCGGTATCACAGTTGCTGTTCAACATCTTTTATTGGTTAAGCTGATTAAAAATTACCTTGAAGTTATACGAGAATAGAGAAAGGGAGTGGGGGTTTATGAGTTTATCCCTAGCAAAATTCTGAACCTATGTTACCTGATTCGTGGGTTCGTTCAGTTTGAATTCCGGTTCGCAGTTCATGGTTTACCAATCGAGAATGAACCCGGTTTGTAGGGGTAGACAGAGATGAGGGCATTTGAAGGTTGAAGTGATGAGTAGGATAAAAAAAATAGAGATTGAAGATGGGAGATTTTGGTGAGAAAAAGTCAAGCTTTTTTTATATTTATAAGTTGAAGATGAGGGTATTTAATCATTTTCCAACAGTCTAATAATAAATACCAAGGTCAAAGGGGCATGCTATCAGTTTGAAATTTTAGGGGGATATCTTAAATATTTTCAAACATGTGGATGGGCATGTAAAATAAAAAAAAGGTAAAATGCAGTTGGTTTGGTTCACTGCATTTCACAAACCAACTGTGAACTGTACCGTGAACTAGTTCGGTTCGAACCTGCTCGCGGTTCAGTTCCTTACCAACGAATTGGGTAGCCCTGTTCTGAACAAGTAATTCTTCCATATTTTGTTTTAGAGGTTCTAATAATATAATTATCCTATTTTCCCAGGACCTATGCAAACTCTTCCATAGTTCATGGGCATAGCCACACTTTGTCGGTCTTACATGCTTGCTTTGTCTTTTGGCTAGTGATTTGTTAGGCTACTTAACCAATTCTATGTGCAATTTTATCATTGACGCATGCTCGGTTATCCTCTTTTGCAGTTTTATAGACCTCCCAAATATTTCTTCATCCATATACAGTGTAGAACTTTGCAATAGATTGCGAGCATTCCTTGTTGCATGCCCTCCAACAGGCCCCTCACCTTCTGTAGTCGATCTTGTAATTGCAACAGCAGATTTTCAAAGGGATCTAGCTAGCTGGAACATTAAGTAATTACTCTCTCATGATGTTATTCCTTGTTCAGATTATTGGTTTAGTAGTTTTTTTTTTTACGTTTCGTAATCCAGGGCTTATATTTCTTACGCTTTTCTCAGTCCTGTCAAAGGAGGAATCGATGCAAAAGAGTTGTTCCACTTGTACATCATTCTTTGGATTCAAGATAAGCGTCTCTCTCTACTCGAGTCTTGCAAATTAGATAAGGTAAAAATCATACGCTGCCTTGCAAATTGTTGTTTTCGTATCATTTGAAAGTCTAAATTTTGAAGGAAAGGTGTGCATGCTTAGAGAGTTTGCTATTATCACAACTACAAAAAAAGGGTCAACAGAAACTCATAAGTAAAAGTTGGGGTGCCAATAGAAACTCTCCCTCTCTCTCACTCATTCTTTATTTTTTTTAGATTTCTATTTGTTAGATTTAGGATCTTATATGGCCTAACCCTAATTGTAAACAACTGCTTTGTAATGTTGAAATAATAATAACTTGAACAAAACTTTTGTAATGTTTGAATGGTGTCTTTTAATCTTTAATTAGGGCGTGATAAATAATTTAAAAAATTGGGGTGTAATAAGTAAAAGTTGGGGCGCCAATAGCAGCTCTCCTAAACTACTGCTAGCTAATTGTACTTGTGGTTTCCTCTTCGAACATAAGCTATTTAGTTGTGATAATTTTCTCTTTAGCAGTAGAAATGTATGTGGATATTGATACGGAAAAATACATTTAGAGCTTTCAGCTTTGGCAATATTTTAGAACTGTTCAGCTTTCATCTTAATCGTAATTTGGAAGGAATTTTTAATGCAGCCCCCAACTTTTATGACCATTTCTCTTTATCTTTAGTTATTCCCTTTAACTTTGCGATTGTAGAAATTAATTGAAGTCATTGACTTGCAGGTGAAGTGGTCGGGAGTCAGAACACAACATTCTACTACTCCATTTGTGGATGATATGTATGATCGGCTGGCAGAAACCTTGAATGAATACGAGATTATCATTTTCCGCTGGCCAGAATATATTTTTGTTCTGGAAAATGTACGTTCAAATATGAGGATCTTTATTATCAATTCATCTTTTAGTAGTTATATGCATATATGGGTCTTATTACTAGATATTAATTGAATTGAATAGCAGGCGATATGCACATAAAGGTTGGAAAAAAAGTGATGGTTCCGATCGATATAGATCTCCCAGGTCAAAAGTGACCGTCTGACACACACACACACACACACACACACACACTCACCCCTATATATATATGGGAACGGATCAAGGGACATATGTAAAAACAATGTAACATTAATAAATTTTCAAAATATGGACTAGAAGTTTTGGATTGAGCTGATTTTTTGTGAGGATGATCTTTATGATGTGAAGATCATCCAAAAAAAAAAAAAATCAGTCCAATCTGAAACTTCTAACCCCATTAAAAGTGATTTAGAATGTGGACCGTCCATTTTTTGCCAATAATTTGTAAATCACTTTTGATGGATTTAGAAGTTTCAGATTGAGTTTGTGAGGATGATCTTCTCATCATAGTGACCATCCTCGCAAAAAATCAGCTCAATCCAAAACCTCTAACCCATATTTTGAAAAACCATTGTTTTTACATATGTTTTTACCTATGTCCCATGAACTGCCCCCTATATATATATATATAGGGTGGCGTTCAATGGCCAACTTTTTGGCAAAACATTTTTCAAAACATGAGTTAGAATTGGAATGGGCTGATTTTGGTGAGGATGATCTCTACGGTGAGGAGATCATCATCACCAAAAATCAGCCCATTCCAAAACTTCTAACTCATGTTTTGAAAAATGTTTTGCCAAAAAGTTGGCCCTTGAACGTGACCCATATATATATATATAAGAGGGTCATGAGCTGAACAGGGGTACAATAATACGTAACTCCCCGGAGCAGGCAAATCCTGCACTTATCACTCCCCTTCACCCAAAGGGTGTTAAGAATCGAACCCATGACCTATATGAACCTCTTGCTCCGATACCATGTTAACCAACCAATTCTCGAAAAAACCTCTTTGTTGGAAAAGGGGAGAACTATGAATGTAAGAGGGTCATAGGCTTAACTGGGGTATGACACACCTGAGAGTGGAGGAAATATACACTCAACACTCCCTCTCACCCGTAAGGGTGGAAAGAATCAAACCCATGATCTATACAAACCTAGCGCTTTGACACCATGTTAACCAACCAACTACTCCAAAAGCCCGATCTGTCGGAGAGGGGGAGAACTATGAATATAAGAGGGTCACAGGGATTAACTGGGGTATGACACATCAGAGAATGGAGGAATTTCTTGGGTCGTGTTGGAGGAATCTTGGGTTTGTCTTGTACCGTATTGGTCAAGATGGTCTTGGTTTTTTTCCTTTGACCAAAAAATGCCTCCAGATAGGATTTTAAACTATGAATGTAAACATCTCCTTTGATGCTTGTATATTATAGATTTTAAACCATTTTTCACTGGATCTGACACCTTAGGATTTGTTTGATCTGTTTATGTGGCAAATTTGTTAAAAGGCTATTGCAGATGTAGAGAAGGCAATCGTGGAGGCTTTGGAAAAGCAATATGCAGATGTTATATCACCATTGAAGGACAATCTGACACCTAAGAAATTTGGCCTCAAATACATACAAAAACTTGCTAACCGTTCCGTATGCGCCTACACTGTGCCCGAGGAGGTGAGCTGTTATGTCCAAGACTCTCTAACATTTCTGTTGTATATTCTTTTGACCTCAGAATTTGGTTTTGTTTTTTTAGTTGGGAATTCTTTTGAACTCCATGAAGAGGATGCTTGATGTGCTGCGACCGAGGATAGAAACTCAGTTGAAATCGTGGGGTTCTTGCATTCCCAATGGTGGAAGCGCAGTCCCTGGTGAGAGGCTCAGTGAAATAACAGTTATGCTGAGAACCAAGTTCAGAAACTACCTTCAAGCAGTTGTGGAGAAACTTGTAGAAAATGTGAGTACCCATCTGAAAATAATGCATTTTATTCCAAATTCTTAGGTCTTAAAATGGGTTGGGTTGGATTTGAGTCTATCCATATCTAGGTCTGGATTTTTTATTCGGATCTGTATCCAAATCCGACTCAGATCCTATTTTAGCTAAAACCATATCCGATCCATTTTGCTTTCACTAAAACCGGATCTGGATCTGGATCTAACCCAATCGAATTACTTGATTCGGGTCGGTTCAACTTTTTTTTTTGCTATATTTCTTTTCTAGTTGCTATATTATTTTATTTTACTATTATAATTCTTTTATTTTATAAGAATTCATGTTATATTAAAGTAGTAGAAAAAAAGATATTTTGAAAAACATAAAAACATAATTTTCAAAGTAATATATCATTCGGATCTAGGCAGATATAGGGATGGATACATATCTGACCTGGATCAATGGTTATCAATCCATATTTTGCCCATTTTTTATTCAGGTAAACTCTAAGGGTCCAAACCCATTAAATTCAGATCTGGATCACTCAGATTTTGGATAAAATTCGACACATTTTATGCCCTACAAATTCTCCGTTCATTACCACAAGTCATTTCCCAGAAAAATAATGCGATCAGTTCAGAAAGAAAACTTGAAAAAATGTTTTTAGTCGAGAAGAATTTATCTGTCAATCTATATGTATATGCCCTACTGTTACATGGGTCCAATATGAGCTACTTTGTCCAAAAATATGTATGTAAATTAATATTGGTGAAATTGAGAGGAACATTTACGGTTTGAGATATGCATTTGTTGTCCCACTTAAGGAATCATATATCTCCATTGAAAATGGGACGTCATTGGACAATTGTGACCATTGAATCTATAGTCCCTCGGACATCAGTAACTATGGCAATAGTCTAGAATGAAGATCCATGGATTCATAGTCACCAACTCGGAATACTGGTCTGAAACGGCAAGGGAAAACTTTGGAAAAGACAGGAGAGAAATGAGATTAAAATGGGAAAAAGGATAAATATGACAATAAATATATATATATATATATATTAAAATTATGAAAAAAAATGTAATATAAAATATATTTATAGACAAAATTAGAAATGGGTCAGGATCCCTTGACTCCTAAAAATGACTCATGAAAAAAACACATGATCCTAACCCTTTAAATGCAAAATCCAATGGTTGAGATTTATCCTCGGGATAAGTATCTCTGAGATTTGTGTGGTTAAGATACCCATAAATCTCGACCATTGAATTTTGTATTTAAAGGGTTGGGACCATGTGTTTTTTTCATGAGTCATTCTTAGGAGTCAACGGATCCCAACCCATTAGAAATAACCATAAGGCTATAAAAAAAATAATTTTTTTCTTTTAAAAAAAAAAGAAAGAATTTTTTTTTTTCCTTCTAAAAAAAATTGTTTTAATCATCAGAGTAACAGAATATGAGAATTTTTCGAAAAAAACAGTTTTTTGTTACTATCCATGGGTGTGATTACTTGACATTCGAGATATTGTATAGGATTTGTGGAGTTGTTGCCCCCAACCTCATGTGCAACCATGTATGGTAGTGATGTCCCTATTAATGATCTACTACCCTTATCAGTTTGCATGCACATACGTATTCTATGCTTTGAACTCTGATTGTATGATTTTGTGACTCTTAGATCAAATATTTCATTTTGCTAAAATTATCTATTATTTGATTCTATATATTGTCAGACAAGGGTGCAGAGTGCAACAAAACTGAAAAAGATCATCCAAGACTCGAAGGGGACCGTGGTTGAATCAGATGTTCGAAGTCGAATGCAGCCCTTGAAAGACCAGCTCACAAACACAATTGATCATCTCCATACTGTCTGTGAGACTCATGTCTTTATATCCATCTGCCGAGGCTATTGGGACCGAATGGGACACGTGAGTTGTATCTGATGCTTTCTTGAAATGTCATTATGCTTTGTATTTCTGAACATCTTAATTGTTTTTTTTTTTTTTTGGTTGCAGGATGTGCTAAATTTCTTGGAGAACAGGAAAGAGAACAGATCTTGGTATAAAGGCTCGCGAATTGCCGTTTCTGTGAGTAGTTCTTTCTGTGTTTTCTTGCAAAAATATTGAGTGAAAATAGTTCAAAAGGATCAAAGCTTTGAACTTGACTTAACTGGGGGTTGAGAAAAACATGCAACTGGTGTTCTATATAAGAAACCCGCTTCACCAAAAATCGACAAGATCACATTGATCATAATCACCAATGCATTATAGTTTTAAATATTTGGAAAATGTATGGTTAATGTTCAGCGTCCAAGCATTGGATGGTAATAGTCATCCTTACCATATCAGTTTGGGCATGCCTGCCTATGTACTACATGTGGCTCTTTGACTATATCTAGATTATAAAACACAACGGAGGACCCCACTCAGCTATAGTTTTGTAGGGTAAAGATTGAGACAAAGGAGTGGGGTCCACACAACCCTACTCTACCTTTCCTCTCCTCCCCCTTCAACTCATCTTTCCTCCCACCCCCCCTTTTTTAATTATACCCCTCTAACTTTACTATCTTTCCTCTTTTACCCTTTCTACCTAAACTGTAGTCTACATAAGAATACAACGGTGGATCCCACTCCTTTATCTTAAGATTTATACCCCGTAAACAACATATCTCGAGGACAGTTGTACCTCCTCATTTGTCTCCTCTCTTCTTCGCCTTTCCAAGAATAACCCCAATTTTATGGTCTTTTCTCTTCTATCCCTTTCCAAAAAGACCCTTACAACTTTCTATATTGCTTTTCCTCTTCCCCTCTTTTGCAATAATACCCTCCCAATTTATTGTTTTCCCTCTTTCACCCCCTAGGCCCCACAGACGGCACAAACAAATTCTAGTATATTGTAATGGCTGGCATCTGTTAAATTCTGTCTCCTGCCCGACTGTCTAGATGTCATATGTGGGTATGATTTTTATATACTGAATGGGGAAGTGTCGGAAGGTACTATCAGCCAATCAATGGGTTCATTGATGTGGGGGGGGGGGGGGGGGGGGGAAGAGTCAGCTTGATTGGATCATGAGTAGACTTTGAAAGAACTACCTTAAATCGTTTGTCCAATTAATTTGAATCACCCAATTGTGCTGATTTTTGTCTTGGAGGGAGATCTTGTTGATGGGGTTCATGATTGACTCGTTACTAGTAGTGCCATGACTCAAGGCGCAAAATCTCATCTCGAGACACTGTCTTTATCGGGACAAAAACCTTGACGTTCCAAAAAAATCCTGAAACAATGAAATATTTCATGATCAATGTTCTGTTCCAATCTCAGTTGTAACCAAAATGTCTCAGCCGATACATTTTACGAAACTTCAGACCATGCCAGGATTCTATCTCATGTTTCAGTAGATTATTTTTAGCAACTAATGATCGAGTGGTTTAAAATTTTGCAGGTTTTGGATGATTCCTTTGCATCACAGATGCAACAGTTACTCGGAAACGCACTACAAGATAAAGACTTGGAACCTCCAAGATCGATCATGGAAGTGCGTTCAATGCTCTGTAAGGACGCTGCGAATCACAAGGACTCGAACTACTACTATTAGATTTTGGCGAATATGTATGTTCGTGCAACAAATGTATCACTTTTCCAAAGTACAAGCTTGATAGCTATGCTTATAACCGTCGAGACGTGGGTCAGATGGCAATGACAAAATATCTTTGTTCCGGGGTTGGGGCTGGCGACATGGGTGTTAGTTATACAGCCTTTAAATAAGAGGCTCTACCAATTTTGCACAGTGAGAAAGCAACTCAGTTCAGCTTGATGAGGCCAGCTTCCTGTTGCAGTGTAATATATTTTTCCTAATATAATGTAGAAGAAATACTAAATTGCTCCTGTCATTTTTACTCAAAATATTTGAATTTGAATTTTCTTTTTTCCTTTTTTTTTTTTATAGATAAAAAAATATTAAATGAAAGACTTTATGGAAAATCCGAGAACTTAAAAAAAGTTGCACAAAATATAAGTGCCAAAAAATCAAAATAAACTCTTACATAGAGTGATCCTTTCCTTCAATAAACAATTTTTTTTTTTTTTTGGTTGAGGAAGATGAGGTTGTTGGTTTATAATTGTCAATGGATTTGATTTGGATCTGATCGGTATTGATATGGAACCAATCCAATAAAACTTGATATTGTGACCTAAGTAGTGTTTCTTAATATAAAGGGTCTTCTGGACTCTGGAGTGTCACCCTATATCTCTACACAGGGTTTATGTTAATTCCAGAATCCAGACCCTATGACGGCCATCTCAGCTGCCAAATGTAAGATTTCCATCTGTTTTAAATAATTAATTTATACTAATAGGGTTCCATTACAGGGCCCAAGATTACGAAATTGAAGAGGCAAGTGAGGATCAGCTTTGGTATTTCCTTCTACGAGAGTTCATGTTGGTGGGCCCGAAGAATTGTACCACCTAGCACTCTAGCGATCACCTTATATGAAATAGGAGTTGTGATAACCTGACTCCCCCACATGGCCCACTCAAAATACCCTCCTGACAAGGTATGTGTTAGAACCATAACTTTCATGTCTCGGGATACACGTCTGCATAAATCTATGGTGATGTGCATGTGTATCGCAAGGCACAGAATTTATGATTCTAACACATGTCACATCAAGAGAGTATTTTGAGTATGCCATGCAGGGAAGTCTGAAAATCATTACTCATGAAATAATCAATCTTTAATGATTTAAATATTATATTTTTTTAAATATAAAATAAGATTTAAAATATAAAATATAAAATAATATATTTTTTAATATATTTTGGACTAAATCAATGTTGGCGGAATTTAAACCCAAGTCTCTAATATTTTCACTTAAAGATTTTACCAACTAAACTAGTTGGCACCTACAACTAAAATTAATTATTAGTTAAATAAAAAATTAATTATTATATATGTAACACACTCGAGTTGACTTGACTAGGTTTTCATAAACCTGGACGAAATTTTCAAAATCTCGGAGGAATTATCACTGGCATTCTGGTGACATTTAGGTTAATATTTGAGATATCCACTTTAGTTCCATTTGATTTATTCTATGGGCAAATCGGTTCGATTGTAATTCTTATTAAATGAAAACAAGCTATGTTGTCTCGATTCTGTTTTAGCGCCCAACCAAACCAAGTGTGCACCCTAGACGACATCCCTAGACCTAGGTCTAGGTCTACTTTGATAGAGAAATAAATGGTCCACCTTTGTCAGAAAGAGGCTTATTTAACTTCAAAGTTTCTACCCTCGACTTTTAGCCTTGGGATTTTCTCTTCAAATCTTCAAAGCGATAGAATTTTTGGAGATGAAAAAGATTGATTTTTCTTAAACTAAAAATCATCTTGGATCAAATCTTTTACCCTCATCTTCAACCTCGAAATTCTCCCTGCTTCAACTTAGAAACCTAAAAAATGAGAGGTTTTTTTGGGGAAGACAACAATGTTACACTACTTTGTTAGAAAAATCAAAGGTTGAGGGATTGGAGGCAAGGATAATAGGTTTACAGGTTCAAAGATGACAAATTTTCTGACAAAAAAGAAAAAGCAAGCTTTTTTGGCTATAGGTTGAAGATAAGTGCATTAGTTAGTTCCAGAGAAAAGGGCCTAGGTCAAGGGGGAAATGTCATCACATTGAAAACATAGGGGTATCTCTAATATTGGCCAAAGCATGGAGGCGTATGTCTAAATCGCCCAAATATCTATTATTACCTGCTGCAGGGCATCCTCCCTAATCAATCTAGATAGCCAATCAATGGGTCCAAATTAGAAAACCAACCTTGAAACAACACAACAGAAAAAAGATCCTAACCTCAGATAACTGCACAATAAATTTTTGGAAGAATGTAACCATATATACAAAAAGATGTAATGAGAGGAACCCAGCCAACTGATATGAATTACAAAGAGAACAAGTCAATAATGTTACAAATTTTGTGAATTTCATGAGAGCACTACTTTAGGAGCACCATTTTGAAACTCAACTGCAAATTCCAATAATTGGAACTTTGTCGGCAAAATTCAGAAAAGCTTTGATATAACATGGCAAGAAGTCCAAAAGGCCACAGAAGCGGCCCTAAACAGTGCTGGGTTTTGGTATATCCTGTTGAAGCAGGGAATAGAAGAAAAGGACAGCATCAATATAATTCTAATATGGGGGTTAGACCAGTAGCTCTGTTGGTTTCACACATTGCAAAACAACTTTGAGGCCGTGGGTTGAAGCCCAGCTTGCCCATAAACCAAAAAAAAAAGAAAAAAAAAAATCTAACATGATAGAAATTGCGGTGGAATTTTGTATGTCTTGAAGCTTAAGCATCAATAAGTAGGATCATTTCTGCCACTATTGATGACAAATTATATAGAAGCACAGAATATAAGATCGAGTTAATGATTGCAATAAAAAACAAATATCACATCTAAAGATATTAAAAAGAACAAGAGTTGCTATTGGCACCCAACTATTACTTATGACACCCCAATTAAATAATAATAATAATAATAATTGAAGGGTCAGAAGTAAAAGTTGGGTGCCAACTTCCAATAAAAGCTCTCTTGTTTTCTTTTCCTGCTAGATTTCTATTTTTTGGGTTTAGGATTTTATATGAGCCTAATCACACTCTTTTCTTTTGGTGCAAGCTTTGCAAAGATTTTCAAGGGGTTTTCTTTGAAGACTTTGTTTTCAAGTAGGAGATGCTTTGTAGTGACAAGGTTGTTGGATGGGGTTGTTGCTTTCATCTAGCTTAGTTTCTTTTTTCCCTTTTTTCTTCTTCTCTTGCAGATGACCATCTCGGCCGCACTTTCGCTTTTTCAATAAAATTTGTATACTAATTAAAAAAAATAAAAAATCACAATTGTGAACAACTATTGAAATTGTTTGAATGAGTGTTATAATGCTTTGTAATGTGGAGATTTAATCCAAACCAAACCTTGATAATGTTTGAAGAGTGTTCTAATCTTTAAATGGGGTGTGATAAATAATTTAAGAAATTGGGGTGTAATAAGTAAAAGTTGGAGTGTCAATAGCAGCTCTCAAAAGAAATATAGACCGTTGAACCAAAAAGCTTAACCATAATAGGTTTTATAAAGTGACATACCCAACAGCAGTAGCTCCCCAGGATGCTACATTATAAATAACTTTGCTTCCATCCCATGCCTTCTGAAGTTTTCCTTTTCTCTTTTTTGTAGAGAAGGTTTTGCTCAGAGCTACAAAGGAAGCACAAAGACCATAAGAACTCTGTCCGGATATTTGACAGCTTTTTAACTTGGAAATTATTAATCATGAGTTCCAAAGGAAATATAGCCAACTTCAGCAGTCTACTCTCTTTCTCTCTAAGAATGGAAGAAGAGGCCACAAAAGGTACCTTCTGAGAAAAGGGTACTCAAACTCACCTTCTTGGAGTTGATTGGGAGATAATTCCTGAAGAAGAAGAAAAAAATCAAATCAAATCACGAACAAATAATCATTTATATTATGAAAATCATAACAAATTTCATCAACCTTTTGCATAATAGGAACCAAACCTCCATTAATACATGCAATAAAAACTTAGCCCATTTTGTTGCTTTAGCAAGTGCAGACACTTTTTCAAGGCTTGTTGGCGAAGGATGCAAAGACACCTCCCATAAATTGCATGAAAGGGGATTTTTTGTACATGTGTCGGGCTAAAGTTATCCTAAAACTTTTTAAGTAATTTTTTCCCTTGCTCTTCATGTTGGCTTTTCAAATAACTACTATGATTATAGTAAGCTGATATATTTCTCATATTCATTAATCATCATAAACATTAAAGACAACATAATTGTATGTATGTATTTACGCACATATATTCACATATGTGCCAAATTTCCAGTCATGCTATTTATGTTAAAAGTATCAGAAATGAATTATCTCACACTTTATGGTTGCCATACATCCAATATTTGATGGAATTTTTTTTATGTATTTTTGAATGCCAAAACCGAATGAAACTCAAAATTTTCCCCAACCAATATTTTTTGCCAAATGCTAACAAGGTTCCACACTCCACTACATGGGGAGGTGAAGATATATCTACATTTCTATTTCCAATTCCTATACCCAAACTAGTGTTTGATTTTTACTCTACCATTGAACCTCATTATCCTTTCCAAATTTCAATAGTTGTTACCTAAGGGTGCTTTGTTCCTTCTTAATGTTAACACACCAAATTTTTGGATTACATACCCTTTTACAGTTCACCATGTGAAATATTTTGTTACTTCTATCCATCTACCATAGGAATACTATTTTCATGGAAGAAGGTTCGGTGTGGGCCCATAAAAATTAGGATACGGCTACAACAATGGTGAGCAAATAAAAGATGCAGTTTGAGAATCATTTAAAGGGAATAACACAAACTTAAAATATTACAAGTTCTCTTTGTGATAAGCCTTACTAATGTAGCTAAGCCCATGGAAGAGAAAATGTAAAGGGTAGTGATATATAACATATTGGCCAGCAATGACAATGTGTGAGTGGTGCAAGACTGCCTGATGGAAACTTGAAATATATTGGATGAATATTATAGAACTGACAAAAGAATATAATTGTGCGATCTAATGAAAGCTAAAATGTCAAAGGGAGGAAAGCCATTACATACTTTAGTATGTTTTAGTGACAATAAATATGTTGCAGTGAAGCACGCAATTCCTTCCATAATATCTTCTTGCCTGACAAGCACATAACTTTCTTGGTCTGGTTCAATATTTCCACCTTCCCATAAATCATCTTCACTTACCAAATCCCAGGAGCTACCTTCTTCTGCTGCCACATGCATAGATATCGTCAGCAATTACTACAAATCTTGGTTTAGGAAACAAGATCTATGTCATAAAGAGGAAGATAAGCATAAAAAGTTACCCTCAACCAAAATACCAAGGCCTAGTTTGGAAAAAATATTCAAATCATCTAAAACAAGATTATTATGGAGAAGTGTTTCTGAAATTTTCTAGTTCTTTCTTCTTATTTTTTATTTTGAAAATGGTGTCTAGATGGCACAAATTTCAATCTCACCAAAGTAAGGGATGCCACTCCGCCCCCCCACCCACACACAAAAAAAAATATGTTTCTTCTTTTATTCTAACTTCCCCCCAATCAACTAGGGTTATCAGGTTTCTTCCCACAGATTGGAGAACAAAAAGGATGTTCTCTCAACAGAACAATTTTCAGAAGTGATTTATAATGTGTTTTTGAATAAAGAAAAGGAAGGGACACCTTTTTCTTTTATTTATTTATTTGCAAAAAATGCTTACCAAAATAAGCACCCAAACACCATTATTGTGCCGCAAAATGAATAAAACACATTTTATGCCATAAAAATTGTATATGGAGGAGTATCTTAACAAACCTTAAGGGAAGAGACCACTTTCATACACTTACCAGCATTATTTTGTGGAATTGACGTGTGGACGCTCCCAAGCTTTTCAAGGAAGTCAGGGGAATCAACTCTAGACTTTAGGAGATTGCATAGCTGTATATAAACAAGAAAAAAAGTTCTAAAATTTCAAATTTACAAGGTTCCAAACTAAAAGCAGGAGTAGAACTAGTGAATACTTAGAAGATGAGGCATCAAACAATAAGTACCACAACACTTCCACCATAAAGATATGAAGTATTTACATCCTTCAATGAAATATATGAACATGAGAATGATAAAAGGGATAATTGAATAATTTTTAACTTTCTTTTCACTACTAATTGCAAATAAACATTAAATAGATAAATCTGCAGAATATATCTAGCTATTATAGTAAATACCTCATTTTAAATAGCATATGTAACTATTTCTACATACATAATGCTCCTACAAGCTACCAGTATCCATACAAATTAAAGAGAGATAGATACATACTTCTCCTAGATTCTCAAACAACATGGTATGAATGTGCATTGAGATTGTTGTGGAGCCTCATACTTTTTGCGATTTGTTGGGGAGTTTGGAAAGAGAGTAATAAATGTACTTTCGAAAGCAAAGGAAATGACTCTAAAGATACGATTCTATGTATTTTGGGTATTTTTTTGGTCAAAAGTTTTTATTGAGTTCAGGGGGGTTTTCATTGAAGATTTTGTAGGTAATTTGGGAGAGGGTTTGTTGTATTTGATGTGATTAGTCCACTTGTATTTGCTTTCGCTTGGTTGGCCATCTCGATCGACCTCGCTTCTTATTAATGAACTTTTTCTTATCAAATATATATATAGGAAATGCTAACGTCCAATACTTCATGAGGACGTTAGTATTGTCCAACACTTTTTTTTCAATAATACCCTTCCTTGTTGTATCTTTTAGTGAAAAAGACAAGGGTGTATTGGTCTTTTACACAATAAATATTTGTTTGCATAATAAATGTTATGAGCATTTAAGTATTTTGAATTAAATATTTTTTTTTTATTTAAAGTAAATGCTATGGCAATCAATGCCAACATAATAAATGCATTTAGTAATGGCATAATAAATATATTATTGTGTAAAAGACTAACATGCCCTTGTCTTTTTCACTAAAAGACAAAACGAGGAGGAGTGTTGTTGGAAAAAATAAGTGTTGGACAATGCTAACGTCCCATTAGGTCTTGAATGTTAGCATTCCCCTATATATACATCATGTGGTGTCGTATTACCATCCACATAAAGGAGGGGATTAGTGTCAGGTTGGCAGGCAGTGTTAAAAGTAAAAACCAACGACCCCCCCAAACATTGATCCTAAGAAGACCCCATTCAGTTAATGCTACCGAGTACAAAACTAGGCTTTGGACATAGAGGAATGGTTGAATGGAATTCATTTAGCCAAACCCAAATCGTTGGGATAAGGCTTTGTCATTGTAGTTGTAGTGTCATATTACTATCCTAAGGTATTCAAGTCAGAGACCTAAACTATATGCCTTAGAAACAAAAACAACATTTTTTCTATGCTTTAATGCCATATTTTACGGATAGATAATTAAAATGGCATACCTTTGCAAAAACATGGCACCCAATTAAGCTTTACTATAACAACTGTAAATAATTGGGATAGGTACTGATGATTGTTAATAGCTAACTGTCTCAATCGTGGAAGCCTCCTGATAACCCTAGCATAAGCAAGTCTTACTTTACTAAGAAATTCATAAATATTGCTAAATAACTGAGAAGTTTAAATTATCATATATAAGCCCTTAAAAAATCAAAATGCGAGAATCCCAAATTCAAGGTTCCTAATTAGAAATTCGAAGTTCAAACATGAAATCAATCCCAGAACTCAATTCAAAACAATCAAACCCTAGACACAAATCTAATCAAGCATTCAACACCAAAGACCTTAAAAAAACGAGATCTAGTAACCGAATAGTCGTACCTTATCGGTTTCAGATTCGTCAAATTGAGAAGACGAACCCGCATCAATTGCCTCCTCCATCTCATCATCACCATCAAGATCAACATCAACATCATCGGTGCTCTTGAGCAATTCAAGAGCTCTCTGACATTGCTCGAGCACCGCTTGTAAAGTCTTCCTCTTCACCCGAAGCTGATAATCCCCCTCTCTCCCTCCTTCAACGCTTTCGATCTCAGATGATTTCGAAACTGAAACCTCAACATCCATGATTTACGCAAAAAAAATTCAGCTCCAAACCCTAACTAATTTTCTTCTCCTCCAGGAATTCGAGTTTAAAGAGTTCGAAGTAGAAGAAGAAATCTTCTTACATGAGATCTGTTAGTTCGATTTTGTGGTTTTTGTTAGAAGATTCGCATTTTTGTCGAGAAAGAAATTCTATTTGAAGAGTTTTGCGGAGAACAGCTAAGAATATTATTAACACAAAAAAAAACCCATAAAAAATCCTATTAATACATCAGTATTTACTTATAACACACCAAATTGTATAGTCTATTTTAAAGAAAGATGCTATTGCCACATCAAATTGTACTAATGCTACATCAATTCCTATGTAAATCACTGAAGACTTGCACACAGTTGGTGTGGCAATAGTAACTCTCTCTAAAGAGGGATTGATGTGGTAAGTAAGATTTGGTGTGGAAATAGAATTTGTTAAATAAATGCTTTTGTGTGTATTATATCGTGTAAGCTAAGAAGTCCTTCCGTACATCCACCGACCTCATGCTTATAGTAGCAATCATTGAGTGTTACACGACACTCGTGTCTTTTTCATTTCTTTCACGTGGTTGAACGAAGAACTTAAATTTATCAGTTATATAGCTATCAATGGATCGGATCGATTCGAACTGGACCAATTCAATAAGTATCGGTTAATGGTGGTGCAAAGTTTTTCTTGAAAGCATGAATTAATGTGAATTTTGAAACTTGATTTTTCCTCCCTTTATTATGCTTGGTCCAATGTTTCTTCAACAATCGCAAATGCACCCAAAAAAAAAATTACTCAACTAACATGAAATGCACATAAAACCATTAGATTTCTTCATGAAATGCGCATAGAACCATTAGATTTCTTTTAGTTCTACCCGTCAAAATGTTGGAGATAACAAATGTGCTAAGATGCACGATTTTGGATGTGCATTTGAATGTTTTTTATGGGGGGGATTATTGTGAATAATTGTATGATTTTCATTTCAACCCTATTTTGCACAAAATGCACACCCAACTAGTTATTAAATGTACGGGTTGTATGCATAAAGAGTTGCAATGGTCCGGATCAATGCAAGCAAATGGGTATGAGTTACCATCAAAAGAAACATTGGGACCAATCTAAGCTTGTTCACATTGTTATGTTCGTAATCAAAATCATAACAATAAATATTTGGGCTTTCATTGTGTCGTGAAAAATTGTTTGTCAACAAGTCTTTCTGCACTAATGAATTTAACATGAAGGAGAATGAACCCTTTTTTGAAGAAATTGCATATGATTGACCGTTGGAAGCCTATTGGTTTCTTATTTTCATGTCTCACAATCACCTTCATAACTGGGCTAATATTCCAGCATATGAAACTTGTTATTATGAACTATGTATTAATTTTTAACCATTATTAAAAGAGCTACAAGTACATTGTGACCGTGCATCACGTATCTCAAGATTTTTTTTTTTAATAACATTTTTTGAGCCGATGCATGTGCTCAATGACAATTTCAAATCCAATAAGTGGTGAGAGTCCCTAAGTTGTGTGTTATTTCCTCGAGGCCACCCGCTAGAGCATTCCCTCACTTACTTGGTGTGTGAGATGTACGGGCATTGCACATGCCCGATGAAAGGTCCCATATGCCTTGGTTCCGGCCCTAGCTTATCCAGTCCCCTAGTCAGATGTAAGTCTGGACATCTTGTTATAAAAAAATAATAATAATAAAGAGAGAGAGAGAGAGAGGAGAATTTACAATCCAAACATATTATATGAAATAGTTGCATCATATACCAATGCTTCATATACCTCCAATTCTCAAATTGGTACGTTGTTCATCTATGGAGGTTTTAATTTGAATTTTAGAATTTTATTCTTGCCCATAATTTGATTCTTGATATTGATGTTGCATTTTTATTCAAATTACAAAGACATTCTCCTATGACCATGATCATATATCAGCTAAAATTCAAAATGAGACTAAATCTTTCTAATCGTGATATGTGGAAGTTGTTTCTTGCATTCTCCTATGACTAAATCTTACTGTATCACAACTGTAGTAGTAAGGCCTGCAAAAGGAAATTTTGATATTAAATTCCAAAGTCAAATTCTAGGAATAGAGTCATCACAAGAGAGGGAGATATCAAATTTTATAATCAAATAATGTATCACAACAACATGGGTTATTTATGGATTTTTTTGTTGTTGAAATCTTTATGATTTTTCTCCTCCTTTTGTATCTTTATTTTATTTTTTTCAATTTATTTTTATATCAATGTTGGTTGCTACCCTGCACGAGCACAACTGAACGTAAGATTTCAGTGACTAACCCAAGCATTGGGGACCTATTGCTATATATCCTAAATTTTAGGTCATCGTTTCGTGATGATCATCATGTACTCAACAAAAACATCATATTGCTTTATTTATTTATTTTTTTTTATCATGCTTCAAATATGTAATTATCCAATAATTTTACTTTCATGATGTGCCTTATTAAATATTTAAGGTACGATGGTGGCTTCTCGGGCGTGTATATTAAGTAATGATGGAGAAGTCAAATTCTCTACAATTCACTATCAACTTCTTTTCTAAATAGGAGGAGGTGCATTGGGAATTGTTTCCCCCCTCCCCCCAACCCCAAACATGAAAAGAAAATACACATTTTGCTCAAGAGAATGAATGGGGACTATAGACATCCCAATTTGAACGAAAATTTGACATTTTTATTCAAATCAAAGGTCCTAAGACCCCTAAAAATCCTATGAGTCTACAATAAAAGCTTCTAGACCCACCACCTTCTTAATCTTTCACCTCTCTAACCCCAAACTCAAGCACATTCTAAGCTCACATAAGGCTCACCAATATTCAACATCCTAAAATTCATTTTAGCTTCACCCTAAAACAAGCATAACCCTACTCAATGCTTTAACCTAACCTAACCTAACCATAATACCATGTAACTCAATTCTAACTCAAACCTTAGATTCAAGTCAATCCTAAAACTTAAACTCTCGTCAAGACAAAAGTCCAACCCAATCAAACCCAAACCTAAAATCCATACTCATATCCATGATTATAACTAATCAAGATTCATACAACCATCAATCATCAAAGGGGACACTTGTCATTACCACAACCCACCTCCCAAAATCATTCTACCCAACCTCCTTATCACCCCTAAAAACTACACAGTCCATACCACAACCCACACCCCATGTAATAACTTAATCCCATTACATTATTCTTTATACCCTCAGACCCCAATTTTTTTAACCAACTCACCTAACCCACTTACCTCATACCATTGGACACATGTCACCATATCCTCCACCTTCCTAAAATATCCACAACTACTCCCCTTATACAATCATTCTTTTAACTAACACCCACACCCATTAACCCCACTTAATACTCAACCCATTTGAGTTGAGAATGACCCATTTTCACCACCTTCCACAATACTCATCTCCAATTCTAAAATAACAACCCTCCAACACTTACACATCATACCATTATCTTTTAATTTTTTTAATTTTTGATATTTTTATCCACAAAAGTCATCCTCAAAACCTATAATACCTTATCTCTCCCTCTTGAAAAACACATGCTGGAACACCCTCCACCCTTCAAGTCATCTATCTCAACTCTCTCATTACTCAATTATCAACTCTCATCTCTCCCAATTTCAAAAAAATAACTATACAATCCACTCAACTCTCAACACAAAAAGTCCATCAACCTTTAAGTTTAACACTACAAACTACTCAAATCAAACTGAATGAAAATACTCCAAAAATATAAAGAAGAAGAGTCAAAGAAAAAGTAGAGTAAGGACGAAAGTGATGTGAAAAATCCCCATTCTCTCCCCTCCACTTTCTCTCTTCTATCCTCCCTACTTTTCTTATTTTATTTTCGGTTTAGTATAGCCATAGATGTAATTCTAACCATCCCCTACCTCCGATAGATCAGAGCTCGATTTCGTATAAAATATAGGGATTGAAGCCCTCTTTTCAAAATAAAATTATACCATATTTAATCCCTAATCACAAATTGCACACACCACAAAATATTTTGAGATTATCAATAGTTGGGCCATTTTCATTCCATGAGAATGGGCTCATGATCACAAAGCCCATGCTTTTCCTAAAATTATACGAGTTTAAGACAAAAACATAGTAGGGTCTCTTCTCTAGATGAGATAACATTCATAGTTTAAGCCGACATCAAAAGTCACTCACATTCGAGGGCACAAAACCATCGTTTAATTACTTTTTTTTATTTTATTTCTCTAAAATGATCACGTCTTTCGAGTTTACCATCATTTGACGAAGAGAAAGGGGCACCTAACACCTTCCCCTCTCTTTAACCGAACTCTTACCTGGATCCTAGGTGATCGATGTCCTAATTTGTACGAAAGTCACCAAGATGTCGAAACGACTTTTTCGAAAATATTTTCCAGGTGATCATTCACACATTTCTACAAAAAATAATGGTGGCGACTCCAAATCCTTATAGAGGTGATCTTCAGATTCAAAAATCATGTATCTACAGGGACAAGATGATAAAAAATAAAAAATAAAAAGAGTAAAAAACATAATAAATAAAGAAAAATTAAAAATATATAAGATTATTTTCCATCAAAGTGTGGGGTTAAAATGATTATTCTTTTATCCTCCTTTAACTTTTAATCATTCAAAACTAATAAAAGCCTATTGTCATCAAGTAGGCCCATAAGAGGAGTTCAAAATACCTTATCCACCTTGACAAGTTGAAAACTAAAGTAAAATAAATGGTGGGAATCAGTATCATAGTTGTTTGATGTTAGGTAAACTTAACGTGTATTGCACATTCTTTTTCACTTCGTGTGCACGAGCTCCCATATAAATAAATACGAATTTTTTTACAAAATTGTGTAGGTATCATTTTTTAGATAACGGGAGTCAAAATGTCCCCTTCAATGATACATGTGCCAAATAACATCTTAGAGTATGCTCATCCCAAGAACATCGGTATTACTTGGTTGTCCATCTTAACAAGACTGTACTTATTTACGAGTCTTGGAAGTTTGGGATAATACCCAAGAATGACTTCCGAGGTCCACCAACAGTAAGATCTTTTTATTATTATGGAATATAACTTTTTCAACCTCTAATTCCTACTCTAGTACTCCCACATTTGTCAGGCTCTCATTTCCCATATAGGCCCTTAGGGCTTTGAAAAGCTTATAGTGCTTGCTTTGAAATTACAAAAGGTACTCTTACCTTTATACGATAAATCGAAATAAGAAACAGCCATTGTTGAGGTTGCACCATCCTCTAAAGATCGAGGTCATACCAAGGATATCACGGATATGCCATATTCTTCTTATGTGATTACACTTTGTGAAATGAGACCAGTTAGTTTCGATCATGAACCTTAGACTCACAATCTATTTTTTTTTTAGAGAAACAAGGTGACATTAAGTCAACTAAACTTGCTTCATACAACCTTTGAAGTATCTTAAAACATGGCTAGAAATGAGCCTTCCGCTGTCGCCATCGTCAATGTGGAGAAATAAAATCATCTCCCATCTAGATTGTTCATTAGTACCATCAACATGCATCCTGAGGCAGACACGTGACATCATTTGAAGAATACTATTTTATTAAGGAAGAATCTCAATTTAAAAAGATTTTTTCCTTTTTTATATAATTATTAGTTTGAATAAAGGGTAACATGGTCAATTGTGATTTAATTACGATTATGACTCTTTTTAAGATTTTTCTATTTAAAGGCCTTGAGACCATTGTAAAGAGGAAAAAAATGAAGGAGAGGAAAAAGGGGAAAACCGAGGTAAGGAGATCATGTAATAATAAACTCATTTTATAATGAAATAGCTCCTCAAGCTCGTGGACGTAGGCACGTTTGTTGAACCACGTAAAAACCCATGTGTTTTTTTTTCTGTGTTTTTTTTTTTCAATTATTCTATGAATTTTATGATGAAATCATGATCAAGGTCGATTTATCACAAAATCGACCTCTACAGTCACAACTCACACTTTCATCATTCAAATCCCCACACCCTTTGGTGTCAAATCTTACTTATTTTATTTATGCTCAACTTCTTGCAGTTGAAATGACATTGTTACCAATGCACATTTTGACAACATGTAGGTTATATGCCCAAAAGAATGTCTTAACATTTGGTAGTATTTCTCAAACTCTTGATACTAACAAGTAACTCCTCAATGAAGTAGTTGTTCTAAAGGTAGAGTTCATTACAAAGAAAACACAAATGGTAATTGAGAATGAGAATACCAAACTATAACATACATCTTTCTAGATAATTTGAAGAGATGATCTCGTAGGATGGGCAGACCACAAGAAAAAGGGTTCCAAACCATCACACCTATAGAGTTATTAATTGAACCTATTGGTGTATCAACCAACCTCGCCTCCTAGCCCAAAAACGATAGGCCAAGACCTTGAACTTGAACTTGCAAAATTACGATTGGGCTCAAAATGTTAACCGATCAAATTCAAAATCAACTAGGGCCTAACAAGGTAGATGTATGATTTTATTTATTTTTAAATAAAACACTCTCAAGAACTAAAAGTTTATTTTCATCCGTAACAATTTTTTAATATATATATTTTCGAATAATGCTCAAGATTGGACCTCATATCGCATAGCATAACATGAAAGTGTAGGGGAACCATAGATACCTTTCCTCGAGATATAAGTGAAAAAGTATCTATAATTTCTTCCAACTTTCATGTCAAGATGTAACATGAGATCCAATCTTGAGGTCTTTCCACCGCAAATTTTTTATTTTTTTTTTAAAGGGTTTTTGTTAACATGTGACCTGGGGGCACAACTTAAAGTGCATTAAATACATCAAAGGAATTTTGTATTAAAAAAATCCCAACTGCTTGCTTCCAAAGTGTATTTAATACACTTTATCGTGTGCCCTTGACCCTTTTTAAATTATTAAAACAATATCACGCGACTCACTCCAAATGGAGACCAGATTTTTCCAAGCCTGAGCCCTGAATGATGCTGATTTGATGTGTAATACAGCAGAAATTGTGACACGTGGAATTATATTTCCTCTTGTCACGAGAAAAGTCCAACCTCAACCATCAATTGCACCACACATCGCGGCTCGCGTGGCGATGGGAGAATGTATGTCGGACCCCGCACATATGACGTCCTTCTCTTTTATGTTTCACATGCTCTCACATAGTTACCCCCACCATTCTCTCTTAATTACCAAAATTGCCATCCACGTTTTCCCCACCAAAACTTTATTACATTTGTACGGTTACGGGTTCTTGTCTAGAGTGAGATTTTGGAGACCCGCGTTTTAGACACCCTCGGAAACCCCAATATTTTAGACTGCGTTGCATTTTCATTCTCTCTTTTCGTCTCTCTGTCTTCCTCACACGTTTGTAAAGAGTCGACCTAGTCTTACTAACGTAGTAAGATTTCACATCTTACTAAAGGTCGTTGAGCCGATATAAATCACCATATAGACAATCCAAAATCATAGCAGCCATCTAGATTTCATAGAAAAACTCAGATGAAAAAACAGCTCAAAAACCAATTATTTTTTTACTTGATCCAAGCTTTTGAAAATGATGGCTATGAACACTCAAATTTAAAAGTAAAAATCAATGATGAAAAATGATATATATATATATATTTAAATTTTTTCTTTCAAAGTTCTTAATGTGTTTAAAATGGACACCTACGGATCTCTCAAATCTAAAATTAAAATTCAATATTGAAAACTAACTAATCTTTATAATTTACTAAGATTTTAAATTTACAAAAGGTACTTGAGCTCACCTTGTTGCATAAAAAAATCATGATCCAATGCTATAGAGTCGTAGAAGATAAAAATTCTACGACCTTTAAAAAAATATATTTTTACCATTGAATTTTAATTTTAAATTTAGGAGTTCGTTAATCGTTCATTTTCAAAACATTAGATCAAGCCTAAAATAAAAGTTATTTTTTTCACTAAAAAATTTTGATCTAATTTTTTTCCATTAAATCTAGAGGGGGTTGTAATTTTGAATTGCCATTGGGGTGAACCATTTGAGCTCATAGGCTCCTAGTAAGATTTAAAATTTTACTAAATTAGTGAGGAAAGTGTTCTAGACCCCCTAACGTGGCATGAGATAAACTCATAGACTTTTCTCGAGATACACAATTGTACATCTTTATAAATATGTGCAGTTGTATATCTCGAAGGAGAAACAAATCTATAGTTCTAACACATGTCACGTTAGGAAGCGTATATGAAAGGTGGTGTTAGAAAATCATTATTATTATTTTTAAATTCACCATGAAATAAAAAAGAAGTCATGATGAATGCATGAAATTAGCACACGGTTGACATTGCAAGAGCACATAACCATATATCTTTTTCTTTAGGATACACATGAAAAAGATGCACGGTTTGTGCCCTTGCCACATCAACTATATATCAAAATCGCATGCATTCATCATTATTAAAAAAAGGAGCCAGGATGAATGCACGCGGTTGAATACGCCCCTAACATGGTCAGGACATAAAATCATAAATCTTTTTCATTGGGATACATAAGAAAAAGATGTACGATTATTTTCCCTTGCCACTTTAGCCGTGCATCCAATCATATGCATGTATCATTATTAAAAAAAATGAATAATGCTGAAGTAACCTTAGGCTGGAATCTCATATCGTATTTCTTGAAGGGAAAGTGTATGAGAATCGTAAATAAATTTTATCAAGTGAAAAAACATCCATGATTCCTATCCATTTTCACATAAAAAAGTACGATATGAGATTCCAGCTTAGATCACTTCCACGCGACTCAAAAATGTATATATATATATAGCAAATGTAAGTGGGAGGGTTATTTTTGTAAAATAAAACACAAACGTGTGAGAGAGGGAAAAAAGAAAATGATGTTTCCACTTGGTCCAATGAAATTGTGGGATTTCCAAAGGTCTCGGAATCGTGGGTCTCCAAAATCCCACTCTAAAACGCCGGTCTCCAAAATCGCACTCTTCAATCGCTATTTTATATTACACCGAAATTACTTGCTTGACCAACGGGTTTCCGTTGGAAAATCTTAGACGAATTTAGAGAGAGAAAAAAAAAGGTGACTTTTACGTATTTTCTCTCTCCATCTATTCGCGAAATTTGCGTTTCGAAGCCATTATTGTCCTGTAAGGTTTCGCATTGATCTTCAATTTCGATCTCTGTTTCCATTTTCTTCTTCTTCTCTCATTTGATCTCTACGAATCTTGGTTTTGCTTATTAGAAGAATTGATTTTGATTCTACCAGAAATTCTGAAAATGTATTGGTAGTTAATGTTAGATTCAACGATTTCTTTTATCTGTATTATTGATTTGCGGTTGTTTCTGTGTTTTTTGTGTTTCTTCGTGAATTTGATTGATGAAAATGTAGGATTTTCAGGTCTAATCTCGAGATCTGAGGGGATGTGATTCTGTATCAGGGATGGATTCTCGAAACGTGGACATGAATCAGGTAAGAATTGATAATTTGCTTAAATTGGGGATCTAATGCAGTTTTGATATTAACTTTTAGGTTTTAAATTATGTATTAGAGGAATTTAGGAGGGAATGCTGAGATTTATGGTGAAAACTGTCTTACTTTGTGTTTCAGAGAGATGGTGGTGTCACAGCTGCTCCGTCTCTACCGGCTGATCAGCTGCGTTCTCGTGCTGGAAATATGGTAATTGTCGTTTTGATTTGCATGTCCATTGTTGTGGAATCTAAGTTGCTATTAAACATATTTTTATGGGAAAATTTCCTTAAGGATGATGCTGAACATTAAAATGTACAACTGTACATTCTGATGTGGTGGTGCATACATAACCATAGACTCTTTTCATTGAGATACGTGTGAAAAGCATCTATGGTTATGTATGCACCACCACATCAGAATGTCAGAATCGATGTACATTTCAATGTTACTCCAACCCGACTCTTTCCTTGAAAGGTAGAAAAAAATTGTGAAAAAAAAATTTCAATGTTACTCCAACCCGACTCAGAGCACTATTAATTTTGATTTCAAAAATGATAAACTACTGTTTTCGGAATTATAATATTTTACTTAAAGCAGGGAAAAAAAATTCCTGTTCTATAAAACAGTAAATAGTTTCCCTGATTTAGTTTCAGTAAATGGTTGAAGAAATTCCCACTTTATCAAACAGTAAATTTTTTCCCCAATTTAAGTGAAATGTTTTAATTCCGAATATGATGATTTGCTGTTTTTTGTAATTAAAATGAGTAGTATGCCAAAATGGGTATTTCATAATTTTCAGTGCATGTTTTGGTAAATCAACCAATTGTTATTGATTTGTGTCTTTGTGGACGGAAGTTCTATATACTAAAGACTGCGAAATTTATGTGATTTCAGGTTTTCAAAAGTGGGCCACTATTCATATCATCCAAAGGTGTGTGTTGCTTCTTTTTGGTAGTCTATGTTTTGCACCAAGAAATAATTTTTATTACTGTTTTGCTAATGCTTTGATATGTTCATCTAAGTAATTAATTCTTGTGTGTTTTTTTCTCCATGGTTATCAGTATATGTTTTTCAGCACATGAAATCTGAATCGCCCTGTTTTGGAAATCTTAGGGAACTTACTCTCCCAACAAAAAAAAAAAGGAAAAAGAAAGAAAGAAAGGAAAATTGAAGTATAAAAGTTATGGATGTTACCGGGGACCTATTGAGACAAGTCCATGTGCTGTTGGGTGTTTATTTTCAATTTCTTTTACCTTGGTTGGGAACTTAAAGTTTTTGTCCTCATTAATAGTTTTTGCAATGAGAAGATGATCTTAAAAATGTGTCACTGCCATACTTCTTCATTGAGCATGTGACTTACTTTTTAGGTCAAGTAATTGTGTGAAAATTCACCAAAGAAAGTGTTAATAAAAATATGTTAAATAGAGAAAAGAAGGAAAACTTAAATTAGATTCATACATTCGAAGAATGCTGACATAACCTTCGTTAATAAGTTCATGATATCGTTGGGAAGATGTTTGTAACCTTTCAGTCTCTTAGTATCATTTTCTTTTTTTGCTTTCTTCTTTTCTTGTTGTTGTTTTTCCCTTGGTTGGTCATCTTGACCTTCCCCTTGTATTGCTTTTCTTTCCCTTAATTATCAAAAAAAAAAAAAAGTTTGACTATACAAAGTTTCTTTGTTTTCACTTCTGAAATATATTTTTGTGTGGAATATTTCTAGCATTTACCTGTGCTACACTTTGGGTTCAATTTGAAGGTTTTGTCGTCTCTAGGTTTATGGCTAAAACCCTGAAGCATATGGTGCCTAGCATCTGTCTTGGACATAGATATCTTAGTGCATCTGTGGTCCAGTCTAAAGGTGGACCTTTTTATTAATATTGACCAACAGTTCTGAGTCATAGCTTCCTGCAATCGGCCAAATAGTAATGCATATTTCACATAAATAAGTCGTTAGTTTTAGTGTACCTTTCACCCACTTGTGCCACGTGAGCATCATCATCTATGCCGTTATCTCAAACAGTGGGGTTGGTGACATTAATTTTATTTCTCCATTCAATTCTTGCTTGAGTTATATCTTTTGTCAAGGCGATTTCACTCTGCTAGCTCATGATAATTAGTCAAAGCTTTGTGATATAACATTTTCTCTTCTATCAATTTTACAGGTTGTATGTTCTCTCTTCTGACATGTAATGCTGTCACAAATTTTCTTTTATATAATTTATAAATATGTTTCTGCCCTTTCATAGTCGATGAGAATAAGCTGATCATTCTGAGATACATTTACAGTTGGCATGCTGTCTGCTTCATCTTCATTCTTTTTCTTCTTTATTTGGTTATTTAGGATTATGGATCTATATGAAATAAATATTTCATAATTAATGCGTATGTAGGAATAGGATGGACATCGTGGAAGAAAAGGTGGTTTATTTTGACCCGAACATCATTGGTCTTTTTCAGGAGTGACCCAGTAAGCAATTGTGTTTATCTCTCTCTGGTTTATATTTTAGTTTGTAAGTTTTCTTTTCATATCATATGTCATAGTCATCTCAAAATTTTAATTTAATAGTATATATATATATTAATATGAAATCCCAAGGAGTTGGCCTAGTGGCAAGCCGAGCCTTGATAAGCTCCTTAGGAAGGGTAGGTCAAGTGTTTGAAACTCCACGAAGCAATGAATTCCTTGGGGCCAAACTCCAAGGTCCGGTTGACCTTTGACTCAACTAGTTGCACGTAAGACTTTCCGAGGGGGCGGTGCGTGTGACCGTGGGATTAGTCTCACCCGAAGGGTGGGGATACCCATGATAAGCATATATAAAGGAGTGTGGAGTGTTGATCCCACGACCTAGGTTCAAACCTTGTTGAACCACCTTCACATTGACCTCTAACCACTTTGCTTGCCTAGCAACAAAAAAAAAAAACTTATTTTTTAATGGATGTCATGTGCATTTCGTCATTCACAAAATAAAGGGTCCTTAATGGTTGATATTATCAATGTGGCTCGGTTTTGTGAACCTTAGATGCGTGTTGTGAGAAGAATAAAGGGGGTAAGAAAGAAATTCAATAATCTTATATATTTTAGAATTTAATCATTCCCTAATAATTATTGAACACATTAAAGGTAATTTTTTGATAGATAAAGGGCAAACGATAGGTGGCCACCCTTCAACGACACAATGATGACACCTCGAGAAATGAGATGATCCAGATTAAGGATCTTCTCCAATTATTTATAAAAAGGGATCTTTCCAAGTTTGCTGACCAAATAGAAAATGCCCTCGACAGCACTTCCGTATCCCAACTGATTTTTTATGTCTGGTGATTGCTGACATAGTGCTCCTATCACTCTACCATCTCCCTTTGTTTTGGGCTAGAGTCTGCAAAACAGTAATTGCATTAATACAACAGTATGACTGATAACTGAAAAGCGGATCTATAATGCGACATTCTTGGTAGAGGAAGGACCCAGAGCTAAGGTCTTATAATGAAGAGATGAGTTGGAAGGAAAAAGGTACATTAGGCTGAGCTGGACCAAATTTAAGCGCTTGGTTATGATTGTGTATATACATTGTTAGATAAATTTTTGGTTGTAGCTTGGATTGGAAAACACACTGAATTTTTTTATTTTATTTTTTATTTAAAAAAAAATAAAATTCATGTATGTGTGCTACTGGTGTTGCCATTTGAAATGACAGATTTACTGATTATGGTTCAACAGGGATCAAGATTTTTTTGTTGATTTCAACTCTTAGCATGCCTTGACATTGTTAATTTTTCACTGTAGTTTATACTGACTGTTATTTTACATTCCAGAGTATTATTCCTCAAAGAGGGAGTGAGGTGAATTTGACACTTGGTGGTATTGACCTTAACAACTCAGGGAGGTCAGCATGTCATGAATTTTTAGTTGAAATTTTCCTGCTTTTGTACAGTGATTGAAAACGAAGCATATGGCTTTCTAGCCAGCTACTAATATTTCTCCAGTGGGCAATTGCAGTGTGGTTGTTAGAGAAGATAAAAAACTCTTGACTGTGCTCTTCCCTGATGGTCGTGATGGTCGGGCTTTCACGCTTAAGGTGCTTTCTTGTTTGTCTATACTGAAAAAGTGCTTTAGGGATATGATTTTTTTTTCATGGAATCCATTCCCCTACCCTCAACTTTAAGCCAAGAGTATTTCAAAATTTTCAAATTTTTCTCTGCCACTTTTCAGTTTCAACAGCTGAAGCAAATTTCAATGTTATTTTTTCCAGACCTATCATCATCACCACTCTACTGTAGATAGCAATTTATATCTTTATTTCCCATTTTTCTTCCTTCATTTCCAAATTCCCTCCCTATATTTATGTCTGCCCCATTTACTCTTCTTCTTATTATTGCCTATATCTTACAAGTTTTTTCTATTTTTAGACTTTATATGGAGATCTAGGATCTTTGTCGGGGGTGACCTATATGACAAACTACAATCCTTTAACTGTACACATGTCTTATGTGCAAGGATGTGGGACATTCCACTAATGAGATCTTCTATCAACTGACCTGTTTGGAGTACCATAACCATTTGATTATTTGTTTATGGGAAGTTAACACTGTATTGTATGAACGTAAGAAAAAAAGCCGTCATTTACAATTGAAAACAAGTGAGAGATTCTTACAGGAGAAAAGAAGCAAGAATCGAAACTATAAAACAGTGTGGCTCCAATTGAAAACCAAGTCTTCAAATTGGATATTGTAGTTTCTAAGGTTTCATAAGAGAAAGAAGAAGATTCGAGAACTAATGAGATAAGGGGCTGTATTCTCAATGATACACACACCAGTCTAATCTCATCTTATATTAAAGTTTTATCCATATAACAAAAGTGCCACTTTTCAGTGATAAATGCACTTATTTGGAATAACAAATATCTAAACCTCTAATTGCACCTATTTTAACATTTGTAACATGTTTAGTGGAACCAATGTAAACAGAGGGAAGAGGGGAAGGAACAAAAGAAAAATGTGGTTCTGCTTTTGTTATTAAATTCTGATGCTTGACACTGCAAATGGTTATGTTCCTTTGGACGTGACAGGCTGAAACTTCAGAAGATCTGTATGACTGGAAGGCCGCACTTGAAAATGCTTTGGCACAAGCACCGAGTGCAGCTCTTGTGATTGGTCAGAATGGCATCTTCCGCAATGATCCAACTGATACAGTTGATATGTCTTCTGAACAGGGTATGCTTCTCTTCATGGTGTTCTTTGCATGTAATGGTGTTCGACTTTGCACCTAGAATGTGTGCTTGTGCTTTATGCTTGTTGTAAAGAAAATGCTCACATAACTCTATAAACTTGTTGCTCCTGCCAAAGTGAGGTTGATAACATTGATAAACTTATGAGAGATTCTATTGCCACAACAACTTTTGCTAGCGCCATGCAAATTCATATGGAAGTCACCAAAAATATAGCACATATTTGGAGTGGTGTTAGCAAAAGTTGATGTGGCAATAGAAGTTCTCTAAACTCGTTCAGCTGCTCATAAGTTTGCTCAAATTGGGAGCTCACTGCTCATGAACTGTTATTTGCTTTTCCTAAATAGACATATACTCATTTACACTGAACAGATGGCAAAATATATGATAAAATTATAAGGGCATGCTCATATAAGTAAGCAAGAACTCATGGGTGTCACTTTCCGAGCCTTTGGTAGCTGATTGGCGGCATAGTCATCTAGCTGGGGTGTTTTGGAATAAGATGGCAAGGGAAAAATTTGGAAAAACTGGGAAAAATAGGTTTAGGGCTGTGTAATTGTTCCTACTAAGCAGTGTTTTCATAGTATATTATTAAATTCTGTAATAAACTACAATAGTAGTTCCTCAAATCCCATATTAATATCATCTGTACATCCACAAAAAGTAACTGCAGGTGTACAAGACATTCAAGGTTTATATTGTTCAAAATTTATTAAAAAAAAGATTACAATCAAGAATCCAAGTTAGGACTCATCCACCGATGAAAATCATCAAATCAATGTCACCCTTACTTAGTCTCTGATGCTTTATTGGTAAAATTCCGAAATATCCCTTTTTACATTTTTTTCTTGATTTAATCGCTAGAAATCACGACTTATTGAAAAAAGTCGCGATTAAATCAATGAAGGAAAAAAATTCACAATTAAATTGTGACTTTTTTAATAAGTCATCGAATTTGGTGACTATCATTGGTGGTATTTCCTCGTGTTCGTTGATCTGTGAAATTGGACATATATGCTTATGATGCATATTTCATCCTTTTATTTTCTCTTGTTTTCTTTTTTTTTTTTTCCCATTTTTGCTCTTCCCTTTGCTCTTTCGTGGTAATTATTGTGCGCATATTCATGTAATAGAGTTTTGGATTAGAGGTCTTTTGTTGCGGATACGATACATGGTTCTTTTTGAACTTGAATAAGCTTTCTTGCTTGGTGCTTCAGTCCATTAAGGAGTTTTTTTTTTTTGGGTAGGGGGTGATAGGCGGCCTGCAAAGTCTTTGGTGGTTGGTAGGCCAATTTTACTTGCTTTGGAAGATATTGATGGAGCTCCGTCTTTCTTGGAGAAAGCACTTACGTTTGTTGAACAATATGGTAAGATGTTCTTTGCTATGCTATTTTAAACTTTATCTTAATCCTCTTAGTCCTACTTGATTTCTTCTCTAATCTCCTAATGTCAAGGTTTACAATCTTGGTCTCAGGGTATATCTAGTTACAAAAAGCAGGACATACTCCTTTCTTTGGTCAATAGATTTTCCCCGAGTTTATTACTTTATTACCTATTGGGGACACTATATTTTCATGAATGCGTAAATTTCTAATTATATTTTATAGTCATTTGACTGATCTGTCTCTCATCTCTATTATGCTCAATTAATGAACATGTTCTTGGTTACCCAACTTTCAGCTCCATAAAGCATATCTGGTTTTACTGCCATCTTTAACATGTAATTCGTTCGTACACAAATGTTTAGGGTGAAAATAAAGCAAACTAAAATTTTTCCCAAATTTCATCCCAAAAATTCCTTACTGTGTGCAAAATCGGTTTAAATGCATCAATTTGGTAGATCTGAAGCATCTACACCTCCAAAGCTCATAAAAAAAAAGGTTTGGACTGGGTATTTCTCCTATTCCTTTAATTGTTTAAACCCCAACTTTTACTCTTGTCCTCACACAAACTTTACTACCTCGCCAACGTGGCACCTTCACTCCAGCTATCATTATTATCATTAATCATATTTCACCATGAATTCTATCTTGAGCCCCACCCACCTATCTATAGAGAAACAATTCATTAAAGTTGTTGTTGTTTTTTTTTTTTTTTCAAATTTACTTATTTACAATTGTTAGAAGAATCAGCCTGAAGTCTTTGGGATAAGGCTTTGATGGAAGAAAAAAGTTTGGTCAACATATATGATTTAGGGGGGCATTCCAGGCTCGGGAATCAGTAAGAGTTCTGTAGAAATCCACTTTTCACCAAACTCTCAATCAAAATGGACAGTAATTTTGTGAGAGATGGAAATTTAATTTAGTGGAGCAACATAAACTAGGAATGTTTTTTCTTGATTTAGTGCTTCTGGAAGTATTGTCTGTTTAAATTTATTACCTTCTGGCTTCTGAAAGATGTCTATGAGCTGAAGGCTTGTAAGATGATAAAACTAAGATGCAATTGATAGTATTCTAGCGGAATACGGGAATCTATGATATGATGTGTACTTATCTTTCTATAATATAATAACCCTTATACAATGCATTATCCTATTTTTTGTGAAGAATTTGTGGAAAAAATAAGCTTTGGATATTATATATTTGTAAATTGGTACTAGCTTGTTTTCTATTGAGTTGTATTTACTTCAATGCTTGGAGAAAATGGAGGGGAAAATATGTGGCTATATTGAAGGATCCATTTATTTGGGATTGATGGTGGGATCAACGAAGTGAGTTGGGGTTTTCTTTTTCATAATCAATACAACGTAACCATTCCAGTTCCAGGCTTTACACAATCGTATTTTTTCAATAGATACATTACCATACTTTTCAAAGTGACCTTTTAAAATTTTTGTTCATCAGGAGTCAAAGTAGAAGGTATCTTCCGACATGCTGCTGATGTTGATGATGTTGATCGTCGACTTCAGGAATATGAACAGGGTTTGTCTGCTTGGGCCCACTGCAGTTCTCATTAAATGCCTTTTGTGTTTTCTATTGTGACATCACATCTTAAATTGTTTCTCAGTCATGTTGCAAACTTTCAGGGAAGAATGAATTTTCTCCAGAGGAAGATGCACATGTCATTGCTGATTGTATCAAGGTATTCATTTCTCAATGTGAAACCCCTTCCTTTCTAACGTAGTAAGATTTTGAGCCTTACTAAAGGTCATTTTGCTCAAATGGATTACCACATCAGAAATCCAACACCACAGCCCTCTAAAGTTTCATACAAAAAATTCTGATCCAAAAAAAGAAAAAAAAGATTCAAGAAACAATTTCTTTTGAACTAAGTCCAAGGTTTTGAAAATGACTTCTACCGAACTTCAACACAACTCCCAAAATTAAAAATGAGATTCAATGGTGTAACCTTTTCTTGAATATTTTTTTCTTCAAAATTCATAGAATTTTTTTTTCTACAACCCTGAAGCATCGGATCATGTTTTTGGATGCCAAGAGGTGAGCCCAAGGACCCTTAGTAAGGGTTAAATCCTTACTAACTTAGTAAGGCTAGGGAGACTCTTTCTCAATCACTGTGAAACAATTGAAAACTGGTTATTGTGGTTCAGCATTCTCTATTCTATGATTCCCTAATATATTTTCTGCTTGTCATAATGTTTCCAGCGTGTTATTCGGGAGTTACCATCATCCCCTGTTCCTGCATCTTGTTGCAAGGCACTTTTAGAAGCATGTAGTAAGTCATTGGTTTTGGACAAATATATTTCAAATGTTTTTATCTTTCCCTATTGCGTATGGAGATATTCAGAACATAGGTCTTTTATCTACAGCAACCTAACCCAACTAAAACTCACCTTAGATCCCCATTTACCCCAACCGAACCCATCTTTAACCTTATACATCTTGCTAAGACTTTTCTTGCTGCGCAATTAACCTAGATTAACCCTTCCCTATTAAGCCTTGTTTATTAATTTTACATAAATTTTGAACTTGAAAGTTGCAGATATTTCTTTGGTTATTCTTGTATTATATTACATTACCATTACTTGGGTACACTATTGAACTTAGACCCATCTTGAAATCCTTGGGAGTTCAATACGCTTTAATTGAGTATTGGATTGAAGCCTTAGGCGGAAGTTCAATCATACATTAGTGTCTCTTGGTTCTAACACTTGAGGGATTTTCTTTTTTGGGATTGTGATTGCCTTTAGGATTTGGATTTCAATTACCTGTTAAACTTTCTTTATCATATGTGGTCGCATGGGCTTAGATCTATGTTTGAATTGCTTATTTTATTTAATCCTTGTCTCATACTCACACTAATGTTCTGCATCAGTTTTGTTTATAAAACATTAAGAATATTATTGTAACAGTTTAAAATCCATAAAGTCAGGTTTATTTATGTGCAAAAAAAAAAAAGAAACTGTCAATGACATAATTTTTTTCATTTTGAAGATGAACTCGGTAGCAAATCCATTTTTTCCAGTCCCCCAAAAAAGTTTTCAATCTAAGTGTAAATATCATTTTCTATAAACGATAATGAAGTTCAAACTTCAAAATACATCTTTTCTTCATCTCAAAATTATATGTTTTCTCAGGTCAACATACTTCCTTCTCAACTAGATTGATCAAGTTTTGCTTTCAGTGTTGTCTTTGTCTTTCCACACAATATTTCAACTAAACTGGTGCGGATGAAAGGACAAATGGACTAAACTTTGGTTCAGGCTTTATTTTCTTTTCCATAATAGTTGTCAACAAAAGTTTTTCATTTTGCTTGTGTGCATTGTAATGTCATAATATGTTTTTTTGCATTACCTTAAACATTTCCCATGGCCACATTGCCTACTAAGATTTTTTTCTTTTAAGTTTTATACATTTGTGGATACTTCTGTCAAGAAAGTTATTATCCCTGAAATTGCTGGGTTTTGTTATGTTTTCAGTGGGTATCATCTATTTCTTGGTCCTCAGTTTGTTGGTTTTTTTTCCTCTCTGTATGTGAAACAATCCAGGGCATATTGTACAATTTCCTAAACCATGGTCATCTATGCTCTACTTGACCCCTGCCACCATCATCATCAAGCTTTATACCCGTTTTTTTGTTTTGGTTGTAATAAGTTATACTTGACCATACATCTTTATTTTCTTCTATATGCAATTTGATTATTTCTCATTGTTGGTCGATTTTGCAATCTTTTCTAGGAACTGATCGTAAGGTAAGACTCAATGCTATGCGTGCTGCAATATCTGAAACTTTCCCTGAGCCAAATCGACTTTTATTACAAAGGTATTTGAATTATCACTGTAATTATTATTAGCTTTTGTGACTCTCCGCTTGTTTGTGCAGATTATTATATTCATCCGGTTTTTATTTTTTCCCTTTAATTAACTCCTAATTTTTTTTTGTCTCATTCAACATTTTGAAACTTGACCAAGCGTTCAACCGTGAAAACTGGATTAATCAACGAGTCAAAATTGGGTTGGCTTGGTATATTTATCTGACATCATTATTAAAATAAAAAATAAAAGGACACGTAAACATCAAAATGGTAAATAGAAGAGCAAAAAGGGTTATTTTTGTTACTACGTAAAGAGAAGAACCAGAGAGAGATGCCAAACATTGCTGGAAAATGGCTACTTCAAACACTTAAGACAAGTCAACAATCAATATTTTGGCCTAGTAGCCAAATCAGGGGTTGGAGTGAACTGGTGAAGTCTGGCGAAGTAACATGATCATTTTACCTTTGGGGAATATTGGGAGAGTGATATGTGTCAATCTGAAAGATCATACAAGAAACAAACCATGATCAAGAATTAAATCACCAAATGTAATTATTTTGAATTGATTTAAAAATAAAGAAAAATTAGTAAGCCTATTTTTAACGAGTTCAGTAACTTAGTATTAGTGGGATTCGAATCTAGGTTTCTAATATCATCACCCAAAGACTTTACCAATTAAACTAGCTCGATCCTGCTTGTGAATTGATGTCCTGACTACAATTCACAATCATCATTTTCTATGGACACTGCACTTGTAAGGGGTTCGAACTTTGATACTCTTCTAACATTGATAATCTTACTACAAAATCTATCACAACTGAACTAATCTATGACAACTTTCCTCTATAGACTTGTTTGCTTCTCAGCGAATCTCCATAACCATTTTCAAGAAGAGCCTGATTTATCATCTTAATACTTCTAAATCCTTTATCACTCTTTGGGCTATAGTTTCGTTTTTGTTTTCTATTTTATTTTAGTTATGGGTCTATTTTATGTTTTTTGAGTCTTATTTGTTTTAGAAGTTTATTATTAAGGTATTTTAATTAGTAGGAGAATTTTTTTTTCGAAATTGAGAATTTTCTATTTGTAGAAAGTTTCTATTTCGGGAAAATATTGTTTTAGGAAAGTTACCTTGAAGTAAAAGGTATAGTCAATTTAGGAGTCTTTTTAGGTTTTAGCAACTTGTTTTTTCTATTCAAACAATGTTATAGATTATTTTAGGAAGAATTATTAAAAGAAATAATTGATTTCTTTCAATGAGTTTTTTGAGTGAATACTCTCCAATGGGGTGGTTTGGTGTGAGTTATCCATTATTCTTGGTGTGATTCCAAGGTCCTATCATTCTATCATTTTTCTCACACTCTTTTAAATTTTTTCTTCTCTTTGTTTTGTTGTTTTAATACATATGTGAAACCCAAATATCCTAACAAAAATCAATATTCCTGCCCTGAAATTTTGTAGGACACATTTTTTTCCTTCTATTATTGATTTTCTTGAATTCATAAACTCTTGAATTCTTGATTCTTGAAACCCCAAACCTATTTGTTTTGTTTTCTTTATCCTAGACCTTTTACCTTATAAACCTAAATCCCTAACAATTGCAAAATGTCTTAATTAACTTCACAATCTAAACCCTTGTGGGTTTTTACGGTAATCCTATCGTAGCCCAAATCCTTTACCTAATCTCAAACCAGATTCTGATGCAAAACTGTGAGGGGAGATAAGAAAATATGGGGTATTAGTGAATTTGGTTTAGGATTTGGGTAAGGATTAAAGTTTTGAGATTAGGTTTACGATTTAGATTAAGATAGGGTAAACCCAAAAGGTAAAATGAAAACAATGATTGTAGGTATGACACAATCCCAATAAAAATGGTTAAAGGTTTGTAGGGTAAGTGAAGGATTAAAGATTAGGTTAAGATTTGAAAAGAGATTAATGAAATAAGGGTTAAAGAAAATGGGGAAGGATTAAGAGTAAAATAAAATGGGTTTCAAGAATCAAGAATCAAGAAAAAAAAAAAAAACAACAAGGATTAAAAGAAAATCAAGAAAAGATGATTCTTGATGGGTTCAATAATTCAAGATGTCAAGAAAATCAAGAAAAACAAAAGAATAAAAAAGACTACAAAAAAAATAATTGTTATAGTGGACTCACTCCAAAATGGCCTCACACCATACCTATTGTGGGGAAGATCAAGCTCAAGCTTTCTTTTTATTCATTCATTAAAAAAAATCCTAATATAATCTATATAAAGAAAATAAATCAAGAATCCTAGTCAAACTAAAATACCAAATAAATAAACATAATTTTCGTAACTTTCTCTCTCCTAATTTTTAAACCCTAATAAACTTAAATAAAAGACAAAGTAAAGTTACTTAATTGCTCCTAAATATTATACTAAGACCATGGGCCAATAAAACATGAAAATAATCCTAAAAAACATGAAAACAAAATCCTAAAACAAAATTCTAAATAAAAATAAAAATCTACTCTTTAAGATTTGATGTCCCTATCAATTCTCCTCGACTGGAAAGATTTCACCACTGGCAAAATAAAATTGTAGTAATTCTCATCATCGGTTGCGTTCCACATTAGATTCCCTACCTCGTAGTACATCTTCTTTCCTCTCCGTCTTGCGTCACCCTTCCTTTTATAGGTGTACATTTCCTCACAGCTCAGAAACATATATTTTGTAACCCTCCTTCCTATTATTCTATAGGAAATTCCTGTAAAAAATTTTCATTGCTTTTCATCAAAAATATCTACATGGATAACAAATACATGTATTCATTTGTTGAATTTACATATGTTCATATTTTCATTTTATTAATAATAATTTATTTTTGACTTCAGAATACTTAAGATGATGCAAATTGTGGCTTCTCACAAATCTGAGAATCGGATGACCTCTTCAGCTGTGGCTGCTTGCATGGCACCCTTACTTCTAGGTCCCCTTATGGCGGGTGATTGTGAGCTCGACCATGATTTTAGTATGGCCGGGGATAGTTCTCTTCAACTCATGCAAGCTGCTGCAGCGGCTAACCATGCTCAAGCCATTGTGATAACTCTATTGGAGGAGTATAACAAACTATTTGGGGTAAACTACTTGTCATCCCTTATCTAAGTTTATGGGAACCTGGGAATCAGTTTTTTTTATTCTTATTCTTAAAGTTAATTTTTGCAATTTGTAGCTATAGTTTAGCACAAGGTAGTGTTTAAGTGTACTTTGTCTTCTTAGAGAATATTACAGTTCATGTGGCAACAAAATATTTAGTTCCATCTAAATCATTTGTCTTTTTGCATTGGAAATGTGTGTCTGATCTTCAGGTTCCCTTGTGCGTATAAGAGGAAGCTATTTATTAGTTTGGTTTACAATCATTATATGTAGTTTATGAAGAATCTTGTTATGGAAAAGTTACATTTTTCATTGAAATTGCTAATAATTTAGGTATTCCATATTCTATTATCAGATTGTTTCTTATTTTATTTGAAATTGGCTTTTAGGGTTTCGTCTCCAATTTGGGAATTTGCTTTTCTAATGTGTTGTTGAAGACATATTTAACCCTCACTCGTGTTCACTGATGATGGCAATATTTTAGTCCAGTCTCACTTGTAATGTTTAGCAATAAATAACAACTTTGATAATCAGTATGCTACTGATGCAAGACGACGAGGGAAGAAAAGAAAATATGGGGTTTAGGGAATTTGGATTAGGATTTTGGGTAAGGATTTGGGCGACAATAGGAAAATGGCTTCCAAAATCCCAATTGGCTATATGTTGAAATGTAAAACACAAAGTTTTCCAATTACAACATTTTGAAATTGCGATTAAGGGAATGTTTAGGATATTTAGTTGGAGTTAAGTGATAAGGTATAGGGTAATGAGATTAATGAAATAAGGATTAAAGAAAATGGAGAAAGGATTAAGGGTTGGGTTTTGTGGGTTTCAAGAATCAAGAATCAAGACAATCAAGAAAAACAAGGATATAAAAAAAAAAAATCAAGAACAAAGGATTCTTGATAGATTCGAGAATTTAAGATTTCAAGAAAATAAAAAAAAATGGAAACATGAGAAGTTGATAGAAAAGATAGAACCTTTGAATCATACCAAGGGTTTCTTGGAATTACACAAAGAATGGTGGAGAACTCACTTCATTCCATGAAAGAAACTCATTCTCTATTCATCAAAATTCTTATAAACCTAAATCCACATTCCTCAACCAACAGTGATGTAAGTTCATGCTCAATTACACGTTAGCATATAAACAGAATCCTCATCTTGATGGATTTTGAAGCTCTGCCATGTATGAACTCTTTATCAACTACAGGCCCCTCTCATGTTGAGTGCAACACAATTAGAAATACTATGTCACAGTCAAGATGTTATAAGTTGAAGCTTTCCTTTAATGGTGATGTTAAATTAAGATTTAAACGTGTGAGAAACTAGCAAATATCTTGTTAAGTTTGAAACGACCACTTATTTCATGGTGTGTTATTTAAATCTCTCGAATCACTAAAGCCACTTCTCTAATATTTCTACTATTGAACGGGTTTGCTGCATTGCTTCTTTTTTTCTTCAATGACATCATTTGCTGAACTCAACAAAGCGTTGGCAGGATGATGGCTTACAGGAGGGTTCTATTTCGCCTGATCTGTACTCTGAGTTAGAAGAGAGTGGAAGTGAGGACGAGGAACCAAGTGATGATGATGAGATCCTTGAAGATAATGGTTTCATTGATTCTGAAGAGGATCTTGATGCCGATACAGAAGATGATCATGAAGGTGCATCAAGTGAAACAGTCAGTGAAAGCTCTAACAATCGCAGTGATGATCAATATGACGATAAGGCTCGTACTGTACTTCTTACCATGCATCTCTACCCTCACGTGAAAGCACAAACAATGACATGATAATAAGATTTTGATAGGGTTTAAAATGGGTCAGGTTCAGACCGGATCTAGCCATATCCAAATTTGTTATTCGGACCTGTATCTGACTCGGATCCTATTAGCTAAAATCATATATGAACCATTTTGCTTTCACTATAGCCGGATCTGACCTAACCAAATTACTTGATTCGGGTTGGATAATTTCATATCGTTTAACTTTTTTTTCTTTTCTATATTTCTTTTCTAGTTGTTATACTATTCTATTTTGTTATTATAATTCTTTTGTTTTCTAAGAATTCGTGTTATATTAAAGCAGTAGAAAAAGATATTTTGAAAAACAAAAAAATATAATTTTCAGAGCAATATATCATTCGGATCTAGGAGGGTATAGGATGGATCTGTATCCAACTCGGATAAGGGACATCAACCCAGATTCGAGCCATTTTTTATTTGGGTCTACTACAAGGGTTCAACACTAACTTAAGATTTGGATCACTCAGATTTCTTATAAAATCCGACCCATTTTATGCCCTATGGTTTTAGTCTTGAATTCTTAAGATAAGACACTGATTAAATAGATTCACAACTGGTTCCTGAGTTTGTAAATATAGAGTTATGACTTTAATGTGAATGGTTAGGTGTCATTGATTTGTCGTTCATATTTTTGAAAATCTATTGATTTGATCATTATTTATTTTATAATCCTGTAATCCGGAAGCAAACATCTCCATTTCACATAATATTTTTTTAGAGAAGAAAAAACTCTCAGTTGTAGATTTATCTGAACATATGCAAATTGAACTCTACTGAGTCATGGATATGCTGGCTTGTTTTGGCCAGTACATAAATCTTATCTTTTAAAATTTCTATGATTTGAATGCAATTTTAGGGTCAGTTTTAGGTGAATGTGTACTTTTTGTTCTTTCTAACAAACCATAAAAATAGAAGGAACAATGGGTATTTCTAATAATTGCCTGGCATCGCCTAATATGCATCACAAGAAACACATCCATCTGCACAATTTGCAAAGTTGTGAATTCAGACTATTGAGGGTTTATAAAAGCTTGTTTGATTTGACAATGAGTTGAGGGCATGGATCACTGTGACTGCCGTTTTTTCCTTGCTTTGCTCTAGATTGCTCAAGTGATGATACATGAGTTTGATTTATATGAAAAAGAAAGATCTTTCATTTGTATGCCTATGAGCTTATGATAGTATTTCCATAGTGCATATCAGAATCACCTAGTTGACTGTCCTGTCACTATTTGCAAGTTTTGCACAAAACTTTTTAATTATATGGTGAAATATGGAATATTTATAATAAAAAAAAGTGATGAAATAATTACTCATTATATATTATTATTTTGGTATTTTCCATGGTTGAGGCTCTCCATCAACATGACTGTCAGGATTTGAGGAAAAATACAGATTTCCTTGAGATTGGTTCCAGTTTTCTAGAACGTTAAACCAATACATGAGAAAACAAAGATTTCCTGCTCAGACTTTGTAATGGTTCTAGAGTCTCGCTTTACAGATGTTGAAATTAAACATTCCATATTTGGAGATTTAAGAAGATTGTGGTCCTGTACATGTGTTTTGTACATCTACAGGATGCTTTGCAATCATGTTCTTTTGTTTTGTGACGTTTTATCATTATTTGTTTGCTGCTTTCGTGCTCATATTTTTTTATAACATATTGACACAAACTCCTCTGGAGATGCAGTCATCTGAAGGTTCTGATTCAGATTTGGGATCTCATCACGGCAATGAAGATTTTGAAACCAGTCATAAGGCATCAAGGGGAAATCAAATGCCATTGTCTCAGCATGATAATGTACAGAGTAATGGAAATTTGCAGGGTCAAAGTCATACTAGTTTGGTAGTGCGCACCATTGAGTCTTGTGAACCTCCGAAAGTTGTCCCAACTTCAGCAAGTCTAGAACCTAAGTCAGCAGAAAATGGTCCATCCTTGTGCATTACAAAATCTACAAATAAATCAAATGAACCTTTACCCGGTGTCAAACGCCCAACTATTTGGGGACGTACCTCTGTGAGTATTTGATCTGGCATTATTTTTTGTTCTTGAAGATGGGTCATTCTGAATTTTCACATTTCTTTTTTTTCAATTAATTTCATTATATTCATGTAACTGTATATCCCATTCCTTGCTACAATGTGTTATGTATCTCTCTCTCCAGGCAAGAAAGAATCTTTCAATGGAAGCCATTGATATCACCATCGAAGACGAGTAAGTGATGTAGCCATGATCTATGCAAAGCCAAGTTGATGTATCTTTGTTTTATTACAACTTTGTTGTTTTTTCTTACATCTTTTATCTCTTAATTTGATTCTCAGAATCTATTTAAAGCTTTCATTTTATGTGAATATGGCAAACGTTTTTTTTTTTTTTTTTTTTTCATATTTCTATGCTACCATTTTCTTCAGGGATGCCGTTCAAAGGCTTGAGACCACTAAAACTGATTTGCAAAATAGAATTGCAAAAGAGGTAGAGCCGCCAGTTAATGTGTTTCTTTTGCAAAGTATCTTATGCTAAACTGTCTGAAATTTTAAGTTCAATAATACCAATGTGGTTTCATGCTAGGCAAAAGAGAACGCACTTCTGCATGCACGTTTGGAAAGACGAAAGCAGGCTTTGCATGAGCGCCGTTTAGCTCTTGAGCAAGATGTATAATTTTATATTCAGACTTTGCTTCTCTCTTTTCCTTGAAGAGGTCCTTTGTTGCTCAGTGTTTTGCACATGCAAAGATGATTTTTTTGGTCTGAGCTGATTATTGATGCATGTTAGAAACATAGCACAAACAGATGAGACTATGCTCTAGTGCTTTTTTTTGCTTAGGGAAATTGAACTATACCTGCCTATATATATATTTATATATGTTTTTTTCCCTTTCATATCTCTATTTTTTGTTTTCCTAGACTCTAAATCGGTGGATCCTGTTTCATTAAACTATTTATGCCCCCTTAATTTGAGTCAATGATGTATTTTACATTGATTGTTCCATTCAAAAGTTTTTAAAATATCTTTACTATTTATATTGGTCTTTGTTAATTTGTATTTAATATTGAACTGTAAGCATGGATTGAGTTTTGAGTGTTATATTAATCTAAAACTCGATGCGCTGGGAATAGATGTGGGAATCGTTATATGAAGGACCATTCAAGTACTATTTTTTTGTCTTGTCTGGAGGTAAACTCTACCTTGAGGTGAAATACAAATTTTGAAGAAGAATCAGAGGGGTTCTACTTTGGAACTGAATCATGCCTCATGCACTAGAAATGAAATATGAGTGTAGTTGGGTGTTTATCATATGGGTGTCGTTGTATCTTGTTGGTTCTGTTCTCCTTGACCACTTTAAATATAATTTTGGATTTACCTATCAAAAAAATGATCGGGAAGTTGTTAACTCTCAGAGACTTTGATTAAGTCTAATGATTGTTTGTTTTCAATTTCATCACTACAAAAGATATTGGACTATACCTTGAAATTAGTTTGTGGTTGCATATAAATACTTTCAAAGGATATTTACCTATTATGCTCGGAAGGGAAGACTCAAAATATTTATTACTTAGGTGTTAATTTTGACAAACAGGTAGCGAGACTGCAGGAGCAGTTACAAAAAGAGAAAGATCTAAGGAAAACTATGGAAGCTGGGTTGAATACACCCCTGGGATGTTTGCCCATCCCAGCCAATATTGATAAGAAGGTTGGTTTGGAACAATATTAGCAATTTTCTGCCTATTGAATTGATTGCAGTTGTTCACCCAATATATAATTTTTCAATGTGGCTCAAGACAAAGGAGGGACTTGAGGAAATCGCTCAGGCGGAATCAGACATCATTAATCTAAAGCAGAAGGTATCTGATCTCCACGTGCAGCTTAATCAACAACGCAAAAACAACTTTGGGTCTGTGAGTGAATCATGCAGTCAACACCAACAAAGTCCGAATGATCAAGCAAGACAGTAAGTTTCTTTGTACTCCGCTCATGTCATCTTTCTTGACTTGAGTCATGTTTTTCCCTGTTGGAAGTCTCATGTTATAACTTGCTTGGATAGTATCCCAACTGCATCAGTTACCCTGAGACACAGTTATTGAGATTCTAACCTTGATGACTTAGAACAATGGTTGCAATGTTGCACAGTGTAAGAGCTTTACTGTTCTTTTCTTTTTGTTCTTAATTTCTTTGGAGGCTTTAAAGTGACATCTTCTCTTACTTCCTTATTTTTTCTTTGCAAAAACCAGTTAACTATGAATTCTGTTCCATTGCTTCATACCTCTTATCAATATTGGATTTAGATTTCAGTCAGTGCTCATTTCTTGTTCTTCAACCTTTCCAAGACCTTTTCATAAGGTGCAATCCCTGGCTTTACATGCCATCTAGGAAAACTAGGTCTCCTACTTTTATGGTTGAGCATCTTTATCTTGCCATATTACTTTCGTTCTTTGTGGGTAGGTGAGTGGATGATTGGTGGATAAGTTTGTGGTATCATTGCACTATGACTTTACCAACATAGAAAATGACATCTTCTTGAAGTCTTATGTTGCCACCAAGTATGCATGTTTTAACTAGATCAGTAATTCAAGAGAAAAACGAAAAAACCAAATGCCTTACAAGTACAGGAGAAAAAACCAATGGTTCTAGCAAACACTTTTTTCCCCACTTTTGAGATTTATCTCGTCTTCTGTGTCTAATTAACCAATAACATTCACTTTAAAATTTATAAATAAAAATGAAAAAAATAAATAAATAGAAAAAGGTCAACAACATTGCACCATTCTTTCGGAATACTAACAGAGAGCTTACCATGCTTTCATCTATGTTGGTCCATGTCATTCTTTCTGATATTAGTGGTTTTAAAATGCCACTGTTGACATATAAAAGTTATTGATGCCACATGGTGTTCTCTATGATAGTCACCTACATGTACGCCTAAGGCTTGTGTGGTGTCTGAATACACAGTCATTGCTGCATTTCTTGTACTGAGTAAATTTTCTTTGTGAAATATGTGTTGAATATAGGAAAGATCTACAAGAAGTTGAAGGTACAACTGCTGCACCTCATCATGAAAGGTCAAAAAGAAGTGAGGTATGTCTTCCAAGTTCTGGACATTTCAGTTATTTAGTATTTTCTTACATAATTGTGCAGTGAGCTTTAGATTAGTAATATTTGTTGCAAACATTAGAGTAAATTCATTTTTTTTCCTAAATAATTAGTACCCCGAAAGAACTGCTTACGTGTGTGGGAAACATATCTACTTCCACAGTTTCAAAAATAATTTGAGAATGAGACCACTGAGAGTCATTTCGGTATCATTCATGACCAAGACTAGACAGAATGCGAGTTTTAAAACCATGTCAACGTCTGTATGGTTTTTCTTCAAATTTCAAATAGAAAACTAACTGTTCCACGTCTTACCTGATGCTGGACTAAGTATAGCTGAAGCTCAAAAGTTAGAACTGATATACTTAGTCCAGCATCAGGTAAGACGTGGAACAGTTAGTTTTCTATTACATTACATGGACTTAATCAGGTGATAAGACTCGATTACATTACATTCTAGTCAATCCTTTTCCTCTGTACTATGCTTCTTTAGCAATTTTTTATTTAGAGTTGATGCATTTCATAGTAACTGTAGGTGATGCCTATTCCTATATACAACAGGATACTTCATCCATAACAGATAGCAGGAAAGTGAGAACACAGAATCCACCATCTCTTTCAAAGAAACAACCGGCTGACAAGCAACAACTGGATTCAACGGTTCATGAAAGTACCAAACCTGTAGAAGCTGCTGCTACTTCATCTTCTATCGAACCAGTTACAGTTGCACCTGATGCTTCATCAAGCTCTAAGAAGTCTGGTGCAAAGGTTGAGGTAGGATGCCAGTTTTCAGTTTGTCATATATTTCTGTACAAGAACCTTGCACTTTATGATTTTTTCATTAAATCATGTCATATGTGGATTAGGTGTCTCAAATTCTTTCTTGTATTCCCTTGGACCCCTATGATTTATGAATATTTGGGCCTAGGTGTGTTATATGAAACTTCTTTAAGACAAAAATATGGACTTGATCAGGTGATTAAGACAGGCAGAATCATACAGAGTCATAATCTCTCTCTTTTTTTTTTCTTTCTTTCTATACTATGCTTCTTTAGATGTAATGGTTTTTAAAGTATTATTTTTTTAATAAGTAGAGGAATATATAAAAACTCTGTCCATGACAGGCTAATGAGAATATTTTTCCAGCATTAGTGATACTAAATTTTGGATTATTACACACTTTTTTTCTTGATGGAAATCTCCCTATGGGTATACTAATGGTTTAATTGTATAACTCACCAGCATTAATCATCATCAAGGCCTTATGTTCCAAAAATTTGTAGTTTAGTTCAGTATCTTTTCCACAGGTGAATGCCTTTTTGTCCATGCAACAGGATACTTCATACACTACAGATAGTGAGAAGGTGAGAACACAGAATGCACTGTCTTTACCAAGGAAACAGCCGACTGAGAAGAAACAGTTGGATTCTTCTTTTTTATTAAAGAAACAGGTGGCTGAGAAGCAACAGTTGGATTCGGCAATTCACGACAGTACCAAATCTGGAGTGGCTGCCGCTACTTCATCTTCGGTGGAGTCAGTTACCGCTGCATCTACTGCTTCATCCAATTCTAAGAAGTCTGCTGCGAAGGTTGAGGTAGGCCTTTACATTATGCATCACTATGATAGTAGTTTTCTGTTATTTATTTTGGTATGAAAATTCGATACTTCTATGATATTTCAGTACTTCATGTCTGTGGTTTGGGTGTCTCAAATTCTCTCTTGCATGCCCCTATGTACTCCCTATGAACTATGGGCCCAAGGGGCCTTATTTATGAGACCCCCAGCCTCCCCTCCAAATAGGGGTTTGGGCATAGTAACCAAGTTTGGATTTGGCAATTATTTGGCGGGGGGGTTAGCTTGGTTTAATTTGGGAAAGCTTCAAAAAAACAAATCTGGGAATTATAAAAAAAATGATTTTTTGACAATAAAATAAGTGTATTATGGGGTTCGAGTTTCGAGAGATGGAGAGAGGCAGAAGTAATGATTGATTTAATAGGGAAAAAATCTGACCGATTAATTCCGCGAATCATCAATTAATTCAGGGAATAATCAGGCAACCACTTATTCATCAAATTTTCCCTTACTTTTGGGAGAAAAAAATGGAGCATTTGTGACTTGGGACAGTGTGTTCAGGGGCAATGCCCTCAAAGTGTAAACCATGGGTATCTTCGCATTATAGAAATTGTACAGTTTCTGGGTATATTTCTTGTTGATCCAGGAAAAGTTATTGGGACTCTTACATACTATATCGTCTTGGGCTTATTTTGCACCTCTACTGCCATCACTCATGAATATGGCCCTTAGTGGTTACTGATGAACCACATAAATGAGTGTTATTCATATCTGTGGGCATGTAATTTTTTATTTTTATTTTCCTTTTTTTTGCATTGCCATCAATTGTTGTTGATCTTCTATTTCTGCAAAACGTCAGTATTTCTTCGTAGGGTCTATTTATTTGCTTTTAGATAGCCTGAAACATTGCAAAACTTGCTAGTGTCTTCAGTAGCTTTTGTATTGGTTGATCAGAATGGAACAAAGTTTTTAACTTCACATTTGTGTTTACAGCAGGGAAATGTTTCCACATCTTCTGCATTGGCAAAGCTAACAACCCGACTCAACTTTTTGAAAGAACGGAGAACCCAAGTTGTAAATGAGCTTCAAAACATTGAACATGGTCGAGGATCAGATGGTCATTCTCTTGGTCCTCCTCCATTGACCAACTCCAGATGATACAAGATCGATATGGTAGGTAGAGCAGTAGGTTATGATCTTATTCCCTTACGTCCTCTGCCTTTACAACATCGCTCCTGTGCTTCATATGTAAATGGTTGTACCGGTTTACATTTATTTTCAATTAATTGTTATAGAAAGGACCACCAAATTTCTGCCTTGGCAGGCTTGGCTTGGAACCTCAATAGGTTGGCTATTAAGGCAGATGAATTCCAGAAACCTCTTATGTACAGGTTGTCTTCCTCCTTCATGTAGTCTGTACTTTGCTTCTGTGTTGATTTTCACTGGTGCAGACATGGTGGTGGAACTCTAGAAAATTTACTGTGAGCAAATGCACAACTAATATCATTCTTCGTCAAAGTTATATCTGTAAAAAGCCATAGTTTGGATGTCAAGAATTCCTTTAATTTGTGTTTTCAGGAAGACTTTTAGATTCTTTTCATCAAAAGCACTTTTCGAAGTTAAGAGTATGTTTGGTGTGCACTTGGGTTCTAGTAAAGCCATTAACCAAAAAGGGTTTAGAAGTTGAACTTGTCCTGATGAGCCTTAGCTCTAGAAGTCAGATGAAGCAAAAGTTCTGGGATATTGAGATGAATGCCCCTTTATCGCTAATGCCGACAATTTCTAGGATTATAGATACCCTTTGCCTCGTGTTTACTCATCAAACATCCAAACTTCTGAAAACTCCTTAAAATGTTGTGGATCTCAAAAACTACTTCATGAACGTTGTCAATAAGCAATTGAGGTGCAATCAACCACACAATTCTTATTGAAGTTAGGGAATGAGATAGAAGCATGTCATTGTTGGTAGTACTGCCAAAGAGAAGTTTTTGTAGCAACGAAAATTTCTGCAGTTACTTTGATATTCAATCCGTTTCACACTTTGATGATGTGGGTGTGTACCAAATCATCTATGGTTCTGTTCTCTGCACACCTCCACATCAGCTAAGTGTGAAATGGAGTGAATTTCCAGGTCATCCAGCATGGACACTTTCTGTTGTTGCGTGTGATTTTAATGGAAAAAAAAAAAGGATTTAATGGAAGATAATCTGTTATTGAGTCGTGCTGGCGTAACATTGATTCTGATGTACATTTTAATGTTACTTCAGCATTATCCTTTGTTATTATATATAATAACAACATCCTCAAAAGCCTTATCCCATAGACTTGGGATCGATTCTTGACTTAAAAGTAGAAGTTGAGGGGGCTTTTTAAATGGGTCTCTCAATGAAGAATGTGGTCAAAGGTTATTTCATCAGTTTGAAAACATTATAGGGGTATGTCAAAATTTACCAAAACATGAAGGGGGGGGTATAGGTCTCAAAATCACCCTAAATATAAAGAAATAGAAATACAATTTTTGTCCAGAACCTTTAATGGAGAAATGAGCCAGTCATGAACTTTACTTGGCATCCATTATTACTTCCTCCCCCCACCCAAAAGCCACTTCCTGATATTTTGCTTATTATTCTAATATTCAGTTGTGGACACGTGGATGGCATTGAAGAGTAAGAAAAAGGGTTCCAGTCATATAAAATGGCAACTAATCCACAATTCACTGGAGGGTCCCGTTCGCCACCCTTAGTTTTACCACACACTTTAACAAACGCGTTTTGTCTTACATGGGTTAGAAGTTTCGGAATGAGCTGATTTTTGGTGAGATGATCTCTATGGTGAGGAGATCATCCTCACCAAAAATCAGCTCATTCCAAAACTTCTAACCCCATCAAAATTGATTTAAAAAAAATGGACGGTCCACGATTTTTCAACGTGTAAACATAGGGCTAAACATTTCGAATGGGCTGATTTTTGGGGAGGATGATCTTCTAATCATAGAGATCATCCTCACCAAAAATCAGCTCATTCCAAAACTTCTAACCCATGTAGGACAAAAAACGTTTGTTAAAGTGTGTGGTAAAACTTAGGGTGCTGAACATTCCCTTCACTGGAACCTCATATCGCACTTCCGCACTTCTTAACGCGAAAGTTGATAGGAAACTCATAAATGCTTTTTTTTTTTTTTACTCATATCCCGATGAAAGCATCTATGAAAGAAGTGAGACATGCTGAGGTCACTTCAACATAATTCTAAAAAAACATGGTCGAAGAAGTAAAGAAGAACTTTATCCACACTTTTACGCCTTAAATAATTGTTCTAATTGATTATTGGACCCAAAAGGCCAAAATGAATTATTCTTTTACTAAAATTTCAGATCCTAAAATAATTGATTATCAGATTCAATGCACCCCACTGAAGAAACATTATCAAATTATCGATAAAAGCTGTAACCCACCAAACTAAAACCAAACCGCGTATTATTATACCACTCGTTCATTTAGGCTGGTTTCGGCACGGTGGCCCCACATCAAATATTCCAAAATAACAGGTCTTTTAATATCCACGTGCCTAACACACGCTTACACTAATATTAGACTAATACTAAAAATAATAATAATAATATTAATTCTAATTTTGTCGTCATCATCATAATCATAATCATCACCAATCAGAAATCTTTGAGAACCTTTCGGACCTGTTCTAGGGTCACAAACAACACCACAGTAAACGGTCCCTGCCTCGAGATTGTAGGAATAAATCCCTTGTAAAGAGCCATAGGTCCCTCTGCGCGCACTGTCTTCATGGCGCAATCTAGCGCACCACAGTAAGGTGGGGTCACACCTGGGTCCACCTTCATGTTCATCACTCTCGTTTTGATCACATCAATCGGATTCGAAGCAACGGCTGCTACAAACCCCGCAGAAAAACTTGCTGTTACGTGGGTCCCAAGTCCATCACTCATCAATTTTTTTTCTAATATCGTCTCTTTGATCTGATCGTACGATGCCAGTTGTGATGCTGTCACAATCATGGCCCGATTCACCGTAAGAGATGATCCGCGCCACAGGCTAGTAATCCCCTCTTGTTTTGACATCCTAGAGATTGCGTCAATCACGCTCTTGTAGTTTCTTCGTTGGGCTGCGGGAAGCCGACCATCGGCTTGCATACGAACCATGGCTACATCGGCTGGGTTTCCTACTGCCGCGCCAATGCCTCCGGCTATAAGGCCAGCTGCTATCTTGCGCACGAGAGGCATGTTTCCTGAACTGGGATCTGACCATTTTTGCTTCAAAATGTCGTAAATGCCCATACGTGTTGTAGAATATAGGGTTTGGCGGAGAACTGTAGCCGATACGCCAGAAAAGAGAGCCGGTACGCCTTCGGTTTGAAAGATACGGATACCAACAGAGATGGGTCCGATACGTGGAGCGGATACGGGTACGGGGTTGGATCGTACTGCGGAAGCAGCGTTGAAAGCGTAAGCTGGGCGGAGATTTTGGACCGTAGGATTTGGGGGATTTAGGGTTTCTCCTTGAAGCTGCATTCGGACCTTGATTAGGTCTAGAGGGTGAGTCGAACACCCTGCAACGATCGATGCGATCCCTCCTTCAACAAAACCTTTGACGCCCATTTCGATTTTTCTCTTAAAAATTCGATTTTGATCGTGAAATTGAATTGGGGTTTTGAGATTTGGTGAGATTTTTAGGTCTCAGAAGAGAAATTTGGGGAAAAATCGAATCGAAGAAAATTTTAAGAAAAAGAGGAAGACCAGTTGGAATTGGAGGTCATCTCACTGGAAACCAGGAGATGTGAGTGGAGGGCAAAGGCAACAGAGGAAGAATGAGGGACGTTTGGCCTCTGAGACATGCAGAGTAAAAAGAGAAGAGAGACTGAAACAATGGATGGTTTGATTTGGGGGAAAAAATTGAGAATTTATAGGAGGGGACTAGGGAGAGACATTAAGGTTAATTCTTCTAATCTAAATAAATTAACGCGGTTCTGTTTTTGTGGGCCCAACTTCTATTTCCTGTAACCTCAGATGCTGGAGTGAGACTTGTTCTTTTTCGCTTGACTTTAAAGCTAATAATAATTAGAAAAAAAAAAAAAAACCTCCCTAATATCTCTCAGTCTGCCTTCTTATGAACTGGATTCGTTGCGTGATTATGTAAATATGTAAATTTACAAAATTACCCTTTTGAAAAAAAGATAACTCACTAAGTCTCATCCACCGTCAAATAAATCTTGAGATAAAACTTTGAGATTTGTTACGAATCTCGAGGTCTTTTTTGACTACGTACGAGGCTTGGTAAGGGCCATCTTTCTTTCTTTCCTCGCCATATTATTAATAAGACTAGTGAGACTCCTTGAAAAATGGGGCACGATCGCGAGCGAGAAAAAATATCTATGGTTAGTAAATGTTGAACGTAATATGAAGGTTGGGGTCATATTCATTAAATTTATTAATTAATAAAACAAACTGTCAAGGTGGACCGCCCATTCGATTGGACCAAACGCTAAGATTTGACCTGGATGCCACTATATATATATATATATATATAACTGTAACCCTCTTTCTTGACTCTTAAATACCATCCACGTGTCCACTTCTGAATATTAGAATAAGAAGCTAAATATGAGGAAGGTGGCTTTTGGGGGAGGAAGGATGGATGAATGGATGCCTAAGTCAATTTCAGACTTACTCGTTTCTCCATTAAAGGTTATAGACAAAAATTGCATTTCTTTGTATTTAGGGTGATTTTGAGAAATATACCTTCATGTTTTGGTAAATTTTGAAAATACCTCTTTAATGTTTTCAAGCTATTGATATACCCTTTGACCATAGTCTTCATTGAGAGATCATTTTAAAATGCCCTCAACTTCTACTTCTAGCTAAAAGCGCTTAAGATTTAAGAATTTTTTAGAAAGTATAAAAGAGGATGGGTTTTTTAGAGGAAAAATTAATAATCTTCTCTGAAGAAGTTGAAGATGAGTACACTAAAAAATAATTTACCTTGGAAATTGAAGAGCTTTAACATGACAGATTTTTGGAAGAAAAATCAATGGTCTTTTACTACAGATTAAAGAAGAGGTTTTTCCTTTTTTGATATCATGGGTATCCTTATCCTCCAGGTGGGACTAATCCCACGGTTACACGCACCACTCTCAAAAAGTCCTACATGCAATAGCTTGAGTCGAGGGTCAACTGACCCTGGAGAGTGACTCCAAGGGATTCATAGCTTCGCGAGGTTTTGAATACTTGACCAGATTGAAGAAGAGGTTACTTAAAAGTCATTTTCTACTAGTCATGAACAAAAGTCCAAGGCCAAGGGGCTTGCCATCAACTTAAAAACATAAGAGGTATCTCAAATAGTAAATCTATATCACCCATATGTTTATAATATCTATTGAGGATACCTCATAATTATGTATACATATCATGGTTTTTAAAATCGGTATCTCGTCTCGTCTCGTTCAACTTCGATACCAAGTCGTCTCGGACGAGTTTTTTTATACGTTTGAGACGTCTTGTGAAACAAATCAAAAAATTGAATGTGACTCGTAAATCTCGGTCAAAAAATGACTTTGTGAGTTAGTCTCGTTCAACTCTGATATCGAATTAACTCGGGCGATACATCTCGATCTTGGACGAGGTTTTATATATATATTTGTTTTGTTTTAAATCAAGAGATTCATATGGATGATATTGATTGAAAATATTACTAAAAATAAAATAAGTAAAGAAAGGTGCACAAAAAATGTAAATATCTCCAAGACATGAAATGTTTTTTGTAAATCTCGACCGAGAGAGTAAAACTCAGCTAAGTCAACCGGGATTTTGTAAATTTTTTATTAAAATAATTAAAGTTTTTTAGAATTTAAATATTTATTATATAAATAAAACATGATTTTATAACTAAACATATTCTAATCTACCTTATTATATTATTAAAAAACATGTAATTATTTTAATTTAAATATATGAAAATAAATTATTGTAAATTGAGTCAAGTGGTTTGTACATCAAAACGATTTTAAACCATGGTTTTTATTGGACCAAATCGTAAAACAAAGCAAATCAATTCATTATACAATTTGTATTGAATCCATTAAATATAACTCAATAAGATTAACAAATTTGTGATTCACTGAATTTTGTTATGAGGTGCCACAAATCAAATTATTAGAATATTAAAATATTCTAAGTTAAATATAAAAATAGGGACGCTTCATGGGACAATAATTGTGACAAAATCTATGACAATGATTTTTTGTAAACCACTTTTGACAGGATTAGAAGTTTCGGAATGAGCTAGTTTTTTATGAGGATGATCTCAATGGTGAGGAGATCATCCTCACCAAAAATCAGTTCATTCAAAATTTTCTAACCCATGTAAGACAAAAACCATTGTCATAGATTTTGCCAAAAGTATTTTTCCACGAATCGTCCCCATAAAAATATCCATAGATGACCCTAATTAATCCCTCAGCGTCGTGTGGAACACTCTAATACAATAATATAATAACAATAAATAAAAATAATCTCAACCTTTATGATAAAAAATTGAGTTGTGTTGGAGTAACGTAAAAATATATATTATGGGGGACATTTATGATGTGGATGTGTGTCAGAACCATAGATACTTTTCAATGAGATACGAACACTCTAATATAATATATAATAACAAATAAATAAATAAAAATTGTTTCCTAATTGATCCAAACCTTTAAAATATAAATTCGTCATTGTTGAGTAACAACTTAACGTTTCGACATGCAATAAAATACTCTTGTATCGATGGACATTTCGACCCATATCTTACAATATTTTAATATTCATAAAAAAAAAAATCAGTCTTCAACTCAATCCCATGTGGAACAGCCTAAAAAACTATTTTAATGAGCATTTAATACAGAATTAATTGAGTCTAAAACTGATTTTAAATGTGGGTGACCCCTTGCTTGTTAGCAATCTCTGTTTAATTCGTGAAAAACTCACGAATTTGTTTATTTCTTTTCAATGAAAGTATTATTCTCCGAAGTATTGAATTATTCTGAATAATTACATATTTTAAGTTTTTGTTTTCAAAAGAGAATAAAACATGTTTTTTTAGGAATTTTATTTCATTTACAAAATTTTATAAAACTTTGTTGAAAAAAAAAAAAAAAGCTTCTATTAACTTATTATATGTTGTAAAGTCTAAATTTGTAACTTGTAACTAGTAATACAAGTTCAACTTTAAAGCGATTATGCTTACTTCATACTTACAAAATGTCCTTTTCATTTAAAAAATAATAATGACATGCCCATTTACATTTATTTGAAATACCATTTTAATTTTTTAAACTGATGATTTATCCCTTGACTTCGGTCTTTTCTTTTATAAACCTATGGAACAAAAACATCAATGCCTTTATTATCACTAATATATCATCACCATCACTATCATATTACCAAATTTTTTGTTTTTGAATTTTTTAAATGAGACATATAAAACATATGCCGCATATTATCCATTTATCGAATTTTGCAACCCAAAATTGAATAGAACTCAATTTTTTCACGTATCGAACTTTTTCCCTATTCTGAGTTGCTAACAATGGGGTGAACTCAATACAAAGATCATCTTCACTCATCAGTTAAATGTACAATTGAAAATGTTTAAACTTGTAATCCACTTTTGACTTTAAAAAAAAAAAAAAAAAAAGTATTGGTTAAGTAATAACTTAAACCTTTGATATTAAATAAAATACTCAGACACAGATCTGACGATAATTTAATATTCATAAAAAAAAAAAAAATTAAGATACTAAAATACTCCCAAAAAAGATAATAATAAAATCAGGCTTCAACTCAATCCCATGTGGATCAATTGTAAAAAAATATTTTAATTACTATTTAAGACAAAACACTAAATGAGTCAAACTGATTTTTGATTGGGGTGTGACCTCAACACAAAGATCATCTTCACTTATTAGTTAAATGTATGATTGAATTGATTAATTTGGGACGGTGTGATCTCATATTCACACTAAATAGGACTGGGTTAGAATATTACTTGGTACTTCAGCACATGATCGCTTGTCCTCGTAATTAATGTATCCAAACCAGGGACAGGACACACTATCCCCATACGTGTTTGTTTTATGCACCATAAAAACTAGACCTAAGACCTAGGATTCACCTTCCCCTCTCCTTTCCTATAGTGTTAAAAGGGAAGAACTCTCTCTTCGTGAGATCTCAAGGGCTGACCTTGCACAACCCCCTCTTTCCCCTAAAGGCTTCAAGTGGGATCCCTTCAGAAGGGATTTATGAATAATGAAGTAGTAAAGAGAACAAAAGTTCACACAAAACAAAAGGATTTACGTTGTTCGACAGTGTACCTACATCCACAGATCAGATAAAACAAAATCCAATCACTATCTTCTTTCGAGTTTTTATAAACCCTAGAGATCCCTAGCAAAAAATCAGAGCAGAAAAAGCGTGTCTTCCAAAATAGAAAATCCTAAAGAAAATATTACATGATTGCCCTTTCTATAACCCTAAAAAATTTGGTCCAGGGTATGTTGCTTCCTATACTCCCACAACTCAGCAGGCTCGGCATCCATGTCGTATCCCCAACAGAATACAAGACATTTACACAACAGTGTCAGGGATGACCCACTACTTGATTTGGCCGAAACTCTTGATTCCTCTCTCAAAATCAAAATCCATATCTTCATTGACTATGCCCACAAATCCCTCTATTCATACAAAGCTCCCTCTCATCACACGACTCCTACATTTCCCCCACAAATCCCTCTCCTTCTCTCTCTCAGACCACTCACTTTCTTCCTCTCCATGATTTTTCCTCTCATTGCTCTCCAACTCTCTTCTCTATTCTTAACGTGGCAACTAAGCACAATTGTGGGCTGGCCAGTTGCCACAATCCCCCGACAAAGACATAGAAAACCTATCCCTGATAACGGTCTAGAATTTTGGTGCGGGAAGACAGACCCTTAACCTTACCATAATTCTTTTCTTATGTTGTGAACAGGTTATTTCAACTTTGTTTTTTCTTGAATTTAAGACATTTCTCATGTAATGGAATTTAACAAATTAATTTCAGTTTATGCTAGGAGATTTTCATGAGCAATACTGCAAAACCTTGGATGGGCCACCTTTCAAAAGAATACTAGCAAATTTCTCAACCTTGATCACAAAATAAAGCAGTCATAACTCATAACCTTCCCCAACTAATAAAACAATATCCAGATCTAGACTCTAAAGTTGCATTTGCAACTAACAAAGAATATAATCTAGAATGTATTTTCAAGACAGCATATTCTACCAAGTATTTCACATTATTCTTCGGGAAATGCTACTCATTTCAAGGGGAAAATATATTAAAAAAAAGAAGAAACTATTCTCTTACCACACTTCAAAGCATGAGCATTTCCTCCGGTCATTACAGCATCCCCATTTATTTTCTCCGGACTTTGACGTTGAGTGTCCATCGAAGTTTCCCCTCAGGCAAGGGAATTGACTTTGGCAGAAGCAAAGGCACCTCAAACTCTCCGAAGGTTGACAGTGGAGACGGTAGGTACAGGTTCTCAGGATCAACAGTCACACAAAGCTGCCTTGCTATCTGACATAATTTACAGTTGGTAAAATATCAGATCCAAATGAACTTTAGATTTCCCTTTTTTCTTTAGCCAAAAACTCAACATTTTGAAGAAAGTGGGAAAAAAGCAATGATATAAGGTTTGAAGATAGGATTTTAGACGTCAAATAGGATCCACAGACTCCCTACTCACTTTACACATGGAACAAAAATCAATGGAGGTAATGAATCATTCTGACTCTGATATGATCAGAAGTTAAGAGATTGTCCAAAGATGCATTCCAAACAAATATAAACACTATTGAAGGAATTTTAGGAGCCCAAAGCACAGAAGCAAGGAAAGTATGGTCACTAACCCCTCGAGAGTGGAATAAAGAGATTTGTCAGAACTTACCATCCCAACTGCAAGCCCAAATCCTAAAGTTTTCCTCAAGTATAAAACGAGGATATGAGGATAAAAGGTTGATGAGGGTTGCAACTTCTTGGATCTTCTAGTCGTTGAGACTTCTCTTGAATCCAAGATCCCAAGACCAATCCCCCCACCATTCAGAGCCATAAAATTGAACAACAACTTACCCTTTCTTGGAAGACATCAAAGATAATCTTAGGAAAGCCACCTGCAAAGGGGTATCACCACACCATTGATCCTCCCAAAAGCGAAAACGATTTCCTTTTCCCACCTTGAAACAAATGTGCTTGCTAAACTTTGAAGACACCCGTTTTCTTCGTTCAATAAACAACACAATCTTTGATTCCAGGTCCTCAAAACCGTAGATAATAGATAACTAACTAAACTCCTTCTATGCAAGCAATATAAAGAACACTTTGCAGACACATGCACGCACAAATCCAACAAAAACAAAGAAGAACCCAACAACCACAAAATTACTTATAGAACACACTAATAAAAAAAAGGAAGTAAATCCCCTTTCCCCTGTATTTCCTTTCTCACTAACTATTGCACTCACTGTTACCCCTCTCTCCCTTTAATGGTTTCCCCAGTAGAGAACCAACAACAATAATAACAAGAATACAAACAAATTTAAGGAGATCCAAACACCAAACCCTCTTCCCTTCTAATTCAATCCCACAAACCACTCAGTTCCTTTGGTCCACTTTTGTAAACCCAACAATTTTCCACTATTTGTCTCTACTTTCACAACCACGACAAGAGGTTTTTTTTATGAATATAATTTCATTAATAAAGAAGCAGGTTAAAATGACATACCTCAACAGCTAGCTCCTCTTTTGTCACAGGTGAACGCAAATCATTAACAGACGAACTTGACTGGATAAGCCTCCTCAAAACCTATAAGAAATTCAACTTTCTTAAGTTATCAGATCAAGCAACATATAATAGATGTAGACTCAGATGGCTTGCACAAACTACAAGCATCATCACAAAAGAATACCATGGATTGTTAATTAATAAACACAAGTTCAAGCTCATAAATATCAAAATCCCTCAAAAGAACATGTTTCAAATTTTTATGGTTTTCTCAATTGTAGCCATTTTTTTTTTTAATATTCTTGAGCTCAATGTCCAACTAAGACATAGCATCAAAGAGGCCTGAATCCAATCAAATCATGTTCCACAGAATCTGACCACAACACAATTGCTTGGAATATCTTAACAGTTGAACCTTTTTTTTTGGATAACCAAAGCTTTATTGATAACAGGACAAGGAGTCCTCAAGGAAGAAGCAAAAAACAAGAAAAAAAGGAAAAACAGAAAATTAAAAATCTTTGAACCCAAACCCCTTAAACTCATGAAATTACTTACATCAATAAAACAATAAACGTATAATACTAAAAACAATTTCCTGCAAAGAATGCTCATTTCCTTTGAAAATTTGCCCATTCCTTTCTCTCCATGGTTGGAACTTCTGAGAGAGAGATCATATCCTAGCATTCTACATAAAATCACAATTGGTTTCTTCTCCTTTACCAAGCCAGTGATCACAACTTATTCTATAGATGTCATCGTAAAGGAATGGAATCAGGAAAGATGCTGAAAATTGAACTTTCCAGTGTGGAATGGCATAAGCTAAATATGAAGTGCACACCAAGATAGGCTACCCACCAAAAAAGCATTTTTTACAGGTGTGCACATTGTGGAAAGGAATAAGTTAAATATGAAGTGTATACCAAGATAGGCTACCCACCAGACGAGCATTAGTTAGACGATTTGCTGCCGTTTGATATTCTTTCATTTTATCTTCTTTGGTCTTTGGAGCTACTTTTACCATCTCCACTTCCTCTCTTTGGTAAAGCTGATCAAAAGATTTAAAGCTCATAAAAGTAAAATGAAAGGTTTCTAAAGTAAATGATAAAGGAAACAAATATCTCTTAATTGGAAGTATGTGTAGGATGAATCAAAATTAATTGCTAAATTAGGTATTTATACTTACAGGGTCCAATATGATATAGGTGTTGGGCTTGTATTTGACTCAATTTATAAAACAAAAAACTGGTGTTTATGCCTCCATGAAAATTAGGGGTGCAACTTGGTTCGGTTTGTGGCCAAATCAGAACCGAACTGACATAAATCAGCTCAACTAAATAAGAACCAGAACCAAATCTAATTTCCATAGAACCAAACCAAACCAATTTAAGGTCAATTCGGTTCCATGAGTTGTCAATATCCTATAAACTTGCTTGGAAGCAACATATTTTGAATGGGAAAAAAAAAACAAATAAATAACGAAAATGAAATTTCATATAATAAGTCATTAATTCATCCATAAAAAAAGTCATTAATTTACCCATAAAAAAGTTATTAATCTATGTTCTAAATCCTTAAAAGGTAGTAAGTCATTAAGAGTTCGGTTCTCAGTTTTTTCGGTTCTATACAAAGCCTTTGACTGAGAATCGAACCGAACCAAATTGATCAGTTCTCCATTTTCTTAACAAAGAACCGAACCGCAACTTGTTCCAAACCAAACCAAACCAGCCCAGAGCCATCGAGTTGGTTCAGCTCTTGGTTTGAACCAGATCAAGTTGCAGCCCTAATGAAAATACCGTACGTTGAAGTGTCCGCTGTAATGTCATAAGGAATCAAACTAAGTAGCATGTGATAGTGTTGAGCACTTATCACAGATTGTATCATACAGTCTGACAGTACAATCTTGTGTGTGAAATCTGTAGTCACGAAACTTGTGCTATATTTAAGAAAACATATTAAATGCTTAGGGTCATCTCATTACGTTGATTTCCCACCCAAAAGATACCCTTGTTGGAATCCATAAAATGGTGACACACCACTATATGTGCACAATGACTTGAGGCACAGCGGTCTCAATGAGATTAAATGGTGATACACCACTTATTGATAAGTCCTCTTCCATACTAAATGCAACAGTGGTCCATTGAAAGCTCCTTCCAAAGTATTCAAAAAGGATGAAAACCATTTAATAAGATTTTGGTCTAGTTACAAGATGTGTGTGATAGAAAAGAACCTTGCGCTGTTCTCTGACGAGGTATGCGTACTTTTCAATATTTGGGTAGGCAAGCAACTTGGGCATCAGGTGATTGCGGAAATATCCTGGAGCAACCTTAACAGTCTCACCAGCTTTACCAAGCTTGTCTATGTTCTGAATGTTCAACATGAAGTATTAAATTCAGGATTTGCAATATTAAAACAGTTGGATAAAGAGGACGATAGACAGGCATGCAAGAAGTTTCTTACTCCACCCACTCACCGTTGTAAGAATAACTTCCAACTTTCTGTATCTGAGTCCTTGACCAACAAATAGTAGTGGATGAGTTAGAGAACCGGAACCATGGAAGCTCGGGTCATTGATGAGCTGGCGAAGAATACTTCTGCCACATTGGATGTGACCCATCCTTGTTCTGTATAAGAATTGGCTGCATCATGTAGCACACAACTAAACATTAGATTCTGAACTAATTGGGAGAATGGCAAAGATGGAAGTTCAGATGTCTCAAGTGTTTCTAGCTGGCAAGAGCTGAGAAATGAACAATGAAAAAAATCTAATTTACAATAGCTGTAGATGATAATAACCATATGCAAAACGGAATTCAAGACATGACCCAAGAAAAATTTATTGTAAATTTTTCCCAAAATTTTGGCAAAACCTCCCCTAAAAATTAAAGTTATGCAACTATCACCTGTAAACAACTTTCTTTGTATAATCACAATCCCAATAGCCCCCTTCTATTTGCTTCCAAGCAAACTGATACTGTTGCTGATCAAGTGCCCCACGGTTTCAAAGACAAGTTTGGAATTACTAGATTCAAGAATTGAAGCTATCCTTTTTAATGAAAATAAAAGAAGATAATTAAAGAAATGTTACTCTCATGGGGATGATCCAATGTGTTATCCTATAAGCCTTTACCTTATTTATTCTTATCCCGATTACTCAAGATGAACCATCATCACACATTCCTACCATGTTTATCCTTAACAGAAAACTTAGCACCCACGCTAAAAAAAAAAATCTTGCACCTCAAACTTCACTTCAAGAACAAACTCAACAGTCCATTTTCACAAATCATGAATTCCTTAACTTAAATGACCTATCGAATCAATTCTAGATCAACCATGTCCTAATCCCATACGACCCAATACAATTTTTAATGTATCTGATTTGAATCCTAATATTGAGATCCTATAAAAATCCTATTCGATGAAGGTCCTATCTGATCCTAATTAGATCGGTCTTGGGTTCAAACCAATCCTTATCAATTAGTCCAACAATGACCCAATCAAGTCTTTAGCACTCATCCAAGTCAGAACTAAAAGATTCAATAATGGAGTTGATTTGATGCAAGTAGGTTGGGACTACCTTAGACTGTTTATTCGGTTCAACAGAAAAAACTGACTAATTATTTATCAATAAGGATAGTTTTTTTTTTCTTCTGATTTATCTTCCATTTTATTTCATCCCAAATCACTTAAATATGATTCGAAGTTAAAGCAAAACCACGGGTGCGACCAATTCAGAAAAAAAAAAAGTTAGATTATGAGGTTAGATTAAATGAACATGCACTAGTTGTAATGGATTTGATTCTCTTAGGAATTTTTACAAACAGTTGGTGCACATTAATCTGAAGGAAAGACAATATGAAGGAAAAACTTCAAAATCAGACAAAAAATATTCAATAGAAATGCAGATTTTTAAAACCAAACTCTTTCTAAAAACATAACCTTTCTAACCCAAACTAAAATTAACAACAAACTAAAAGAGAAGAAAAGCAAGGGTTTCTCAGCTCAATGGATGTTCTTACTTTAATCGGACAAAATCCCAATTGTTCAATTTTATTTTCAAAATAAATAACTAAACATGTCTTGCTGATTTCTAAATACATTCAAGCATCTTTTATATTTATTTTGAAAACAGAAAACAGAATCTATGATCAGTTCTTCACAAATAAGAAACTCTAATATATAATACCTGGTTTCTGGTAGTTCGTCTTCCCTTACGAGGATTTAGGTCGATTGAGAGGGAGAGGGAGAGGGAGAGAAAGAAACCCTAGCCTTCGAGTCCTTTCTTGAGTTGAGACATGAGAGAGAGAGAGAGAGAGAGAGGAATACACTCGTCCGAGTCAACTCGTTTTGCACGAGATAAATAATTGGGGAAATTAATAAAAAAATTAATTCGCAAAAAGAACCAAATTGTTTAAAAATTATAATCATTTTCAACCCTTAAAGACCGAAAATATGAAAAAATAAAATTAATAAAATATTCTGATTTTCCCCCTTTAAGAGTCAAAATATTTTATTATTATTAAATTTGATTTTTCAACCCTTTCTCTCTCTTTTCCCTCCACTTAACTCTTCCTTCCACCAATATTATCATCATCACCTTCTTCTTCTTCATCTTCTTCTGCTTTTCACTTTAATAATTTTATTTAAGGTAATTTTTTTAATTTTACAATTGACATTCGAATACATTTCTTTTGATATTGATCTTAAATCAAGATTGTGATCATGAATTAATTTTGATTTTTTTTATTTTTTATGATCGTGATTGTGATCAAAATCTCATGAATTAATTTAATTCTTTTTGTGAATTAATTTTATTTTTTTAAATAATTTTTCCTACAAATTTTAACATTGTTTATAATATTAATTATTTAATATAATATTAATTATTAATATAATATAATTATTTAATATAATTTTTATTTTTATAAAATAAAGGGGACTAGAAGATGTTTAATAACAAAATCGTGTTTTTATTTAATAAATAATTATTTTAATTAAAGTTATAAAAGTCCAATTGAGTCTACTGAGTTTTATTGAATCGATCAATATTTTTAAATATCTTCAATTATTAATGATTTTCAGATTAGACAATGTGTGTGCAACTCACATTGAATATTCCACTTGAGATTTGAAACCAAGATTTGTTCTCTTTAACAATATTATAATCTTAGTTTAAAAATTGTTTCAAGACATTGGTTGGGCGCAAAAATAGATTGGATTAAGATTGCGAGAAAAATGAGATTAACCATCGTTATCAAAATCACAAGCTAACATATAACAATTTTAACTCCGATGGCTTAGATTTGATTGTCAAGAATTTGAAATATGAATTCCACTAATGAAGAAAATGAATTTTCGCAGTTTGATAATATAAATAAAAAGTTGGTTTATAGATAGTTTTAAAATTTGTCGAGTGGAATTGAAATTCATCAAGTTGACTCAATTCAATTATATTTTGATGTGATTTGACCTCAAAATTTTAAGGAATCAACTCATTGAGTCAACTTGAATACTTACCAAGGTAACTTAAAATGAGCTGAGCCAGGTCAGAAACTCAACTAAGTTATTTAGTTGTTACAATATTTTTGTAGTGAACAACAAATAAATATTTTGGACTATTAAAATATATTTTTAATTTTATTTAAATTGTTTGAGTCAACTTGCAAATTCTCGAATAGACTCAATTGATATGAGTTGAGTTTAGTGTTTAGCTCTAAAACTATGATTTTCAGTTTTGCGAGTGAGGCAATGGTAAGAGAATAGCATTAAGATCATATGAAAAAAAAAAAAACAATTTTTCTAGGGAGTGGGATGGGAATTCATTTTCCCTCTTAGGGTTCCAAAATCGCTTGAGAGATAGAGAAACCCTATCGGTCTCTCAATCTAATTTAGGATTTTTTTTTTTTTTTTTTTGAGTCAACATCTTTCTCTCTTGGTTTCTCTATTCTTATTCCTCTTTGATCTTTCTCACATTAAATCCATACTCCCTTGTTACCATTCTCCCACTATGAATCCATTCGACTCTCTTCTTTCTCCTCGATGATTATTGATTCCACCATGTCATTCCTTGACAATATTAGGTCAACAACAACCAACAAAATTATTACATTTATTGACATTTCTAATGTTTTATTTCATTTAAATGCCATTTTTTTTTTTCTTTTTTAGATCGATAAATCAATTTTTATTTTTAAGATATCAATAACTTATTAGTGCTCAGCAACCCAAGAGTTAGTGAGATTGCCAAGTCCATGTCTCAGGAAGCAAAGGTCTTAAATTCAAATTTGTCATGTCGCAAGATCTAGAATTGTGATATTTTTTAAAAATTCCAAATCACGAGGATTGTTCCTTGCTGATATTATGAATTTTTAGAAAACTCAACAAAGTTTCATTTGTATTTTTGTACTTTAGTTTTATTTTTATAAATATCATCTACTTTCATTTCCTCAAATATACATAATCAAAATTTTCAACTTCAAAGTAACTTTAATTATATTTACACTTGAGTTCTACTTATGTGATTTTGAATATAATTGATTAACTAAGCACAAAACTCTACAACATATACACATAGATTTACGCAAAACACCTAAACAAAATCTAGCCATATACTAATGATTCATGATTATTGAAAATCTCTTTATATCCATTCTCACTTATACGATTAAGTGAATGTGTATTATAGCTATCTAAGCTATCATTTAATTTAAGGAGCACTAAATATCAAAGTGGCATCTTATAACGGACGAGAATGTGTCTTTCAAAAGTTTCAATCATCGAGATAGTCGACAATTTTACAAACACCTAATCTTCACCCAAGCTACATAACAACTCTAACCTTACCCATCTAAACTCTAACATGATATTCTTTAATTTATTAACTATGTCAAATAATTTATTCTCAATTATTGAAATAAAAAAAATTAAAAAAAATCCATCAAAACCCTAACACCTACTGTAGAGGGTAAAATCGGTATTAGACACGTGACATGAATAAGGTTAATATTGGTCACATGACATATTTAATGCATATTTTGAGGCATTGATTCGTATATCTTGAATTATATTTTATTTGATTATGATTGTAATTTTATCTAAAAATAGAAAATCTCCTAATTGACATGAGAATATCTAGATAATGATAGATTTTATAGATAATCTTAAATGATTTTTTTAAAATTTTTTTTAAGGTTTGACTTTCTATATATACAAAGCGAGCTATTATATAAAAGAGAGGGGGCTCTAAATAGAAAAAAAGGTAGAGGAGGATAAATTTTTTTTAATCTTATAATGATTTGAAGAATAGTGGAATGGTTCTTCAGAACCCGAAGAGATAGTTTGATTTTGGGACGAATCTCGTAAACAAATCTTGTTTATTGTTTTTTCTTTCTTTTCCTTCTCTTTAATTATTTGTTTGTATGAATTTTGATTGTTTTTATACATAAAAAATAACGAAGATTGATTGTTAGGGGTAAATATTGAGGAATCGACAACATCTGAGATTTGACCTCTACATTAACCATAACCTATTCAAAGAAAACTAGAAAATAACTCATTAAAATAATTTTTTTTGCAATAAAACTTTAAGTACATAAAAATACTTAATTTTGACTTTTAGTTCGGATTTTATTTTGAGGGCAAAGCTAATTACACGCAACACCACCCTCCCTCTCTTTATTTTCCTTTGCTTTGGGATACTCGATAAAAAGATTTATGGTTCTGTAACTACTAGTTCAGTTAGCATACAAAGAGAGACTGAAAATCACGATTCAATTTATATCTCTTTTCTCTACATTTTTAATAATTTAGACCCAACTCCTCAAATTTTGGTGAATATGATATAATTCCTATTGTTTTTTTTTTCTCTTTTCTTAGGTGGTATTAAAATTATGTAAATACCACTCATATCAATTTCTCACTAAACTTTTGATTTTTCTTTGCAAAATCAATCATTTTCAAGTTCTTCACTATTTAGAGTAATTTATTTATTTATTTATTTTTAAATAAATTATTTAAGAGGGTTGTTATTGCCACACTAACTTTTACTAATGCCACACCAATTCTTATGTAAATCACCAAAGAATTGCACATAGTTGGTGTGACGTTGGTGAAAGTTGTGTGGCAATAGTAACTCTCTTATTTAAATACAATTAATTTAAATTTTCTAAATAAAAAAAGATCAAATCATTACAAAATAGGTCACCTTCCTTGTTCATCTCAATAATTACTTAAAATTGGGGAGAAAAGGATTGCATGTGTCTCGAGGATTAGTTAAGTATACTAAAAGATCCAATTGGTGCAAATAGGAATTGAACCCATATAGGTTTATGGTATCATTTTCCAAATATTACCAACTAAGGTAAGGTTACCATATTTCTTATCTAATTATCTGTTCCGCTCAAATCAAATCCAAAAGCATACCATATTAGCTCGGGTTGGATCTAATAATTAATGTCACCAATTCAATTGGATCTGGATCTATTTGAGTTTGTATTGGATCGGTATCAATTCAATACAAATTCAATCCAAACCCGATCCATTGACAACTATAGAATGTATAAACAGTTCTTTTTTCGATCGGATCCTTGTCAGAACCTCAGTACCCGAAACAGTTAACCAAGTACCCAATTCACACACCCCTCTGATTCTCTCTCTGACAATTACTAGTTGGACAGTTGTATTTATCGTCAATTTCAAGTTATCACGATATGACATAGAAAACGAGATATTAAAAGAACGATGGACACAAAAATCCTCTTTCGTCAAACGTTGTAGGCGAGTTTTGTTCTTCTCACTTTCTTTTCTCATATTAAAGCAGGTGGCGGTACTCTCGATTGATTGAGATCTGAGAATAGTGAAAGAAAAAGAGAAGGCTGAGTCACTAAATAGATAGCCCAAGCAACCTTTCTATATATATATATATAAATTCCATTATTAAAAAACAAACCAAAACCAAACCGAAAAAGGAAGAAACGGACCCAACCGATGGTCCAACCGGATATAGTCATATTTTATGATAAAATCGGTTGGATTAGTGAACCGTTGGTTTTTGAATGATCTTTCTATTAAAATAAAGAGTTGTGATTAACGTACACGCTAAAACGTAAGTGATTGACGTGGCAAATACGCAAAATCATAGATCTTTTTCTTTGGGATACACAAGTAAAAAGATCTACGGCTCTGTGTACTTACCACGTCAATCACGTATATTTTAATGCATCATTTTATCATCATTCTAAAATAAATCGAGACAATTTAGAAAAAAATAATATATATAGGGAATGGATCAAGGGACATATGTAAAAATAATGTAACATTAATAAATTTTCAAAATATGGGTTAGAAATTTCGGATTGAGCTGATTTTTTGTGAGGATAATCTCTATGATGGGAAGATCATCCGGAAAAAAAAAAATTAGTTCAATCTGAAATTTCTAACCCCATTAAAAGTGATATAGAATGTGAACTGTCGATTTTTTACCAATTTTTGCTAATAATTTGTAAATCACTTTTGATGGATTTAGAAATTTCAGATTGAGCTGATTTTTTGTGAGGATGATTTTCTATCATAGTGACCATCATCGCAATAAATCAGCTCAATCCAAAACCTCTAACCCATATTTTGAAAAACTATTGTTTTTACATATGTCCCATGAATCGCCCCCATATATATATATATATATATATATAAGGGTGGTTCATAGGACAATAATTGTGACAAAATCTATGACAATCATTTTTGTTTTATACGTGTTAGAAGTTTTAGAATGGGTTGGTTTTTGGTGAGGATGATCTTCTCACCATAGAAATCGTCATCATAAAAAATCAACTCTTTCCGAAACTTATAATCCCATTAAAGTGGCTTACAAAAAAAATTGATGGTCCATAATTCTTCAACTTGTAAATTGTAGAGATCATCATCACAAAAAATTAGTCTATTCTAAAACTTCTAACCCCATTAAAAATTGTTTGCAAAAATTCATCGTCATAGATTTTGTCACAATTATTGTCCTATGAACCAACCTCGTATATATATTCTTTTAATAAATGTAAACCGGTCCAATTGAATTTGGGTTTGATCATAGTTCAACAAATTTGGTACAATTTTGGTTCACTTGTCATTTCAATTTCCAAAATATAACCCAAGGTCAATGTTTGATTCTTCTTTCTCTCACAACTTTAAGAATTGACGAGTTTGAATGGATCAATAAAATTTATTTACTAATCAAAATAAAATTAGGGTTATTCAATAAGCCCAACCCAATCAAACCGTCAAAAATTATTTAACTTGGACTTACCTAAACTCAACCTGATTTTAGAAGATTAAACTTGGGTTAATGAACTTAGGCCCGATGGTCAAGTTGAGTTGAGCTTAGGTTGACGGTTCTACTACTTGTGCTGAGCCTGGGTCTACGATCCAACCCACCCATGTTGTATCCCTAATCTTACATAGTAAAATCCTTATAACGCCTTGAGATCACCAATGGATTGGTCTTGACGTGCATAGTCTCCTTCATCATTGTAAGGCATTGGTGTGGAACAACATCAATATGAAATCTATTAAAAATAGCATGTGTCCCTCCCTAATTTGCTATAATCACAAAAGTGAGCTAAAATCACAAATCTCAATTTGCATGGTGGCATCATCCGCACAATTTTTTTGTTTATTTCTTTTTTAAATATATATTTGATTATAAAAAAGCAGGAGCGGATCTTCAATTTTCCACTCGAAAAATTTGTGATTTTCAAGGAAAAATAATGACACAGCCCTCTTGGATACATGGTTTAGATCAGATTTGATTTTTTTTTTTAAATTAAAAAAAGCTTTCTTTCCTTAATCAAATGTTTGAAAATGGATGGTCATTGTACTCCTATGTTTAAATGATTGGATACAAACAAATGATTTGCTCCCTAAAAAATCAAGATGTTTTAATGCCATTTGGAAATTATACATTTGTAAATAATTTATTGAGGTCGTAATATATGAAAAAGTACCACTGCAAATTGACCGACTTGAATAATTATATTTTTTGAATTAGTCAATGAGATGATCGATTTGTCGTAGTGAACTTTCACAATAGTTATCAGGTCCACTCGAACTAGCCTGAGTTGATTTGAACTGATCATCCAAGTTTTAAAACCACGCTCGATTTATAATGGACTCTACTAATGGATAAGACGGATAGACAGGTCAAACATATCAGACAAGATTTAAAACCACAATTCATTTTTCTCATTGTTGAATGAGACTACTCAAAGGTATCAAAAAACTCTTCCGAGACGACTCGGTCTTGTTTATGGACAAGACGAGACACTAAAATGAGTTTTAAAACCATGGGCTTGATTAACGAAAAATAAATATGGTTGAGATGAGAAAATATTCACGGTAATTTCTTAACTGATGAATCCCAAGAAAATCATTTTTACTGCCCAAAGAACTTATTTATGTTTCTATTCCAATTTCATTGTCCGATCAAATGAATCATTCAAGGCTAGCTAGAAAAGTCCTTGATTACTTGGTTAGGAGACTCTAATATTCCACAATTTTTCAAGACGGAGCATAAACAAATAATCAAATAATCAAGGACTTTTCATAACTTTTGTATCTATGAGCAATTCTACGTTTGCACGGACTATAAATAAATTCGTATGGTCAACGGAATTTTTTTTTTCCCAACAGAAAGTGAGTTTGAGAGATTGTAACCTTGATTTTCATGAAAATTATTGAAGGATTGACTTGGAGGTAGGCAATCTCAACAAATCACGTAAAATATGTATAATGTTTTCTTTAGTTTTAGTTTGTGTTTTATTTTGATTGTTATATATCGTCGATTTGCAGACCTATTTTCTATAGAATCCTTACAACCAATCCATAGAACCGGCCAATCGTATATCTGATGTTTATTCTCAGAAGTCACTTGAGACTAGAGTGGTCCACTTGGTCAAGTCTTAGGAAAATACTACCCTTAAACAATGCTTGAGATTCTCCACCGAACAAACGCTTATGCTAAAAAACTTATAATCTTTTAGAAAACAATATTGATCGTTAGAGAATTCGTGCATGTCTCAATCGATGGAGAACCACAAAACCATTTTTGAAGTTGGAATAGTTCTTAAGAATGAGAGCTAATACCAAAGATGCTAACTTTAGATAAGTGGGTAAGGCATGTGGAATGTTGATCTTCCAAGGACCTAGGTTCAATTTTTATTGAGCCCTACTTCACCTACATTGAATACTAACCTCTAATAAGAAAAGGGAGAAAATACAAATTAATGATCATCCTTCAAATTCAAGGATTACTCCTAGGAAATTTCAAATGAAACCCCTAGGAAATATGTTTTTTTCCCCTCCCATCTCAACTTGAGCATTAAACATTGTTTGAGGTTAGAAAATTATTAGTAATAAATTATGAGACAATGTTTTAAAAGTCAAATTGATGATGAAATAATTTTTTTTTTTTGTCAATTTAGTCTAGATGCAATCGTACTCTAATTCATTTTGGTTGAATCGATTATGGAGGTTTTCCACATAGGGAGGATTAACTAATTTCAAACATATGAAATGTGTCGTGAGGGTCTCCAAAATTTTCCATGACTCAATCAAGAGGGTGAAGCAATGAGATGCTACAAAAATACCCTGGTGGTATTGGACTACAAGGAGTATTGTTTATCATTCCACAGTTTTTCGTCAATCGAGCTAAGTCAAGGGATACCCTGAGGGTACGTGTCAACAAGGAATATCATAATGGGATGTTACGGTATTTATGTAATTTCCTTGGTCTTAGTAAAATTATAGTTATAATTTCTTGGGAGTACATATTTCTCTTTATTTGATAAAAAGAGCATATTTGTAACAGTGAATTTTCTCTTCATGGTGAAATTGGTGTGGAATCCATGGACGTAACTCAATCTTAAGGAAATCACGTAAAATCTTCATGCATTTTTTGTGTGTTATTGTATCTTGTTATTATTTTCTTCCTTATTATTCTTGAATTGATTTCTCTTTGTGAGAGACACGATCTGATATATTTTGATCGTTCACTTATTGTTTGCGGGTGCTATTATCGTTGACGATTGCGAACTCATTATTTTAAAAGATAGTTGTTATTGCCACACCACTTTTTACTAACGCCTCACCACTTGTGGGCAATTCTATAGCAATTGGTGTGCAATTAGTAAAAGTTGGTGATTACCTAGTTTATTTTCACAAAAAAGGTAACTCTCACAAAAAACCAGTGGCTAACTAGCTGAACCGACTTTATTAAAAAATCCAATCAAACCCGATCGAACCCACTGGTTTGGTCTGGTTATAAAAGTTAAAACACTACTAAAACCGAAGAGAAAGGAGTTCCCCTCCCTTCTTTGGTTCTTCCTCTCTCTCTCTCTCTCTCTTCTCTCTCACATGTCAGGTCCACATCCATCTCCAGCCAGCCAGGACAATACTAATCTTTACTTGGTTTCCAAGTTCAATTACTTCTCTCTCTCTCTCTCCTATATACTTATTTATACAACCAAATCACCTCATCGCCACCTCTTCTCCCTCCCATACTCATCTATCTCTCTCTGTCTCTCATACCCATTTATTTATACAGCCAAATCTCAAACCCATCACCCTCTCTCTTGTTTATTTGTTTTTTAGTGAAGAGAAGTTTCAATAATCTTAACAAATGAAAGGATCCCATATCCTTCAAGACCCCAACGAAACCACCAACATCTTCACCAATCTCCACCACCCTCACCCCCAACACCCCCACCACCACCATCACCACCACCACCAACAACTCAATCAAGACTACCACCACCACACATCAGAAGAAGAAGAAAGCCGAAGCAGCGACAGAGCACCACAAACAACACCAACCAAGAAACCCAAAACCTCAGAAGAAACCCACAACAGAGGTGGAGGAGACGGAGCCACCATTGAAGTCGTTAGACGCCCAAGAGGCCGTCCACCAGGTTCAAAGAACAAACCAAAACCACCCATCATCATCACACGTGACAACGAATCCGCAATGCGCCCACACGTACTAGAACTACCTTCAGGTCTCGATATCGTGGAAGCTATCTCAACCTTCGCACGTAAACAAAACATTGGTCTCTGCGTTCTCACTGGATCTGGTTCCATCACTAACGTCTCTCTTCGTCAACCATCAACAACTCCTGGGCCCACCGTTACATTTCACGGACGTTTCGATATTCTTTCAATTTCAGCTACTTATCTCCCTCTAACAACATCAACACAATCTCAGCCGTTCAATGGGTTTACTATATCTCTTGCCGGCCCACAAGGTCAGATCTTTGGTGGTTCTGTTGTTGGTTCTTTGATTGCTTCTGGAACTGTTTTTGTTGTTGTAACTTCGTTTATTACACCTATGTATCATCGATTACCTATTGAAGATGAAGAAGAAAATGAAGTAGAAGGTGGACCACCACACCAGACAACTAGTTCAACAGCTGCTGCTGCTGCAGAAAGCCACCCTGCACACCCAGTGTCATCATGTGGTGTGTCTATGTATAGCTGTCATCTCCCTACAGATGTCATTTGGGCTCCCACTGCAAGACAACCACCACCACCACCTCCACCATTTTGAGTTAATATTTTTGTTTTTTTGTTTTTCAGAGAGATTCTATTAGCACACCATCTTGTACTTGCTGAACACTTATCCTTTTGATTGAAACTTAACAGCTTTTTTACATGTAGTTTGGTGTCTCATAAGTAAAATTTAGTGTTTTTAATAGAAGCCCTCCCTCTCTCTCTCTCTCTCTTGTTACTTTTTAATATTTATCTTTAATTGTAGTTGAGTTTTGTTTTTGAGAATAAAGTGAGGAAACAGACAAGTATTGTAGTTTTGTTTAGGAAATATTACCCTTTATTGGGGGTAACGGGAAAACTCTCTCTCCCTCCCCCTCTCTCACAGTCACAGGAGAGAGCTTCCATTGCCACACCAATTTTTATTACCAGCACCCGAGAAATTAATTATTATAAGAATTGGGGGTGCTGTTAGCAAAAGATGGTGTGGCTATAGAATCTCTCAGGGACATTTATCGTTAATTTTATTTTATTATTGTTTTTAAGAGAATAAAGGAAGGAATGGAAACAGTGAGTATAGTTTGTTTAGGAAATCTTTTCCTTTCCTTTATTGGAGTGTAACGTGAAAATCAATCTTTTTCTTCTCTCTCTCTCTCTCCGTCTGTAAAGATAGAGAAATGGGTGGTGGGGGTTTGCTTTGGAGTTTGAGGCTGAACATAACAGCTGCTGTTGCAGAATGGGAGTGCGAAGGAGATAATGGGGGGCGGGGTATGGATGTCCTTTTCAGAAGAATTCAGACTTCTTCAAGGGTTTTTGCCAGCCTTTTTTTTTCCCAGTAATGTTAGACTGTACTGTACACTGTAGAGAGAGAAAAACTTTGTAACACAATTTGGACATCCACCGACTCAAGTAAATAAAAGCTTTAAAAAACTTCGATTTAGATCATCTACTGAGTCAAGTGAACTCGGATTATTGAAAAATCCGTAATGATCCATCCGAGTTGACAATGAGTAGTAGTCGACTTCACTCAATTTGTTTATTCAAACTACTTTTATGGCAGAGTTTCGCGCTTAGTCACGAGTTCTAAAACTGAAAGGTTGAGAGAGCTCTTTTTTCTGTTGTTTTTGAGTGTGATCTACGTTTTTGTACTTTCTGCTGTTTAGCTCTCTTGTGAAAGAGAGAGAGAGAGACTGCATGCATCTTGAATTCTGCACGGGTATCCCTAAAATGACTCATATATGGTTGAAGTCAGTTCTTGGCTGGGTTTCTAAATATTTTCAATTCAAAATTTTCATTACTTACGAGAATATCAGAAAAAAAATTAGAATTTTTATTGAATATTTGCTGAAATGACCTCAAGATTGGACCTCTCACGTTGCACACCCTGACATGAAAGTGTATGAAAATCATAGATGATTTTCCTCAAGATTCAAGTGAAAAAGCATCTATGATTCTGATTCACTATCACGTCAAGATGTGCGATATTGTAAGAGAATAAGATGCATCATATCATGTCTTATTATCAATGCATCTCATTACAAAATGGAGAATAGAATATTTAGCAATATCTATTAAGATATTTTATATTAGAAATTATTATAGATAATTGGTATCTCTATAATAGGTTATTTTTTATATCTTGGTTGATGCAATTTCTATATATATTCTAGTATGATGGTTCATGTAATGATCATTCAAGAATTTTCAATAAAATTCAGATTTCTACATATATGTATATGGGTCCAATCTTGGAGTAACTCCAGCCTTTCATTTTTATTTAGAGAGATTTACACAAAAAATATAGAATTTGAGTAATGCGGTACACATAAAATCATAAATGCTTTTCACAAGTATTTTGATGAAAAACATCTATTGTTCGTACATGCCTCCACGTCAGGAAAGTGCCAAATGAGGGCCCTTAGGCATTATTCTTACAATTTTTGTTTATAGAGATTTGCACTTATTTATTGTATTTTTTTTATTACAAAAACTCTCTTAATTTATTAAATTTGTAATTCAACAAATCTTAGAGTGGGACACATATATTTTAAAAACGATTAAATATCTATAATAACCTCAGTTCTATATACTCTTTGAGGAAACATGAGGTATAATAAATATTTAATTAAAAAAACAAAAGGTATTATAGGTATTTGATTTTTTTTTAAGATGTGGGTCCCCTTCCAAGATTAATTAAGTTAAAAAAATGAAAGTTTCCTTATCACGTCAATTTGTGACATTCAAAACATGATCTGAAGCCACAAGAGGGGTAGAGCACTGAATTTTAAGAACTTAAAAAAAAAAAAAAAAACCCTTGATTATCAACGTTAAATTTAAATTTTAAATTCATGAGTTCAATAGCCGTCCATTTTCTACATCTTGGATCAAGCTTTAAAAAGATATTTTTATTATTTTGGAGTCTTAATATTTCGATGGAACCTAAAAGTTTGTGGTGTTGGATTGCCAAGGTAATTATTCATGTGGACCCAATGACTAAGATCTTAGATTAGAAATCTTACTAAAATAAAAAAGATTTTAGACATCACTTTTTAAATGACGTCTATAGGAGTGATGTTTATTCTTCGAACGAAAAGGTGCGTGTAAAAGATGATTTTTAGACATCGACTTTTTCATAATTTACATTTAAAGATCAAACATAAATCAATGTCTAAATTCCCACAATTTTTTTAGCGTGATCACTCCACCCTTGAAAAATATACTTTCGATTTAAAATTTGATGTTTATTTAAAAGAAAGTAGCGTCTAAAGTATTTTTTGTAGCAGTAATGCAAAGTTTGTTGAGTGACAAACTTAATAAAGTAATAGAATTTTTATAATAAAATTACAACAAATAAGTCTGTCCGATAAATCTCTTCTTTATTTATAGGTAAGGAGAGGTAACACTAATTTTAATATTTATAGGCAGGAGTGAAACCATGTCAATGAAAAGTTTGATCAAGATTCATTATAGGTGAAATATTTCTTTTATTAAGTACCAACCTAATGCAACACTGCTAGACTAGGAATTGGGGTCTAAAAAAATCAATTGAAGGTGGAAGCTCAATTCAACCCATTTTCCATTGCCGAGCTAAGAATTGAGCGAGCCCTTATTTGGGTTCGTGATTTAATATTTCATTATTTATTTTTCGTAGCACATATCGCAAGATCTAAAGATCCAATCTCAAAAAGTGGCAGCCATCTTATTTGGGTTATTACGTACCACCATTCCCATTATGTTGGATTACATATGTTGAATTAATTTACTAATTATTATTTTCTTATTTTCTCGTTGGTTTAATAATGTACCTTGCTAGATCTAGGGATCCACAAATATAAATCACTATGTGAAAAACGTCAAAATTCAACTATGAAAATACACCAAATTCAACAGTCGGGCCGCTTGAAATATTTCGATGGGTTAAATTATTTAGTGTTGCATATCCCGAGAACTAAAAGTTCACATGATCCTTAGGGTCTACTCTAAGATTTGAAAATAATCCATCTTGGGTTGACATTTTTTTATTTTGTTTGTTTGGTACACCAAACATGTATCAAGTACCATTTAGATAACCAAATTCTCCATATGCTCTTTATCTATTTTGAATAAACAATGTGGATGAAGACTTGCATCCCTTTCATGGATTATCAAACTGCATAAAATTCAAATATTCGATAGTCAAGACTTCGACGTAACGAATGAAAAGTAACGATTTGAAATTTGAAATTAATTTGTTTAGAAAGTCATGGTTGATCACCAAAATTTTAATAATTGATGTGGAAACCAAGTTTTTCTTAGGGTGTGATATTTGATTGTATCTAGAAAAATATCAAAAACTGACTTTTATCTTAATCAGTCAACTATCAATGGAATGGTACCGATCCAATAAAAAAGTTTATAAGGATAGGATCCAATTTCTACCGAATGGATCTGTCATTTCTAGGTAGCATATCTGATATGATATACTATTGCCATACCAAATTTTACTAATGACACCCCAAGTGTCTACTTTGTTCTCGACGAGTTACACATGAATTGGGGTGGCGTTAGGAAAAGTTGGTGTGGCAATAGATGCCTTCTAATCGGATTGGATTTTGAAATGGATCCGATCCATATTTCGAGCTGGATCCGATAATAATGGATCTTTGGTCTTTTTTCTCTTCTGAAGAGTTTGAGTTGAATTTCAACTTATTTTTTTAGTCTTGTTTTTGGGTCCTGTAGCATTGATTGTAATTGTAGTAAAGTTGGAGACATTAGAGTAGATCAATTGGTATTTGACTTGACTTATCAGAACAACAATAAAAGATCAAGTTGAAAGTTGAGATAGGCTGCAAAAAAAATTTAATTAGGTGTACTAACAGATCAAATTGATGGAAAAATTAATTGAAACATTATAATCAAAATCTTATTATCATCATGAATATAAAATCTAATATCCGGTCTCCCTGTCGATACCAAGTTGATTCATCTAAGTCATTCAGTTTTGAACGAGCATTTAAATTGACACAAAATTATATATTAATTTATATTTATATTAAAATAATTATAATTTTTCTTATTATAAGGTATATCGAAGGATTATTAGGTACGATATCAAAGTTTGACGGATTCAAAACTTTACACCGACTTTCACATGTGGTAACCACTAATCCTAGCTTGCCTAACCCTGTTTCTTTGCGGAAATAGTGAAAGGATATTATCATTGTTCGTGGTTGTTGACAGTTTTACTAAACGTTATAAATTTTGTGCCGTGTTCTCTTTAATTATTTTAATTTACGTTTCTTTAATTGTTTTTATTTTTTATCGTGCCTAACTTTCTACAAATAACGATGGTAGATATTGTGAAAGTTCTAATAACGGTTTGTATCAAATAATATATTTTTTAAAGCTGAGATTGACTAAGATATATATATTTTTAATAAATGGGATGTCCAAATTTAGGACCAGAACCAAAGCATATGAGACCCTCCCAAGGGCGCGTGCCCACTTAATGTTAATGTAACGGCATCAAATTTCTTGATAATAATTAGAATTTTGTCACACAATGTCATACAAATAGATTGTATTTGTGCCCTTAAGATAGATTGTCATATCATCTGCCTCATTATCATAGTCTTATATATCCCAAAAATTTAGAGTCGTTCAATTGAATTTTATTCCACTATTCAATTTTGTTCATCATGTTGATCACGATAAGGCTGTGTAATGTTAACCATGCAGGCAAACACCCTTCTATCACTATCAATATCACCATTTTAAAGGGAGAAGAGTTACCTTTAACTTTAGAGCCGAGAAGGTCAAAAGTTTGCAAAAGAAAAGCAACTCATATATTTACTTTCAAGTGAGGTATATAGATTCCTTTCAAACTCCAGGTGTGCCAAAACTAAACTCAAGAGTATTGAGATCCTGTGGGCCAGAAGTTGGTTAAGCTACTTAACACCTTATATCTTATCTTATGGCCATGATAGTTGCACCCCTAGTTTCTCAAAACACACCCCAATAATAAGTTATCGAGAAAAAATGAACCTACTTTACAACCTGTTACTGAATGGGTTCAATAAGAAACTTCAAAATGAACCTATCAATTTTAGATGCATACTAGAGTTCACCAGTGCCATAAGCACAGGTATTTTTTCTCGGGTTGAAGGAGTAAAAGTAAAAAATAAAATAAAAAATTTGAAGGGATATTATTATAAAAAAAAAAAATTGAGATCAAAGGGATAAAAAAATGAAAAATAATAAAATAGATTAAATGGATAAAAGAAAAAATATAGTAAAATTAGATAAGGTAAATAATAAATAACATAAAGTGGATCCCAAAAAATTGTAATTTAATGGAAGGGGTATTATTTTAAAAAAATTAAAATTAAAGAGGCAAGAGATGAAAAATAATAACATGGATTAAAAGGATAAAAGAGAAAATATAGACATATTAGAAGAGGGGTATCCTCTTTCAGATTAAAGGGTAAAAATGAAAACAAATAGAATTGAAGGGTATTATTGAAAAAAAATTAAGATTAAAAGGGTAAAAAATAAAAAATAATAAATTGGATTAAATGGGTAAAATAGAAAATACAGTTAAATTAGAGAGAGTAAAGAATAAAGAAAATAAAGTGGATATCATGAAACTATTGCTTGATGGGAGGTTTAACCCATGAAACTGTCATAAAAAATTAGAGATTAAAGAGGTAAAAGATGAAAATTAATAAAGTGAATTAAACAGATAAAAGAGAAAATATAGAAAAGTTAGGGGAGGTGAGGAATAAATGAAATAAGTTAACTCTCAAGAAATTATAGGTTGATAAAAATGGTATTATTAAAAAAAAATTGAGATAAAAAGGGTAAAAGATGAAAAATAATAAAATGGATTAAAAGGTAAAAGATAAAATATAATAAAGTTATAAGAGACATCATCTTTTCGGTTAAAGGGATAAAAGTGAAAAACTATAGATTTTGGAGAGATATTATTAAAAAAAAATGATTAAAGGGATAAAAGATGAAGAATAATAAAATAAATTAAATTGGTGAAAGAAAAAATATAATAAAATTAGAGGAGGTAAAAAATAAAGAAAATAAAGTGGATCCCATACTATAACTTAATGAGAGGTTTAACTCATAAAGCTGTAGCTTATGGGATATTTGTGTCACACACAATTGTTGAATTTGTCTCTCACAATACTCTAGTTGATTAGATGTTTGTCACACACAACTGTTGAGTTGTGTTTTATTATATAGATTTATAATATAATAGGGTGTGCTTTTAAAAGAGAGGGGACAACAATTATGAGCCTAATGTCATTCTCTGAAGTCCATTATCTTGTTTTTAGCTATTCAAATCCTACCAAACCTAAAATTTATGTAAATTTTTTAGATGATAATGTTCTCTTATCTAGATAATAATTAAGATGTCCTTTTAACATTTCTAAGATATTAAATAAATTATATTCTAAAATAATTATCAAAATGTTCAAAGAATCTATTTTTCAAAACACATGTCTCATGTAACGATTGTTTTACAACTAGCATAAGCGCACCCAAAACCTCAAACAAGTTCTTAGTGATTGGGTTTGAGCTTTTTTGATGTGCTACTGTAAGAAATTTTCCATGTGTTGTGGTAAGAAATCGTTGATCGACCCATTTGATATTCCCATAAGATCCAAGTTGATAATATATCAAATTGATTTTGGATGTACTAATCAGATAGTCTTTGATTTAATAAAATGTGAAAAGATACGTAAATTATAATTTATATTTTGCTTAAATATATGAATCTAATGGTTATCGAATTGGATTTTGATCCTATTACTAGGATCATATAAAAAGCTTGATCGGACCCAACCTTATATATATCTACTCTGATCGATTTTCGTTACTCCAAACGTCATATAGATTATATTTTTCTGATTTTATAGTTCTAATAAAAGATGGTTTGAATATATTGAGATTAGTGGGTGGGCTTAATTTTGTGTGAGATAATGCATTTTGAAGGGGTGAACATCAAATTCTTTCTGTCTATAAAAACAGCAAATTCCTCAAAGCATATAACATTGTCGGCTTGTGCGCCAATAATTTTTCTGACTAAAAGCCAAAGATGGAGGAGACAGAGAGAAATGCGGCGGAAAGGAAGTGATCGTGTGATGCCGACCATATAATAACAAAGTGACGTCCATGTAACTCACGCTTTTTATTAGCACAATCCATGTTTTCCTTCCCAAAATAATTTTTTTTTACAGCAGAAACTGCCAAATATGTCTCTCTCATGTAGCATAGTTCCTCTTTCAAAGCATGTCGATGCCTTGTCCAACACCTCTATGAAAGGTAGTACCATATCAGGCCCACATGTTTCTTACAGCTATAATAATTAGACACGTGTACTTTAATATAAGAATCTTGGACAATGTACTCTATGAAATTGTATAAACATGCACAATAAGTACTTTTGGCATTTATTTTTCATCTACATATCTCATTTTTATTTCGAATCAATAATATTTTAGGTTATGTGAACCTACAATCAAATATATGCTCATAAGCTAAGTCTAGGTCATGAATATGATCTTATCGAGTAGTTAAATTGACCATAACACAAGCATAGCTAAGTAATTGATGCGATCGATCAGCTTTTTCAGGTCGTGATCATCGTGCATTTTATGATGGGTTCAAGGATGAAATTGATGAGATGATTTTAATTGTACGATTTTATATGATCATTGGTGATGGTTGATAGTAGAAATATTCTTGACGTAATTTCTTATAAATGAGGTTAATAATGTGAAATTGTGGATTATTGTTTTAAGATCAAGATGACTGGTGCGAGTAATCTCAACTAGAGGTGCAACTTGGTTTGATTCAAAACGTAATAAATTTAAGGGTTTAACTCAAAATTAATTGGTAATGAGTAGGGAGGCCCAAGAACTTATAAGGAAAGAGACAAAGCAATGAGTGTCCGATGTGAAATTAAATTTAACACACTCTCACATATGCATGAAGATATAAACTGGATGACATGAAAGAGAGAAATGTCTGCTCTAATATACCATGATAAATCTAAAAGTCTAATTCAAACCAATTAACCATGAATGAAGAGGCCCAAGAACTAATAAATAACTAATAAAGAGGGAGATAAGACAATCAACGTCGAAAGTGGGACAAAATTCAACAAAACGAGAATATCATGTTAGTCAAGGGTTAGGTGTGGAGGGAGACATGAGGTGATATTATTGTGGAGATATGTAACTAGAGCTATCAATGGATTGGATTGGATCAGATCCAAAACTATGGGTATGAGTTAGGGATTTGGTTCAAATCCATTAACTTATTAGCTCAATTTTGGATAACCTCTTTCAATTCAATAAAGAACCAATCTAATAATATGTTTTTAAAATTTTTAGTATCTTCTTTATATACATAATGTATGTCCTAATTTATATATATATATTTTCTATCAAATCGAGTTTAAAAAATTATCGAAACATTATCTATCATGTATCGGATTGGGTCCGGACTTGAAAAATATCATATCCAATTGGGTTTGTATCTATCTAATAAATTCCTTATCGGATCCATACCAATACGATCCTTACCCGCTCCATTGATAGCCCTAGACGTAACATAGTCATAAACATGATAGAGAAACAAATGCATTAAGTCGTCTGGTCGTCGTGATCCAAAATCACTTTAAGATGGCTTCAGAGTTTCCACGACTTATCGTAACAAGTGGATTGATGTGGGCCCCAAAGCATCATTATTATGAGAACACGTGGGCGGAGATTGACTGGGTGCGTTGTATGGGCAGGTATGGCTTCAACTTGAAGGGTAGGGTAGGGGTAGGACACGTAAAAGGACTAAACGAAGGAACCACTTATCCTGTTTTTTTCTTCTACAAAGGTTGGTGGTGCCGTGGTGGTGTGGTTGGAGTCAGTATTGGAGTTGGACTTGTCGGTACACGCTTATAGCATTATTATTTTGACTTAGTCAACACTACTCCACTAGGCTAAGGAGACAAATTAACATTTTCCTTGCTCTAATCATGCTTGTAAGAACCCGATTTTGGTTTGACACCGGTCCAGTTTGATTCAAACCGGCCAAGGTTATCTTTTGTTTGGTCAAGTTAAAATTTTTCAAGCCCGTTCAGACCGGCTCAATTTGAATGACAATTACATATATTTAAATTTACAAATAATTATTTTACAATTTAAAAAGTAATTTAATACATGTCACATCATATAGGGCCAAGATCAATATCCAACATACTTTAACTTAGATGGGCTAGAATTTTGGAATGGCCCATTTTTTGTGAGGATGATCCACCGAAGAGGTCAACCTCACCAAAAACTTGCTCATTTTAAAATTTTTAACCCCCAATTTAAAAAATACGTTGGTCCCGATCTCCCCCTTCCCCTTGCATACATATATAATTGTCAATTTTTTTCCTAAAAAAATCTCTAATTTATGATCCAATGTTCACATTTTCCACTCCACTCCCAACGGTTATAAATAATCTTACTATAAGGCTATGTTTGGATTAAGAAAAATGGAAATAAGAGGAACTCATTAAGAGAAGAGAAGAGGAACTCAATTTTTCTCCACCATGTTTGGATCGACAGGAGAGAACTTGGGACAATGGAATTTTAAAATTTCTTAAAAGTGATTTAAAGGTAGAATTGAAATTATAAAATATTTTCAAAAGGTATCTCTCCATTTCACTCCAAATTTGGAGAGAAAGAAAAGTTACATTTTTTTTTTCTCTTTTCTCTCCAATTATTTTCTCTTCTCTCCCCACTTAACAATGCAAACAAGATAAATGGAGAGAAACTCATTTATTTTCTCTTCAATTCTTTTCATTTCTCTCAAACACAACGTAAATTACAAAGAAAAATTTCAATATTACCATCATTAACTTGACGTTGTCCTAGTCGACTTAAGATTAATAGATGAAATATTGATGTTGAAGATGCATAACCATTACGTTGTAGTCGTTGTGATGTCATTGGACATAACTAATTAACACGTAAAAATCCTATTTAAAATTATTTATTATTCTTATTTTTTATTTTTTGCAATAATATATTATACTAAAAATTATTATATATATTAACATGTTGAAATCAACTTATCAAAAAACATATAGAAATCCTATTTTAATATTAAATATAATTTATTATATTATTATATATAATAATATGTAATTATATATATTTTATATTATAATTTAATATATATATTTAATTTTATTATATTATTATATATAATATATATTTATTTAAGAAAATCAGCGGTTTAATTCCCAAGTTTCAGTGAAGGGTATTTTGGGTATGTGTTTAAATTTCGGCTAATGGACTGTCTAACCGTCGATTTATACTTTTTTTTATAAATAATTTATCAACTTCGATTGCACTCTTCTAAGATAATGCCATATATAATTTTAACCATGCAACCAAACATTCTCCTATCTCTGTTTTAAAGTGAGGAGAATTACCTTTTTGATTTTAGAGGTAAGAAGTTCAAAAGTTCGAAAAAGAAAAGAAACTTGTATACTTACTACCAGAGGAATATATTTCTTTCAACCTCATGAGTGTGGAAAACTAAAAATGTACTGTGATCCTATGCGTCAGAAGTTGGGTAAGTAACATAACACCTTGGCCATGATCAAATTCTTTGACTCCTATATGAATATTTGACCTCTTTTAAACAAATATGGGCTTCATTTATATATTTCAGTAATGTTTATTTGAAAGCTGTAGAAACCCCAATTTGCACGAACCCGTTAGGAAAATCCAAATTTTCTCGAATTAATTCCGATTTAGAACTCAAGATTTTCGACGGACCCACATTGCTATTTTGCATCATTTTCATGCATACATGTATCATCTCATATCATTGCATGCCCATACCTTGTCCCTAATCCACTTAAACCTATGCCCATCACCCATATCCTAACCAAAATCCATATCCCAAATCCAAATCCAAGTCCATGTCCTAATCCAAAACGAAGTCCATCCTAAGCCCAAACCCAAGTCCATATCCCTAACCCAAAACCAAGTCCATCCTAAGCCCAAATCCAAGTCCATATCCCAAACCCAAACCTAAGTCCATTATCTCACCCCTTATATGATGACACATGTTGATACCTCATAAGCTCCCAATACCCAATGCATCATCTAATTGGAGAGTCAACTTCCCCTTTATGAAAATTCAAGAATACCCTTCTCAAAAAGTTTAGTCAAACCAAAAAGGTTATTTGGTCTTTGGTAATAATCCATAAAGGTGAGAGGACTTCCCATTATGCCCTCAAAAGGTAGGAATCTTCAAGTACATACATGGAGTTCTCCCATTGGTCCATTTCAAAATTATACTTCCACCCTTACTTTATTTGTTATTTACAAATGAATCAAAGTTTACTTTTCACCTACCACTTCACCTTTACACATGTCATCCTCCTATTCACCCTCCCAAATGTGCTTTTATTTTTCCATTAGTCCATTTCAAAACTACACTTCCACCCTTGCTTTATGAGTTATTTACGAATAAACCAAGATCTACTTTTTACTTACCACTCCACCTTTACACATGTCACTCCCTCATTCATCCTCCCAAAAGTATTTTTGTTCTCTCACCTCTATTTACCAAAAAATCAAGGATCAAAGCATGCTTTTAGGGTTTCTTCACAAATGTCATCTTTACCCTCATACAAATGGAAAATCCAAAAAAGAAACAACCTAAATCTCATGTCCATTTTCTTTATTTTTAGGGTTGGATCACTTTATCCCCAAAAGTTCTCCAAAAACTCTATAAATACCCTCATTTCCTATGAGCAAGGCATGCTCTCAAGCCCCCATCTCTCAACCTAAAACTCTACCCAAATTTCTACTCACTCTCTAAACTTCAACTCAGTTAACCTTCAATCACCTCACTCAACTCTTAAGCTCACTTCTCAAGATCAAGTTCATTCAAAACCACCAAGGGACAAGGTGGGGTTTAACATGTAGTCTATTTATTTCAAAGCTTGCATCTTCTTTTTCTAACCCTCCACTTTATTTTTTATAGAAAGTCTTAGGATGTAATGCATACCCTCTCTCATCCCCGGTAGATTGGACTAAGGTTCGATCGAAAGGATGGGGGTTGAAGTCCTTTTCACCTCAATCTTATGCATCATATTGTATACAATACACACACTTACTTATGCATGACAATGATGAAGAAATGTGTCACCCTCTTGATGGGGTGAAACACTAAGTTTCTAGCCATGCATACATGCATTAAGGTTGTCACCTCAAGGAAACTCCATCATGGAGTATCTCTAAAAGCTAAAACCTACATTCATATTCATAAATGTAATGTGACTACATGGGTCATTCTCTTCCATAGAATGTCCCTAATGTCACATTGAAATCAATATCCCTTTTTAGGAACATTCCGCTTAATGCACACACTACTCTTACCATACATTCTCATGCACTTTAATATTTATTTTCTTGAGTTTTTACAAAATAAAATGGCCAAGTAAGGTAACCACCTTTGGTGGAGAGGATGGGGTGCCTAACACCTTCCCCATTCTCTAACCGGACCTCCTTACCTAGATCTTAGGTAGACTTTGTCCTTTCCAACAAATGAGAGTCATTACAATGTCATGAAAAAAAAATAGTTTTCAAAAATCGATTCGGGTGCCCATTCACACCCATTTCTAAAAAAGAATGGTGGCGACTCCAAACAATGTAGCATTGAGGTTCATTGTGAACATTTCATGTCTACATAAGCTTTTCACGTTTTCTCATGGTTTTTAAATTTGATTTCACGTCTCGTCTCGTTCAGCATTGATACTGAGTTAATTTGGATGATACGTCTCGTTCAACATTGAGATAATGATTGTTAATCATTTAAAAAATCTAAATTTTTTTAAAAAAATTCAGAATTAATTCCTATCAAATCAGATGAAGAAGATGAATTTTTCCTTGAAAACCTTGTTTTTTTTGTTTTTGTTTTTCGTTCACTTGATTGAGAAGATAAAGAAAAATCGATTAGTGTAACGTTTAACTAGGACAATATTTTGAAAATCTCATCCGAGACGTCTCGTTTATCTCATGGTATATGGATGTATCAAATAGGTTTGTGAGTTGCTCTCGTTTTGTCCTGATACCTAGTTAATTCTGGCAATACATCTCGGTCTTGGACGAGTTTTAAAACCATGCGTTTTCTAGCATTTATCAGATCCAAATTATTGTTGATTTAACATTTGAAGAGCGTTTCCTTCCAACTTTTAGCTGAAGCTTAAAATGGTCCAACACAAGTAGCGATTCAATCATTCAACAAAGTTGAAGGAACTCCTCCCTATAAACAATCATTCAACGAGCATAATAATAACAAATATCGTATAATAATATTCTTGTTAACTATTGTGAAACACTTGAAGGATCCTCAGTAAAAATAAAATAAAAATTATCACCGTAAGACCCAAATTAACTAAGAAATCGACTGCCCTATTGGTTTCAATCCAGTAGAATTCAAATCCACAAGTTAGAAAATTCAAAGTAACACTTTGATTTTTTTTCCTTAGTAATCTTCAGTTATTTTCACAAAATCTCAAATTCATTCTGTATCGATCTTATTGAGTAAAGTGGGTTTGATGAAATAATTACTCAAGGGTAATTTTTCTTAGTGGCAAATTTTAGAGCCTAGCTCTAAAATTGCATTTAATTTCTTGATTGTTGACTTTTAATCGTTAGATTTAATAAATTTTCATGGCTCATACCAAATGTGGGTGTTGATTCTTCCAACTTCAATTTCCTTCCCTTTTAGTTTAATAGTCGATTATGACTCTATTTTTAATCTTGTTGGTCCTATGATCACATTCTAATGATCAAATTAGTAAAAATATTTTTTTTATATAGAGAAACAAGGTATGTTAAATGAAAATTGTGTACTTCAACCCCATTATTCCCTTTATATAGTTTTCAAAAGTTCTTGTTTATATCACATTTGGACCTAGTTGTATTGTTGGAACCAAATGAATACAAAGCAACCGCTTATTCCAAGATTTGATTCCATTGGGGCTTTTCTATAAATGCCCGGCACACATTGGTATTCAAAAGTGGTATCTATGCGTCATCTAATTGTAATCAAAGTTTTTCCTATATGGCTAAATTTTTTTTAAAATGGATTTTTTTTTTTTTTGCGAGGATGATCTTTATTTTCATATATAAAAAAAAAAACTCATTCCGAAACTTCTAAATCCATCAAAAGTGTTTTACAAATTAATAGTAAAAAATGACAGTCCATGATTCTTCAACTCTTAGATTAGGGTTAGAAGTTTCAGAATGGACTGCTTTTTTGTCATGATGATCTCTTTGTCATAGAGACCATCTTTCCAAATAATTAGTCCATTCACAAACTTTTAATTTATATAGGACAAAACACTTTGGCTATTGAATCCGACCATTTCTAATTAGAATAATGATGATTGCATGTGGTTTTGGTATGAAATTGGGTATACAGTTGACGAGGCAAGGGCATAGAATTGTACATCTTTTTCTTATGTATCTCAATAAAAACGATTTATGATTCTGTGCCCTTACCACATCATCTACATACCTAATCATATTTCAAAACCGTATGCATTCATCACGACTCTTCTAATTATATTATTGTTTACTTATTATTTAATTAGTGCGAGTGTAATCGTGGTTTAAACCAATGGACTCCATCTTTCTTCTTATCAAAATTATTCAGGGATTATTGCATTATTTGAGTTAATGCTAAGGAGATCACATTTTTCTACTCCGTTCTTCCTCATGGTATGGTTTATTCCCCTAAGAATCTATTTGATCAATTTTTATTTCTTAAATCGAACATCTACATGATATTATTTATTTATTTTCCTTTTTCTTTGCTTGTGGACTTGCAATTCGTTCTTGTTGGACGATTTTCAATGTTGAGAGGGAGAGAGAGATAGAGAGAAAAGCGGCGGAAAGGAGGTGACTTAATGATGCCGACCATATAATATAAAAAGTGGAGTGCATGCGCATGTTTGTCGAGTAAAGGAAACGACCGCGCTTTCTTTTTTGCCAAAAATAGATTTTTGGGCGGCAGAAGAAACCGCCAAATATCTATTTAAATGATCATCAAAGATCTTTGTCCGAAAGAGATGTCGGTTCCTTGCGTGATACCTCTTCTTCTAAAGCTAGTACGCCAACCGGTCCCACATGTTTCTTTCTTGGCACTACTGTAGTCGGACGATACTCGTACGACAGACAACTCATATTTGATTATTGTTCGTGATGGGAACAGGAAAAGATACAGTGCGTTTTGTCGTAATCCAAATATACTCCGACGGCTGACTTTGCTTGTCCACGATAACACGATAAGGTCTCCATTGCTCTTTCTTCCCCCCCCCCCCCCAAGTGGGACCCACCTCATCCAAGTGGGTTAATGGGGCCCAGTAACACGTGGACAGATACTGACTGGGTTCAGTGTTTGGGTAGGTATGACTTCAAATCAATAATGGGTAACGTTGGGCAGCCAACAACCAACAACTTACCGTATGGGCAGTTATAGTTGCCACGAGGGATTATTATTATTATAATATAGCAATGTTTTTTTGACTTTGACTTTGACCGTTAGGACTAGAAAATTTGACATTTTACTTCAAGATTCAATTACCCAGATTTTGATTATTTGGATTCGCTACATGCAATATTTTATTAGATCGAATCTAGGACAAATTGTGACAGATCCAATGGAATTCGGATCTAGTGAAGTTCTTGTATTGTTAGAATTATGGCTGTCAATGATCCAATAACAATTGGATCAGGCCTTGCAAAAGGCCAAATCCGATTTGATATACAAAATCTGAATAAATTTTATATATTTAAATAAATATATAATGTAATTATATACTTTGTCACATTTTATCGAATAAGAACATGATCGATCCAGATCTGATCTGATAAGATATTGGATTAAATAAGACACTTGGCAGCTGCACCAAGTTTAGATAACTAGGATTTCAAATTAGGGCTATCAATGGGCCGGGACGTGAACTGTAATGAATTGGGTTTGGGGTCCCCTTAATTATCAGGTTGGATCGGTAAAGGCTTGGAAGTTAGGCCCATTGGATATCCTGTCAATCAGAGGCCCAAATATTTATGGACTGGGCGTAGATTAGGTTATTTTTCTTGGACTGGCCCACTCATTAGAGGCTTGGGCTTGGTAGTCTTAGCCTAGATCACATCAAAATGGCCCAACCAACGAAACCCATTAGGAAAATCTAGTTTTAATCCACCCTATCTTTTTTTGTTAGACATAACTTGTTGAAGGTTTCGATGATTGGCCCAACCTGCACTTCACGAAGTATCCTGACTTTTGGCTTGGGGTGAAAAAAGGGGTAAATTTGATGCAACTCTTTTAAACACTACATGAAAAAGGGTTAAATTCGATGGACTTTGGCGTCGAATTACCCCTTTTTCACGTAGTATAATTCAAGATGACATGTATAATATAAGGTGAAATTATAATTCATCATCACAACTCCTCCATCTCGAAAACACCACACATACCTTGTTGTCCCATCTTTGTTTTTGGGGTTTGGGAGTTTGGGACCGTACCCGAGAATGACTATCAAGGTCCATCTAGGACAAGAAGGTGCAATTATGAAAATACTTTCTTTTCTATTAAGGTTTTATTTTTTCTTTGCTCGTTAAGCCTTTTTTCCCTACCTCTAATTGTTGCTCGGGTTAGTGGGTTCAACAGGTTTTGAACTTAGGCTGTGGGATCAACGCTCCACATGCCTTGCCAACTTATTGGAATTTACAAATCCAAAATAAGAAAATAAAATAATAGTGAAGACAACTCAATTATATTTTTAAATAAAATCACAAACAAAGAAAGAAAAAAAAAACCCAATCATGCTCACATACATGAATTTGAGTACATGAAGAACAATGAAAATTGTAAAACAACTCCCATAAAGATCAAATCAAGACCAAAGAAACCAAAAAAAGAAAAAGAAGGCAGAAAGCCTTCTAATATGGACTAGTAGTGACTGCAAATAAGTGGTATTATATTGGCATCAACAATGTCTTCTAAGCAACATAACTTAGATATTTATGGGCTAGTGGTTGAAGGGGGAGGAGAGAGGAGGAAAGGGATCGAAGGAATTGTAGTTGGGATAGTAGGAATTGAGGGGAACGACGTCGATGGAAGCGGAGGCAATGTGAGCTTTGGAATAGTTGGAATAGTGGGCAATGTTGGGATGGTTGGCAAAGGTGGACGTTGGATAGTTGGCAATGGTGGTGGCAATGTGGGCTTAGGCAGAGTGGGCACAACAGGTAAGGTTGGTGTAGGGGGGGTATCCAAGAGATGGCGCGCTGCATCAATGCTCGACATTAGCGACAAAGTAAGGAACAAAGCTAAGATGAAGAGGTGAGAAGAAGCCATGGTTTGATGAAGTAGAGTGAAAAATGAAAGTTATGTTGGGTGAGGTTATGAACTTATGATGATTTTCGTTGGGTTTTATAGCTAGAGGTTTTGGGAGGGATATGGGACTTAGCAATTTTGTTTGGTGAATTGGCCTTCACGTGTAGTTGGAGAAGGCTTGAAATTTCACAAAGTTCTTGGTTGCTAGGAAGATAACCTATAATATGGGTTAGCTAACATATTTTTCTAATTTCAGATGCTACAAGTTTATAGAAATTTAGCAAAGTTAGTTAAGGGCGTTGAGGAAATTTTAAAAGGTTCATAATTTTTCTTCCATTTCATTGCTGTATTATTATAGATCTCAGAGTATATATATATATATTTAATGATATAAGGGTTTTTTTTGCTCAGAAAGCAAGATTTGATTAGTAATTAGTGGGTGAAGGAGGGTTTGAACCCAGGCCATGGTATCAACAAGTAATAAGCAACAATATATTGTGTGAGTATGAATAAGGCCTTGCACATGTCAGTGTCGATGTCAATTGTTGCTCAAATAATTTACTTTACACAATCAAACACCACAGCCCTCTAGATTAAATCGAAAAACTGAGATCAAAAAAAAAAAAAAACTCTTTTGGGATCAATCCAAGGTTTTGAAAATGGACAGCTAAGATCTTTAACTTGTCTCCAAACTTTAAAATTAAAATTCAACGGTGAAAATTTAACTTTTTGTTTTATTTTTTTAAAGTTCATAGAATTTTGTCCTCTATAACCATAAAGCATCGATAATGTTTTTGGATGTCACAAGGTGGGCCCAAGGACCCGTAGTAAGGGTGAAATCCTTACTAACTTAGTAGGGCTAGTCGGACTCTATTTAAAAAACCTAGTTGGTTGATTGATCGGTCCAGCGCCAACCTTGAGTCATCTCTATTAATTCAAACAATCCAACCCAATCAAAATCCAATTAAGTGAACTTAAAGCTGAATCAAATCATGTAAATAAGTTATTAAATGTCAGATCAAGACTGAGTTAGGCCAAGTTACAAGAATACAGAGGTTAACAAATTTTGTACCATTAAAGACATATAATCGATATATTAACAATACAACTATTTGATCGAGCAAATTAAGATCACGCATACAACAAATATAATAACAAATGATGGTGCCAACCCTACCTTCTATCTTCATGGGAATACCCCACGCGTACTGGGTGGGCCTTTTCATGTGTAAGATATGAAACCCTTTCTTGTTCCTTGGGTATGGCTACTCAAGAGGAAATGTTTGAACCTTGTCGTATTACTCATAGAGATCTTAGTGGCTCTGACCTATTAGTTATCGATGGTTGCATTATCTATTTAAATGTGTCCATGCATTCCATCATTAATCTCAAATGTTTTATCAATTTTTTAAGAACCTCTGGATGCTCAAATCAATTTGTCGAAAGCCAAATTAAGTTTAGTTAAGGGAGATGATGGCCTTAGCAATCTCCATAATATGATAATAATGGATTTTGCATAAAATACCTTCAAAATGTATTCACTGTCAAGGGTTTTTTTTTTTCGGTTATATATTTTAACAAAAACAAGGGTGTTTGCCATTGTGCAATGGTAATTTTGTAAATATCAGAAAACTTTTAAAAATAATGATAAATAATAATAAAAAAAATAAAAAAATCCCTTTACAGTGGTATTTATGGAAGAATGATGGTTGTGGAGGTTATCAACAATCTCGTGAAGTCTTAGATGTTAGCATTTCCTTTAATAAAAACACTTGTCTCGAACTAAGCATTCATTGTTCAAAATGATTTGTAATATATCCCCAACCTAATAAAATCTAAACACCTAGGCCTTCCTCTCATACAAGGTGGAGTGAATAATGAGACGTTCTTGAACCATCAAGACAAGTTTGAAGGAAGTGGTTTGTGACCCTTCGTCACGGAGGATTTCAACAAACAATCACAGATCCTGCTTTGGGGTAGTCCTAATAACCTAAACGAGCAACATTGGATCAATTGGACCTGAAGTGCACACTCCTAAACATTTGGGTGGATTGGGAATGTGATTTGTGGAGGTATATAATCATCTCCCATCTGGACCGTTTATGTCGCACTATTCCATGGGAATCTCGAGATGAACAAGTGGTATTGTTTGGGTGGAACTCTATCTAATTAGAGAAGAATACCGATTTGGGAGGATTTTCAATCTTTAGATAATTATTGTATTTGGATAGAGGTGAGTATAGAAATTATAATCTAACTAGGGTTAGGTTTCCTTTTCTAGGTTTAAGATTTTTCCTATTTAACAAAAACGGAAAGGAAAGAAGGGATCCGGGGAGATGAAAATTGGGTAGTAAAAAAGGATGAATGAAATTATATAATATTAGATCCGAAATATAGTGGAATGGCTTATTGAATCTATGATTGTAGGCATCTTTGCTGAATCACATAAAAATCTCTTGTGTTCTTTACCTTTTCCACGTTTTTTCTATTATTTTGTTGGTTTATTGGTATGGAATCTTGATTTGGATTAAGATTTCAAGGTGGTGCAAAAAATTGCATCTACATGATTCCTCATCAAAAGGGGCCATTTTTTCATGGCTTCTCCCATTATGTCATTAACATCACAGACGATCTAGCCGATGATGGACCTTGTTTCATGCTCTTGGGCTATTATCTAACTTGAAACTCTCGAAGGTCACTCTATCAAATTTGATTCACATTTTTCTTACAATGCTTTCGTGAACAGGTCGACATATATCTGGCATGCATTTTCAGCATTTCAACAAAATGCAAATTAATATAGACATGTTACGGGTAGTAAAATATTTGGATCCTTCCTCGAATGGTGATACAATTTTTCAAAGTTGGCAGTTTGTAGCCCTCCTTTTGAGGAGGATCTTGATCCCCTTTGTAGCTTGTTAGGACATTTGGAAAGAAAATAAAATTGTATTGGGAAATAGAGTATATATGAGCCATGAAGTCATCATAAGCATTTCGAGGAGTTTATTTTTTAGGTGGGAGCTGGTTTTGTTGGTTGTTCTTTGTTGCTGTTTTCTTTAGGTAGGTTCCTTTGACCTCCTTGTGTGAATGTGTGTGTTTTTTTCTTTCTGCTCAAAAGAATTTACAAATCAAACAAGAAAAGAAAATAGAAGTAAAATTCACTCCATTATAATATTAAAATAAAACCACAGTCAAAGAAAAAAAAAAGAAAAAAACTACCCAATCATGCTCACATACATGAAGTAAAATGGAAATTGTAAAACAACTCCCAAAGAGATCAAATCAAGATCCCACTCCCTACCCAAACAAAAAAAAGAAAAGAAAAGCACAATAGTAAACTACTCCCAATGTGGTACTAATAATGAAACGTAAACAACAATGTCTTCTAAGCAACATAACTTTGAGAGTTCATGGGCTAGTGGTTGAAGGGGGAGGAGACAAGAGGAAAGGGATTGAAGGAATTGTAGTTGGGATGGTGGGAATTGAGGGAAAAACCGTCGGTATGGTGGGAAACGACGACATTGATGGAAGTGGGGGCAATGTGAGCGTTGGAATAGTGGGTATAGTGGGCAAGGTTGGGATGGTTGGCAAAGGTGGCGGTTGGATAGTTGGGAATGGTGGTGGCAATGCGGGCTTAGGCAAAGTGGGCACAACAGGTAAGGTTGGTGTAGGGGGTGTGTCCAAGAGATGGCGCACTGCATCGATGCTCGACATCAATGACAAAGTAAGGAACAAATTAGCTAAGATGAAATGATGGGAAGAAGCCATGGCTAGATGGGAATCAAGGCTGTTTCAACGTGTTTGATGGAGAGTAAAGAGTGAAAGTTATGATGGGTGTTCTTGTCTTTGGGTTTTTATAGTGAGGTTTTGGGAGGAATATGGGACTTAGCTATTTTGGTTGGTAAATAGGCCTTCTTTTGTAGTTGGGGAAGGCTAGAAATGTGCCAAAGTTCTTGGTATAGTTAGCTAGGAAGATAGTCAATATTATTATTGGTTGGCTAACATATTTTCCTAATTTCAGATACAATAAGTTTATAGTAATTTAATATATTACTATAGGTAAAAAATAAGTAGAAACTTAGTTAAATGTTGTTGGGAAAATTTTAAAAGTTTGATAATTTTTCATCCCTTTCATTCTTGTACTATATATTATAGTTTTCAAAGTTCTTTTTTTTTTTTTTTTCGCTAGGAAAGCAAAATTAGTGATCAGTAATTAGTGGGTGAAGGTGGGTTTTGAACTTAGGTCATGGAATAAACACTCGGAGTCATATTTAAGAAGTATATATGAGGTGATGCAAAAGTATGACATTGCTCATATTTCTTAATGTCTATCATGTAGAGCGCTTACATATATCAGGACTTGGTGACGAATGACTAGTGTACTAGACACTCAAGTCCAATGTACCATACGTTCATTTCCTATCAATGACTTCATATGAAATCCTTTTGTTTTTGCTTATCGTGGGTATCCCCACCCTTCAGGTGAGACTAATCCCATGGTCACACGCACCACCCCCTTGGAATGTGGATCCCATGATACTATGGATCTTCTCCCCAACTATCAACACTGTACCCTTGGAAAAAATCCATGTTACACATTGAGATATTTGAAGTAATGCTATTTAAAAAAACAATCCCAGAGGTAAGATCATGTAAAAAACTTGAACTTGAAAGGTGAAATGAATCCCTTAGCTTTATTATTATGTTTGTGCCTTGTATTTTGCTATACACCAATGAAATAATATCGCGTTGGGTTTTCAATGAGGAATTTTCAGTTTTTCTGAGATGAAAAGAGATCAAGTGATCATAACTGTGATTTTCAAGATAATATTAAAAATACATCATCATCGTTCGTGGACGTAGGCAATCTTGTTGAATCACATAAATTTTTCTTTGCCGTGTTCTCTTTCCTTTGATTTGTGTTTTGTTAAGATTTTATGGTTATTCCTTGTAATTTTCTACATGTCTAAAGCCATATTTTTTCATAATTCTTGTGTAATCATATTCACTCTGGCTACTACAATTGGTGCAATTTTTGAAAATAGAAAACTTTAATGATGCTTTTTTTTTTTTGTGTACCTATTAATTTGAAAATCACTAAAATGTGTTTTTTAGATATTTGAAAACCATATCTGGGTTTAAGAATTGAAAAATTCTATTGCCCAATGATCAATTGATCCTAGGAAACACGGATGTCGCTTCTTTTCCCATCCAAGTTGTTTGTTGAATATTGGTTACCCATTTCAAACCTAGTTGGACCCTAGAAAAATCCCCATCTTAACACAAATTCAGATTTGGTAACTATTCGATGGGGTTCTACAATAAGGTTAATTTGGATAAATTGGAAAATTTTGGGGAAAATGCGAATAATGTTTTTAGGTTTCTTACCAAAATCAGTCATCTTAAATCTACCTAAAAGTTTCATCTTGTTCTTGAGATTTGACAAGCGAAGAAAATAAATTTTGAGGGGAAAAGGTAAAAATATTATGATATTGGATGATTAATTATTGATAAATCATTGACTAATTCATTAATTCCACAATTTTCTCTGTTAATCCCTTATTTGGAGAATTTTCCAGTTTTTTTGGTTGGAAAAATTGGAAGAATTATGTGACGATGCTCAAAAATATAAATCTGTCCGATGAAAATGACTTGAAGGTACCCAAGGGATACACATAGTGGCATTACACTAGCAAAAAAAAAAAAATTATAAAAAGGATAATAATAGAGACCGTTACTTCTTATACCAATCCCTAAAACATGTAGACTAAGATGGAAACATAAACACCACCACATGAAGCCTCCATAACACAAACATCACTAAGGGTTGTGTGGGATAGGGAAATCCTTATCCTGAATAGGGATAGTAGGCAGTGTTGGCTTTGGCAGAGTAGGAATCCAAGGTAGAGGGGGAAATTCAGGGAATTTTGGCACCAAAGGCTTGAAAAATGGTGGCAATTCAGGGAATTTTGGCACCAAAGGCTTGAAAAATGGTGGCAATTCAGGGAATGGTAGATCAATCTTGGGCAAAGGTGGCCATTCGATCTTGGGAAAAGTTGGGATAGTAGAAATAGAAGGCAATGTGGGCATGGGTAGCTCTGAAGCCTTTGGCAAGGATGTTTCAAGAAGATGGCGCGACGAGAAAACCACATCATGGCTCATTGACAACATGATGAGAAGCAAAGGTAGGATGGAAGATTGGCAGAGGCGATAAGCCATGTTAGGATGAGAAGAAGAGCTCAAGACACCCTTAGGATAATGAGATAAGGGTGTTAGGCTGTTCTGAGATAGGATAGCATGAATTGGGTTGGCATGGATTTTATAGTGAGGGGGTGGGGGTGAAGAGAAGTGGTGTTTAGGAAGTATCTTAGTTGCTGGGTTGGTGTGTTTTGTGTGTGTGTGTTGTGGGTAGGAACTAGGAAATGTTTAGAGATTGGAGACTTTGGGTGTGTTTGAAAGTAGTTGGAAAATCAGTTGGAATTTTTTGTTGTATCGTCTATAGTTTTGAAACTCGTAGAGTTGACTTGAACTCAACTAAGTCGATCAAAACTCATCGATTCGATTGGATTTCAAGTTGATTTATCCTCAAAACTCAATGTAACCAACTCGCCAAGTCAGTTTGAAAATGCACCAAGTTGGATCAATCAAATTAGGCTTAGACCCATAGCTCAGTTGGATTGACACATTGCGAAGCAATTTCGAGGTTGAAGGTTCAAGCGCAATTTATACATAAAAATAATCAAATTATTCTAATTCGACCATACATGATATTTTCGTGGAGAAACAAAAAATGTAATTTTTTTTCTTCATATTTTAAGATATAAAATGTGATTCTTTAATTATTAATAAATTTAATATTTCTTTTACTTTACTCATTCAAGTTGATTATAATGAGTTGTCGACTTTACTTAATGAACATTCGAGTTCTACGAGCTTTACAATTAGGATTGGGGGTTTCTCATACGTAACTTCCACAAAGCATAGTCTGCCTCACCCCAAGACTATCACCCATAGGACAAAACATATTTTCTAGGATAACATTAATGGAATTCCATTATTTTTATCTACCTCCTTCATTAATATGGCTTATTTACCAAGCATCCCCTAATTTTTTTTTTCTTTTAACTAAGAATTTCGTTGCATGATTTTGACATAAACAATAATTACTGCCACTGATCATTAAATTTCCCTTCAAAAGATTATCCAGGGAGGAAATTGTAATTCTACTTAATTTAGGAGGTAATGCACCATTATAACGAAAGAGGGTACCCACTATAGAACCATATTTCTTATCTTGCTTTTTTAGCCTTCTTGTGAACCTCTAATAAAAGACCTTTTTAAAAAAAAAACAGAACTAAATTAGAGTTTAGGGTTTATTTTAGTTTGGAAAAATGGGCAAATTGGAAAATTCAGAGAAATGGGTAACCCCTTAAAAAAATCAGTTTATTTGTATGAATTTAGGGGGAAAAAAAGTGTTTAAAAAATAGATAACTAATAATAAATAAAATAAAAATAATAAACAGTAATGTAGAAGTATCCATGCAACTTTTGGTACCTGTATTACTACTTTGTCTTCTAGCATATAAATGTTTATGTATCTAAGTACACCATAACTGGAGACAAATTGAAGTATATTATTGAAACCATGTTCATAAATCATAACAAGTACACAAATAGCTTACAAAAATCATAACAAGTACACAAACATCTTACAAAATACAAATATCCCTTTATTATCACACAAATCACACATACAACAAGGTAGGAGCTCCACAAATAAAGAAAATAATCTTAATTTTTGCCTTTGAAAGATGGGGATTTAGCCCGTATTCAATCACATAATGATGTATATCACAATGTTGTGGACTGAAGAAAGATTTTATTACGTTCACTAGAAGCCATAAGAATTGAGAATCGTGGGATGAGGAAACAAAGGCTGCTAAGTTGCGAAACTCAGGACCAAAATTCTTGACCTGTGAAAGCGTACATCTCACCTTTCTCCTCCACGTTACTATTACTTCCCTTGTAATCGAGGGTCCATTTCTCAAATGTACAGTTGACAAAATCATAGTAACCACCATGAATATGAAGCAATCCTTTACTCACTCTTTCTTCTATCCATGGATATGTTAGCAAGTTCACCAAAGAATGGTTAATGGATTCCTGGATTAGAAAGGTAACTCGCTTTAGTAGCTATCACGACTGACTGACTTCCTATGATCTTAAATATATCACCCAACTCGCTATGATCAGATGATCCTAACCATAGTCACCAAGTAGGGATACAGGTTTAAAACGGCAAGGGAAAACTTCGGGAAAAAAAAGAGGAAACAGGAAAATTTTTGACAAAGGTAAATAAAATATTAAAAATTATATTAAAAAAAAAAATGAATTCATAATCTAATTATAATAAGACATTTATTCTTTCTTTTTTTTTTATTAGCAACATTTCATCTAAAATTTTAATACTGAGAAAAAAAAATATTATTGATTATTAATGCATGATAACATGTTTTCTTCACACAGAATTATACATTTTATAATGCTAACAAAATGTCTAAACATCAATGTATGTATTGAGAAAAATAACAAACAATAGAAAAAAAATTAAATAAAAATCTTAACATCGAGACATTATCATTAAATCTTACAATTAAACAATGTACCAAATAACAAAAACTTACAAGGCCATAGAAATTAATTAGACCTATTAAAAACTGATTTATTTTTATTATAAAAAAAATTGTTTAAAACGTAAAAACCGTGTTTAAAACATAATAACGTGTTTGTTTTTTCAAAAAAGTCCAAGTTTTTTTTTTAATTTTTTTTTATTGCTTTAATTGTGAGAGGTACAAAATGTATTTTAAATCAAAAAAAAAAATACAGGGGGTATGATCCCAAATTCCCACCATCCATCTATTTAATCTAAAACTTTTAGCTTATTTTTGAGGTTCTTTTTTAATGTTAGAAAGGAAAGAAACTAATTTGGTGGTACTAAGGAAAGGATCATCTTATTCCATCAATTTGACATTTTTTGACCATGAAGTATGTGGGCCAACAGGAATTCTAGAAATATGACATTTAAGGGTCTTAAGTAATGGAGGAGGGAAGAAAGAGATCACCTTCTCACAGTGGCTGCATTGTTGGTCAAAGCTGAGGTTTGCAGCAGCAGCCTTTGTGCTTATCCTCGCATTTTTTCCAATAACAACCCAATTCCTAATGAAGCTACTGGAAAACATAGATAAACATAAACAAAAATAAAAACATGAGGATGGGCTACTGCTCTAGAAGGGAAAAAAGTGAAAGAGGGCTTCTATTGCCACACCAACTATTACTAACGCCACCCCAAGATGAGTGCTAATTCTTGGGTGACTTGCATATGAATTGGAATGGCATTGGCAAAAATTGGTGTGGCAATAGAATCTCTCAAAAATAAATGAGAAAGAATAATCACAAGCCACGATCCTAGAAGATAGAAAGAAAAAGAATTGGCCAATCAAACCTTGAATCTACTTCATCTTGCATGCTCATAAGGGCCCGAATGCCCCCACAGCAGCTGTGGCCAATTACCAATAGATTTTCAACCTGTACAAACCAAATTACTTTTCACCTTTCTCATCCAAAGTGCAGACATAAACTTGCTATAATTTTAGTATGATCCACCAATTGAACCGTCAGATTTGTGTTTAGAGGGGCAGCATTTAAGTTATAATCTTAAGTACAACAATATTATGAAGGTATGTATGAATGAATGTATACATCCTCACCATCCAATTCCGAAACTTCTAACCCCAATAAACCACTTTTGATGGATTAGAAGTTTCATAATGGGCTGATTTTTGTGAGGAGATTTCCAACCCTGTTTACAAGACATGTTGGATCACAATCCTGCCCCTATATATATATAAAGAGAGAGAGAGAGAGGTTGGCATCCATTGACTCATGAATAATGACTAATTGAAAAAACACATGATCCCAACCATGGAAACATAAAATTCAACAGTTGAGATTTATCCCAGAAATAAGTATCCTTGATATTGTATATCTGGATACATGTAAATCCAACCATTGGATTTCATGTTTAAATGGTTGGAGATCATGTGCTTTCTCATGAGTCACTGGAGCCCGACCCATATATATATATGCACAAATGCACATACCTCGAGAGAATTTACAGCAAACTCGAGGGCGGCATTAGTTTCGGAGGGTCCATTCTGCCAAAAAAAAAAGGAGGAATCATGCAGTAAGTTTAAGATGACAATTTCCGTAAGGAATCATGCAGTAATTTCAATCATAATTATCTCAATTTGATGTTCTCGGTAATAAACTAGATAACAAGCCAAGATGGAAGAAATGACCAGAATCAATACCTCAAATGGAGGAACGAGGTTCGCGACATTTCGCACCGTAAAGGCTTCTCCGGGTTGAAACCCAAGGATGCTCGATGGGCACACCCTAGAGTCTGCACAAGCAATCACCATGAACTGTCCTTGAACTTGTCAGTTAACAAGAAACTACCCATGTAAATTTGCAATAAAATGAAGCAAAAAAGAATGAAAGATCGGGTTATTCCCTTCTTTCTTTTTAAGAATGAAATTAAAGATGAAGAGAAAGGGACCCAATAAGGATTAAACAAGTATGGGGACAAAGAACATTTAGAACCACAAAAGAAACCTTTGTTTAATCACCTTGGGTGCTTGAGCTTTTGCAAGATTTTGAAAATGATCCAAGTCTTCCCTGCTCAAAATGTACGAAAAGTGAAGGGCTGATCATTCTCAAAATTAAAGAGAAAAACACACATCAACATTAATCGCTACTTACAAGTATTTGTGCTTTTTGAAACTTATAAACCTATGTTTCATCACGTCAAAAAGATCTAACCCAGAGTCGATTTCTTCTACTTTCTCTAATTTCTTTATTGTAAGCTCTTGCGTCAATCTAGAAAACTCCTTTGAGGCCTCCAACTTCAAAGCACGATTTCTCCTTCAATCAAAAAGCCATTGAGACAGCACAATTTAGGAAATCTAAAGTAGTACAATTACAGAGATCAGGTGACTCAAATAAAAAACGGATACATTCTTATCTCTTAGGGTCAATCCTGCAGGTTGCATCGGAAGTTAGTAATCTTAAAGCGTGGAAGTTTGTAATCTTAAGCATGGTTTTTTTTTCTTCCTATGTATGCATCATCAAAGGACCAAATTAGAAGCACGTGATTCGAAAAAAGCTGTAATCTTAGCAATTTTTGATGGGTATATACATCTCTTAAGAAAAGAAAAGGGATTCTACATAATTCTGGTTGAGCGGAACGGAGCTACTCAAACAAAATCATGGAGATTGCTAAACAAGTGCAGTTGCAAACATGCAATTAATGGGATCAAGACAAGCAATTAATCCAAAATTTTCCACTAAAGCATTTAGCATCAAAGGGTGTTTTACAAAAATGGGTATGAAAGTTTTGAAAATTATAGAACTGGGTATTAAAAAAATTACAAAACAGGGTATATACCTATTTTTGTATATAACATATTTACAAGAACCAAGAGAATTCGCTGCTGTTTTGGGACTTGAAACTAAACTCGAAAATTGCAAAATTGTGCCCAAAAACTACTAAAAATAATATTGAAATGAAAAATAAGAATGATTGAACTGTTTTGTTGCTCCTCCTGGATAGATCTTCGAGAGCTAGCCCAAAAGCATATATAATAATGGCCAAACTGACGCCCGGATAAAAAAGATACAACCTATTAACGTCAAAGTAGAATTTCATTGCTTTTATAAACAGAAGGCAGCGAATTTGCAACTTTACCCATTTCGGTATAAATTTTTTTTAACAAAAATAGGTATATATCCATTTTTGTAATTATTTTGTTTTCACACCATGTTGTATAATTTTTGAAAAATATATATCCGTTTTTGTAAACAAAAATTTCCACTATTTTGAGCACTTTATCAAACTCTAATCCATTCCATCTTATAATTCGACAAACTCACACTATGCTCATCTTGAAATTAAATTAACTATAATTCAAGCTAATTAACATAAATATCCACTATTTTGAGCACTAAAACAACCAAAATTTCGGTGACCCATTTTCTGTAATCCGCCAAATTCACAAAATCACCATAAAACAAATCTAAATATAAAACATTACCAATGAAATCGAACAAATTTTCCACAAAAAGTAACAAAAATTATCTTTTTTGGGTTTTTTCTTTTTTCAAATCAAACATGCACTTACTTGACTGAGCCCAAAATTCCTAAATGGGTATCCTCAATTTTCGCCAATTTCTTCTGAAACACAAAGATCTGCAACAGAAGAAGACATTAATGGAGGAAAAAATGAGAAATTTAACATAAAAATTAAGGATAAAAAACAGATAAACATACTTTGGTGCTCCTTCTTAGTGACTTTGTGGGAGAACCCATGAAGGATAAGGAGTCCTTGGAAGCAAAGGAGGGTGGAAGACCTGCAGATGCCATCGTAGGTGCAATGAAGTAAAGGATTTTCGAATTGGTGAGAGAAAAAACAGAGGAGTTATTAGGGTTTCAGTCATGGGGTCTGAAACCAAGGTAGAGGTTGGATCATCAGATTTGTCTCCAAGAAAGACGGAGAAACCGAAGTTGAAGAGAAGGTAAAGTTTTCATAGGGTACAATGTCGTTGGAGGACAAGTGTTCAACTAAATGATAGTATAGTGACATGTGGCTTAGGACAGCTTAAAAAAAAACACATACACTAATTATCAACTTTCATTCCAGTGATAATTAACTTAATTTTTATTTTGTTTTTTGAATTTAAGTTTTTCAATGAAATCTAGAAGAATGTATCGTTAAATTGCTAATTTGACAATCCATGTAAGCCCAACAACCTTTAGTAGATTTGAAATCTAACTAAGTTAATCATGGTAGCCTGATTCATGAAAAAAGGTTTGTTCAACTAACAAACGTGATAAAGTAAAAGTGTTACAATAAAATTGCAACAAATAAGTCTGCACCCAATAAATCTCTTTACAAGAAATTTTTTTAGGGTAATTTTACATAACACCTTAAGATATATTTAATGCACTTTAACGTGTATCTTAAAGGCACATATTAAAATGCAATAAATATACTTTGAAAATTGGGTTTTGTGTTAAAAATGACATTGAAAAAATTGCTTTTTTACCAAAGTACCTTCTGATTCAAACTTTCAAAGTGTATTTATTGCATTTTAATGTGTGTTCTTAATAAACATGTTAATAAAATCCTTGTAATAATATGAAGAGTCATGTTGGGATGACACAAGGGTAACAAAAACTCGTGGTGTCGTGCACATAGTCGTAGATGATTTTCTACAAGATACGAGTAAAAAACATCTACAGAGTTTTTATCACCTTTATGTCATTCCAGCATTTTCCTAAAATGAAAGAGATAGGTTTGCCCCTTAATCTCTCAATTTCTAAAGGAAAATGTTGGAATGACATACGATATTTACTGCGATTTTCACAAGTCTAACATGGGATGTAAGCATAATCATAGATGTGTTTTCTCATGATACGAGTAAAAATATCTACGGTTATGTATGCATCTCCATGTTAGAATTGTTAGAATGGCAGTAAATCTTGTGTCACCCCAGCATGACTTATTTTATTAGGGTTTATGGGAGGTTAGGGAAGTTTTTTAACATATTTTTTTTAGGGTTTATTTTTTCATACAAAAATAAGTTGTAAAGACTCTTATTTGTAGATTTTTTTTAAGTACTTTTTAGATAGAGTTAGTGTTTAATTAGAATTATTTTAAAATAGAATTAGTGTTTAATTATAATTATTTTTAAATAGAGTTAGTGTTTAATTAGAATTACATTAGATAATTTTATAGTTTAATTAGAATTATATTAGATAGTTTTAGAATTTAAATTTACGTGTTGAAAATAGATGACTATCAAACTCCTAAATCTAAAACTAAAATTCAATTGTGAAAATTAATTAAATTTTTTTTTTTAACTTTTTAAAATTTTATCTTCTATAAGTTTGTGGTATCATATCATATTTTTGGGTACCATAAATTGATGTGGTCAGAATCCACTCCAATGAATGTCTGTTAAGTAACAAATTAACCACATAAATTTGAATGCTACGATGTGGATCTCACTCCAAAGTCCATTTGGTAACAAACTACATAAAGTAAGGTTCTCTTGGAGTTGTCAGAACTCCAAGAGAGCTTTTTAATAAAACCGCAATAGTTATATTTGCAAGTAAATCTCTCTTTCTTTTATAGAAGGAGTCATACTGGGGTGGACATAAAGGGAGACACATGGGTGACAAAAACTAGTGGTGTCGGTGCATATTACCATAGATGCTTTTTCGTGAGATATGAGTAAAAAGCATCTATAGTTATGTGAGCGCCACCACATCAATTTGTCATCTTTGTGTCATTCCAGCATTTTCCTTATTAAAAAAAATGCACCACCACATCATTTTGTCATCGTTTTGTCATTCCAGCACTTTCCTTATAAAAAAATGCACTTTAACAGGGATCCTCTCAAGTGCCATTTTTGTGTAGCTGTTGTTCTACAGTCCATAGAACACCAGATAACAAGTCAAACCTCTTTTGCTCGTAGTTTAGATTGTTTAAATTTAAATGATTGGATGTAACCGTGTTACTGATGCCGCACACTCTCACCCGTACAAGACAGCTACGGAAAAATCAGGCTACAGTGGATCTTGCTCCCTCAAGTTTTTTACTCAACAAAACTTTCCTTCTTAAAATGGACTGAAATCTTATCAAGGGGTTGTTGAACTCACATGTATTATCAAATTGGCAAAATCAACACCAAGCCCTCTAGATTTCATGGAAGAACTCAGATTCAAAAGAAAATTAATTAAAAATAATAATAATAATCTTTCTTAAACTTCATCCATGGTGTTGCAAATGGACAGATACCAAACTCTCAAATTTAAATTTGAAATCAAACGGTGAAAATTAACTTTGGTTCGAATTTATTTATCAAAATTCTTATAATTGTATCCTCTACAACTCTATGGAGTACGATCATGTTTTTGGATGCCAACAGTTGATGCGAGAAACTTTCCATACTGACTTGGTAAATAAAGTATTTTTCTTTCTAACCCCTAGGGGTTGGCTCAATGGCAATGTTGAACTGATAAGTGGTTAATGCCCGTAGTTCGTGAGTTCGATATCCAGTATGAGCATTAATTCCTAGGGGCCACCTATGACGGTGCACCCTCACTTACCTGATGCGTGTGATGTGCGGGCGTTGCACGTGCTCCGAGACTAATCCTCTGACAAGACCATAATCTATGGACTGGACAAAGCCCATATACGAGCCCAATCCACTATCTACAAGGATGTCTGATTATCCAAAAAAAAAGTACTTTTCTTTCTTAATAAATCTTGCAGTGCAACCCACATTTTAAAATATAATTATAAATACCAATAATACCCTTAGTATAATGATATGTGATTAAAAGAACTGAATATACTATAGGTACTTAAATATTTAAAATGACGTGAATCCCACTCAAGATTTTAGAATAACAAAACTAATAAAGTAGAGAAATTTTTATAACAAAAATACAACAAATAAATTTGTCCGATAAATCTCTCTTAGAAATTTGTTTGTCCTTAGATTTCTTTTAAAACTAATATTTTTATGTCGATAATAAAAGTACAATTCACATTGCCTCCAAGAGTATTCCATGAAAGAACCACACATCATATAGAAATTGTAGATTCTCACTTTGTGAGGGAGAAAGCTATTTTGACTATTGTTTTTGATTTGTGAATCAGGAAAAGATAAATTTCTTTTATTGTATGTAAGATTAGTTATTCATTTATATATGATATTTGATTTGTGATATGTGTCTTCTTGTATAATAGTATAATTGGCATTTACCCTTCATTGCCACTTGTATATAACATTCCTCTATCGATTAAATCTGTTTCAAATCCTTCTAAACTTCATATTTTCATAGTATCGACGGGTTGTCATTACTTGCGGCATTTAAAGGTCGTATGATCTACGATAGATAAATTCACAAAACTCTTATTGGTTAGACCACATAGCTGTGACTAGAGGTTGAACAACAATTGCAAGAGTCAATATCTGGAACCCAAATACACATTACCAAGATATTCTCCATGTAACAGTCAAATAAATTGCATAACGACAATTACATATCGATACAAATGGAAGGTGAAACTATGTACTAATTAAATATCTAACAATACAATTCATACGGTATTTCGTCTCTTTTTTGGCAGTCACACCCTCGTGACCGATAACTAGAAAATAAATAATAATCAATCATACTAAGCGTGTCGGCCCTTGGCTTTGCCACAAAGGAGAGCATTGGAAGGAATGTCATATTCATTAGCGAAGCTACGTTCCGAGGTCCAGACCCTGAGATAGAATTGTTGCCCCAAGTACTGCCTTGCCCACACCTGTGATCTTATGTTCCACATACCTTGGTTGTCCAAGGAGACCAATATAGTGGTCCACGAATTCGGATAGACCTTCAAAAAACAAAAACACTTGAATACTAACCAACATTCTAGATTCCCCATTTAAAGTCGACTCTAAGTTTAATTCAAGACCGACACCTCGTCAGAGGGACGAATTTACTGTTATTTTGGGTCCATTACCCCTACATGCAGATCTTTGGAGGACCTATACAAAAACACTATCATTTTTCATGATTGATTCCTAGTCATTCCTTTGATCATTTTTGTTACCCAAATAAAACATCTATGTATCAATAATCAAAGTTTTTCCCCTCATTTATAGGTCTAACAAGATATTGAATATTATGGCATGAGGATATCAAACTTTCATGCCTCTAATGATGTGTCAGTCTCTGCACGCTTTGCATTGTTTATTTTGTGTGAGGAGAACGCATCAAACTCGTTTAAATAACCGGAAAAAAAATTTGTAGGGTTTAGGGTCTGTTTTCAGTTACCTGGGCAGTGTGTCTGGTGAGAGTATCAACTAGATTGTAGCTTTTCCTGTTGGCTGGAGTCCATTGTCCGCTACCATAACTACAATCATCGAAAAATTATGATCAGATATTAAACACAAGAACAATGCTATAGATTCTATTGTCACACCAACTTTTGCTAACAGCACCACCAATTCATATGAAATTACCAAAGAATTATCACACATCTTGGGGTGCTCTTAGTAAAAGTTGGTGTGGCAGTAGAAGCTCTCGAAACATAATAGAGAGGCTTACCCAACAACCCAAAAATCATAACCGTCAAGATGCCAAGATTGGACTTCTTTCTCATTGTTTTGAAAGACAATTTCGATAAACTCATGGAGGGAAGCTCTCATGACAGAGGTGGAAAGGAAGGCAGGACCACCAGTAGGCAAGCCTTGGATGGTATCTGTATTGAAGACACCGGGGATGTTGAAATGATCGGCAAGCTTCAGAGGGGTATCTGCATTAATGTAGGAAGCCCTATTAACAGCATAACGTTGCTTTCCATTTATCAGAGGAGCTGAATTGGCCAAGATGATTGTCCTTGATGTCGTTATCTTTCCGTAATGGAATGAGCCTTGAGGGTTGGGCCTCGCTGCATTTGCTGTCAAATTCCATCTTCAAAAAAAAAAAAAATGGGGAATCAAAATAAATCATCATAAAGTAAGACTTTTGGGTATATTAATACGTGTGAATCTTGTTAAAATGGTACAGAACCTAACAATCCTTGTAATGAAGAAGCGAACATTCGTCATGCAACAGATTAGAGTATATAGAATGAGCTATAACGAGTTGCAATCCCAACTCTAATGTATCAAAAGAAAATAAGGGACGGTGGGCAACTTCAACATGTTAGCTGTACTCAAATTCAAAATTTGAGTAAAAATGGTGAATGAGGTGCTCCAACCCTTTACTCAAATCTATATCAAACTGAAGGAGAACCGAAGTCAGACCCAAACCAAGGGAGACTCAAAGATTTTACTAAAATTCCAATGGTCATATTTCAGTTAAGAAAAACACTTTTCTTACTAAATTAGTAAGATTTGAAATCTTACTAAGGTAGTTGGGCCCTGATGGATTACCACCACATTGGCAATCCAATACCGGTGCCTTCTAGATTTAATGGAAAAAAAAAATGTTTTAGACTTCATCAAAGATGTTGAAAATGGATGCCTACCCAACTCCCAAATTTAAAATTAAAATTCAATGGCGAAAGATAACTATTTTTTTTCAAAGTTCTTAAAATTTTGTCCTCTACAGTCCATGGCATCAGATCATGTTTTAGGATGCCACAATGTGAGCTCAAGACCCTTAGTAAGATTTCAAGACATTCCAAGACATCAAGATCTCCGAGGTATTTAAGGTGAAGTTTTCAAAGTAGTTTACCTGAAAGTTCTGGCTTGCTCCATGGACCAATGTATTTGGTAAGTAGGACCAACGGGCAATGGTCCAGAAACTGGTGTGTGAGAATTAGAGTAGTGTAACACTGCAGTTGTGGTAAGAATGAGCCTTGTGAAGCGTGTAGAAGCAACAATATAGTAGTCTTTGGGTGGCTGATTTAATGTTACAAGGACAGCCACGGATTGGCCCACATGTACATCAAGAGAATCATAGATGTTTTGTATGGTGTGAGATCCTTCAACTTCTACAAGTTTCATCATATGGCCCTGAATCCGGAAATTGATAGAGGTTGACAAGCCCACATTTGAGATCCTAAACATGTACGTTTTCCCTGTAAATAAATCAACAAATCTTATATCAAATACATTTGAACAAGAACTTACTTCATTTTTTTATATGAATTTATATAAAATGTAATTCAATCCCAAATGGATTGAGGTAGCGAAAGTTGATATGAACACCTTTATAATAAAACAACGGTGGGCCCCCCTCCTTTGTCTCAATCTTTATACCCCACAAAGAACGTATCTCAAGGACATAGCTTTTACTTTTATTGCATTTTCTCTTCCACTTTCCAAGGATACCCCCAACTTTATTGCTTTTCATCTTCAATTCCTTTTCCCCGAATACCCCTTCAACTTTAAATACCCCTCCAATTTTATTATCTTTTCTCTTTTACACCCTTAACCCCAAAGAGGATGCCTGTGGGCAAATGCTAGTACTTTCAATAACAGAACACATGACTCTGGATAGAATTTAATGGAGAAACAGGATTTGGTGATGATGATGATAATCAATTGAAACCTACTTAACAAAAGAACCAACATTCACGTAATCAAATTCATGTTAAGTGCAGACTATGATGGGAATGGTTACCTTGGTCACCACTGAAAGAAGAATGGGTCTGGCCATTTATTAGAACAGCATCGGGGAATGGAAGAATTTTCCCTGAGTCCAAGAATTGTTGCAACACCTGCAAATATCAGATACATTACTATCTAAACATACCAAATCCATTCTTCATCTATCAGAAACATCACAATAAATACATAAAACAACAAAACTAAACAAATTGTGATAGCTATTGTAAAAATTTATCTTTTGCACCACACTACGACGGTGTTATGATGTTGTTAATCAGTGTTTCGAAATCTGGACAAGCCACTAGGAGATCACGTCGGTTCACCTAAAAACTAAATGCTTGATATGGGAAGTTTTTGGAAAAAATAAAAAACAGCTAACCTTTCTAAACCAACTACCTTAAACAATTATTTCATGATTTATGGCATTTATAGTTTTTATACAAGAAAATGCGTAATGGCACACTGAAGTTGGATTGCCAACCATTGAAAAAAATTAGAGCATCATAAGCTACTATCGCAACAAATCAAGGATAAAAATAGAATAAACATCTTTGAAACAATTTCATTATAAAATTTTACGACAAAATTGTTTCAGGCAGAAACCTATGAAGCTGACAAGCAGACCTAATCCAAATGAATAATACAAACAACCTAAATATAAACTTTGGAAGAAAAAAAATTAAATTATACAAATTAATCACCTTATGGTTGGTCTTGTACCAATCGCCGACAAGTAAAGTGAAATCTCCATCTGGATAGGGAAATGGGATAGGTATCCTTGGTCTTGAGTAGACATTAAGACCTCCAAACCCACCTGCCGCTCTATGCATTAGAGTTGAGGGGAAATATGTAAAGGTTCCTATTTGATCTTTCGTCTGGAATTTGTATGTGTAGTTTGAATTAGGAGGAATTGCGCAATTGGTGCCCAACACTCCATCTTGCCATGAGTTCTTCCTCTGCTTAATACCATTCCTAATTTGAAAAAACAAAGCGCACTCAATAAGTACCAATTACAATCCTAAAGAAGTATATCAGGATGGTTTAAAAACTCCTTTTGATGTCTCGTCTAGTCCATGAGTGAGACCTAGACTTCCGATTTGTTTGAGTCATCTCGTTCAACAATGAGACAATGGACTGTGTTTACAAATGAGACCATCATTTGAGGTAACTTGTCTATCCATCTCGTTGGTGGACAATTCCAAGACAAATTGGATGAGTTGTTTTGGACAAGATTTAAAGCCATGTATATCAGATCTTGAAAAACTACTACAAAAAAAATGTTTTTAGCAGTAAGCACATCCATAATCACAAAGTCGGAGTATGGGCTTAAAACAACAAGGGAAAACTTCCGGACAAAACGGAGGAAACGGGAAAGAAACGAGAAAGAAATTGGGAAAAAAAACCTTTGAAACATAAAATAAGAAATATATCAAGTCTCGTATTTCTACATTTATGAATCACCAAATTCTATTACATATCAAATCCCATATTAAACAACATTCATGAATAAAATCATAAACAACCTTAAGGCTACAAAGAAAGTATTAGTTTTAGGAAAAGACGTGTTTAAGTAAAAAACGAGTTTTTTTAATTGCCAGAGGTATGAGGCGTGTTTTAAACGCGTTTTTTTGTTACTATGTGCAAATCTACGACAATAAAGTGGTAAAAATAAAAAATGGATTGGTAAATGTCTTCTTTCCTAAGAATGTTTAACATAATTTGAAGTGTTCTGAAATTGGACTACAAGATATAGATTTTATTATCCACATTGTTCAAATAAAAATACTGAGAACTGAGTAATTAGCAAGTTAATGTGTTAATGGGTAGAAATAATTACAATTGGTTACAGAGATTAAGTGAGAGAAGAACTCACCAGGTCAAGAGAAATGGCTCGTCTAGCTTGTTAATGAGATTGAGAATTATGTTGTCGTTGGTTACGACGTCAAGTCTAGGACCAGGAAACTGGCCATTGATAAGAATAACCTTCAAAATCAAAAACCCAAAACCATTAAAGAGATTTTAAGTCAAACCTTCAACAGAATTGAAAAAAATAAATAAATGAAAATCGAAAATCAACCTGTTGAGGGATACCAAGAGGAGCAAGTGTTCCATAAGTAACAGTCCAAGTGTAGTATCTATAAGGGTCCTCTGCTTTCACGAGAGATAAACTCAAGCAAGCCAAAACAACACAAATCAAATGTAGGAAGAGTGGTTCTCCCATCTTATAAGAAAAAAATTTAAAAAAATCTCCAAGACTTGATTTTTTCTGCAAAATAAGAATAAATGTTGCTGTTAAGGACTAATAGATAAGTAGTTATCAACAATGGAGTACAGAAACACTTGAAGATCGAATCTTTGATAGATCAAACAGTCTACAATGGGGGAAAACGACAACCCATCACTTATAACAGAGGGATAATTGAAGAGCAGAAACCCTACCTTGTATGGATTACTTCCTCTTCTTCACATAGTTGATGAAGAGTAAAGCCGTGTCTGCCACCTTAAATATCCAAAAGTTGAGAAAATAAGAACTCTCTCTCTCTCTAATTATTAAATTTCTGACTTTTAGCTCAATTTCGGCGCACTTCACGCGTTTTCGCGTAATGATTAGTGATTATAACTCAGATCCAGTTGTTAATTTTCTAAGATTTGACTAAAATTCCACGAATTTCGGCTTTAAGTAAACCTTTAATCTCTCTTTAAATCTTGTTCTTGTTGTTGTTCTTATTTTTGTTTAATTATTTTTCCTTTTTTTCAGATCTGTAAGTTATGAATCTGTTGAAGAGCTTTGAATGCTCAGCAGTTATTCACGGTGATCCAACATGATCCAATTGAATGTCACCTTCCCCGTATAGATCAAAAACCCTAAAACTAGAGAGAGAAAGATGTATTTTTTAGGGTTTTGGCCAGAGTCTTCTGTAAAAACCTGTAAAGGTTCTTTTATCTTCTTCCCGCCGAGCTGTGTTTGATGTGAACTGTCCGCGTCAATTCTTGAGCCAAGCACACGTCATCAATAGTTTGAATTCGCTGTTTCATTTGTACAGACAATTTGATGTCTTCCCTCTCATTGTCGGACACTCAATTGGACCACTAACCCTTAAAAACTCTGATAATTCCATATTCAAACATCCAAGTTTATACTACCTTTTATAATTATTAGATTTGATCATTTTTCATAATTGATTTGATTATTCCTATCAAAGTAGTCCTTGATCGAGTACAGATTTTACCCTAACAAATTGTTATCGTACTTAGAAAATTACAATTTAAAGAGCTATCGAAAAATTAATTTGAAAGAATTAAAAATAAATAAAAATAAAAATTTAAATCACAATCAGATCTAACAAAACGAGAAAACATTTCTCTATTACAAGTCTAAAAAAAAAATGAACAATGCGAATTTGTTCTTGTGGAATCAATTTTTAGACTTCGTCAAAAATATTTTGCACTGTAATAATTATTATCTTCATTGGTTGTTTACGATTAAATTGTGATTATTGAAATAAATCTTGGGCATGGCCAATTGTCTAATTTTTTTTTCAACAATTTTAGTAATGCTATTGTATTACTATTTAAGTTATTTTCAAAATTCACAGGTTCAACAAGATGATTGTGATTATCATGGCCATTTGATTGTGTTGATGTATCAAACTTTTAATGCTAGTTAGAGGAAAAAAATTAATTTTTAATATTAGTGACGTGTCTATCCTTGGTCCTTCCCATAGCTATTTTCGATGAAAGTAAGTTGCATCAAACTTGTTCTCCTTCCCGCCTTCTTTTTCTTTTCTTCGTATTTGTTTGAGATGATTCTTTTTTAAGGTAAATCTCGATATTACCCTCGTCAACTAAGAAAATGCCATGCTTTGTCCTTTAAGCTTTTCGAACTTTAATCCCTCGAACATTTACTAAGAATCATAGTTGTAAAGTTTAGATTCAGCAATTATTTGACGAGTATTTAATTTCATTAATTTGAAAAAGTTTTATAAAAAAATTTTTGGTAAAATTCCAGAAATTTTACAAAATATTGTATTGGATTTCTTACCAAAACCTATCATCTTTAACTACTTTCTAAATCTTAATTTCTTCTTGAAGTTTGAACGACTAAAAAGTTAAAATTTTGGAGGTGAAGTGTACAGATATTATCATAGTTTATGATTAATTGAGGGATCGTTGATTAATTTGTCAATTCGTAGAATTAATCTATAACCCTTATTTCAGAGAATTTTATTTTTGTGACTATGCAATCTATGGTAAGAGCTATCTAGTGTCCTCATACACGCATATATTTGAGATTTAAACTCACCATTAAATTGGTCCCACATGCAATACACGACAACATCGATTAAGTCAAATGATGGAACCTCCCTTTGAAGTGGAAAATTACATAGTAACAAAGTTTGGATTTGATAATTAATTGTATGTGATTTAATTAAATTTGATAAACTTTTGTAAAATAAAAAGAAGATATCAAATTTTTTTGGAGGAATATACAAGTGATATTTTTTGGGGTTTTTTACCAAAATTCATCATCTTCAACTTCTCAAGGAAAAAAAAAAACAAACTCTTATTTTTGACATTTGAATGTTGAAAACAAATAAAACTGATGAGTAAAGAAATCCAATTAATTTTGTGAGTGACAATCACTAAGTCATTAAGTCAAAATCTAGCAAAAGACTTTGATATTTGTGAAAATATCTAAACCAACATCCAATGTTCTAGACATATTGGTGTCAAGTCATGATAATGACTATTCCACATGATATACTCAATTGACTCCCCCTGATGTGACATATGCAAGAATTGTAGATATATGTACTCCTCGAGATACACAATTACTCATCCTCATAAAATGTAGTTGTGTATCCTAAGGAATATAAAACTACAGGTCTTGCACATGTCGTGTTAGGGGAGAGTCGATTGAGTATGTCACGTGGAGGAGTCATTTTATCATGATTCATTGGTGTCATTGCTACAATTAAGGTTGTCAATTTGGCCCACTAAACCATTTAGTCCACTCTGTTGGGGGAAAAAAAGTTTTGTATAACAAGAACAACAAAATGGTAGTATGATGTGCTCATACAAGGGTGTGAAAACTACTGAATGAAGACTAGTTTTTAACAACTTAGTCTTGTTTCAACTCTAGAGAATTTCTTGTCGCTATAATATTAATCTCTACATTGTGATAAAAAGCTTTGAATCAGTTTTGATGTATCTCTCTCTTTACGTGGCAAGTAGGCCTCCAAATATTTGAGATATCCCTATGTTTTCAAACTGATAACTTAACTCATAACCTCAATCTTCACTTTTAGACCAATGAAAAATGATCTAAAAACCATTGATTTTTCTACTCAAAATTAATCATCTTGATACTTGAATAAGATAATGATGATAACTAGGGGGAGGAGGAGGAGGAGGAGGGCATTAAGGTCATTTTCTCATTAGTCTACCAAGAGAAGACTGAGGTAGGGGGCATGTAATTAATTTGTAAACATAAGGCGGTGTATCTCAAATTTTATGATAAAAAAGAAAAGAAAACCCTTTAAGGTCGGTGTTTGTGGGGTCTACAAGTATTTCATGGATGACAGCACACGTAGCACTCTGATCGAGGCTAGCATCAAATGCATGGAAGGGTCAATAACTGTGGATCATTGTGCATGCCATTTTGGATGACAAAATTACTAATCAAAATAATTACAGTATTACCAATGATTAGTTGTCACGTCACGCGCACCCTTTCCGCGTGAATTTGGTGATCTATATTCTTTCTACACAGCTGAAGTCACGCTTAAATTATGAAGAGAGTAAAAGGGATAAATGATGAAAATTTGAGGGACACTTAAAAGTCAAGGGTTCTCCCAATTATCATTTTTTTGGTCACGTGAGTGGCACTAGCGTTTAATAAAACTGAGTCATGCCGGGGTGCCATAGGATTTATTGTGATTCTCACAATTCTGATGTGGGCATGCATACGCAATCGTAGATTATTTTTACTCATATCGCGAGAAAACTCATCTATGGTTATGTGCACATCCCACGTCAGACTTGTGAGAATTGTAGTAAATTTTTTTTGTCATTTCAATATTTTTCAATAAAAATTGGAGTTTATGGTAGAGTTGCAATTTGGACGGGCTAATCCAAATTCAACCGGATTGATGGGTGAGTCTAGGTTGGATTGTATGAAAAATGAGTTGAGTATCGACTAAAAAAATCTCAACTCGAATTGAATTTGGGTTGAGGTTCCGAACAACCTGATTCAACCCGAATTCGATGCTATATATATATATATATATATATATATATATGTATAATAATAAAATAATTTTCTCTTCCTAAATATATTTAAGAAAATAATAATAATAATTAATGGATTTGGAGATTGTGTGCAAACTTATTTACTAGTAAATTTATTTTATTTTATTATATTGTACTTATTTTTTAAGATATAAAATAAAATTTATTTGTTAATCAAAATAAAATTAGATTTGCTTAATGAGCCCAACCCACCCAAAAATACCTAACTTGGGATAACCCGAGGTCAATCCGATTGTAGAAGCTCAATCTCAGGTAAAGCCTAAGTTCATGAGCTCTAACTCGATGGTCGAGTTGAGTTGAGTTCGGGTAGAGGGTTCTACAACTTGGGTTGACCTTCCAACCCACCTAATTTCTGATAATGATGAAATGTTTAGTTAGAATGTGGCATGTGCAAACGCACATATATCCATAATGACAAAGTCGTTGTTCAAAAATAATTTGGCAAAGAAAAAATTCGATAAAGTTGAAAAAACATTGGAAAATTTATTTGTGATAAAAAAAATATATATATATATTTCATATATTAATTTTTTTTCTTAATATGAATGTCAACTTCAGGGTGCTTGAATTCGTGTGAAACAACAAAATTTATTTTTTCTTTAATTATAAAAAGTAACTCAATTAGAAATCCCTTGTTCTTTAAATATATTTATGAGTAACCTTACTAATTAACTAAGATTTCAAATCTTAATAAGGCTTGTTGAACTCACCTTATGACATCAAAAAACATGATCCGATGACACAAGGATGTAGAGGACATAATTCTTAGGACTTTGAAAAAAATTATTTTTTTCACCATTGAATTTAATTTGAAGTTTGACTATTCGATAGCCGTCCGTTTTAAAAACTTAAAAACCTTGGGTTAAGTTCAAAATAAATTATTATTATTATTTTTTTTGTTGGATGAGAGTTTTTCCAATGTAGTCTTAAATATGCTTTGTGAGTATTCACAATTATCCGCATTCTTTTATAAATAAAAAAAAGTGGTTTTCTTTTAAATGTCACCGCTTTTATTTTTTAAAATCGTGATTTAATTGTTTGACCAGAAAATCACTATTAAATCACAGAAAGCACAAGTTTTTAAAAAACCTATAATTTTTGTCACTATGCATATCTCAAAAGGACTTATTCATAATTTAAAATATTGATTAAAAAGCTTTTTCTTATATTAAATAGTAAAAACAGATATATGAAAATTTTGAAAATTAAACAATGTGATTTTACATTATGGATTGCAATTTTATGAGTTTTAACTAAGATGACCATGATTTGGGAGCGGATCCTGTGTGACGCTATTTCCTATAGCACTTTATCTACAAGTGAGAGAGTGCCATATCAATGAGAAATAGCACCACAATCCCTTGTGTTGATGACCTAGATCAAATTTAAAGGAAAACAAATTAAAAAAATTTATTTTTTCATGCTCCAACACAATGAAAATGGACAGTTACTGAACCCTCAAATTTCAAATTATTTTGAGTGGTGTAGTTTTAACTTGTGATTGACGTGGCACATTGTCAACCGTTCAAAAGCGCTACAGGGCACTATAAGAAATGAGCGCTATAGAAGATCTACTCCCCTATGATTTATTAAATTTAAACTAGAGTGCAAACACCCATTTATCCAAGAGTTGCGATCAAGAATGATATCATGTTCCCATAACAAGATTAGGTGGCATGTTTTTATTGGAGTTCAAATGCACCGGATTTCATGCACGACTTGTTCATCGTTTTTATAAATAATGATCTTGCTGATAAAATACTAATGAACTCGCCGTTAAAAATATCAAGGCATTTGACTTTAACATTACTTGCGATCTCGTTGTAAAATACCAGTGAACTCGCTGTTAAAAATATCAAAGGCATTTGAATTTAACATTACTTGCAATCTCATTGATAATTTATCAATTATATTGTTGATTATAAAAGTTACTTTAAAATTACTTGCGATCTTATTGGTAATTTATCAGTTTGGAGTGCCAATAGCAGCTTAAACGAGATCGTTCTTTTTTCTTAACTTATTACATCTATTGGAAAATAACATTCACAAAACCGGTGGTTCATAGATCGAACCACTTTTATTACAAAATACGGTCAAATGTAGTCGGACCACTGGTTCGATCCAGTTCTATAACACAGTTATGATCTTGGACGGCTAGAACCGGGTTTTTTTGCCACATGGCAGATGTCTATTGGTCAGAAAACAGGGTAATAAGAAAACCCAAAAAGCCAAAACCCTATGAGAAACCGAACCGACAGTCTAAAACCGCAACACCTTAACTCGTCTTCATCAAGAGAAAGAACCCTAGAAACAATTTCGAAATCCTAATTTCTTCGATTTCACAGTTAACCAAATTTCAATTCGATTGTCGAGAAGATACAAACTATTAAATGCCTCACACATCTTCAAGAAAACATGGGGGAGATCAATCAGACGGGAGTGGCTCCGCCCCAAAATCACAGCGCACCAAATCGAGTAGAACCACCGAAGACAACGATAAGAAGGTAAAAATATGTTCTTTTTTTTCTTTCGATTTCGAGTGATTTCTGTGTCGAATTCAACCCAATTCAAAAAAATTAATCCTGGCTGTAGAAAACCCTAATTTTGAGGTTATATTTCTCCATAATTCAGTCGTTCTTAGTTTATTGTTGGTGTAATTTGTGTAGAGTTCGAACAAGAAACTCAAAGACGTCGAAATTAGCGTTCCTATAGTTTATGGAACTATTTCGTTCTGGCTCGGTAAAAAGGCGAGCGAGTAAGTAAGTTTGATTAATGGGTACTGGCCAATTTCCCACAATTTTGTATAATTTTCCTTAATTGGTTCAATTAGGTATCATTCACACAAATGGACTGTTTATGTTCGTGGTGCAACGAATGAGGATTTGGGTGTGGTGGTCAAAAGCGCCATATTTCAATTGCATCCCAGTTTTAATAACCCAACTAGGGTTGTGGAATCGCCCCCATTTGAGGTATCGGAGTCCGGTTGGGGTGAATTTGAGATTGGAATAAGTTTGTTCTTCCATGATGATGTTTGTGATAAACAGCTTGACTTGTGAGTTGTTTTGTTTGTTTGTTATTGAATTCTGATTTTCATTAATGAGTAGTTTTAAAATTTTAATAATGGATTCCCAATTGACAGATATCACCATTTGAAGTTGTACCCCGAGGAAGAATCAGGTCCTCAGTCTACCAAAAAACCAGTTGTCGTAGAATCTTATGATGAGATTGTTTTTTCTGAACCTTCGGAGGGTTTCTTTGCTCGTGTACAGAATCATCCAGCTGTGATTGTACCCAGATTGCCAGCTAGTTTTAATTTATCTGCCGCTGGTCTGTTTGTTTTTTTTTTGGTGCTGTTTGTATGTTCTTTTTAGTTTTTTTTTCTTTTAATGGTTTTTAAGCGAGAAATGAGCGTTGGTTTTATGTAGGATCGATCAACAGTGTGAATGAAAGGAAGAGAGGCGATACCAAAGATCACCCACTTACTCAGTGGTTCATGAATTTCTCGGAGGCGGATGAGCTATTAAAACTTGCGGCAGCTCGTCAGCAGGTTAGAATGAATTGGATGCTTTTTATTTCCCTTAAGGTTGAATTAAACATTCATGTCATTATTGATGGTAGTTCTCAATTTGTGATATTATGTATATAAGATAGATAGATGCAATGACATCTATGTATGCGTTGGGATGAGTCATTGGGGGTGGGAGTCACACACACGACGGACATGTGTGTGAAAACAATTCATGAACCCTTGGGTCCCCCCCGAGAGAAACTATGGAAAAGTTTAAGGTGATCAGATGTATTTTGTGATCAATGGTATTCTTTTACCCCCAAAGGCATGATGAGAATCTATAGGATGATTATTGTGATTTTCCAGTGGTCTTTTATTTAAGAGACAAGATTATTGTGATTGATCGATGGGGTTTTATTTAAGAGAAATCCTTGCTTGGGATTATCTAATACGTCTGAGATCTTCTATTTGTCAGAAGCTTCCATTCATATTTGTCGTCATCATTGCCTTATCCTCTATTTGTTGTTGGAAGTACGAATCCCTTTCCTCCATTCAATTTTATTTGGATGGTATCTTGAGTTCCAATGAATGGATTGTTTCAAGATTACGAGAAAGAGTGGCAAGGGTGCTGAGAAAATTAGATTAGACAAGCTTATGTTCATGTTAACTTGGATTTTTTGAGTTCTATGATAAGAGGATGGGGTTTAGGTATAAGTGGATTGGATGAGTGTTGAAATATGTCACGTCAGCATCACTCTCTGTTCTGGTCAATGGGAGTTCTGATGGGGGAAGGTAGTGGCAAATGGCTAAGTAGTAGGTTTCAGGGCATGAGTCGAGGTACCTGTAATGTCTCACCTTTAATTAGCTGATGATACACCAGTGTTCCTTGACACATCAGTTGAACATGTCAAATACTTGAGGGGTCTGTTATGTTGTTTTGAACTGGTTTTTGGATTACCTATTATCTTTAACAATACTCAAACATTGGGAATTGGAGTAGTTCCCAATATTTATGTCTTGGCAAGGATTTTGGAGTGTAAAATGGATACCTTACCGACTATGTATTTGGGTCTTCCCTTAGGAGTGCCTTATAAGAGGAGAGCAATATGGGACCCTGTCATTGAGAATGGGTCGAAGCCTAAGTGCATTAAAAAGAAGATATCTTTCCAAAGGAGCAAGTTGACTTTGAAAAAAGGTATCCTTGCTAGCATTCCAATCTTCCTTATTCCTTGGGAGTGTAGAGATGATTTGATAAGTTGATCAAGAACTTTCTTTTGTGTGATAAGTTGGGCAAACATAAGTTCCACTTGTTTAAGTGGAAAGTCATGTGCAAGCCCAAAGAGCAAGGGGGTTTGGGTATTCGACAGTTCAAATAAATGAACATCGCCTTGTCTAGAAAATGGTTGTGGAGGTTCAGGGTGGAACACCAGGGTCTATAGAGAAGGGTCATAAAAGTAGAATTTGGGTTTGAGAAAATTGAATTGGGAGAGTAAAGAAGCAGGACTGTAATTTGGTTATGGAGTATGGAATTATTATTATTATTATTATTTTGACGAGTAATGGAGTATGGAAATGCATTTCTGAAGTTCTTCCCGAGTTTCATAAAATGATGTGAATCGGAAGTGTGATATCATATGATTTTGTCTTTAGGTGAAACTTCAATGATTGGGAAGTACTACTATTCATTGGTCTCAGTGAGCAAATGTCCAATTTAATCACATTCCTATTGGGATGAAGACCACATAATCGAAGGTACCAACTTTCTAAGTTGGTTGAAGTATGTGGGTTTTGACACTGGGACCTGGGTTGAAAACCCTTCTTCACCTACTAATTATAAACCACTAATCTCACTTGCCTAGCAATATAAAAAAGAGGACCATGTAATTTGGGCTAACACTAGGGAGAAGGCCTTGGTCCATCTTTTTCACAAATTCCTTATCTTGGGTTTGGTATAGTTGAACTTTCCAGTGTCATCTATTTGGAACCAAAAAAAATTCTTCCAAGATCGTTTTGTTTTTAACAATTAGTTTGCAGCCTTGAATAAAAAGTTATGGTGGTCTGTGGTATTGTTTTAGTTGACTTTTGTTCCATGTGTAACGTGGTTTTAAAACTTGGTATTTGATCTTGTCTCACTCCCGCTTATTTCAAGTTGACTTTTAGGAGTCATCTTGTCTCAAATGAGTTTACTCTTTAACTTGTTATACAATTATTTATTAACATGTACTTATATGCAAATAGTTATAATTTTTTATTATTATAAAATAAAATGAATTAAAAGATTAACAGTTATGAGATCATATTTTTATTTTAAAAAATGGCTACTTAAATTATTAAAAAATCATTTTAATAAAAAATTCAATACCTGGTTGACTCGCTGAATTTTACTAACTTGACCTAGATTTTCAAAATATCACCCTAGTTTGCTGGATGATTCACATGGTGCATCTCACTCGTTTTATAACGATACCAAGATGACTACAGTCAGCTTGGTCTCGGAGGAGATTTGAAACCATGATGTAAAGTTTATGGGGAGTCATCTAATCGTATACTCTAATCTGTTCATTCCATTGTAAGGTTGTATATACTGTGTGGTCTCATTTCATGACGCTTTTTCAATTTTGACCCCCTCTTGACTGGTCCGAATAAAAGTTCAAGAATTTCGTCGAATGGTTTCTACCATGACATGTTTTGAATCCAACCAACTTTTCTTATTTTCCTTATTGCTTAATTGAATTCTGAGTTTTGAAGAATTTAACTATCTCAATCTTGAGAACTAATAGAGATGTGGGAAGAATTCATTTGAGAGTTTATCTTCGTTGTGATAGGTACAAGCTCATATTGTTCAACTCAAGAGACAGTTAAGTGTGATGGACGGGCAGCCACAGCTGTCAAAGCCCACCTCTGGTCAGTGAATATACTTGATCCCCCTAGATTTTTGAAGTTTTGCTCCTTCAGACTGGTATGTGGAGAGATGCAAAAGCTTACAAAGATGTAAAAAAAATAGTGATGATGTTGGTCTGGCTCGAGGAACTTGATACCTTATTTTATCTGTTTACCTCCATTGTGGACGAGCTAAATGACAATGTAGTTTTGTATCAAATCCTATCAGTTGATTTAAAACCACGAAAGCAAGGGATCAATTTCTTTTCTGATTGATTCGTTTGATTCCAAGTCAAGATTTTTGCTACCTTTTATATATATATACATTGAAAACTTGATATTAAACCTGCAGAACTTGTATTTAGACGATATCTTGCAGCACAACTTGAATCTAGTTGCCACTTGCCATATGCCATGTTATGCCCAGTGATAAATTTACCAAGGAATCAATAGAGTTGATGAGACTTGTCCATGATATGATTTTGATAGTATTGGATTCTCTACGCATGATTAGATTTTTTTCCTTTTGTTGTTTACTTCATGCTTTATCTTCTCATTGACGTCAATTGTTTGGTACATGTCACGCCTGCAATGATGTCACCTTACCTCCTACCCTTTTGGCACATTATGGGTCCCTCATGTTGGGTGCAAGATGAAACCTGCGGTCGTTGAGAGTTCGTTTGTAGGGTGCGATTTCACATCAATGTTTTTTGCTACCTTTGATGCAATACATGTGAATGTAAGTGTAGCTAGGGTACGTCCGGAAGTCCTTTGATGCTCTTAATTTTGTGAGTAACTGAAATTAGGGCAGTACTCTTTTTTTCGGATAGAGTATTGTGTGTTGTGTCAGGATCCTGACAAGGTAATTTTATTGTCACTCTTATCTTGGCTTGTCGCATCCTTATCCCTGGACCGCAAGGATACACCTATTTTCATTCAAGTGAGGTTGGAGAGAAAAAGAAAGAAAAGTCTTCATATTCTCTCCAACCTCACAACGAGCTGACATTAATCAAGGATCCTATTTCATGATAGAGTGTGCAGAAGAGATGTCTAGCTTCTTTTGGTATCCTGAACTCATGCATTCCAATTCATCATCAAACAGTGCATAGTGACAAAAATCGCCTATTTTTTTGAGAAAGTCGCTATTAATTTCGATTCTTGCAATTGGCTATCTTGTCCCGATCAAACTTGATAGAATTCCGGCAAATCCCAAATGCACCACCAAGAGATGACCTTGAAGATGATGCTCACATGGAATCATTGCTGTCAAATCATGAAGAGGATGCAGAAAATGTATCATTATATGGGAGTTGATGAATCTTCGATGAATTTTTATACTTAGGTTTGAAGTTGAACAATATTATAGTTTTGTAATTTTATTTAATAGATGAAAAATATGCATTTTTATATTTTCATAAATAATAATATGTTCTTTTTTATTTATTGTTAACTTTTTATACTTTTGCACCCAAAAAAAAAAAAAAAATCCAAAAATTTCCCAGCAGAATTATTCTCAGACCCCAACTTTGTCGCTACTGAACGGTGAACCAACCACTTCATTACTTACCCTCTGTAAATATTCCATTTTCCTTTCTTTCATATACAACCTGCATAGTTGTGATCTTTCCTCTTACCGGTCATAAAATAGTTAAATTTCTAATCTGACTGCTTCCTAACCTTTCTGGTAATTAAGGTTGTAAATAGTGTTGCTTACACTAGTTTCTTGGTGTTATCCACACTTTGCAGGTATGGATAGATAACATCATCAGTCATCACCCACCACACCAACTAGTCCCAACAAGAATCAATCTTGTGGTAACTTAGAAAGCAAAGGGAGGGTCTCATAAAAGATTCCAAGTGTGGTGGTTAGAAGTTTGAGAGAGGTGTTGAGGTAATAAGTTAGGCGTTTAAAGTAGTTGGGATGATCTCGCAGGACCTTTCTATGTTGTCTTTGCTAGGGATGTTAAGGGGGCAAGAGTAACATGGCTTTCATGTGCTGGGCAGAAGGCAGGGTCACCATCACCAATAGGGCCACCTACCAATGCTTCTGTTTTTATCTTCCATTCCCCAACCAATCTCATTCACAGAACATGGGGGTCTTCTTCCTAGGATTGTGACCCCATGGCCAATCCAATTTCACTCATTTTTTCCGAGTTCAACGTGACTGAGTTGAGGAAAACTCACCAAGTTGGATTACTTTAATTGTTAACCAACCAACTACTCCAAAAGACGGATCTGTTGGAGAGGGGGAGAACTATGAATATAAGAGGATCACAGAGCTTAATTCGGGTATGACACCCGAGAGTAGAGGAAAATATACACTCAACACTCCCTCTCACCCATAAGGGTGGAAAGAATCAAACTTGTGGCCTATACAAACCTTGCCCTCTAATATATGTTAAACAACCAACTACTCCAAAAGACTGATCTGTTGGAGATGGGAAGAATTATGAATATAAGAAGGGTCACAGGGCTTGAGTATGACAAACCCGAGAGTGAAGGAAAAATATACACTCAACACTCTCCCTCACACATAAGAGTAGAAATAATCAAACCTGTGACCTATACGAATCTAGCATTCATATACCACGTTAACCAATCAATCACTCCAAAAGACCGATCTGTTGAAGAACTATGAATATTAGAGGGCCATGGGGCTTAAGTGGGGTATGACACACCTGAGAGTGGAGGAAAATATACACTCAACATTAATCATTGTGAATTACTTGATTTTTTCTCATGAAATTGAATCTTGGATTCTATTAATGAAATTGGTTTCTTACTAGTTTTGACTTAAACTAGTTATCATTAGTTTAGAACATGTGGTGTTGGTATTGGGCTTTCATGGGATGAGAAAAACAAAACAGAAAAAAAACATAAAAGCAGAGTGAAAGAGCCATATCAATTATTTACTCAGGCTTTTGCAGATAGATGTCTGGACCTTAGAACATGGGAAATAACATATCTGCATCATAGCCAGGCTAGATATAGAAGTGATTCTCATTTGTGGTGGAACCATATCTAACTGCAGTGCTTCTTTCCCTTGGTTGGAGGTGTTTTAACAAAAGGACCACTAGTAGATTCCTTTAATGTTTACACAGACATACATTCACTCACACCCGTAGAAATAAATGTATGTTGGATGCAAGAGATTTAGCTCTTATTAAATTTCTCTCTTTCCCTCTTAAATTTTAATTAGTTTCCTTAAATTTTAATTAGTTTTCTAATGCAAGACGGTAAGGAAAAAAGATGAAATAAGGGGATTAGAGAATTTGGTTTGGGATTGGGTTAAGGATTTGGACTATAATAAGGTAAACCTAAAAAGATTTGGGTTCTAGGGTTTACTTTTGACTTTTTGTCAATTATGACTTCTCTCCCTTTAGGATGCTAAGAGAAGAAGGTGAAATAAGTGGTTAAGAGAATCTGGTTTGGGATTGAATAAGGATTTGGACTATGATAGGATAAATAAAAAATGATTTAGATTGTAGGACTTAATTTTGATGTTTTGCAATTACAACAAGTTCCAATGGTTATACATTAAAAGGTAAATATAAAGTTTTGCAATTATAATATTTTTAAAAGGGTAAATGAATCTGTAAGGTCTTAATATGAGCCCTCTTTCCCTAAACACCATAAGCTTCCTAGAGCCCGTTCACTTCGGTTAATCGATTTTCTTGTTTTCTCTTATAGAATAAGTTTTCGTAACATTATATCATGGAAAAAAGAAATGAAAAATTGAAAAATGCACTTGTAGGGTGTAGAACTGAAGAAACTTTGGGTGTTAGGTGATTGAATATACTAGATTATCCATTTTGATGAAGTTATAAAAGTACAAAAAAAGTAATAGCTCTCTGGACTTGGAAAATAAAGAATACAAGGAAGATTATCTTAGTTTGTGTGACCATTGAAGACAAAGATGAAGTTGGAGAGAAGGATTGATTAATAGGGGGACCTCTTGGGGTCGTAAAGTCAAAAACCTGGTGCAAGCAGAAGATATACACATGGGTATCTGCAATTTATGGTTCTTTTGTGCCACTTGAAACCACAGAATCACAAACCCAACAATCAAGACAACCAAACCAAACAAACACCAGGGCGGTACTCTCCAGTACAATTATTACCTATCTGTAAGCAATAAAGGAGAGAGAGAGAGACCAAAAAGGAATTGTGTTGTGGAACTTTAAAGTTGAAACTAGGAAGTTGAGGAATATTTCAACCACCCAAAGGAGGGTACAAAGAAAAATCGGTTTGAAAAGAATATGAAATTAATCCTTATTAAGAGCACTTAAAGCTAAAAACAATCATTGTAAGAAAGTTTGGTTTGTGCTTGAAACTTATCAAAAACACCCCCAAAAAATCTCTGAAAAAAGAGGAAACAAGAGAATTTGGTGTACTTTTAACCTTAATTTTTTTTTAATCAGTAAAGATATTTTATTAAAAAGAAAATTGGAAGGGAGGTCGAGGTGACCAGCCTAAGAATACAAGGAGGCAAAAAAAATAAAAGACCCCCAACATGACACTAAGTTGCCTCTAAGTTACATGCACTAGCTATCTCATCTTACAAGAAAGTCTTCAAAGAAAAGTCTTCTAAAAGAGTAGTACTTACAAACTTAAGACATCTCAAAACCAAATCACATGGACACTATAACCCAAAAACAATAAATGTGAAGGAATCAAAAGGAAAAAAAATGTGTGTGTGAGAGAGAGAGGGGGCCATGATGTCCTAAGGAGGGGCTACAAGGGATAGTAAACCCAATGGGGTAGACTTCCAACATGTCCTTCACACACACAGACCCCAAAACACCCTTAGTATGTCTTTTTGCCCCCACACCCCACATGACTTTGTAAACACCTTCCTTTTTACTCTGTCCATAAATACACTGTCCACCCTTCCTTTCCTTCCCATCACCTCTTTCTTCTCTTACTTCAGCTCTCCTTTCTTTCTAAACTTCATTTCACACCACAATTCCAATTCTCTCCAAACAAAAAAAATGGCTCATAGAAAATCAACCAAACTACCTCAAACAGCAATCCTTAAACAAATTCTCAAGAGATGTTCAAGCTTAGGCAAGAAACAAGACTACGACGAACAAGGCCTTCCTGTCGACGTTCCAAAAGGCCATTTTGCTGTCTATGTTGGAGAGAAGAGAAGTAGATTCATTGTTCCAATCTCCTTTTTAACACACCCAGAGTTTCAAAGCTTACTTCAAAGAGCCGAAGAGGAGTTCGGCTTCGATCACGATATGGGTCTTACAATTCCTTGTGAAGAAGTTGTATTTCGATCTCTAACATCAATGCTTAGTTAGAAAGAGTTATGGTTTGTTTGGAGAAGATGATCAAGATGAAGCTGCACCATTGTTTCTCTCACTCTCTCTCTCTCTCTCTAATTTGGTTTTGTTATTGTTTTGGGTTTTTGTAGGAAAGTGATTCTGACCCAAACCCATGAAAAAGATTTGTGTGTCAGATTTGTATATTTTTTAAAGTTTAAGATTTTTCCTTATGGTGGTGCTTTGTTGCACCCTGTATGAGACTCTGATTAAGGAAGCAAAACAACTGTTTTTCATGATATTAACCTCTCTCTCTCTCTCTCATACACACACACACACACACACAACACGTAGAAGGAACAAGTTTGCTTTGTTAGACAACAAGAAAAGAACCAAGACTGCATGAGATTAACAATAACAGTTAAAAAATACACTCTAGAGACTTTAAGGAAGCAAAAGGGTTTCTCTCAATCCCACCCACACACACACACACACACACCAAGTTTGTTATATTCAAAGAGGAGAGATTCTATTGCCACACCAAGTTTTGCTAAGAACACCCCATTTCATATGAAATCACCAAAACAATAGCTACACATCTTGGGGTGCTCTTAGTAAAAGTTAGTGTGGCAATAGAAGCTCTCAGCAAGGATAAAAAGAAAAGAACCAAATCTGCATGAACTCAAGAACAGTTAAAAAAAAAGTTAAAAACAGTTCAAAAAATGGTTATCTATTCATACACTATTTGTATCAGAAAATGTTAATAAAATCACCATCTTCAGACTGTGACTGTTAGTCTGTTATGTAACGTGCATTTCTAGCAAAAAATTTTCTATGGTTCCTAGAGATTCCTGGACGAACTGATCCCTAGGAAGCCTATGTTTTTCCTCTCATCTCAGCTATACGATTTCTTCGAGGTTAGAAAAGTCCTTTTGCATTTTATCATATTTTACTTAATATGTATCAATCAAAGAGAAGAAAAATAATTATATCCTGATCATGATGATCAAATGTCGGATCTGATACTTGTGACACGATATTACGATGGGTCCAATTTCCATCAGATAGCTCCCTATATCTCTTACCATATAAGCGGTCCACCAACTCTTAAATTCATCTGATCAATCAATCAAGTCAAGAGGCATTACCTTGATCGTATCTGTTTCAAGCCGTCCAAATATTTTTGATATTGACCCAAAAGTCAAAATCAGGCCATGCCAATAATGCCATATAAACTGGCCCACCAAATAGAAGAAACCGTATAGGATATGTACAGTGTGGGACACTGGGATTAGGGTTCTTTGTGGATGATGGAACCAATTTGCTAAGTCAACTAGGTAATTTGGTTGAGTCAATTCGAAAATGCATCGAGTTGGATCAGAAATGTGACCAAATTATTCTTCTGTATAATATAGTTTAAAAAAAAAATGTTTTTACTTATTTTAAATACTAAAAATTAGTTTTTAAAAAATATTTATTAATTGAGTATATTTTTATTTGACTCGTCTGAGTCAACTTGTGAGTTTTGACTTGACTCAACTCTTTTATTATTGGTGAAAGTATAGTTTTAAAATGAGTCGTGATTTTCTGACTCCCCTCCCCTTCGACATACTTTCCTGACGTGGCATGTGCTAGTTGTGTATCCCGAGAAAAAAGATCTATGATTTTAGCATATGCGAGAGTATGTCGAGGGGAGTCAGAAAATCATTATTCTTTTAAAATTTTATAAAACATCCCAACATCAAAGGGGGAAAAGGAGAAAGAACTTAGTATAAATTGCAATGACACTCGAACATCAATTAGCTTTCAGTTTCTTCGTCCATCACTCTCTCCCTCTCTCTTAATCGGTCCCTTTAGTATTCGAGAGCTTTTAGCTTTAACCACTTAATTTGAAATCATAAAACAAAAAGGTGTGATGTCATTTAAAAATAGAATGGACGTTTGCATAGAGGGCGGAGTCAGGATTTTGCCCAAGTGGGGGAACTTAAGAGTGAAATTTTTTCACTCTTAGCCAATTAAAGAAAAAAGAGTGGATCTTTTTTTGCGGGAATAATAGTGACCGAATTTTTTTTTATCCACCACTATTATTTATCATAATAACTTATAAATTCTTATAAATTTTGTAGGGACAATAATTGCCTCATTATAAATCTGCCCCGGTATCCACCTCAAATACTATATTTAATTTCATTATTTAATGTGTTTGATAAAAAAAAAAAAAAAAATCATTATCTACGAATATTTCGTTTCAGTTTTAAGTGTTTATTATTGAAAAAAAAATGATGAGGCAATATAAGCCTTTTAAAAAAAAAAATCAAAGTTTTAAAACTCGTCAAGTAGTCTCAAAGTTGGAAATGTTAAAACTATTTTTCAAATATCTATTAATTTCATATATTTTATTCCACTCGCAAATTGTCAACTTGACTTGACTCAATGGATATTCATGTAAGTTAAATCAAGTATTTAAACTACAGTCAAAACATGCCTCATCTTATATTTTCTTTAGAATATATAAATTCCATGTGCTCTCTTAATATATATAAGGAAATATCAAATTAAATAAAAGAAGGATAAAAATTTAATATCAAAATTAAAACTAAAATGATGAAAATGGAACAAGTACAAGTGGGTATTAATTTTGCATGGATGATAATATTCATCTTCATCACCCTTGTTTGATGTGTCATGTGTGTCTCTATGTTCCTCATCTCTGTTGCTGCCATTGTTTTGGTTTTTTTTTTCTCCTTTTAATTTTTTTGAATTTGGGTTGATGGATAATGAGAACCACTTATGTTGGGAGGTGGGTTGTATTGTAGGGCAAACATGTTGGGATGAGAAAATTTGTGTATTTGACTAACTGTTTGATTATCTCCTCCCCAACTAACCTAACAACCCCAATCAAAATCTTCTAAATTTGCCAAAAAGACAAAAAAAAAATCCACTTTATCTCCACCTCAAGCCATGATTAAAATCATAGTTTTAAAACTCAGGCCGAGTCGACTTGAATCAATTGGATTTCAAGACAACTCGGTGAGGAAACTCAATGAAACCAACTTGTTGAGTCAACTCAGAAAATCATCAAGTCTAGTGAGCTGAATCAACAAAAAAAATGCACTAAATCCCATCTGAATCATGATTGAGTTATTTGACTATGTACAATATTTGTGTGGAAAGCCAAAAATAAAATATTTTTATTTGACATCCCCAAGTTAATTCATGAGTTTTTTTATTTTTATATTACTTGGCTCAATGGGTATTTGAGTTGAGTTCTCAAGTTTTAAAATGGTTAAATAAATTTATTGGATTGTGTAATGGGAAGGCGATCCGAAAAATGTTAACAGACCAACATTACTGAACGAGGATCTTACTATATTTACTATAAAATGTAAAATAGACCAAGCTTTAAATTAATATTCAAAGTTTGAACTTAAATAATGGCAGATAATCATAAATTAAATTATAACTTGTAGATTTTAATTTTTTTTGCGAGGGTCATCATCATCATTGCAAAAACTTTATTCCAAAAAATTAGGGTTGTTTGAACGAATCATGTTCTTCTATTTAATTTCGCATCTTTTATTGTTATAAGTATGTTTATTTTTATCCGAATCTATCTCATAATAATTCTCAAACCCAACTGGGCATTTTTTTCTTCTTCTAGAGTAATCTATATTTGAGAGTGAAGAGAATAACTAACGTCTCGTTTGGGAGTGTGGTGTGTTTGAAGGAAGTGCTTCCATTGGAAGCACTTCAAGTGGGATCGCTTCTGTTTAACGTATAGGATGTACATTTTGAAATTTTTGTTTTTGGTTTTTTGATAATTACATTAAAAGTTTATATGGACATTGATTTGTGTGTATATATATATATATATATGGGAGCGGTTCGGCAGTCCTAAAGTTTGCTAAACATCTTGCCAAACATTTTTTGTAAATTACTTTTGATGGGGTTAGAAGTTTTGGAATAGGCTGATTTTTGGTGAGGATGATCTCTACAGTGAAGAGATCATCCTCACCAAAAATCAGCTCATTTTGAAACTTCTAACTCTAGTTTACAAGTTGAAGAATCGTAGACCGTCCAATTTTTGTAAATCACTTTTGATGGGGTTAGAAGTTTTGGAATGAGCTGATTTTTTGTGAGGATGATCTCCTGGATGAGGAGATCATCCTCACCAAAAATCAGCCTATTCCAAAACTTCTAACCCATGTTTTGAAAAATGTTTGGTAAGATGTTTGGCAAACTTTAGGACTGTTGAACCGCCTCCTTTATATATATATAAATAATACTTTAGAGATATTTAAGTAATTATTTTTAAAAAAATTACAAAAACAAATATATTCTTATTCCTAAAAATTAAGTTCCATAAGATTTCTACAAATAATTAAGGCCAGAAGCAATATAACAATGCCACCAACTTCTTACTTTTGCTCATTTTAGGTTTTATGCTTTAGTGTGAAACAACTCAACTCAATGAGTTTTATTATTACCATTTTGACTTTTGAGGACAAAAACGTTTGTGCCCATTCACTTAGAAAAAAAAAATGAAGATTACTTAAAAGGTCTTTAACTAAGGAACTTTTTTCTAAATAGTCTTGAACTTTTAGAACTTTTTTTAGTACTTTATTTAGTAAAACTTTTCTTTCTAATCAGTCATGAATCTCACTCCTTACATTTCTCTCAATTGAAACACAAAATGTATCTTAATCATTCAAACAAACTATTTTAATAGAAAAAAATTAGATTTTAGGTCATCCCAATCGAATTTAAGAGACTTTATTATGATGTTAAGGATTTGAGAAAGAAGAAGAAGTCGATCATTTTCAAATATTTTGTAGACATGTAAAAAATTATGGATTTTTTCAAAAAATATTGTTTCATTTTTATTTTATTTGATGAAAATCAATCAAGATGATTTTTTTGGTTTGAAATAATCTAGACAAGTTGTTTTGTTAAGTTTTTAGTCAATCTTTTCATGTATTTTAGTTAAAAAATCTTAATAAAAAAAATGAAAATGAGTGGATTTTACGATGTCGAAGTCAATAATAAAAATTGTCAAACTCAACAATAAAAAGTGGTAACCTCAACAATAAAGAAAAAGTGATGAGCTTAACAATAACAAATTAAGAACCATTAAAGGAAAAACAATAAAATTTACTAAATGGACTATCAAGTTTTCACCCAAAATTCAAAGACTAATAAGAAAGAAAATCCTCTGCTGGGATCTTTAAATAATTAGTTATGATAAATTGATGCGGTAAAACACATAGTTTGTACGCGGTTGACATGGTAAGGGTACAAGATCATATATCTTTTTCTTTGGGATACACAAGGAGAAAAGATGCAGCCGCGTACAGATATGCGATCTTTTGTCACATCGATTTATCATTAGTCTTAAGTAATTAAAAATATATATATATATTACTTTAGGCTATTTTAGGCGGGGGTCCATTTTGAAGAGGCCTTGTGACTGTCCTTATCTCGAAAATACAAAAAAGTTATAGGTCCTTTTCCAAATTATGTGTCATGTTATTTTATCTAAAAATTAGCCTTTATTTTTGTACGGCATGCATGGTGCATGGATAAACGTGCCCAAGGTGTAATTTTCTTAGAATACGAATCTGTACTGGTGGTCCTTACCATCGAATACACTCCTTTGATCGAAAAAGATGTCAATAAAGACATCCTTATCAAAATATGATAAAGATGTCCCAAGATATAATATAACTTGATTATGAAGAAAAACCTCAATTCAACGATAATAGGTGATCAAATGGAGAAAAACATAAATTTAATTATTAGAAACTGTCAAGATGTTTATTTTTTTTTTTTAGGAAAATTACTTAATGAACCTTGATCGAGAGATTTCTTTTTTAAACACCCCCTAATTTTTCAACAATAATTTGACAGTCCATTTAGTAAATTTTTTCTTTCTTAATGTCCCTCGCCCAATTCCCTCTCTTTCAATCGCTAAGATCAATGCAAATCCTTGAGAGCTATCTTTGTTCTAATTGTTGAGATCGACATTTTACAACCATGGGAATTAATAGATGTAAATTGTCAATCTCAACATTTGAACATGAATTATCGAGATCAATGTTTTAGATTGTTGAAATAGACTTTATTACAATAATCGACCTTGACTTTCAACATGAATCATTGAGATCAACAATTCAAATTGTCGCAATGAATGATGTGGGTTCAATCATTGGTTTCTTTTATGTGAAAATCAATGTCATCTTACTCAATCTTTCAACTGACATATATGTGTTCATGATCATATTCATTTCTTACAAATTCTAGATTGATTCATGTGTTTATTTTGAAAAAAAATTTAGGGTTTATAGTTATCGTATATAGACGAGTTATTTGAAAAGGGTTCCATTAATCGGAAATCACTTGGTACCAATTGCATTTAGTCACTTAAAAAAATCAATAAATATGGGTGTCCTTCAAAAAAAAAATAATAATAAGAGTCGTGCTGGGGTGACACAGATTTACTGTGATTCTCACAATTCTGACGTGGACATGCATACATAACCGTAGATGGTTTTTATTTGTATTGCGAGGAAACACATCTATGATTATGTGTACATCCCACGTCAAACTTGTGAGAATCGCAGTAAATACTTTTTGTCATTTCAGCATTTTCCAAAAAATAAAGATGTCGTACTCTTTTATCTTCATCTTCTTGATCCGTCAAAAAGCTTGTGATTGGCTTTTACGTAGTCCTTTTTCTTATCTTTCATCATCACTCAAAAAAATAAAAAAATTCACTCAGTTTTGCTCAACATGATATTCTTTTTTTTTTTTCTCTTTATCATCATCATCTCCTTCTACCAATTGCACTCCATATTATTGTTGTGATGCTGAGAAAAAGTAGTTACGATTGGCATTAACACAGAGAAAATAGGAACAAAAAAAGATGAAGTAGGTTCAAGGAGATCGCAAAAATTCCTCCATTCTCATATGAGGTGGAGCCTTTAACTTGTAATCTAAAAGTAGTTAATCCCATTTGAAAATTGGATTTTTGAATATTAGGAGTTGTGGATGAATCATAGATTCTTGCTCTCTCTCTCTCTCTCTCTCTCACACATTGTATTTAGGACAAGAATAATGCTGAAGTGACCTTAAGCTGGGACCTCATATAGCACTTCTTGACGTGAAAGTGCATTGGAATTGTAGATGCTTTTCATCGAGATACAAGTGAAAAAGCATCTATGGTTCCTATCCACTTTCACGTCAAGAAGTGCGATATGAGGTTCCAGATTGAGGTCACTCCAGCACAACTGTATTGCACAAAATGAAATGTGCTTATAGTATGAAAATTAAATTTGTGCAAAGTTATGAACGTAGGATGAAGTGGTGCTACTGGGAAAGGTTGGGATATGGGAATTGCCAAACCGAACCCCAGCCTGACCTTTAAAGTTTCAACAAGCCCAACCCAAGATACTCTCTACAAAAGAGGCAAGCCAAATTGCCCTAGGTTGAATGGGCCTTCGGCTTAACTCCAACCCAAATTATATCACTCTGGCCCCACTGATCCAATATTCCAAGCATTCAATTATCGACAAAGCCCATTAATCTTGTGTCGACAACTGATGCACAATGGCTAACTTGTACTACAGGTCTGGCTGCCACCAACGTTAAAATCTTGTCTTGAAACAATATTTTGGTCAGGAAAGAATACAAGATTCTCTCAATCAAAATAATCCAAGACAAACCCAATGAAATATTTTAGAGTTAATGTTTTGTTTTGCTCTTGATCGAAACCAGAATATCTCGGCCAAAATATTTCGAGATGGTACAAAACTTTAAATTGATGTTCATGTTCAACTACTTAAAATATCTATTTGTTCCATAGATCTTAGTAAACTCTTGGGATTTCAATCAGTATTTCCATCATTGGATCGGGTATGTTTTCAAAATAATTATAAAGAGAATTACTAAATGGGTATCAACCTTATGAAAATTACAGAAGTGGGTATGTTTTTAAAATAATTACAAAACCCAAACAGGTTTATTAAGTACATAACAAAGGGGATTGGACTATGAGGTCCATCAGGTGGAAGTTTCACTTGAATCTTCTAAGGCATATAAAATCCATTGAATTAAATTAATATAAGAAAACATTTAAATGACTTTATTACACAGATGGTGATCTTGCTCATAACCAATCACTTTAAAATCCAAAGATTTTTCCTCACCCAAGTTGAAATTCAAATCGAAGAGCTTCTCCGATGAAGAAATGGAAACACAACGACCATTTGAAAAATAAACTAGTTTTAACCAGACCCCATATGCAGTATGTACTTCTACTATTTAGTGTTTCATAAAATAAAATTTAAAAAAAAGGGGCAAAATCTTTTTTAAAAATAACATATTTGAAAAATTGCATTTGCGTAAGACCAACTTAGGCATCAAGACATTTGATAGTGGAAGGGATAGCACCATGACTAAGAAATTTTAAATCCAACCAAATAAATGTAAGTCGCCAATTCTATGATCTCCTTCAGCCGAACCCCTTCAAAAGATGAGTCCTACAAGTGCACAACAACAACAACAACAACAACTTATCTCAAAGAGTTAGGGTCAACTAAACGAATCTTGTTCTTCCATTCCACTTTGTGCAAAGCCAAGTCTTCTATTATTGAAAGTGAATTCATATCTTGCAAGTGCACGCGTGTTACACAAAAATCGTGATCCTAACACTTAAATTTTACAATATAACTCCAACAATAGTGGTAATTTAAGTTGTATCTCTAGAAGGCCATCACTTACACTGCTCGTAGTATGTAGAGATGGGATCGTAGCTTTCAAATATTCATATATGTTTCAACAGATCAATAATGCATCTAGACCGCCCAACACTTGGGGCATCTGTTGATTTATGTTCAATCATGAATGCCATGCCCTCCTCCAAGCGAACACTTTCTTCTCTAGACTACAGTGTTGTTAAGAAGCTCCAACCCATTTTCACTCATCTGCTGAACTTCCGAAGGTGATAGAATTTTGATGCAGCGCACACAAGTTACAAATTCCCTGCAAAAGAACGATACCCGTACACACTAAATTCTCAAAAATTGATATTGAAAAACCAATCAAAGAAAAGAAACGAGCGTAGATACTATAGTGTGCGTAGTAGTGCTGGTGATGGAGTGGCTCTATAAATTGAAGGTAAGGTTCATAGACAGTAGAAGTAGATATAAAGAGGCTTACTCCCACGGATCATCACCGACAAGAAGGACATCATTCTCATAATCTACATAGACGAGTTTCCATTCTGAACCTCTTGGATCATCGAGCAACCCTTTGAGGCCAAACATGCATGCAATTGCATAGCGAAGCTCCTCATAGCTTTTAAACCTTGTAACGTCAATAGACCTCCCAACTGATCCTAGCTTTTGGACCTGTTCAGTCAGAGACATCATACATAGCAAAGAGACAGGTTATTGGAGACCCACACAAAAAAAAGAGAAATATATATATGGGAGGTGTTCAGAGGCCCTAAAGAGAGCCAAACATTTTTGAAAATAGGGGTTAGAAGTTTCATAATGGACTGATTTTTTGTGAGGATGATCTCTATGGTGAAGAGACCATCCTCACCAGAAATCAGCTCATTCCAAAGTTCTAACCCTAGCTTACAAATTGAAGAATCGTGGACCATCCGATTTTTATAAATCACTTTTGATGAGATTAGAAGTTTTGGAATGTGCTGCTTTTGGTGAGGATGATCTCCTCATCATATAGATCATCCTCACAAAAAATCAGCCCGTTCTGAAACCTCTAACCCATACATTGAAAAAATGTTTGGCTCTCTTTAGGGCCTCCAAAAGCCACCCTATATATATTTAATCTCATCTCGAGGAAGTGTTTTGCTAAAGAATAAAACCAAGACTGTCTTGACCAAGACAATCCAAAACATTCATTGCTTCGGGGTCAATGCTTCATTAAGGTCTTGGCTAGAACATTCCGAGACGGAATGAAATTTAAATCATGAAACATTGACCAACTAATAGACTACGTTCATTTGGTTGGTTGGAAATAAAAAATAAAAAAGTTCCGCAGATTAGATGATTAGAATAATCAAATAAAAGGGTCATTTATGGCATAAGAGATCTCATACGAAGGACCCAACCCTTTAACATGCATGCAGCGTGCATGGTGCACATTGGTTTGAATGAAGCTCATGAACCAAGTACCTTCTCAGAATATTCAATCCAAGAGGATATATTTTCAGTATGATTTGTTTCATACCTTAGTATATGTTCTCATAGGTTGAGATATTTGTTGCCATGACGAGCCTTTTTGAAAGAGATTAGCTTCATCAAAATCAACATTGCTCGAAGATGTACCGCCCGAGTTGTCGGGAAACTCTTGTAGAGAGAAGCCTTGAGAATCAGCCAAGCTTGCAGTGGTAATCTGAGATTGAACATCCTGGCTTGAACTGAATCCACCAACAAAACATCCAGAAGGAATCGGGAAATCAACATCCCCTAATGAACCAAATCCATCCAAAACAGTGCTCGAAACAGATGGATCAACAATAGTACTTCCACCGTTGCTTACTTCAAAATGAAGAGCATTGTATATCTCACTTTGATTCCTACTTTCTTCGGAGAAATCTTTTAACCCACATGAATTAGAGATACTTTGATGGGTATTTGAATCTTGTTGAAGAATACATGAAGAAAGCTCTTCCACTTGAGAAAAATGTCTTGGGTAATTCATCTGAGAACCCCATAGTTCTTGACCCAATGAGGGCATTATTGGGTTAACCATTCCATCGTGAGATTGACAAGAAGAAGGTTGTAACATCCAATCATCGGTGTTTAAGTACGGAGATGGGAGGTTACTTGGGTACGGAAGTAAGCCGTTTAGGTTACTTGTCTCCAATTGGGATGAACCAATTTGCGGACCCAACAATCCCTGGTCTAGGAATAATGGTTGGTTTACAAGGTTTGGGTTGTTCAAAGGGCTCCCAACCAATTTTTCGCCGCCCATCCCCGTGGAAGTCAACTGGCTCAGCTGATCTGTCTCTACGGCTTGAGCTATTTCTTGTTTCTCGACATGGGCTTTGGGTGGTATTTGACTTTTGGGTTTATTTAAAGGTTGCATTTTTTCAGACATGGGTGCTTGTGATATTAAATTGGCATCTAATGCATGGAATGGGTCAATGCAATTCTGAGGCGGATTCTGATATTTTATCTGAGGTTTCTGATGGGATAATATGTGAGGAAATGTATCTCTCGCTTGCAGAGAAGTTCCCTTAACTCCACAAGTTGGTAGAGCAGAAGAAAAGGTTCCAAATGGACTAACACTAGGAGGTTTAAAGAGCATCTTGAGCAGTTGTTCTGAACCAAGATTTGGAATTGGAGGGTAAGGGAGATCACTATTTCCGTTTTCTGGGACCCGAATGAAAGGTCTTTTGATCAGATTTCTCCACTCAGTTTCAGCACCTGATGCAGTAGAAATAGCCAAATCATGGATATTGTACAAAGTCAATCCATGGAGCTCGTCCACAACCAGGTATATTATAAAAACAACCATTTATTATGTAAAAGACCAACATACCCTTGTCTTTTTCATTAAAAGATAATGGGTATTATTGAAAAGTGAATGTGGTGAAGAATGCTAACGTCACCATGAGGTCTTGGACATTAGCATTCTCCAATATATATATATATATATATATTATATATATATATATATATATATATATATATATATATATGTGTGTGTGGGGGGGGGGGGGGCGGCGGGCAGGATCCGATGACATGAAGAATGACTCAAGAGAGAGCACATGATCATGACCGTTTAAACACAAAATCCAACAGTTGAGATTAACATGTATCCTGATAACACACATCACAAAAACACTTATCAACCATTGGATTTTGTGTTAAAACGGTTGGGATCATGTGTGTTTTCCATGAGTCATCGGATGCTTCAATAACCAATAACGTAGCCAAAGTGTTTTATCCTATATGAGCTATAAGTTTCGGCATGGGCTGATTTTTTGTGAGGATGGTCTATATGGTGAAAAGATCATCCTCACAAAAAATCAGTCCATTCTGAAACTTCTAACCCCAGTTTACAAGTTGAAGAATCGTGAACTGTCAATTTGTAAACTACTTTTGATGATGGTTAGAAGTTTCGGAATGGGCAGATTTTTTGTGAGGGTGATCTCCTCACCATAGAGATTATCCTCACAAAAAATCACCCCATTCCAAAACTTTTAGCCATATAAGACAAAACTTTGGCTCCCAATTTTGGCTGTCGACCACTATCCTATATGCATTAAGGACTTACCAGCAAATCCAGGATGGAACGATCTTTTCAGAGTTGATGTGAGAGAAGGAAATATGAAAAGACTTTCAGGAGTCTCAATTTCCCATAAGCTAACCCTGTTCTGCTTTTCACCAGATCCAGGTTCATCCCATTCCACCTGATTATGAGACATGGAAATAATAGTTAAACTTCCTAAAATAAAAATGGAAATAACTCCTAGTTTATTATTAGTTAAGACTTCAAGAAATATTAAGACCCACAGGTGTGGTTATGAAGGGATAGTTTCGGACATATATATGTTGGAAATGGCCTTATTCACCTGAAGATTATGCCACTTGGAACTAGGCCACCTTAGTGGATCCAAATCACTAATACCTACAATTGTGCCCATATATCTGCAGAAATGGAGACAAAATGTTAATCCATCTACCCATGAATTTGAGGCAATAGATATTCATATTAGATCTAGGGGACATATTCACAAAATTCTCCGAATTAGGGGTTAGCTGATTAATTCGGCGAGGTGACAAATTAATCAGCAATCCCTTAATTAATCATGGAATATGATAACATCTTTACCCTTTACCTTCAAATTTTAGTTTTGTCAACATTCAAACATCAAGAAGAAGATAGGATTTAGATAGACGTTGAAGATAATAGGTTTTTGAAAGAAATCCAATAAAATAGTTTTGTATAATCTCCGAAATTTATGAAAACTTTCCGAATTAACCGAATTGAACCCTCACCGAATAATTACCAAATCCGAACTTTGTTACTATACTTGGAGAAAGGCATAGATGTGAACCCATCAACACAACATTCCGATTATCTAATGCTTAGTTGTGATATGTGTTTCCAAGAGTAACTAGATCATTTCTAATAAGGCCATAGAGTACTAAAACACTTTGACCATACTTGTTAAGATTCCAAAGAGCAATCAAGACACCGAAGCTAACTACAATAAAGAAAGAGATTTTAAATCAACTAAGAAATAGAAGAAAATTTCAAGTGTTTATTCAGAAAAATACCTGCGCTTACCCGACTCTTCTGTTTCAAACATCATTCCGAATCTCGTCCCAATTGTAACTTGGGCGCCATGTATAGCTTTTTGGCACTTGGACAAAGGAACGACAAACTCTGAAGGGCACGCCCTATGTGGATGTAAAGAAGATAATATGATATAGAGTACAACAAAGAACTCAAATATTCCAAAAACAAACAAAGATTGGAAAAAAGAATATATCAAACGTACCTCGGATTGTAGAAAATGGTAAATGGACTTCGATTTGCTGCGGCATGAGCCGCAGCTGCGAGCACTCCAATGTGCATGCTTTCAGCTGAAAGAACTGATGATGGTAATGATGTTTGCTGATGATTTGCACGCCTCACACCCACAAGTAATTGCGATTTTTCATCCCTTATACAGTAGAAAAAGCATAGTTTAGTCAAAATTTGGAAGATATTTACTATGAAATTGGAGGATATGAATGATGTCAAGAAAAGTCCAAATTGTGTTCCGCGTCCATTCACAAAGAAAAATCCAATTTAACAAGGTAAGAGTTCCATTTAGTTATCCTAATGCAAGTGTATAAAATGAAAACACAACATGAAAAATGCATATGTTACAATCCTTGGGTTAAGACTTAAACTTTCCACTCCATTAACGCCTAGGTATTTTTGGAGCTTTGGTTTGGGTCTGAACATTTGATATCAGAGCCAACCCCATGTCCAGGATTTGAGTCATGGGGAGGCGTTTATGGGAAAAAAAGAGAAAAAAAAAAGGGCTCCTCCATAATATGAGATATGGAAAGGGTTCTTAAGGGGGGTGGCTCACCATCGTACGGGATATGGAAGGGTTCCATCATATTTGGCCACCCTGATTAGTCTGGGAAGGGGCGATTTATGCATAAACTCTGTCAATGAGGGCGTCGGCCTTGAAGCATGGGGTATGTTACAATCCTTGGGTTAAGGCTTAAACTTTCCACTCCATTAATGCCTAGGTATCTTTGGAGCATTGGTTTGAGTCTTAACAACATCACATAAATGAAGTTTCAATTATAAATCAATAAAAGCTAATGTATAGAAGGCAAAGGTGCATCAATATTTTGTGTCACTATTATCTACTTCACAATATGAAAGGACCAGTTAAACACACTCCTCAATAAATCAAATGTCGCAGCCACGGGTACTAGGTAGCAGTGTGGAATGATGTTATGGTCAGTAAATCTAGTGCTTTGTGCAAGATGTGGAAACTCACTTCGGAACCCACTTTCCCAGACAAAGAAAGTTCTCGTGGGTAAGTCAGTTCTGTAACTTGGAAGAGACATGAATTTTGTAGAAAATGACAAACCCATGTCACTGTTCACCGCAGCAAGTCATCTGCTATGTGAGTGGGCTTAATGGAAAAAATCATAAAATGTCTTGACTGGAGTAAGTTTCCCAGTTATGGTCCCATGTGAAGTAGAAGCTGTTCACTAGTTTATGCTAGGGCTGTCAATGGATCGGGTCCGGATCAGATCGGGGTCGATTTGGTACTGATCCAATAAGGATTGAATCTGTGGGAGATCCGTTAAGTATTGGATCAGACCATTATCAGATCAAGTTTTTATTGGATCTCAATATTAAGATCCAAATCCGATCCATTAACAATTGGATTGGGACAAACCCGATTTTATATACAAAATCTAAATAAACTTTATATATCTCAACAAAAAATATAATATAATTTACATACTTTCTAACATATTATCGGATCAGGACATGGTTGATCTAGATCTGATCCAATAAGATATCGGATCGAAACCTTATCGAATTGGATCCTAATCATAATCCAAAACATTGATCCAGGCCCGAAATTATCAGATTCGGGTCTGATCTGATCCATTGACAGACCTAGTTTACGCATTCCACCGTATAATTATTTAGGTAACTTTTAACAAATTTACCTGATAAATAGAACAGAATCGCCAGCTCTGAGCCTTTTTGCACCCACAAACACACTCCAACCAGTTGTGAGAAGGTGTCTCTTGGGCTGCCCTATATGAAGAGAAGACCCATAAAGAAGTGAATCTAACTGTATAGAAATAAAATCCAGCCACAAATCAACAATCTGAACTGAAACAAGCATTCTCATTCCTCACCGCGGTATATATGGCGAAATGTCCATGAATTATCATGCAAGTCTCGGACAACAAGCTCTTGTGTTGGGGGTTGCATCGAGTAATCCTAAAAATAGTCAGAAAAATGAAAATTTGATAATGCAACCATTCACCCCAAGCGGAGCATATCAGGATTTCTTGGTCGACATAGTAAAAAAATCTCACCAATGTAGGGAATAGCTTTTCTGCTGCCCTACGGGGCACTGAGAAACCGCCATGGGTGCTTGTGTCACTTGCCGTTAAAGTCTTGCAGAAAAACTCACTCGGATGTTTGCTTGGGTTTTGTCCAAAATGTGGAATAGGGAGTACATCCTTTTCCTGACCCAAGACAATAATTGTCCATCATCGAGAATAGTATCAAAAAATTTAACTCAGCCATAAACCTTTTTTTCGAGAACTGCTATTGACACCCCAACTTTTACTTATTACACCCCAATTTCTTAAATTATTTATCACACCTAATTAAAGACTAAAACACACCATTCAAACATTACAAAAGTTTGGTCCAAGCTATTTATTTCAACATTACAAAGCTTTATAACACATTGAAACAACTTCAACAGTTGTTTACAATTAGGATTAGGCCCATATAAAATCCTAAATTTAACAAATAGAAATCTCAAAAAAAAAATAATAATAATAATAATAGAGAGCTTGAGCTTCTATTGGCACCCTAACTTTTACTTATTCTCATTCATTGACTTATTTTTTTAATCGGGGTGTAATAAGTAAAAGTTGGGGTGCCAATAGAAGCTCTCTTTTTTTATATTCATCAAAATTTAATAACAATGACTAGCTTACGGAGTACACTGGCTGAAGAGTCATTTGAGCATAGATCTCGTCTGTATCTTTCTCAGCCTGGGAAATCAAATAATGTAAAACACACAAAAAAAGAAGAAAGAAGAGGTCTTTTAAGCCATACATGATGATAAGGTGGATTAAAAAAAACATACTGAAAATTATATGAAATAAAGTGAGTAAAATATTGATTATATAACACGTACGTGTAGTGTAACATTGTGAACCTGGCACATCAACTGAGATGGGAGACTTGGGTAGTTAGGAATATGTGAGGTTGCTGTTCTTTTAGTAGAAACTGCCACCTGTTGCAACAAATACAAACCCTCACATCTATTTGACAAAGCATGTCGGAATAAGAAAAAAATTACAATTCAACCATTGCACTGTCAAATAGTAAATAATAAAAAGTAGAATAATAAAAAGCACAGCTATACCCTACTGCCCATATTGTAATTGTCACAATAGGATGACTTAACCATAAGAGTTGGTTCATGAGATCAAAATCCCAACTTTCCCATCACAATGCAAAGAAAAGAACACCACACTTCTAGGAATGGAGCGGACTTGGCAACTAGAATAATGAGTCACATTGAAACTGATATCAGGTTTGGGTGAACTACATAAAGTGTACCAGGAACTTTATGACTCATTCATCTTCATCAAATCTTTGTCCATCCAATTCAGCTACATCTAAAGCTTTAATTCTAATTCATTCATTCGTGGTCTCACTGCCTCAATCTGTATATCTTTTTTGTCCTAGTTAATCGCATACTAGGACTACTATTACATTTTTTATGAATGCATTCATTACTAATTTTATCTTTGTAGTTTCCCACATCTTTATCTGGATTTGAATCAGTAGCATACAAATCCGACACGGATCCTACTAGATAAAACATATCCGACCCAACCAAATTGCTTGATTCAGATTGGATAATTCCGGATAGTTCATTTTCTTCTATGCTTGTTTATTAATTGATATACTATTCTGTGTTACATTATAATAATTTTTTAAGAATTTATGTTATATTGAAGTAGTAGAAAAGAATCTTTTGAAAAACCTGAAAATATAATTTTCAAAACAATAATTTGGATCTAGGTGGATATATGGATGGATCCATCGACCCTTTTTTTTTATTCGGATCTACTCCAAGGACCCAAACCCGCTAAATTCGAATTCCAGATCACTCAAATTTGGGATAAAATCCAACCTAGTTTATGTTCAGCTAGAATACATTTGGGGTCACCAGATGGAGTTCTAAAGGAATGCAATATACAGGTGAAATTATTATATGGATAAGGTTTTACTTGAACATCATCCACAACAAATTCATTAGTACTCATATACAATTGAACATGTTACAACGTGTTAAGGTTAATCACATCTGACTATATTAGAATTATCAATATATGAGTAAGTTCAAAACTCACTAAACGAAATCTGATTGACAAAACAGAAAAAATAGAAGTAAAAGAACCAATTCGTACCTTAACAAGTGAAATCTTCTTGATAAAAGAAGAACAAATTAAGTAAAACGCACCTGTTCGCTGTGTCCTTGGGGGAAGTAGTATACAAGGCTGCCAACTTGAGGCAAAGAAACAAGGGGTCCAGCACAGGCATGCCAAAGCTTGGAATTTATAGTCTTCCTTGCCCCTGAAACCAACAATAAGTGAACCTAAATACCAGACTTCAAGGAAAAAAAAGTAGAAAGCTGCCCACAACATCTCCCATCATATTGATGTTGGCCCAAAATTACAGGATCACTTTTTCTTACACCAATTCTTTCAAGAATTCTTTTGATTGATAGTTCTAAGGCAATTCAGGGTTAAAATGTTTATGCAAATATCTAACTCCTTAAAATCACAAATTAAATTTGAATTGTTGCAAACTTTCTAAGTTTGTTTCTTTTTCATTTGTTTCCACACACACACTCACACACACAAAAAAAAATTTCATTCCAAGTTTCCTACTATTAGACTAATTGGTTTGAGATGCAAACTTCAATATTTCTAAGCTTCATTAATTATAAGCAAAGCTACCAATTCCACAAATAAAGCACTAAAAACGAGATTTTTATGAAAGAAAACTAACCAGACTGATCATGAAGTTCTTTCAACATCATCTCATCAAGCAGAATACTAGGTGCCCCATTCACAAACTCTCCTGCAGTTTTGATCTTCTCTTCAACAGAACCCATGTTTCTTACTACCAAACCACTAAAACACAACAGAGGAACCAATCTTCACCTCAAACATCGCAACCCAAACCCCAGATTAACAAAACCAACTCATTTGAGCTCAAATCCCATACAAAGATCTCATCATTTTTTTTTTCTAAAATTCATAAACCCATCTCACAAAATCTGAAATTTCTTATAAAAAAACATCCACTTCGACACAAAACCCAGTCTTAGAATCCAAAACCCTGGAACAAAACCCGTCAAAAGTCGTGAAATCTAAGTGGGTCTTCCACAAGACCACAACGCATCAAAGAGAGAAAAGCGAGTTTGTTTCATGCACGCTAACCAAAGCATGATTGGTCGGACTCTTGAGTGCTTGTTTCTATCCTGCGCCACTAGTAAAGAAACCGACCTTTCGAAGAAGTAGTTATGATTCTCTCTTCTCTCTCTGTTTTTTACTTTGTTTGAAAACCAGAAAGTGTGCGCATTCTCTTATCCTACGCACCCAACTCTTTTCAAAGGCTTCAACACTTTTTGCTGTTTATGGAGAGAAAGTTTCGGTTGCAGCTTTAAAATTTGACAAAGAAAGAGGGAAAAAAAGGAGAGTGAAGTAGAAGAAATCATGAAAACAGGACCGGAAAGCTCAGAAAAAGCGAAGTTGATGTGAGAGAGACTGGTTAAAATATTGAGTTACTATTGTCACTCCAACTTTTACTTATTAGACCTCAATTAAAATAAAAAATAGAAAAATTCTATTACCAGACCAACTTTTACTTACAACACAACAATGTTGTTTCTACATGGATGGATGTATTATTAAAAAAATCAATGTATTAATAAAACTCTCTCTCTCTCTCGATTTCCATTTGAGAGATATAGGATTTTTAATTTTATATGGGACTAATCCCAATTGTAAACAACTATTGAAATTACTTCAATTTGAAATTACGTTTTGTAATACTTAAATGATAACTTGAAACAAACTTTTCTTATGTTTGAATAGTATATTTTAATCTTTAATTAGGATGGTATAAAGAATTTAAAAAAGGAATCAACTAGTTGCACCCCACCAATTACCAATTACACTTCATTACTTAAAATGTTTTCCTTTGCACTTTATTATTTTAAAATTCTCTTTTGCACTCCATTTGGATGATTACACTTCAAAAATAATAAAAACAAGTTGCACTCATTTTTTTAATAAAAAAAAATATTCTTCTTCAATTATATCCAAAGAAATTATTGCTAATTTGATAATTTTTGCAATAAATATTTTTTTATTTTGACAACTATATTTACAAAATTAGATTTTCTTGAAATACACATGTTCAAATAAAATTTTAATCAAATATTAGAAAATTAGTATCTTAATTAAGTTGGTGTCAAAAAGAACACAAACAAATAAAAAATTATAAGTCAAAATAAAATTTAAACTTTAAAAGATTATATATTGGAGTGCAAGCAAGGGCGGAACCAAGATTTTGTCCTCATGAGGGCAATAAGAGCAAAAGAAAGTTTAGTGGGACAACCAGGCGCAAAATAAATTTTGTAAGAGGAATAGCTCATAATTTCTAATAGAATTTGTAAATTCTTGTGGGGTTAAGTGCCCCCATTGTAAATCCGCCCGAATGCAAGTAATAGGTAAAAATAGAGATTATAAAAATAAATAAATAAAAATTGATTTTTTTAAGTGTATAACTAATACTTAGTGGTGTGCAATTAGTTGGATCCTTTAAAATTTGAATGTAATAAGTAAAAGCTGAGGTGCTAATAGCAGCTCTCTTAAAATAGTGGTTGTTGGAAGGGTAGAGAGAGAATGTCAAGGTGGTGCACGTTAGCACGCATTTTAAGGGGTTTGCAGGAACTTCGCTTTCTCGATTTTGGCTTTTACTTCGGTTCTTCACCTGCCCTTTAATGGCACATTCTCTCTCTCTCTCTCTTTCTTCGCTTTTGCGTCTGAAATTTGACCGTTCGTCATGCGTGTGGCACACGACAAATAAATGGTCGGTGCACGTTAGCAAAAAAGTCTACACGTTTCGTATGAGACGTTTTGTTAGTTGAAAGTGAAAATTCTACTATCAAACGTCGTTTGACATATACATTTGGATATTAAGACGTACGTAGAAAACAAAGGTTGATCTAAATAAAGCTGATTTTTTGTCTAATCTCAATTGTTCGTTTGATAAAAAGCATCAAACGTAGTTTGTGATTTAAAAAATCCTGAAGAAAATGATCGTTGCTTTTTTTGTTATCCATGACGACGGTTTGACGGACAGAGTCAAACATACAGTTGGCGAAAGAAAAATACAAATTTCCTAGCGATTTCAATCTCTAGGAAGTCAATTTGTGTCGGACCAATCAAACCTAATTCAGATTTAAAAACCGGTCTTTAAAGACCATACTTTCACGAGTTGGATCGAATTTAGGGATGTCAATGAATTGGATCAGGTCCAGCATCGATCCAATAAATATCAACTGGGTTGGATTGGGTTTATTTTAATCTCAAATTAAGATCCAAACCGATTCAATTCAGATCCTGATCAAATAAAACCCAATTTGATATATAAATTTTAAATAAATTTTATATATTAAATAAAATATAAAATATAATTTACATACTTTCTTTAATTTTACATAAATGATTGATACATAACCGTTGGATTGTTATTAAAACAAATCCCCAATCTACATCCAAAGTAATCAGATCAAAATTGATCGAAGATAAGTCAGGACTTGATACCCTTATAAGATTGGTGCAAGAATTCGAACGGTTGAGATCTCATCGTAGTTGTTTAATTTTGCTACTTAAATGTACACGTGGCATCATGTACACTCGTAGGTGTGTATCTAGATAAGACGATCAAGATTTAACGCTAAAATCGAGGAGCACGCGTAGGCGGGAACCAATGATGCTCAATTCGCACACTGTTCTAAAGCGTTGGACTCAAAATTGAATTTAATTTGAATTTCAGTTTTATATTTAAAATAAAATATAAAAAAACTTGATTTCACAAATTGCGAAACCGTCCGTGCAGGAAAGTCTACTGCACATGCAAAAATGGCTCTCACGCTTATCCGGTGCGGTCCCACTTAAAGTTGTATGCTTTGTTACCGAAATAATGACCGAGCGCACATTAGCAAAAGTTATCCAAAAGAGAATATAAAGTTAATACTGCAAAGCCCTATCAGCCAAAAGGCATGGTAAGATTGATTGATTGATTCAGTCAATGAGGTTTGATTTCGTGTATCACAAGCTACCAAATTAAATGGAATCTCGAAATTTAAATACTTTCAATGAATCCATTTTCATAAAAATAAAAAATAAAAAAATAATTTAGTCCCACATAATTGGCTCAGTTAAAATTAGCGACACGGATTTGCTCTCTCTGATCTTGTGTTCAAAAATTTTATCACCTCAGGGGGGAATACCTTACAATATCAAACATAATAAAAATCAATTTGATCAGATTATCACAATCATTGGATCGGACCCATTTTGAGGAGATGAACATATGTATTGGATGCCGAGAAAAAAAACTACAACCTTTCTTCTTCTTTTTTCTTTTTTTTTTTTTTCAAGATTAACATGCACAACTTTGGTTAGAGTAAAATCAAAAACATTAATTGGGTTGGATATGATTGGTGATCATGATCATGGAGTGGTCCTAATGGGTAAATAATATTAATAAAATTTGGTGGTGCAGGGAACATGCATGCAGTGTGGTTGGGATGAAAGGGGACAGAAGCTTCTGATGGGAGAAATTCCATTTTGTCTCCACCTTCACCATTCCATGTTATTTATTCTCCTCTTGTTGGGGCGACATGGAAGCCTGAATGTTGGGTCTCTCTCACAAATAAATAAATATATTAGTAATACTAATGCTGGGGTGACCAACGATTTATTGCGATTCTCACAATTCTAACATGGAGGTGGGTGCGTGCATGACTGTAGATGTATTTCCTCGTGATATGAGTAAAATTCATCTACGGTCATGTATACACCTCCACATCAGAATACTGAGAATCACAGTAAATCTTGTGTCGTCCCAGCACGACTTTATTGATAAATCTGCAAATTATCGAAAATTTTCTGAATGGTAATTTTGTTGGTATTTTACGTTTTTGGTGTAAGCATCGCCATCATGTGGGCTCACTCGTAAAACAAAGTGAAAAGGTTGAAAAATTTTACTGGCAAAAATGACTCGAGAAAACAAGTAAAACATATTGATCCTCTCAATATCTTTCTGATATATTCATGATGGATATAGTATTATATAAAATTAAAATAAATATTAGTTTATGATTAGATGAAATAGTTAACAATGAACATTGTAATTAATTTTAGTCGTACATGTAGCACTTTTTGAGATTAGTCCAAGTGATATCTAAAGAGTTGTGAGAGGATTGGTCAAACACAATGCCAACACACAATCTCTCGCGAAAATGCAATTCCTAGGAAAGATCTATGCTCATCGAGGTGTTTTTTTTTTTTCTTTGAGGAACTAAGAAAAAAGCTATGATTAGTTCCTAGGAAAAATCTACAAGCTTACCTCTTAGGAAAAAAACTGTCACGGTTTTGAGGAAGAATTTAATTTTGTGAATATGGTTTACTTTGAATATTTGAATTTAAATTATTCATCTTAAGGATTATCAATGATCAACTTAAGGGTGTCAAAAACAACAGGGGTTGGTGATAAGGCCGAGACCATGCCTTAAGAAGTAAAAGTCTTGAGTTCAAATCGTCCCTTGAGACCACCCTCAAGGATTTATCTTAGAAATTACCCAAGGTTGGTCAACTGATCTACGAGAGTTGACTGCTTGCATTGGACACTGGGTTCAACAATGAGCTAACCTGGCAATGCATAGAGAATCATTGATTTTCTAACTTGTATCTCAAGAAAATAAATCTATGGTTATTTGTACACCGCTAAGTCAGCTAAGCATTGAATCCAGTGTCAAATGCAGGGCTGTATAGCACAACTTTAAAAATAAAAATAAATAAATAAATAAAACCCTACCGTAATGGTTGTCAACTATTAATTTCATTTAATTATCAATTTACTCTTGAAGTGAATCCCCCCCTCTCTCTCTCTCTCTCTCTCTCTCTCTCTCTCAAATAGCTGTGGGCCTGAATGGCTCGCAAAATTGACCCGAAATGCACTTGGGCTAAGTTTGGACGTGTTGATTTTCCTAAAGCCTAAACCACTCAATTAATAAATGGGCTAGATACTTTACGGTATAATAAAACAGCTTGTTATAAGGCCTAGTCCGCTGATATCCCTACAACTTTCAAGGCTAAAAATAGATAGTACAAGAAATATGACAGGGCTCACAATCCTTCCCCCCTCCCCTTCTCAAAACGCACCCCAATCCATAATATATGGGTAACCAAGAAAAAATGAACTCACTTGGCAGCTTGTTACCGATTGGTTCTAAATTCGTTCGATAAGAGGTCAGCGAATAGATTCATTAGGTATTTCTCTTTAAGTTGGGTGCATTTTGAGAACGTGAGGAGGACAACGAGTGCAAGTCTATGACAGTTCAGATTTTAATCTACCATGGGGCCTAGTCGGGCATAATCCCAGTACAAGTGAGCATTGTTTTAAAATTCGACTTGACTTGACTCAAATTTCCACAGAATCAAGTAGAGTTAAAACACACAAATCAACTTGGATGAGTCAAATAACTTTTTTTTTTTTTAATTTTAGCGTAAACAAGTATTTATTCTGTTTCACCAAAAATTATCATATATTATTAACTCGGTTGAGTTTTTAGTCCAACTCAACACATTTTAGTGACGAGTTGAATGGAGAGTTCATTCGATCAAGCTCTGGGGCCAAGTCACCTTGAAATCCACTCGATTCAAGTTGATCCAGATGAGTTTTGAGTCGACTCAATGAGGCTTAAAACAATGCTTGTAGACACTGATACACGCACCTGACCTACGAGATCCCAGATCAGGTTCATTATTAACCCCAACCCATGCCCATTTTTCAGGTTATAACTGATTTAACCAGGTAGCGATGGATAGGGTCAGCACATTAGAAAAACATATGAATATATATATATATATATATATACATAGCCGTGCTGGAGTGACCTAAAGAGAGACCCCATTTAACACTTTTCTGACATGGAGGTGTGCACATAACCATTCAATCATATCGCAATGAAAAGCATTTGTTTGTACATCCTCTCGTGGAACCATGCACTACCACGTCAAGATGTGCAATATGAGGTCAAATCTTGAGGTCACTCAGCACTACTCTTATTCATTAATTAGACATTTAAATTGAGAAATCTTTAGGTAGTGATTGCAAGCATGTTTGGCCTTAATAAGCATTTTTAGAGCTCAAATTAATATTTGGCAACCTACCTAAGAAGCGCTTCCCTTGCCCATATCAAATGCTCACTTCCAGCAATTGTAGAAGCTGATGGCTTTTGAAGTTAAGGGAATTACAACAGATTAGACTCTTGATTATAGAGAATTAGTCTTTTATACAAAACAAAAAGTTTAATAGAGTATTCTCAAAAATTGGAATGACAAAAGAAGCAAATGTTCTTCATATACTTGATTACCACTCCTTGTGAGCCCTACTTTATATTTGTGCTTCATGGGATTAATAAAAGAGTCATGATAATATGACACACCCCACCCCCCCTGCCTTCTGACACAGAGGCCCTTACGCCCCATCATAGAACCATAGATCATTTGCCTCGGGATACACAAGAAAAAGATTTGTGGTTATGCATACCCTGAGGCAGATGATCTACGGTTCTGTAACGAGGGCAAGGGGGGAGGGGGGGCATTTGAAAATAATTATTCTTAAAGAAAATCCGTTATCAAGATTCTTAAGAAGTCCACTCTCTTCTCACATGTTGTATGGCATTAGTCATGACCCACATACAACAACGTGACCTATCCCAAACATTTGGAGTCAGCTAAGTGAATCATGGTCAATGTTCCTCTTTGTCCATAGCCAAAAGTCTTCTCCTATTGAGAGAGAGTTCATAACATCTGCTTAGACCCACATACAACTCAGTAAACCAAAAGATTCAATGATGAAATGTGTCATAGATTCAACGGTCAGGATTTGATACCCCACATGCCATGGCCCAGAAATTTATCGTTATTTTCAATTAAAAAAAAAATTCGGAGGGGGGGGTATAACTGCCATTGTCATGGTTTTGCAAGAAAACAAACTTCTACAAAATTGACCATGGTGTCTACTAATCGTTTACAAAAGGAAGGAACACTTCTGCAGGTCTATTTTTGAAGCATTATTTGGATTGGAAAATCAACAATGGAACCCATATTTCTTTCAGTGATGAGCTTTAGCCTCCACCTTCTGTTGTGATTTTGCCTTCATCTGGTTAGTACGACCACCAAAATAAACAAATAAGCATCTCATGTTCATGTAGGTAATAGCAAAAGGTTTAACAGGTTGTAATGGTTCATTGACTTTATCATTACAAACACGAAAACGGGCTCCACAAATAAAATTAAATAATAGATTGGTTTGTTATCTGAATTTCAAAGAACTTTATTTTCACAAACAAAATGCCAAAATAACATCATCACAAAACATTGCAAAGACGGTTACTTTTTTTTTTTTGGAGGGGGGAGGAATGGGCCGTTATGAACAGTTAAATGGTCCTTTTTATATATATGTGTAAGTTCTACTTATATGCTTCATGGCATTAATCATGACCCACATACAACAATAAAACCTTACTCCCAAATATTTAACAGTTATATGGTCTTTATTTCATGGAGGCATTGTTCTAGAGATAATAGGAATGGATAACCTAGCATTACCATTTTAACAGCCATTTGTTTCAAGATTTTCTAAGAGAGCCACTCAAACTGATTATAGTTATACATCTGAAAAACAAACTATGAACGAGAACCACTAGGGAAATGGTGACTATCCTATGGCCACTTCAGAAGAAGATAGATCTAAAATTTTATTATAAACAAAGCTTAAATGGGAGATTCATGTCCACCTCCAGAGGCATTTCCCATATAAGATCCATGTAAATGCACCATCACAAAAATCCCATTTAAGGACAGTTCAATATAATAGTCCTACATTCACTTTAGGTTGTATAAATAATTTTGTTTTTCGACACATGACCTCTGCCATTAATTTCCAGTTTTGAAGGCAAGCAAGCATTTTGTGGTCTAGTGTCAGTTCTCTACCAGATTAGAGATTCTCCCTGGCAGGAATCCAAAGAGACTTACGAGTGAACCATGTTTTCTAGAGGCAGAGAAGGACACAGCTTTTCAAGGACACAAGAAGGATGCATAATTTCAAATCCCTACAATCTCCCTTTTGGTTGCAACCATGGTTATTCCGATTTCGGTTCAACCAGAAAGAAACATTGAATGTCTCACTCAAGAACATTTCAGTTTTTCTCCTGGCCAAAACATTACCTCAAAACAAAATTTTAAACCTTGATTGCACAACTCGGAATGTAACTTAATTCACAATGTCCCTAGTCCTACCATGCTTTAAGTTTGATATTTTGTTCTCCAGTATTGCTTTCATACTAATCCTTCCAAACATCATTTCAAAAACCATGCCAACTCTATAACTCAGAATTAGTGGGGGAGGCCTTATACCCTCTTGGTATTTTACTCAGTCCAAGAGCTCCTTTTGACATGATAAATGACTGATAGCTCTCCCATGGTAGCAACTCTTTTTTATTACTACCAAGCCTACCACATTTTCAAGTTCAGAATATTCCCCCCTTTTCAAAAGAATAACACCTTCAAATACCAACTGACTGACTAACTAACAAACTAGTTATATATAACCTAAAGAAATATCATTTTCAATGTTTCTCAGATCATCTACCAGAATCAATGGAGTTGTTCGAATGGCTATACATACATTAAATAATAGAGGTTGCAAAGAAACTCACCTAGTAGTAGCCACAATAACAACAATAAAAGAAAGAGCCATCTCGGCTGCTTCACTTTTTCCTTATTAATATTAATAAAATCTTATACTTCTCAAAAAAAGAGAAAGACATAAATTTTCCAAGGGACCAACTAGGGGCACATCACCTAGAACCAATTGCACTCCAATCTAAAAAAATTGCTTATTTGTGCCCTTAAAAATAAAAATAAAAAAATTGATCCCGTCCCTACTAGTTACATTCTACAAAAAAAAAATTACACCAATACTGAAGAGAAATAATCAATCATTGATAGGAGACCCAGAGATTTTTATTCTACTTATAGATCACGAAGCTTTGAAAATTGAATTTATAGTTTATGAAGCTTTGACGTTGTGGTTGTTCTATGATTTTTCAAGATGAAGAAAAACAGTGCAACTTTTTGTTTTTAAAGTGCAATCCTAACATAGTAGCTCAAGTGGATTTTTTAAAATGAGTGCAACTGGTACTGAGTGATGTGCAACTAGTCAATCCCATTTTTCAAAGAGTGGTCCTGGAGTGACCTCAAGGTTGCACTCATTTCACACTTTTCTGATGAGGAGGTGTGCACAGAACCATACATTTTTTCATTCGTATCTTGATGAAAAGCATCTAGAGTTCTAATACACTTCCACGTCAGAAAAGTGTGAAATGAGGTCAATCCTGAGGTCACTTCATTATTATTCTTTTTCAATTACTTTTTTTTTTCTTCTAAAAGAATCCATGAGGCCATTCCAATGATTACACGCTTAAAGAAAAGTACAGGGGTGCAGCGAATGAGTGCCCAAGGTCATGTAAAATGAACTATGGCTAGTTTTACATTAAAAAAAAATGAAGGATCATGGAGATCACTAGATAGGGCCCATAAAGAACTAATAGCAGCGGACATAACAAAGACACTTCATGTTTTTTAAGTCTGCCATGCTGAACAGGTTATGGACACATTGAATTGGGTATTCAGACCCTAGTGCGTGGGTACCTTGTTTCTTCTTTTAGGGTATGTAATGATGTATCTTCCAAAGATGCTGTATCACCCAGTTAATTTTCCAGGGTCAGCAATGTTAAACATTTTTGTGCACCATTGGTGTCCAAACTACAGTTATTTATGAGATTGAAGGCTTTGTCTCGTACAATTATATTTAAGGGATACAGTTCTTTAAGAGATACAATTATATCAAAGGAACTGCAAGAGAAATGCATACTTCCTCATGACTGGTTAACAATAGGTACCTTCATGCGTAAACCAAGAAGAGCATGCCCTTCTGATAACCTTCCGGCAAATACACGGAAATGAATCGAAGTCTAAGATCAATGTTCCCATGTTATCTAATCTTTAGAGGCCTAAGTCCAACCATCAGTAACCAAAATCTACAATAGTTTTAAAGATTTTGGGAGCTTAGACCCATAACCATGGTTTTAAAACTCGGTTTCACGTCGCATCTCGTCCATGCCAAATACTGAATCGTCTCGGCTGAGTTTTCCGATATGTTTGAGATGTCCCGTTCAAAAAAATGAAAAATGAACATGGGATTTTATATCTCGGCCGAAAAATTAACTTGTCCGTCTCATCTATGCCTGATACCCAGACGACTTGAGCAATACGTCTCAGTCTCGGACGACTTTTGAAACCATGCCCATAACTTAGTTGTCTGACATGTTATAAGGCAACTTTGAGGTCATGGGTTCAAGTCTAGCTTACCTATCAAAAACAGAAAAACAATTCTACAGTAGTTGGTATTAATAAGAGTCAAAGTACCAAAAGAACTTCTTCGAGGCTAAGAGTGTGGAAAATCTATATTAACAAGCGTTCAAAGAGGAAAGACAGAAAATGAATGTGGAATCTATATATGTATATGCAGAGCGTTCAAGGGTCATATACAAAACCAAACATTGTGCTAAACATTTTTCAATCTATGAGTTAGAAGTTTCGGAATGGGCTGATTTTTTATGAGGATGATCTCTACGATGAGATCATCCTCACCAAAAATCAGCCTACTTTGAAACTTCTAACCCCATCAAAAGTGGTTTGCAAAAATTGGACGGGATACAATTCTTCAACTTGTAAACTGGGGTTAGAAGTTTCGGAATGGGCTGATTTTGGTGAGGATGATCATTGAACTCTTGAGACATTGTAAGAAATCTAATTCATAGTAAAGATGCTTGCGAACGATAGTAGGGAAGGAAAGTAAGATTAACACGAGGGTACTATACAGTAAAGCCTACACAAGATACGGTCTGTTGGATGGCTGCCTAGAACATGTAGCTAATGGGACACTTTTTCCTCAAATCTAATTAACATGTTACATTCCAAACTGCATCGTAGAAGAGTGAACTCAGATTCATTACAACAAAATTGCATAACAATGATCTACAGAAATAAAAATTCCATCAGATTTGCGGTGAAGAGGCCAGAAGGAGGCTCCTTTTCAACCTCCATCACATAGGAACAGAATCACTGCCACTAAACCCTAGATAAGATCCAAACCCCCTACATTACTAAATCCTAACAATTAACAACAATCTAAATCAAACAAATCAGATCTGCTAAATATCAGATTAATCCAATGATAAGCAGTAATTACAACAGAAATTAAAATTAATGAAATAGTTAATAACACTAGAGATACATTTGATGCTCTAGTGTAAAAAAAAAAAAAAAATAGAAGATTGAGTTGGATCGATACCTTGAGAAACTAAATTCTAACAACAACAATGTAAATCAAACAAATCAGCACTCAAATAAAATAATTCTGCTAAATATCAGTTTCATCCAATGATGAGCAGTGATTAAAACCGAAATTAAAATTATTGAAACGTTCAATAACGATAGAGATATATCTGATGCGCTAGTTTAAGTATTTCTGAGATTAAATTTTTAGAAGATTGAGTTGGATCGATCTGAATACCTTGAGATACTTGAATTTCATGCTTCCGTAAACAAGACCGAAGGTGAAGGCCGAAGCCCTAGCTACCTATAAAAATGGTGAAAAAAGTTGGACAAATCGATAAAACACAGAGAATTTTGGATCGAAAATCAGAATTTCAGAACGAAATATAGTTGGTTACCAGCGCGAGAGTACTGGTTCCGGAGTAAGGGCCAGGCGGAGGTGCCATTGAAATCGAAGCTTTACGGGGTCGAAGAGAAGAGAAAGAAATGCAGAAAAACCAAAAAGCCGAAACCCTAGATCTGCAAGTGTGGGAGTTGGACCGTTCGTCCCTTAACTCGTTACCAAATTAACAAAAGGAGTCGTGCTGGGTTGACACAGGATTTACTGTGATTCTCACAATTCTGACGTGGACATGCATACATAACCGTAGATGGGTTTTACTCGAATCGCGAGGAAACACATCTATGGTTATCTGCACATCCCACGTCAGACTTGTGACAACCGCAGTAAATACCCCGTATCATTCCACCATTTTCCTTACCAAAATGTCCTCTATGTCAGCATTATTCCAAGGGGCTAATTCTCGTTGCAGCACCGACCTTTTTTGCCACTCACCCACTTAGGGCCTGATTGATTCAGCTGTTAGAATCTGCTGTCAGAATCTACTGTCAAAATCTGAAACACTGAAAAACTTGCTTGATAGAACTTTTTAAAAGTGCTGTGCTGTCAGAATCTGGTAATTACTACTTGATACAGTTTCAAGAATTTGCTGTATTAGGGTAAAATGACCAAAATACCCTTAAGGTTGATAATGCACCCAGAATACATTAAAAATTACCAGAATACTCCTATAATTATATAATTACACTAAATATATATAAATATAATAAAATTATATAAAAATTAAAATAATTATTATTTTAATTTTAAAATGTCTATAAAAATTATAGAAATTTTTTTAATTCTATAGAAATTTCGGCAGCATCTCCTCTTAAAAATGGAATCGCAGAAAAATATGCTACACCTCTAGACTCTAGAGCAGAAACTCACATGGAAAAGTGTAACCCTCATATAGAGAAGCCTATTGTTTGTTGCAAATGATCCTAATTGGTATTGAAATGGTAGATGGTGCACCTTCAAATTTTCAATGGGTTTATAAAAAAAATGGATATCCCTGTGAACACTATTACATGTATTTTCTCGATAAGCATTTATGATTCTGTCCGGAAGTCCTTGAGAAGAGCACCCATACAGCCAACAAACAACAGAGGGCAAAGGAGAATTTAGACAACATATGCAACCAAAAGGCAATGTCAACTCAGTTGTTTTCAATCCTAAAAGTATGAATTCTATTCCCTCTTCTCATATTCTGATCAAAGAGTCATAATAGAGTTCTGACTCAACATCCATCACCAATGAGACTGTAAAAGATTTTTTTTCTTTGGCAGGTCAGAAATGTTCGCTCCTATATCCCATACCACCCCCACCACAAGTTGTGCATAACCTTCAATTCAACAAGGGTTACCTTCTACAGTACTACACATCTCCAATAGTACAATCTAAGATAAATGTCCATTTAACTTTTCCTTTGACATCCTTAACAGTAAGTCTAATTTGATAAAATATATAATCAACCATCACAATGCCACACTAATCAGGGAAATCATGATCATGCAAGTGAGAAAAAATGAGAGAGATCAAAGTCAAGATTTACATCTTGAACATTTTAATTGCTCATAAATAGCCTTAAAAATGAACACAAAAACATCCACAATTTGGAATGGAAGAATATTTGGGTACACCCAATCAATTGGAATGGTGAATAAAAATAAACAACAAAAATAAGCAAAAATTTATGTTAATTGAACAAGAAATTGGTGAATATTATTTTTTTCTATTATAATTTTTTAATAAAAATCTAACAAGAAATTGAAAATTACAAAAACCCTAACAGAAAGTTTTCTGTTAATCGAACATTCAAGTTGGAATTTCGTAAAAAATTGAAATCCATGAGAGAGAGAGAGAGAGAGCTCACAAGTCTTCTTAGAAGCTACTGTGCGAATGAATCGAAAGCCGTCGATAGGAAAAGGGGCAAAGGAGAGATTGAGTTCACGTTCGGAAAACTGATCGGCATCGTCGTCGATGGTAAACGGTCGGAAAACTGATCGGCGTCGTAACTGTCGAAATCGATGAGAGAGAGAGAGAGTGTGTAATATGGATCGAAAACAATCGAAGTTATAATCACGGACTGAGCGTGTAAATTTGATAAATGATGAAGGGCAAATTTGTCATTTCACTACGACGCGTTAAAACGTAAATGCGCGAAGCGGCTCACATGCGCTTTTCAAAACACCGTTTTTTTTTTTTTTCATATTTGCGTTTACAACTTCAAAACGCCGCGTTTAGAAGCGATATCAAGCACGCAAAATTTCGTAAAATCTAGCTTTTTGACGCAAACGTCGGTAAAACCGCGTTTAGAAGCGCAATTAATCGGCCCCTTATCTTCTAATAAATAGTGAAATCTGATAATACCCATTTGAAAAATGCTGGAATGACACAGGGTATTTATTGCTATTCTCACAAGTCTGACGTGGGATATGCATATAATCATAGACGTGTTTCCGTGTAATACGAGTAAAAACTATCTACGATTATGTATACATATACTCGTCAAAATTGTGAGAATCACAGTAAATCCTGTGTCACCCCACGACTTAAAAAAAAACGCAATAAGCGGATGGGATGAGAAAAAAAAAAGGGTGGGTGCAAATGACATACCCTTTTTGTAAGGGAACCAAGTTAAAGTGTCAAATTAAAAATAATAAAGAACTTAATAGACCCCAATGATTTAAATATTCCCCAACTTGTGCGGTATCTTGATATGGTTCATTTAGTTGACTTTTTTATATCTAAATGGTCCCTCAACCTCATCCCTCTTAAAATGTATACTTTTACTTTCAAAATCATCATTTTATCATCTTTGTGAAATATTTAGGATTTTTAATGGCAATCATTTCCGATGATTTTTTTACAATGACCAATGGAGAATGATTTACTCTTACTTTTGAACATTTAGATGTTTTTCGATCTATTTTGATAATTTATGCTAAAAAATATGAACGAAGTTAGGATTTTAATTTTGTGAAGATATCGTTGTAACATTTGATTTGCAGGTCCATTTGAAGATAGCTTAGATGGTTCGGCACATTGCAGAGCAACTTTGTGGTCTTGGGTTAAGGTCCAAATTACCCATAATAATAATAAAAGATGGTTGGACGTAGTAGTCAAGGCCTCCCTAAAAAAAAGGCGAGATCTTGAGTTCAAACTCCCTTGGTGGCCACTCATATGACTTTATCCCGATATGAGTGATTTGTGAGGTATTGCATGTACCTCGAGGGATATGAGAGAGATATGGGACTCTTAAAGGCTAGTTGCCACGCCCTACTAGTCAGTACTATAGGTCCGACACTCCATCGAAAAGAAAAATGAGCTTTTAGAGTCATATAATATATATAAGAGTGATTTTAAATTTTGAGTTTGATATGAAATAATATTTTGTACTTGTGACATATATTAATATATTTCATAACATGATAAAACCAATAGCTTTTAAAATCTCCTGGAGGGTGGCATATGCAAATGTATAAGAAGGGCTCATTGGTGATTTAAAATATTAATTAAAAGGTTTTTGAAGATTATACAATGGAAAAAAAAAAAAAAAAAAAAGATAATTTTGCAACTTTGAAAACTAACCAACGTGATTGCACAAGTGTGGGATTACAATTTTCTTTGTTCTAACAAAAATGACCTTGATTATGTTAAATTTATCACTAATGCTGGGGTGAAATTGGATTTATTGCAATTTTTACATTTTCGACGTGGAGGTGCACACATAACCTTAAGATGCTTTTTACTTGTATCTCGATGAAACACATCTATAATTATGTGCGCACCTCACGTCAAAAATGTAAAAATTGTAGTAGATCTAACGTCACCTCAACACGACTCTAAATTTATATGTAAAGGTGGGAGCATTTGTGGGATCCAAACTTTGAAGTTGAATCACTTCTACACAATTCTCTCATTATAATAGTAAATATTTATATGTAAAGGTGGGGGCATTTGTGAGATCCAAATTTTTTGTGTCTAACCACTTCTAATCCACCTTTTCTCAGTACAATAGTAAATAAATGTATATATAACAATTAATTTCAAACTAAGCACCCATAGCTCAGTTGGTTTGACACATTGCAAAACAACTTTGAGCCGTGGGTTCAACTCCTACTAACTCATAATAAAAAATCCAAACCAGGCTAACCAATATGACAAGGTTTCATTCATTCGAGTCATATTAGATCAATCGATTCATTCAATATCCCACAAACCACACATAGAAAGTAAGCCGAAAAAAATTTACATGGGTGATCAATGAGGGGGGTTGAATTCAAGACCTCTCCCTTTTTGGGGGGAGGCCCTAGCCACTATGCCCAATACTCCCCTTGAACCCTTACTTATGGTCTAGGTCTACCTTAACCCGGCTGACCTTTCATAAAATAAAAACAAAAAAGCAATTGACCTAGCAATAGGATCATCCTATGTTACCCAATTCATTGCTACAAGTCCTGAAGTGAACCATGACTAGCCTTGCAGAATAATAAGATTTGAATCTTACTAAGGCTTGTTGAGTTCACATTGTTGCATCAATAAAGAATTTGAAAAAAATTTAAGAATTTTGAAAAAAAAAATTCAAAAAAATGATAAGTTTTACTGTTTAATTTTAATTTAGTTTAGTAGCCATCAATTTTCAAATTATGGATGAAGCCCAATTTAATATTATTGTTTTTAGATCTGAGTTTTTTACATGAAATCTAAAGGTACGTGGTGTTGGATTGCAATTTGGCAATCCATTTGAGCTCAACAAACCTTAGTAAGATTTGAAATCTTACTAAGTTAGTAAGGAAGGTATTTCTCCAACAATTAATACCGAATCAAGCTGATTAGTATGATAGGGTTGAACGCGTCCGAGTCAGATCGGATCGGTAGGGGGGGTCAAACCGTCAAAGACCGTTTGTTAAAACCCTACGACAAACACAGCTTCTTTCAATCTCTCCCACTGAAACGAGAGAGAGTAGGACAGATAAGAGCGAGCTTCGATTATTAAAAAGAACTTCGTAAAGATAGAGAACGATCGAAAGAGAAAGAAAGCTTCGATCTCGTCAGATCGAAGAGAAAAACACCAAAAGAAAACCAAAATGTCTTCGAATCAAGTTAAAGCTTCACACATCTTGATCAAACATCAAGGTTCAAGAAGAAAAGCTTCATGGAAGGATCCAGAAGGTCGGATCATCACGAACACTACCAGAGAGAGTGCTGTGGCTCAGATCAAAGCCCTAAGAGAAGATATTGTTACAGGGAAAGCTAAGTTCGAGGAGATCGCTTCGCGTTACTCCGATTGTAGCTCCGCCAAGCGAGGTGGCGATCTAGGTAGTTAATCTTGTTTCTGAGTTTGTTTTTCAGTGATTGATTGATAGATTTAGATTTTTTATTTGGTTCGATTTAGTTGGATTTGATAAATTTGGTTAAGTGATTGATTGATAGATCTAAATTTTTTATTTGGTGTAGTTGGAATTTGATGAATCTGTTTATCGTTGAAAATTGAAAAACTAGGGTTTGTTGACGGAATTGGGAGATCATTGGAGGTAGGTTCAGTGATTGATTGATAGATCGAGATTTTGTATTTTTGTTCGATTTAGTTGGAATCGATGAATCTGTTTATGATTGAAAATTGAAAATTTAGGGTTTTTTGATGGAATTGGAATGTAGTTACGTCTGATTTTTTTCACTTAAAGGTGTATTTTTGTTATAGATTATTGGAGGTAGGTTTGAGGTTTGAATCTTGTCCCTGTTTTTGTTAATCTTCGGAAATTAGGGTAAGATATTTTACTACATCATTGTCAAAGTCTTAGAAAATGATGTTTCGGTTCTGCCTTCGTTTTCTTCCCCAGAAAACTTCAAGTCAGGATGGTTGGTTGCTATTTTCTCTTCTGTTTTTTTGTTTCAGCAAGATTGATCAAGGATGGATGTGTTAATTTATACTCGAAGTTTTCTGTCAACCTTTGGTGGCCTAAAACTGAAAACTAATACCTGACAGATGACGAAGACGATTTTTTATCTAGCCATTGATTATGGTTTTAGTAGCTCTGGAAAACAATTTTTGACTTTTAGATTTGATGATTCATTAAACTAGAAATTATGACTTTTTCTGATTAAATGAGTACAATAGGTCTGTATTTAATTGTCGACGACGAAGTTTGTTTGTTGCACTTATGAAGTCTAAGTCAAGTTGTTGATTGTGAAGATGGTTTCTTTCATTTCTGAAGTCTTTATGAAATGAAATTCAGGATTTTTGGTGAAATTATTTTAAATTATTATTATTATTATTTTTGGCAATTTTAACGTGCTTGTGTTTTCTTTGTCTTTTTTAAGGTTGTCTTTTTTTCTTTTCCCATCCATTCATATGTTTATACGTCTATTTGGTGGAAGTTCTAGATTCCTCTCGTCAACTTAAGGAATCTAAACCCTTTTACAACTTATAAACATGTTTTGCTTAGAACCCCCCCCTCCCTTTCTCTTCCTTTTCCTGATGGAGCGAATTAATTTCAAGTGGAAGTGGTCTTTGGAAATTTGAATTTGGTTTATTCATTCTAAATTGTGACTCAAGACCTTTATTTATGTATGGTGATAAGTGTTTCTTACTTTTATTTTTCTGTTTTATGAAAGCCTGATTTCCTGTATAATAAAATCTTAGGCTCAGCTGACAAACTCCAAAGTTCAATTGGGTTGAATTTGTTTTAACTGTGTTTTAGGACGAGGGCGCAACTCTGAACCTTATAATTTAAATAACTAACAAAATGACCCTAAACGGGCTTAGTTCGATTTTGGGGAAGAGGTCTTAAATTTCAGTTTTTGTTTATGCTCCAATAAATATCAGAAGCATTGGAATTTTAGGATATGATATATTGAGCATGAAAACTAACTCTAAGTTGTTACACTACGATGCACAATCACACGAAGAAAAACAGGTTTAATGGTGTTTCGTACATGCTGTGCATCTGAGACTCAGACTCAGAAAGTTAGATTAACGGGAAAAAAATTGTTCTACAACCCCAAGGAGGTCATAACCACCCACAGCCTCTGGTCTTTCCTATTTTTCATTGTTTATATTAATTAAAAATTAACTCTAAATTACAATATTGGAATGCATGTGTTATTAATCTTTCATAGTTTTTATATTATATTCCATGAGTTCCCCCTTTATGTCTTATTTGTTGCAAATGTATTAATGCTTAATACAATATTTTTAATTATAATTCTTTACAGTATTTGTGTTTATAATTATCTCTCCTTCTCTCCTCTTTGGGGTTTAGGGGGTGAAAGAGGAAAAACAATAAACTTGAAAGGGTATTATTGGACAAGGGGAAAGGGGAAAAAAGTATTATTTGGAAGGCATAGAAGAGAAAAGACAATAAAGTTGCGGGTATTCTTGGGAAGGGGGAGAAGAGAGAAAACAAAGGAGGAGGGACTACCGTCCTCAAGATACGTTGTTTATGGGGTATAAATCTTGAGACAAAGAGAGTGAGAACCACCATTATGTTTTTTATATATACTAGAGTTCGCGCATGTCTACGACACGTGTATCCTCTTTGCGGGTTAAAGGGGTAAAAGAGGAAAAATAATAAAATTGGAAGGGTATTATTAATAAATATTTGGAGTTGAAGGGGTAAAAGAGGAAATATAGTAAAGATAAACGAGTATTATTAAAAAGGGGATAGGGGAGAAGAAATGCAATAAAGTTGAAGGGGGGAGGAAATCAATTAAGTGGGGTCATTGTAGTTGGATGGGACGCTCATCCCCTATAACTGTAACAATAGTGGGACCCACCATTGTGTTCTGTAACTATGTAATTTTCGACTAGGAAGATTGCATTACTACTTTGTTTGGAGTCACCACCATTCTTTTTTTAGAAAATGGTGTGAATGGTCACCTAGGATAGTTTTGAAAGAAATCAATTTTTATTGGTATTGTAGTCTCTCGTATAGATAAAGGGAAGGTTTACCTAGAGTCTAGGTAAAGAGGTTTAGTTAGAGAAAATGGAAGGTATTAGGCACCCCATTCTCTCCACCCTAGGGTGATTACCTTTAAATTTGGCCATTCTTTTTAGTAATTTAACTTAAAGCAAAATGCATGATGGAATGCGTGTTAGAGGTGGTATGTGGAAAGAGTGAATAATGTACCCTTCTGAGAAAATGGAGTTTAATGTTGGTGTGAGACATAGGGTCTTATCCTATGAAGAATGAAAACATAAAATTAAAATGTTGGCTTATGCGCTTTGGGGACATTTCATGGTAGGAACTCCCCTAATACTTTGGCCTTAATGCATGCATGTCATGGTTAGAAACTTAGTGTTTCAATCCCAAAAGAGGGGGAAATATGTCTTCATCATTGTCATGCATGTGTGGGTGTTTGTATTTGTTAACATTATGATACATGATGTAGGGTTCAGAGGGCTTCAACCCCCATCCTTTCGGTCAAACCGCCTCAAGCATTCCATGCTCAAGGTTAAAGTTCAACTTACTAGTGATGATGAAGGGTGTTCAAAGCATCTTAGGGTTGACTTGGAAAGCAAATAAAGAGGGGGAGAGATAGAAGATGGAGAATGAAATAAACAAAAATCAACTATCCTAACCCACCTTGTATGCTTGATCTATTCTTCTTCTTTTTAGGTCTTTAATGGGTATTTTGAGATGTGGTTTAAGAGAGTAAAAAAATGGAGATGGGTTTTTTGAGTACGATATTTTGTAAGGTTTAAGGTTGAGAAGAGAGGGATTTTTATAGAGGTTGTGTTGAACTTTTGGGGTTAAAAAATGTACAACTTGATAAAATGAGCAAAAAGACAAGATTTTTAAGACCATGTTTGAAATTTTGGGTTCTCGTGGGTAATAAGTGGAAAGGGGAGGCATGGGCTGCTTGAGCCATCTCTTTAGGTAGAGCCCATATGGGTTGTGCCTTATAGTCCATTCTTTGATGGTTAAGTGAAATTCAAGTAAAAAGGGGTGTGGTGGTGGTTTGCTGTAATGGATGATTACGATGACACTTTGGAGAATAACTTTTTGGAGAAAATGATGGGATTTGGTGGATTGATTTTGGGAGAATGAGAGAAGGGGTGACATGCGGTAAGGTGATGGGGTGGGAGAAGCATGTTTAAGTTAATTTGTAAATAAACCAAAAGGCAAAGGGTGAAGGTAGGATTTTGACTTGGACCAATTGGAGGGTGACATGTGTTTTTTTTTTAAAGAGGCGTGAGTGAGATGTGAGCTTTTTGGATTTTTACATGGGTCAATGGACTAGGATTAGGGATTGCTTATGAATTGATTTCTCTAGAAATGGTTATGGGCCTAAGAGTGGATAAGAAATATATGGATGGGGCTTAGAATTAGTATGGGTTTGAGATGGGCTTATGGTGAATGGGTTTATAAGTGGTATGGACTTGGGAGTGGTTAGTTTAGGTCAATTGGCATAGAGTTGGCTTGTTGAATGGATTGAATAGGTATGGACTTATGGTTCAAGTTAATGGCTTGAATGGACTTAAAGTTGGTTTAGGGGATGTAGTAGGCTTAGAGGGTGAATGGGCTTAGAAATTGATGAGTTTGGAAAATGCATGGATGCATGAAATACTCGTCAAGCGACATTTATTATGGACCCACGGGCCAATTAATGACCCTTAGGCTTTTATTGTGAACAAAGGAGTAGATTTTTGAACATTTTGGCTTTTGAGTATTTTGGCTCGAAACAAACTTTTGTAGACCCTTCTCAAGAGGGGGTTCATGCAAATTGGGGTGTCTAGAGCTATATATATGTTTAAACATATATATAGCTGTAGACACCCTAATTTGCACGAGCCCCACTCGAGAAAAGTCTTTAAAAATGGAATGTAAGCCCAAAATACCGACAAAAGGCTCAAAGGCCTAAGTGTTCAAAATCTACTAAATAAAAATCTAAGGACCATTAAGTGTCACTTGGCTAGTATCCTATGCTTCTCCTAAACCTATTCATTCTAAGCCCATATCCCTCTAAATCCACTAACTTCTCTAAACCAATTCTAGACCCATTACCCTAACTTATATTCATTCCAATTTAAAGTCCAACTCTAGACCCATTACTCTAACATAAACCCAATTCAATGCCCCCCTCTAAGACGTACCAATTTTAACCCATTCCAACCACTAAGCCCAACCTTCAAATCCCTAAGTCCAAAGCTCATGAAATTCACCCAAGACCACTCAAATCCCTAAAATTATTCATCCTAAACCCAATCACTTCTAAGCCCGTACCAATTCTAATCCTAGGCCTATCACTTCTAAGTCCATTCCACTTCAACTACCATTTCTAAAGCCCACTTCATATTCTAGCCCGTTGACCCATGACAAGACCCAAAAGAATAAAGGCCATTCTCACCCCTCTCTAAAAGAGGCACATATCACTCTCCAATTGGTCTAAGTCAAAATCCTACTTTCATTTTTTTTTTTGTTTATTTTACAAATTAACTTAAGCATGATTCTACCTACCCCATCACCTTGCCACATGTCATTACCTCCCTCATTCTCCCAAAATCAATCCACCAAATCCCATCATTTCCTCCAAAAAGTTATATTTCAAAGTGTCATCATAACCATCCATTCTCACAAGTCACCACCATACCCCTTTTGACTTGACTTTTGCTCTATCATTGATCATGGGCCATATGGTACCCCACATGGGTCTCAACTAATGGCATGGGTCGAAAGATCCATTCACCCACTTCCTATTTTTACCCCTAAAACCAAAAAAATCCAAAAGACCACTCCCAAAAATCCCATATCATTTTCCATCTTTCTTAGGTTTTGATATTTTTGACCCCAAAAATCTCACACAACCTCTATAAAAACTCCCCTCTCCCATTGGAGAATCCATGCTCTCAAGCCCCTTTTTTAACCTTAAACTCTACAAAATTTCCTACTCAAAAAATCTTTCTCCATTTTTCTATTTTTTTTGTCTCTTTTCTCCCTCTTAAACCACATCTCAAAATAACTCCATTAAACACTTAATAAGAAGAAATCAAGCATACAAGCTGAACTTGAAGAAGTTAGTAGAGCTACTAAAGTCTTCCACCAAATGTCTTTCAAGTCCAAGCCCTTTAGAATCAGTCGTGAGGTGGTGGTGATGCTAGAGGAAAAGTTTAGAACCCTTTCCCCAAAAGATACGATTTGATGTATTTTAAACACCACAAACAAGTGTATCCTTTGTTTTGAAAATTTTAGTTGTGTCCCCACCTTTCAGACGATCCTAATTCACGAACTCAATCAACATTCTTTTCATCTTAGTGAGTTTAATTCACAAAGCCTAATATCCCAAGCCCTTTAATATGACCCATTGCATTCCCACTCGATCAAATTTCGTGTCCCAAATTACTCTTGTTCAATTTGTCCCAATTTTGATGGTCAAATCGATTTAAAAAAAAGGCTAATGAAGCCCAAAATTCTTAAATGAGGCCAATAATTGAGCTTCTGATGGAGCCCACATTGCAAACATCTAAGACCCAAATGAGGCAATGGTCAATGACAAAGCCCACAATGGAGCCTATATTGTTTCCTTTCAAGGTCCAATAGAGGCCACTCCATAATTTTCATTAAATGATGTTTTGTGGTATTGTTCAAAGTTGATTGATCATCTGGAATGTCTTCATCAACAACATGCATTTGGAATTGTGGATACTCTTCAACAATATGTTCATGGAAGCAATTTATTTCAGCAAACTCACAATGATCTTTGATCTGCACATTTTTTTTTTTTTTTTTTTTTTTGGGGGGGGGGGGGTTGCATAGTATTAACTATGGTGCATTGTAATAAGGTGTTCTGGGATACATCAAAATGTGTTTTACAAAGATTATGATAGGATTAGAATTTGTAAGATATGGACCAGATTTGTTAGAGATAGAGTTTATCTCTAATTAGGGTTTGATATATTATTTTCTATACCCCCCCTATTGGGTTCTTGTAATGATCATCCAAGATTTATTAACATTTTTTTCAATCATGCAAACCAGCCATGATGGTAAACTAATTCTCCAACAGTAGTACAAAATAGGTGATTGATGCAACCAATCTGATGAGAGACTTAAAAAAATGAAAATGCTATTGGTACTCGAGACAAGCATAAATAATGCAATCTTCTCTTTTAATCTCTCATTACGGAAAATGAACTCAAAAGTCTCAAATCAAATAGTTTTCACAGAAAAGGTGGAAGCAAGGCGGAGAGTTTCTATGATTTTTATTTTTTTTTGAAAGGTGGAGAGTTTCTATGATGGTGAGCAAGAAAAGATGCATGATTGGAGTTCAGATGAAGGCAATGTTTCTTTCCCCTAGTAACAAAAAGAGTTTTTCTTCTTCTTTCCTATCACTTCTCTTTTTCCCATTTTCCTTGCTTCCAGACGCTAGAGTAGAGGTGTGTGGTTTTGAGTATGAAGTGTTTCATGAATATATAAATAATTCATGAAGCTTTATAAGGACATTTAGCTTGATGAGAATATCAAGACTCTGATACAACAAATAGGAAATGGGTTTATTGATAAATCTTGGATTGTCATTACAGGAACCCAATATGGGTTTATATAAAAAAAATATATATACCAAATCGTAATTGGAGATTAACTCTATCTCTAACAAATTTGATCCACATCTTAAAAATTCTAATCTTATCCTGGTTTTTGTAAACACAATTCAATTTATCACAATACACCTTATGACAATGTACCATACCTAACACTCTAGCATTGGGGGTCTAGTGATAATCATGGAAAAGAGCAAGCTTTTTGAAGTGGGAAGTGTTGATGGCATAAATGGTTTTGCCCATGTGTTAGTTTGCTAAGCGAGTACTCTTCCTGCCTCCAACCTTGGTTTATCTTCTTTTTTTATTAATAAGCAAAATTTTATCAAGAAGTGGTCGAGATGACGAACAACATACATGATAGAAAACAACCAAAACTATGAGTTAGGCAAAACACAAATAATCGCGACCAAGGATAGTGAGCTGAAAAAAATAGAAACTAAGGATTACCTTTATACAAATAATCACACCTAAACCTTTTTCTCCTAAGTCTTACTTATGTCTACAGCTTTGCCCTTCATCTATTTTAACCTTTTTTTTTTCTTTGAATAAAATGTCTTATTTAAGTAAAAAAGAAAAGATATTTTTGTTCAAAATAATAATTATAATCATATTTTTTTAATTATATTTTGGTGAATTTTAAATATTTTTCTGCCCTTTGGGGTATTTTTATGCACAAAGATGTATTTTAGACTGTTTTTAAATATTTTAAATAAGACAAAGATCAAAATGGGAGGTCTAAGTAAAATTTGAGAGAAAAAGGCTTAGGTGCAATTATTTTAGTAAAAGCAATCATTTTGTTGCACAAAACTTTCAAAAAGTTGTGCTTTTATACATTTTTTTCCCCTTCAAAAGACTTCTTTTAAATAAGGGTTTTGCTTATTAGGGCCATGTTAGTAGCTTATTGCTACCGAACTTAATGACAGCTGGGTAATATCTCTTGCTTGAATTGGTTATAATTTATATAGTGAGGAACACTATTTTCTTTGAAGTTTCTGGCCAACAAGTTTTGTCCAACACGTGTCAGAGGCACATTGAGATGCAGCTGCAGCTGGCATGAATTAAAATCTTCAATGCCAAAATTTTCTCTTCTTTTTTGATGTTATAAGATATACAATGTGTATCATTAATAACTCTTATTTATTTATCTAGTGTCATGAATTTGTATCAAGCACTGATATCTTTACTTTTATGAACTGTTATTTGGTTCTCTCTCCCTCACAAGATTCTCTCTCACCTACGTTTCTTTTCATGTTCTTTAATATCCTCTCTTCTGCTTAATACTGTTTCATTTTTATTGATTTAATAGAATAAGTAATTGCTTCTCAGTCAAATTTATGATTCCATGTATTTGATCCATTTTCTAATGACATTCTATTAGGAAGGTCTGTTAAGAAAATAATAGCTTTCATCACATGAATTCTGTTATCTGTCATTCTTATGCATGAAACATCCTCATTATTTTGCATGCAAGATGCAACCCTCAGCTATAAATACTTCCATACAATTGCTCAACTAGATCTAGTGCCTCAATTTTTATCTATCAGTACTATACTCTAAAATCTTTCACAGTTGAGTTGATTTCGGTTCAGAATTTGTACTATTCTTCATGTGACACATTGCATCACAACTATACTTCAGGCGTAGCTCCATAGCATGGTTGATAAATGACATTGTACCCTTTTTAGGGAGGTTTGGGATTCATGTTCTTTCATTGTTCTCTATATGAAAAATGATGAATGCACGCAGTTTTAGTACGTGGCAAGGGCACAAAACTGCACATCTTTTTCCTGTGTATCCCGATGAAAAAGATCTATGGTTCTGTGCCTTTGCCATGCCATGTCAGCCACGTACCAAAATCGCATGCATTCATCCCGACTCTTTCTATATGCATTCCGGCATTATTTTAAGTTGTCAGATTAAGGTCTTTTTGCATAGAGAGAGAATTGTGTGGGGGATCCAAACACCTTTTGTTGTGTAGTAGAGGATTTAAAAGGCAATAAGCAAAGTAATCTTAAAAGGAAATGAGCAATCTTTTCAAGAAGCAAATCATTAATATATTTGTTTGTTCGGTTTCAGGTTAAATTTGTTTCTTTCTCATGTACTCTCCTCGACTTAAAATTACACTTGAACTTAAAAATTTCTTTGCAGGTCCTTTTGGTCGTGGTCAGATGCAGAAGCCTTTTGAAGAAGTGACGTATGCTCTGAAGGTTGGCGAGATTAGCGACATTGTGGATACTGACAGTGGGGTCCACATCATCATGAGAACTGGTTGATTGTTGGCCGAGAATCAATAAGCATACAGCAACCCTAGTTCAGACTACTTTGAACAAACCTCGGTTTATATTTGTGAAGCAGTGTTTGCTCCATTTTGGGCCATATATAAAAACCCTCTTATAATCACGGATGCCTGCCATTTCTATAGCTTCTGATTTGATGTGTACTAATAATAAGCACATAATACTTCATGAATGTTCTAATTACCTGTGTGGAACAATTCGGTGATTTCTGTAGCTGATGTTGAGATTTTCGTCCCATGCGTCTGAAGGGTGTCAGGAGCCCAAAATTTCACTCCTGACATGCTAAGATGGTGTGGTCCAATTGGGCTAGACTCTTAGAGGAAGAAGATGAGAGCTTGTAAAGAACCCTAAATCCAATTTAAAAAATAAAAAATAAAAATAAAATCCTTGCTATTGTGTTCTCTCGCCAATTCAAAGGTAAACTTGTGTTGGATCAATGGTTCTGTATTAGTCACAGATGGGTGTTAAATTTCAACATATTTTGTTTCGGCAGGGAGCCACACAAAATTTACTGAAGCATTGTTTTTTAATATATTTTGGTTGAATTTAACATCTAAACTGTTATATTTATTTTTATTAGATTAACTTTTGTGGTTTGTTTAAAGATTCAAAATGTTAATCAAACGAGGAGAGGAAATGCTTAGAAAGGGTGAAATCAGATACTGGATTTCTCAAAGATTCTCCACCTCCAAATAATGCTTTTGAATATGGATCTCAAATTATGGCAAGAGTTTTATCGATCTCAAGAATAAGCATCTAAGAAAAAATAATACTAAATCAACTTATTTTTCTTTTGATCTACGAATTAAAACTCAGAAAGTCACTCCTAACAGAAACTCTCACTCGGGCCTCTTAAGTTTTCGTAGCCAAAATCCCGTTAAACATTAAAGCTGATTGACAAGTTGAAAAACTCCACCACAGTTCACATACGCATTTTCAATATAATTACTAACAATCAGACTAACAAAAAAATATAATACAGATATAATCTACTATTATTCCCCCCAAAATTACAGATTATTAGATGGCATACGGTTCATGGAAGCAATCTCGAGGGCTGAATAAATAGATTGTACTGCTTGGTGATGACCAATCTAAAACATAGACAAAAATTACATTTTGTACCAGTAATTTTTGTTTTTGTACTGGTCACTTGCTGTATGAGTCAGATCCTAAAGTTGTGCAGTCAAATTCGACTTGAATTGTAAGAAAGAAGCTATAGTGAATGTGTACGACAGAATCCGAAAAGTTTCTTTGCCTCAAGATGCTACTCCCATCCATCCCTCTTCGTGCAACTAAGCACAAAAGAGCATATCATGTCAAGAAGGAATATAGGTCCTCCTAGCCCACTTTCAAGCGACTGTGCTTGGTTCAAGCCTGCATCACTCATCGGGCTCCATTAACCCTTTGTGGCAAAGCCAACATGAGTTGCTTGGCAGGCATTCAACACAGTACCTGCCCATCAAATGGGATTCGGGATCAATTGATCTTGAAAAACCTCTTTAAGCGTCTTCAAGCCCACCAACTTCATCTGACATTTTGTTTCTTTAAACTCAGTAATCACTACCAATAATCACTACACGAACACTTGCCCCCACTAAAATGATGAAACCGATACGGATCTCTCAACACAATTTCCCGTCTGACAGCTTCACTAACGAATTTATAAACAGAATGGCAATCACCACAAACTCGAAGGTTCTTGAAGATTCTGATTGTCGAACCATTTGGAGCATTAATTAGCCCAAACGCAAGGGCAAGCTTCTCACTATGGTTCCAAAGATTGTGCTCCTTCTGTTCTTCGTCCGTGTCATGCAATGCAAAACTTGTATCGGGAACATAGCCCGCTTCTTTGATCATCTTCAAAAGATCCTTCAACTTCTTGTAAATCTCATCTATCTGTGGATGGGATCGGTCTCCCACCCCGAACAAACTCACTTTGCTCTTCACCCTAACCCAACTACAAGCAGGCTTCTTCTTTATGTTATTCAATTTCATTTCTTTCCTGATGTTGTCCACATCATCCCATCTCCCATTAGACGCACACACATTCGATAAAAGTACATAGGCCGAGTCATCTGATGGGTCCATCTTGAGAAGATGCTCCGCAGCTTTCCTCCCAAGTTCCAAATTATTATGGGTTCTACATGCAGACAACAAACTCCGCCAAACAAGGTCATTCGGTGGGACCGACATTTCCTTAATAAAATTTTCAGCATCGATGAGCCTCCCCAATCGCCCGAGGAGATCGATTATACACACACAATGCTCTATTCCCAGCTGGATCCCGAATTCCGAAGTCATAGAAGCAAAGTATGCGAGACCCTCATCAACGAGACCCCCATGGCTACACGCAGAAAGAAGAGAAACAAAGGTGACGTGGTCAGGTTTGAGTCCCACTTGTAGCATGTGAGCAAAAGTTTCCTTAGCTTTATTGAAATACCCATGTCGAGAATACCCCGATATCAATATATTCCAAGATAAACGTGAACGATTGCTTGGTATGGGAAGCATCTGCAATACATCGTCCATTTCTCCACATTTCCCATACATATCCATTGCTGCGGTTGTGACATGGAGATCTGACTCAAACCCTAACTTAATGATCAGATTGTGAAGCTGTTGACCTTCCTCCAATAAACCCAAGCTTGCACTAGCAGCGAGACCTCCAGAGAAGCTAAATTGATCGAACTCCAACCCAACACGATGCACCTCGGCAAAAAGCTTTAGAGCTTCTTCGGCACGGCCATGATGAGCATTTGCAGCAATCATTGCGTTCCACGAGACAATACTTTTGTTATCCAGTCCATTAAAGATGAAATTACTAGAATCAAGATTGCCACACTTGGCATACAAGGTGAGAAGGGAATTCTGCACGTAATTGTCTCGTTCAAAACCTGTTAGAACTATATGAGCATGGATGGGCATCCCATATTTAAGTAGATCATCCGGAGCTGAGAAAGAACCAAGAATATTTACTATGGTGATATAGTTTTCCGACACACCATCCTGTCTCATCAATTTAAAAACCTTTAGTGCTTCTTGTGATTCTCCGTTCTCGGCATGCCCCCCTATTAGGGCATTCCAAGTAACCCCATCATGCTCGGGCATTGCTTGGAATACTTGTTTAGCTTCTCGCATCATTCCACACTTTCCGTACATCGTGACCAATGCATTTCCCACAATCAAATTCTCATGGAGTCCCTCTCGGATTATAAGAGCATGGAGGGTCTTGCCTTCGATCAAGGCTTCAGGGTTCGAACAAGCAGCCAATGCACTTGCAAAAGTCACGTGGTTCCTTATTTTACTGGTCCCAAGAAGCTCGGCCAAGAGTTTTAGAGCATCCAAGTACTCTCCATTTTGAACATAGGAAGCCATCAATGAGTTCCATGAAATCAAATCCTTTTCGGGCATTTCTTGAAACAACAGCTCGGCGTCTTCGCATCTTCCAGACTCGGAATACATAGTAACAAGAGTATTTCCGACACAAACAATCGAATCCAATCCAAGCTTAACAACTAGACCATGGATTCCCCTTCCCCATATGAGTTTATCCACATTACTACAAACCGAAACCAAACTAGATAGAGTTGTAGAATTGGGTTTTACATTGGCATGACGCATCCAATGAAAACATCTAAGTGATTCCAAGCAAAGATGATTACGAGAATACGAAGATATCATCGAATTCCAAGAGATTGTGTCATGTTCCTCCATCCGATTAAAGACATAATATGCATCTTCAATGTTCCCAAAACTACCAAACATCGATATAAGGGAGTTTGCAACTGAAACATTCGACTCAAATCCAGAAACCACAACATGGGCTAGAACCTGACGACCCAATAAATCATCCTCGAGAAACCCACATGAACTAATAACCGCCGCCAAAGAATTTTGATTACAACCGACCCCTTCACATCTCATTCTCCAATAAATCTTGACAGCTTCCCATGGATCACCATTATTAGAGTACCCCACCATCAACGAAGTCCAAGAAACTACATTCCTCTCTGGCATTTCTTCAAAAAATTTACGAGAATTTGAGGTAAACCCATATGTACCATAGAAATGCAAAAGTGAAGTACTTACAAAAACATCGGATAAAAACCCAATTTTAACAACAAATCCATGAATTTGAATTCCTTGGGAGGTCATCAATGCCGACCTACTACAAGCCGTTATCAGGCTGGCGAGCACAAACCCATTTGGTTCAATTCCTTCGACCCACATTTCATGAAATAATTCTACTGCTTCTGGATACAAGCTTGATCGGACATAGCCCGAGATCATGGTATTCCATGACGCCTCATTTCTTTGAGGCATTTGATCGAACAAGTAACGGGCAGCATTTAAATTGCCGAATTTTAAATAAAAGTTGATCAATGTATTTGAATAAAAGAGGCTGAGATGGATTGAATGATTGAGACAAAGAGCGTGTACAGCTCTTCCAGTAATGAAATTTGTGATTTCTGAGAAACCCTTTTGGAGAAAATGAGAAATTTCGGGATTCGGGTGGTTGGTGAGGATTTGGACTCCATGGTTTGTGGGTTCTTCTCTGCATGAGATTGGTGGATGTTTTGAATAGTTTTGGAGGGAAAGAAGAGGGGAAGAGAGAGTGGAGAATGTTGATTTGGATTTGAAAAATAAGAGTTTTCGCTTGCACTTAGCCAGCTTTGCTGACCGTTATTATTTGAATGTGGTTTACCTTGCGATTAGACCCATATAGCCTTCATGTTTTGTTTATAATTCAACAAAAATATCGGGCTGTACCCTCAAAATAAATAAATAAATAAAGAAATTTACCGGACAGACCTATCTATTGTAATTTTATTTAAAAAAACTCCCTAACTTAATAAATTTGTTATGTTAGAGCTCTAAAAGAGTTTTTATACTGTATACATATATAGTATACATATATATATATATATTAGGGCGGTTAATAAGGATTGGGTCAAGAAATTGAATTACTACATGAAAAAAAACTTATATTTGACAGTTCAAGGCCGTTGAATTTTTTATTATCAAATTTATTTTTTTGATGGATCGAAATCGCCAAATTAATCAAGGATAGGAGAAATTCAATGGCTCTAAACAGTCGAATTGGGAAATATAAAAAATTTCAACGATTGTGGGCTGTCAAAATTCGATTTCTAAAATTTATGGGCTTTGACTAGTTGAATTTTCTTGTTAAAATTTTCAGTTATCACGTAGTATAAAGAGGTGTGTTGAACCTTTGATCAACTTTATATTCCCTTTGAACCAAAGTCAACTAAACCCAAACTTGGCCCTAATGGGTTTCGACTGAGCTTACATGGATTTTTGAGCTCTATAAGAATATCAAATTCATACAACTTTCAAAATCATTTGATGATACTTTTCATCAAAATAGAAGTCATGCCTTCATTTTGGTTGAAAACAACTAAAATAAAGTAAATTTGTTACTCTCATTATTTTTTGTTACAAAATCATAAGTCTATCTATATGTAACATATGTAAATACAACATAGTAGTGAGTCGGGTTGAGCTGGATTGAGCATTGTTTGACCCTAGTCCCGTAGTCAATTTAAAAAAAATTAAGTTCAACCCTAGCTTTGTAGTCTCGAAATCAAGACCTAAAACCTTAGCTTTCCAAATGGACCAAGTTCGCAAGCTAGAGTAATAGTCCTAACGAGCAAAATTAGCGGTTAATAATTAGTTAATAAAGGTGAATTTTGGACCTAGATCATAGTGTCAACACTCACAGATTTATTCTTGTTCATTTGCTTAATTAATGATTTTTGGTCTAGTTGAGGCATGTGTTGGTTTTCTTTTGGACAATATGACAAGAGTTGCTTAAATATCATGCAAGAGTGACTAATTGCAGATTACCTAATACTAATTACATTACATCGCTTAAACAATGCTCATTTCATCTCATACAATGATTGCATTTAGAAAAAAACAAAGGAAGAAACGTTGCACTCCTTATTGCTTTTCTTTTTATTCTCCCTCAAACATGTCCACACGAAAAAATTGATTGAAATTGGAAAAATGGCCTAGTCCTTTTTTTTCATCATAAATTTCTAAAAGATGATATTATTATTACCCCTTGATTTACCAAAATTTACAATTAGTTGAATTGTTGAGAGGATGTGACTATGATTACAATTAGGGGTAAACGTTGAGAATATAATAGTAGAAAAAGAAAAACTGGATTAAAGAAGATCGTAAAGACTTTGAATTACTAAACTTAATTGATTGTCTTTGGGTGATGATACCAGAGACCTAGGTTTAAATCCCACCAACACCAAGTTACTGAACCCATTAAAACAAACTCATTGTTAAAAAGGAAAATTCTCCTTTTAATTAGTTATTCTTTGAATAATTCATGAACTATACCCGAATTTTGCGAATGATATACAAAATGATTGAAAACTTTTGTCTAGTTCAACTCCTTGTAAAATTCATGATTTTAAAAAAAATTTGAATCATTCATGATTTATTCTTTTTTCGAATTAAAATAAAAAAATACTCTCTGCAAAAAAATGTTAAAAATAAAAATTATCATTTATTTTTGTAAAAAAAAATTATAACCTCAATATTGCATAATAATTTTTCAGTATTCTCTCTCTTTACACTTGAAGGTTTCATAATTAGACAATAATTTACCCTTGCTTGTTATTGAATCTCATGATTATCAATCAATAATTAATTTTTTCACTCCTTTTATATATCATCTCTCTCCTCTCAATTTTTTTTAACATGAGTCTTGGTAACTCAATTAAGTAAGATAGTATGTGCTTTTCATTACGAAGATTTGTGTTAATAGTATAATTAATCATAAATTTTTTTCTTAATTTCAAATATGTCTAATATATACTATTTAAGAATAAATATTAAAATGTAATATGTGTATAAGTATCAAGTGTTATTGATTTGTAATAAGGCTTAAATGTACATGCATAAAAGTATCATTAGTTCAAAGATGAAGGGTACTAATAGTGATTTTGAAACATGAGATGTAAGAATAATAAATTTTAAGAAGATAAGGGAGTTTTGTAAATTTTTAGATATGAGTCCCGCAAAAATTTTAATATGTATACAATGAATTTTTGAAAGTTTTTTAGAGTGTTGAAGTTGAATTATACCCTAATCGTTCTTGTATCGCATTTTTGTTATTATCCAAATTTATTATCAAATTTTTAAATGAACTACTAATAATATTCTGAATCGTACTTGAATTAATCCCGTAATAATTTTTTGCAATACACCCCGAATTGCTACCTATCATGCAACTACGAAGGATTAACACATCAAAATTTTAGAGTAGATGATATGCCTCCTTGAACTTGCAGTATGTTTGGAAACATTTTAGAAGTCTGAAGTCTGAAATTATTTTCTAATTTTTAGTTAAAACTTTTGGATTAACGTCCTTTAATTCTATAATTTAAAATCTGAAATAAAATAATTAAAACTTCTTAAGTCTGAATTTTAAAGGTGTAGCACCAGCATTGAGACTTTAGAAGTGTTACAAAGCACACACTTATTATTTTTTGATAGACTAATAAAATATGATCCGAATAACCTTGTTTTCAACCTATAGCCAAAGCCTTTGATTTTAGTTTTTCCTTCAAAACCAGTTTTTCTCAACCTCTACTTCGACCTTGATACCTCAAGAACGAGATGGAATTATTGTGTAAGTAGGAAAAAAAAATGAAATTTTGGGTTGAAAAATCAAGGGTTTTCTACAAAAGATTAAATCGAGGCTCTAATTGTTCAACCTCCCAGGATGCAAGGGGGAGCTTCTCTATGGGGTTCCAAAGATTGGGTTCCTCCTGTTCTTCACTATTTGAACTATCAACCAACATTTTCTGATGAAATTGGCGATGATTCCTCTCAAACTAGCCCAGCAACCATCACAAAGGCAAGTTGAAGAGAAATTAATTTCACTCCTACAGGCATCTAAGAATTTAAAACAGATCAAACAGATTCAAAACCAAATAATCATTAATGGGTTCGAACAGAACAAATATATTGTCCCAAATACTGTTGCTGCATGTGCAAAATCGAAGAAAATGGCTTTTGCCCGCCAAGTATTCGATCGAATTCTTGACCCAGATGTTCTTCTCTGGAATGCCATGTTCAAAGGCTACGCGGAGAACGAATTCTATCTAGAGACTTTGGTTTTGTTTAATCAGATGAAGAGCAGAGATATAAGACCAAATTGTTTCACGTTCCCATGTGTTTTAAAATCGTGCGGGAAGATTTCTGCTTTGAGAGTAGGTGAGGAAGTACATTGCTTTGTAATAAAAAATGGGTTCAGTTCGAACCCATTTATCGGAACCACGTTGATTGAAATGTATTCAGGTGGGAGAGCAATTGAATTAGCTTATCACGTGTTCTCTGAAATGGAAGTAAGGAATGTAGTTGCATGGACTTCAATCATCAAAGCGTACATTTCGTCTGATATTGGGTTTGCCCGTTGCCTCTTTGACATGTCACCCAATCGTGATGTCATCTTGTGGAATATCATGGTTTCTGGTTATATCGGCATGGGAGATATGGTGATGGCACGTGAACTCTTCGATGAGATGCCTACCCGTGACGTGATGTCGTGGAACACTATCTTGATTGGGTATGTTGACAATGATGATCTCAAGGCTGGGGAGACGTTCTTCGAAGAAATACCCGAAAAAAATGTGTTTTCATGGAATGGATTGATTGGAGGGTATGCTCTTAATGGTCAGTTCTTTGAGGTATTGGGAGCTTTCAAAAGGATGTTAACTGAGTCTAATGTACGGCCTAACGATGCAACGCTCGTGACTGTCTTATCCGCTTGTTCAAGATTAGGAGCTCTCGGTTTGGGTCAGTGGGTACACGTCTATGCAGAGAACAACGGGTATAAAGGAAATGTTTATGTCGGGAATGGATTGATTGACATGTATTCAAAATGTGGGAGAATAGAGAGTGCGATCGATATGTTTAGTGGCATGGTTTCAAAAGATTTGGTCACTTGGAATAGCATGATCGGTGGCTTAGCGACACACGGACGTGGGGCGGATGCATTGAATGTTTTTCATCAGATGAGGGATTTTGGAGAGAAACCGGATGGAATCACATTTGTTGGTGTCTTATCCGCTTGTTCACATATGGGTTTGGTTGAAAGTGGATTCTCCTATTTCAAATCGATGGCTGAGGATTACTCGATTGTGCCTCAAATTGAGCATTATGGATGCATGGTTGATTTAATGGCCCGGGCTGGTTTGCTTAACGAGGTTATGGATTTCATAACGAAGATGCCTATTGAAGCGGATAGTGTTATTTGGAGCACATTACTTGGGGCATGTAAGACTTACAAAAATGTCCAACTGGCCGAGCTTTCTCTTGAACAACTTATCAAGCTTGAGCCAGAGAACCCTGCGAATTATGTCGTTCTTTCCAATATCTATGGGGAGACTGGGAGGTGGGAAGATGTTGCAAGGTTGAAAGTCACGATGAGGGAGAAAATGGTTCGAAAACCACCGGGATGTAGCTTGATTGAGGTGAAAGATAGTGTTGCTAAATTCTACTCATTAGATGAGAAGCATCCTCAGAGATATGAGATATACGGAGTCTTGCGTGGATTGACAAAGGTATTAAAATCGTCTCAGAATGAAGTAGAGCTTGGGGAGCTCGAGGAGGGAACTTGAGGAACATTTATGAATTTGGATTAGTGTATTTAAACTCAATGAATCAAGCTGGCTTAGTCAAAAACCATGTGGTGAACTCCAAGCCATGGGGATTAAAGAATGCTCCCCCATCATTGGAAGTTGACTCTCAAGTGCCAAAGGATGGTCATCCAAATGAAAATTCACTTGTATCAGTCATCTAAAGTAGAATTCATTCAGGGATTAAAGATTGCTACCCTGACATTCTAAGGTGACTCTCGAGTGCCAACGTTTGGTTGTCCAAAAGAAAATTCATTTGTATCAGTCAATCTAAAATTAGAATCATTTGTTGTCACAAATATTCAAACTTAGAATTATGTCAAATAGAAAACCATATTCTATTTGACATAATTGTTGAATTGCCTCTAATGCTATTCATTAGAGGAAACCATATTCAAAGGTATGGGTAATGTAGCACAGTATGAGCCATGAAAACATGTCTTAATAGAGCTTTTGCTGGAATCAATCCTCAGATTCTAGTTTTTGGGGTCATGAATTGATGGTAAAACTTGGGTTGGAAATTGATTTTTTATGTGGTTGTTCATGTTTGTATTTATCTTGTAACTTAGATTTTGATGGCTTTTCGATGTTTCAATAAAAAAATCAAATAGGAAAAACAAAACCAATTCAGCAATCTCTCACTATTGTAATTCTATTGAGAAATTTCAATTGTGTAGGTCTACTTCAACTCTATTATTTCATACTCTGTGTTGCATTGTACTGGATTTTCATGCCTATCTCAAACCTTTGAGATAAAGTACCAATGACGATGATGATTTTAATGGATTATAATTCATGAATTATTTCCTTTGAATTAATCTTTCCATTGGACAACAAATTTGACACACAAAACAATGGCACTGGTTATGATGATACCTGTTAATGTGGTCTAGAGGAACTACAGAACATCTAATTTGCATGAATGTGAAGGATGTCAAAAAAGGTTTTCCCCACTATCTTTTACCTTTCATTTATATTCTCTCATTTGATGACAAAACTTGAAACAGTCAACATTCATGCTGTGAGAGTCTGTGTTGCTGTGGAACGAAGAACAAAAGCTAAAAGTGTAAGTGCTGGTAAGTACTTCTACTGAAGTTTTGCACATACGAAGAAATCTCCCCGAGGGGAAGGTAAATCTGTAAGAGATCTGCTATTGGCACCCCAACTTTTACTTATTACGCACTAATTTCTTAAAAAAAATTATCAACCCCCGACTAAAGATTAAAACACACTTTTCAAACATTACAAAGGTTTGACTCAAATTATAATCTCAACATTACAAGATATCATAGCACTCAGTTCAAAGAATTTCAGTAGTTGTTTACAATTATGGTTAGACTCATGAAATCCTAAGCCCAAAAAATAGAAACCTAACGGAAAAAAAAACGAGAGAGCTTCTATTGGCACCCCAACTTTTATTTTTTCTCAACCATTCATTTATTTTCGTTATTTTTATTTGGGGTGTAATAAGTAAAAGTTGGGGTGCCAATAGCAGCCTCTAAATTAATGACTAACATTTGAACACATTGCTTCTTGCACGTTTTTTCTTTATCTTGTTGACATTAGATTGTTGTCTCTCCCCGCAGACTCCTCCATTGGGCTATTTTAGATGTATGATATATGCATCAAGTCCCTTCTCAGATTCATCATATAGACATCAAGTCCAGACTCGATATCTTATAGAAGCACAGCCCTGTCTTGGAATCATATGGAGGCAGAGGTGAAGCTGACTAGAAGAAATCAAAACTCGGAAAATTTTCTTTTAGACTGAACTCGACTTATTCTTCACCCTAAGCCTACTACAAGCAGGCTTCTTAATTATGTTATTCAAGTCCATTTTCCTCCTAATATTCTCCATATCTTCCCATCTCCCATTAATGGCACACACATTCGATAAAAGAACGTAAGCTGAGTCATCTAACATGTCCAACTCAATAAGATGTTTGGCAGCTTTCTTCCCAAGCTCCAAATCATTATGGGTTCTACATGAAGCCAACAAGCTCCGCCATACAAGGTCATCTGGTGGAACCAGCATTTTCTCTATAAACTTTTCAGCATCAATGAGCCTCCCTGATCGGCCGAGGAGATCAATTATACACACACAATGCTCTATTTCTGGCAAAATATTGAATTCTGAAGTCATAGAAGAAAAGTATGCAAGACCCTCGTTCACGAGGCCCCCGTGGTTACATGCGGTGAGAAGAGAAATAAACGTGATGTGGTCTGGTTTTAGTCCAAATTGTAGCATTTGATGAAAAGTTTCCATAGCTTTCTTGAAATAACCATGTCTAGAAAATGCCGATATCAATATATTCCATGATGGTCGAGATCGGTTACTTGGTTTGGGAAGCATTTGTAACACATCCTTCATTTCTCCACATTTTCCATACATATCCATTGCTGCATTTGTGACATGGAGATCAGACTCGAACCCTAGTTTAATGACCAAAGCATAAAGTTGTTGACCTTCCTCTAATAAAGCTAAGCTTGCACATGCGGCAAACCCTCCAGAGAAGCTGAATCGATCAAACTCAAACCCAACACGATGCATCTCCACAAAATGTTTTAAAGCTTCTTCGCCATATCCATGATGAGCATTTGCAGCAATCATCGCATTCCATGAAACAACATTTTTGTTATCCAATCGATCAAAGATGAAATTACTTGAATCAATATCGCCACATTTGGCATACATTGTGAGAAGAGAATTCTGCACATAACTGTCTCGTTCAAAACCTGCCAGGACTATATTTGCATGGATGGGCATCCCATAGTTTAGTAAATCATTTGGACACGAGCAAGAACCAAGAACATTTACAATAGTGATGTAGTTTGCGGACATGTCATCTTTTCGCATCAATTTGAAAGCCTTTATTGCTTTCTGTGGTTCTTCATTCTCAATGAACCCTCCTATGAGTGCATTCCACGTAACGACATCACACTCGGGCATTGTTCGGAATACTTGTTTGGCTTCCCTCATCATGCCACACTTACCATACATCGTGACCAATGCATTGCCGACGAGTAAATCTTCATGGAGTCCTATACGGATTGTCAGAGCATGGACGGTCTTGCCTTCAGTCAGAGCTTCATGGCTAGAACACGCAGCCAATGCACTAGCAAAAGCCACATTGTTCCTTATCGTGCTCATTAAAAGCAACTCGGCTAAGCGTTTTAGGGCACCTTGGAACTCTCTGTTTTGAACATACGAAGCCATCATGGCATTCCATGAAACCAAATCCTTTACGGGCATTTCTCGAAACAATAGTTTGGCATCTTCGCATCTTCCCGATTCAGAATACATAGTAACAAGAGCAGTTGAGGCACAAACAAATGAATCAAATCCATGTTTAAGAGCTAGACCATGAATTCCTCTTCCCCACTTAAATTCGTCTGCACTACTACAGGCGGAAACCAAACTACACACTGTTGTAGAATTGGGTTTGACATTGGTGCATCGCATCCAATGAAAACATCTCAATGCTTCCTCGCAAAGCCAATTATCTGAATAGGCCGATATCATCGAATTCCATGAGATTATGTCGCATTCCTCTATCTGATCAAAGACATAATATGCATCTTCTATGTTCCCAAAGTTTCCAAACATGGATATAAGAGAATTTGATACAGAAACATTAGATTCAAACCCAGAGACCACAACATGAGTGAGAACCTGAAGACCTAATGATTCATACTTGAGCAAGCCGCACGAACTGATCACTGTTGAAAAAGAATTCCGATTACAGCTAACAGCTTCACACCTCATTCTCTTGTATATCTCTACAACTTTCTTTGGATCACCATTAGTTGAGTAATCCACCATTAAAGAAGTCCAAGAAACCGTGTTCCTCTCCGGCATCTCCTCAAAAAATATTTGTGCTGTTGACATAAACCCATATGTACCATAGAAATGCAAAAGTGAAGAACTTATAAAAACATTGGATAACAACCCAAATTTAACAACAAATCCATGAATTTGAATTCCTTGAGAGACCATTGATATCGCCGACCTGTTGCAAGCAGTTATCAAACCAACAAGCACGAACCCATTAGGCTTAAAGCCTTGGACCCGCATTTCGTGGAATAATTCAACTGTTTCGGGATACAAACCCGCTTGAACAAAGCCCGAGGTCATTATATTCCACGATGCCTCATCTCTGTGAAGCATTTTATCGAACAAGTATCGTGCTGAATCTAAATTGTTGAATTTTGTGTAGAAATTGACCAATGTATTCTGATAGAAGAGGCTGAGGTGGATTGAGTGTTTGAGACAAAACGCGTGTACAGCTCTTCCAGTGATGAAACTGGTGATTTCTGAGAAACCTTTTTGAAGAAAGAGAGAGATTTGGGGATTTGGGTGTTTGATGAGGATTTGGATTCCATGGTTTGTGGGTTCTTCTTCTCCGCATGAGATTGGTGGGTGTTTTAAACGGGTTTTTATGGGAATAAGAGGGGAGGGTAGAATGGAGAACCTGAAAGCTGGGAGCTTTCTACTGCACCCAGCCAGTTTCGACCGTTTGTTTAACCGTTCTTTTTAAAGGTAGTTATGCTCTGCACTTGGTGTGATTCATACGGCTGTCAATGGATCGGATTACACCCAAAATCCATTCCATTTTGATCAGATAACTTCGAATCTGGATCGGTTTGGGGTTTTGATAAGGATTCCATTGACAATCCACATGTTTTGCCAAGTATATAGATTATACATAATGGGGGCGGTTCGCGGGACGTCTTCGAAACCAACTGAAAAACTGATGAAAGTCAACCGTTGGATTTTTAGCTTTCAACGGTTAGATCTCGTTTTGAAAGCAGAACATGCGGCCAACTGGAAACACAGTTTGTTTTAAACTTTTTAAATTATTTTCAAAGACCTCCCTCTATCATTTAGTTTATTAAAATTAAAATCATCTCTCCTCTTTCTCAAAACTAACATACGTATTCTATCTTCTCTCTCAAGTCTCTTCTCTACAAAAATCACACATTCAAACCCTTCTCTCTCACCAGGGTCTCTCAAAAGTTAATAATTGATCTTGCTCCAAAAGTTTAGGCTTTTCAGTGTTGTTCATGCTCCAATTTTCCTTCGCTTTTTTGCCTCCGATAGAAGACACATGAAGGACTCTATTGGAAATTGGACTGCTCAACCTCCTGTGTATGAACCCATAGTTGCTCAAGGTGGAAAAAAAAATTGTTGGAAATTAATTTTTCTTTGTTTTCTATTTTTTGATCGGTCTTTTGGGTCAGGGTCATCATCTTCTTCTAGTTCTAGTAAAAAAAGCAGCAATCGGGGTCGTCTATCGTGAACGTACAAGGCGGCATCACCACGCCATGGCTCGAACCAATAGAGAAGTTATCCTGTGTGCCGGGGCTCTTGGTAGTCCCCAACTTCTTTTACTAAGTGGCATTGGCCCACGCCCATACCTCTCATCTTGGGGCATCCCAGTGGCCCACCATCAACCTTACGTTGGTCAATACTTATACGACAACCCTCGTAACGGAATCTCTAGTTTCCACTGGATCATTCCTTAATACAGGTAGTTGGTATCACAGACTCGGGCACGTACATCGAAGCCGTGCATCAAATATCGTTCCTTTCTCCTCTCCACCTCGCTCAATCTTCCTCAACAATCGTACTCCATTATATCTAACGGTAACAACACTCGTGGAGAAAATAACGAGGCCGTTATCTTATGATTCGCTTCAACTGAGGTCCACAGACGTCCGAGTCCACCCAGTGGTCCGATTCAACTACTTCAACAACGATTTGGACCTAGCGAGATGTGTGGTTGGGGTAAGGAAGATAGGGGAGGTTCTAAGAGGGAGGGCCATGGAAGAGTTCAAATCAAGGGAGCGTTGGTTTTGGTTTCGTGGTCGTAGTGGTAGGAGGGATTTCATGTATGTGGGGTTTGAATCTGTGATTTTTGTAGAGAAAAGACTTGAGAGAGAAGATAAAGTCCGTATGTTAGTTTTGAGAAAGAGGAGAGATGATTTTAATTTTAATAAACTAAATGATAGAGGGAGGTCTTTGAAAATAATTTAAAAAGCTTAAAACAAACTGTGTTTCCAGCTGGCCGCATGTTCTGCTTTCAAAACGAGATCTAACAGTTGAAAGCTAAAAATCCAACGGTTGACTTTCATCAGTTTTTCAGCTAGTTTCGAAGACGTCCCGCGAACCGCCCCCATATATAATAGAAGGTGGCATGTGCAAACCCACAGGATATATTTGTAATTTTGAAAATTAATTAACTTGATTTTAGAGTTGTCTGCAATTTTCTTGATTTTTGACTGAAATGACCTTAATTATATTGAATTTAAATGTTAAAGGAAGGGGATTTTTGAACTTCAAATTTTGGTGTCCAACCACTTCAACTCTATCTTCTTTTATAATAGTAGTAAAGATGAAGTTTATTTGATTTTTTTTATATTAAAACGGATTGGATCAAAATATGATTCAATCCAATTGTTATGGGATCTGATTTGGAAGCTAGTGGAGTGTAAAATTTTGAAGGAAGGTGCTTTAATCGAAATTTTATTTTAAAATATGACAAATTATATAGTAAAATAATTAGGAAAAAATATTTATGTTGCTAGTGTAGACTATGGCGATTTAAAAGGAAAAAAATTACTTGACAACCTCTCGAAAATTCGCATGAAAACTACATTAGGTGTGAAATGAAAACAAATGGGATTTTCAATATGAATTGTCCCTTATATTGATTTGTTCAAGATATGATATGAAAATATTGGATGCTAAGAAAAACTCAATTGAATTAATAAGGATTTTTGTATATTTACTTTTTAATAATTTAATATTAATATTTATTATCTAAATGGAAATTTCATCTTACTAAATATCTTTTAATCTGTAATATGTTATAAAAGATATTTTGTCGAAATCAACCTAGATAGGGAAAGAGTTTAGCAAAACAAGCATTGACCCCGAAAAATAGATCCAACCAATAATCCTGAGAAAGATCGATGTTTTTATGGCCCCTTTACCAAATGGGGAACAATGAGCAGTCCAAACAAATGTTTGATTTAGTGAATAAATGGGTAAAGTCCTTCTTGTTAATTTAAGGGACTCAATTTGCTATAAAAATGTGTTATATAAATACGAATTTAACTTGTGAATATAAACATATATTAATAAATAATTACGAATCGAATTAAAAGATTTATCTTGTGCAAGCCTAGATGACTTGAGTGAATCAACTCATGTTTAAGATGTATGTAAACTATAAGTCTATATAGGGTATTAGATGTGTTCTACTTGTACTGACCATTCGTGCTTTATGTAGTGACCAAATTGACCCTAACAAAAAATTATCCACACCCACCTAAAAAAGGCTAATTTTTTATTTTGTATGTAGTTACCGTGATTGGATAGGATCCTATCGAATCTACTTAAAAGAATTCTCAAAAACCTACTACTTGGATTATTTGTAAGAACATTAAGTCTTTTCATGTAATTTTGATAAGATTGTATTGAATATATTTTCAATAATTTTCTTATTGATTTATCAAATGAAATTTTTATTTATTTATTTTTGGTTGTGGTCAAGATTTCTTAATCCTAGGACGAGGAGTGGAGGTTTCTATAACCATTTCTAAGCCACTTCATCAATTTTAGGGGTATTGCTTTTTATATAGTAAATTTCAAATTGAAACACTTGTAAATTCAAATAAGAAGAGAAAGAGAAGAAGAAGATTGTGTGAAAGAGAAGAGTCGCGAAGGGTGGATAAGAAGGAGAGAAAGGAAGATGAAGAATGATCAAGGTTTGATTTGAGTGATTGGTGCAAAAAGTAATCGAAAAATAAGAAAAGGAAAAGGAGGTCTGTTTATATTGGAGAGATTTTAGGGAGGATGAAAGAGTAAGTGGGTGTAAAGAAACTTAAACAATGGGTGCAGGGACTCGATTGAGGAGCGTGATTTTTAAACTCGTCCGAGATCGAGACGTATTGTTCGAGTTAACTCGGTATTAGAGTTGAATGAGATCAATTCACAAAATCATTTTTTGATCAAGTTTTATGTCTCACGTTCAATTTTTTGAATTATTTCAAGAGACATGTCAAACGTATCGGAAAACTCGTCCGAGATGACTAGGTATCGGAACTGAATGAGACGAGACGCGATACCGAATTTAAAAACCATTCTTAAGAGGGGATTGTTAAGATAATTTGATTTTTAACAACCACGTGTCAATATATGACGTGATTCTGGACAACTATTTAAACCGCGTTTCCTTACCTTTCTGGTATCTCAAATCGCCATTTTTCCCAAACGTTCTCTGCTACTTAGGGTTTCTAATCCCCGCAACATCACCAGTAACACAATCTGTTTCTCAAAATTTTCGGTAAATTTACTCATAATTTAATAAACTTACAGAGTTGAAGCATCTCTCTCAGTGATTTTCAGAATGAAAACTCGTAACACCGATACCCCCAAATCGGGTCCTACGAAGAAGACACCCGTGAAGAAAACCACCGAAAAAACCCCACCAAAACCCTCTGAACCATCGAATGACTCTGCAACGCCGAAATCTGCTCCTTCTACTGCACCGAAACAGGCGAAGAACGTTGCCTCTGCAAAGACATCGACGCCAAAGACCGCTTCGAAGCCAGAATCGAAAGGTACATCTAATACCTCAAACTCTAATTGGATTCAATTCAATTTTTTTGGTTGTTTTGTGGGTTTTTGTTCAATTTTAGGTTTTTGTTTATCTCTGAATGATTTATAGTTGAAGGTTCGAAAGAGGCATCGACGCCAAAGACCGCTTCAAAGACAGAATCAAAAGGTACGTCTAATCTCTCAAACCCTAATTGGATACAATTGAATTTTTTGTTTTTGGTGGGTTTTTGAGTCTCTATGAATGGTTCATAGCCGAAGGTTCGAGTGCATCCGTGACGCCAGAAGTGAAGGTTGTTCAGAAAGCTAAATCTGTAGCGAAGAGAACACCGGGGAAAACTACTAAGTCTCCTTCAGTTAAATCTGCTTCTGCAAAGAATCCAAAATCGGTTAAATCTGCTTCTGCGAAGACTCCAAAATCGGGTGAATCAGTAAAATTGGAGGTTGAACAATCTTCGAAGAAGGAAGAAGAAGAAGAACCCGATGTTTCAAATGATGTTGGATCTTCTAAGAAAGAAGAACCCATTGTTGTGAATGTTGATGAATCCCCGAAGAAGGAAGAACCCATTATCGCAAACATGGTCGAATCTTTGGAGAAGGAAGTACCTCCTGTCGCAGAGGTTGTTGAATCTTCCAAGAATGAAAAACCTGATCCAGAACCTGCTTCTGTGGAGGAGGTGGAGGAGTATGTGGAAGCTGATGAGGGTACAAACGAGCCCGAGGCTGAGGGTGACTTAGTTAAGATGGAAGAAGACACCAAGAAGGATAAGGAAGTGGAAGGCGATCGACCAGATGACGAAGAGCTCAATGCCGATGATGGGATGGAGGATTACAATGAGCAAGAAGGGTTCGAAGAACCTGGAGATGAAGAGATTGCAGAAGATGATGCATCAGATCCAGATGAGGAAGCTGCGGGGTTGGAGGCGGAAAACATGGAAATATCTGCTCTTGCAAAGGAGAGGAGGATAAAGAAAGAGCAAGAGATATTTGTTGGTGGGTTGGACAGGGATGCTGTGGAGGATGATATTAAGAAGGCTTTTGAAAAGATTGGAGAGATTGTCGAAGTTCGGTTGCATAGGAATCCGTCGACTAACAAGAACAAGGGGTATGCTTTTGTGAAGTTTGTTGACAAGGAGCATGCGACCAGGGCTTTGTCTGAGTTGAAAAATCCCATTGTACGGACCTTTTCTTCTATACCCTTTTATTTATTTTGATATATAAACTCCCTTTTGATGTTCCTTTCCAAGTACATATATTTAGCTGTGATCAATTTTAAAATGTTGCATTGATTGTATGTTTCGGTTGATGAAAAAATCGATGTGGTATACATTCTGATAAATATGCGAAAGATTCAATGCTTGGGGTGGGGGTGGAGCCTGGATTTTGCCCATGCGGGGGCAACTAAGTTTGAATTTTTTTTTTTTTTTTGGTGTGGAGACAACTAAGATTGAATTTTTATTTATTTATTTACAGATTATTATTATTATTTTGGTGGGTGGGGGGGGGGGGGGAGCAATAAGGGCTGATCTTTTTATCCGCGTAGGTTATCTTTCGCAATAACTCCTTAGACTTTGAAAATTCTTGTGAGGCAAGTGCCCCCCCTGTAAATCCGCTCCTGGTTTGGGGGGTCAATGTTTGTATTGGTCTTGGCTGATACCTATACATATTGATCAATGCATTCCAATACATTCTAATATTTTAAAACATGGTTGTGATTACTTGTTTTTGGTAGATACGTGGGAAGCGGTGTGGGGTTGCTTCAAGCGAGGACAATGATACGCTGTTTGTGGGCAATATCTGCAATACTTGGACGAAGGAAGCTGTAAGATTCTTACTGAACAGTAGTGCACTGTGTACTTGCATTTTATTTGTTCTTAATTGCTACGGTGGATTTTCAGATTAAGCAAAAACTAAAGGAGTATGGATTGGAGGGTGTTGAAAACATTACCCTTGTCGCAGATGCCCGGCATGAAGGGTTGAGCCGAGGTTTTGCTTTTGTGGAGTTCTCTTGCCATGCTGATGCAATGCTTGCATACAAACGACTCCAAAAACCAGATGTTATTTTTGGTCATGCCGAGAGGACTGTTAAAGTGGCTTTTGCTGAACCTTTACGCGAGCCAGATCCAGAGATTATGGCCCATGTTAAGTCGGTATTTGTGGATGGGCTCCCTCCTCACTGGGATGAAGAACATGTTAGAGAGCATTTTAAAGGGTATGGGGAGATTGAACGTATTGTGCTTGCCCGGAACATGCCTACTGCAAAGAGGAAGGATTTTGGGTTTGTTGATTTTACTACTCATGAAGCTGCTATTGCATGCATTAATGGTGTAAACAATACAGAATTGGGTGATGAGAAGTCAAAGGTAAACTTTTAGTTTGATTATTGTGGATCGTTCTTTTGTTACAGTTATATTTTGGCGTGTTGAGCCTAGCATACATTTTTATCTATAGATTATCTATAAAAAATGTAGTTTTAAGATTAAAGTCCTTGAAATGATCGGCTTTTATGGGTTTTGCTTTAGTTTATCTTTGTTATTAGTCATAATTGAATAATGATTTTTCTGACGCCACCTCTGATATACGCCCCCATCACAAAACCGCAGACCATTTGTCTCGGGATACGCAGAACCATAAATCTTTTTCTTGTGTATCCCGAGACAAATGATCTATGGTTCTGTGATGGGGCCGTATGTCAGAGGGGGGCGTCAGATTATCACGATTTGTCATAATTTGTTGGTATTCCATTTCATGTGATCTCTTCTTTTCATAAATACATAAAATTGCATATATGCATTAGTTTATCTCTGTTGTTGGTCATAATTTGTGGGTTTTCCATTTCATGCGAACTCCTTTTTTTTGCATAAATACATAATGCTGCATATTGTACTTATGCATGAACAAGCTTACCAAAAAAGAACAATTCGTAGACATGCACTCATAATTTTTTGGCCAAGATTGATTTTCGAATTTGCATTTGAGTTAGTATTAACAAAGTGCGTAATATTTTTGACATGTAATACTAGACGAAAGTTAAAGTGAGACTTGCGAGTCCTTTGCCCAAGACTCAGGCGGTGAAGGGTGGATTATGTGGTGGATTTCGAATTGGTCATGCTAATAGTGGTTTTGCTAGATTTGGTATGTTATATTTTACTTGAAGAACCCTAGCAAATGTAATATGTCTCCCATTTTTCATGGATAATTTACCCTTTTGCTTAACAGGAAGAGGTTTTGCGCGAGGAGGGCGTCCTTTCAACCGGGGGAACTTTCAACGTGGCAAGGATTTCCATGCACGTGGACGGGGTCGAGCTGGAAGATTTGCATTTGGAGGTGACAATGATTTGGAAGGCCCATATTCTGGGTTTCATGGACGGCAACCGTTTGGTGGACGAGGTAACTTAAGGAACTTTATTTGAAAGCATTTTTTTTTAGCAGCTATAGACAATTTGTTTTATTTTTTTTCAACCTTGTAGCAAGTTTCTTACAATTTATAATGACCACACCTGTTGCAATTCCACATTCCATTATTTAAAAAAATGCAGGAGGAAGAATGGAATATGGCAAAGATTTTTCATCCCGACCTGCCACCTCATCAAGATCTGATCTGGGTAGGTCTAGGCATGGTGCCTTTGATAGAGGCCGTGGGAAGGCCATTCAATCCAGGAGAGAACCATTTCAATCGGAAGGGCACTATGGTCGACCTTTTGGTGGTAGGCACTTTGTTGATGACCCTTATCTGTATGATGACAGTGGTTATGGTGTAAAACGACCATTTTCTGCAATGGTAAGCATAAATGTCAACTATTCAACGCTTTTCTTATTTTATTTTTTGTTCATTAAGTATCACTTTTTGTTCAAACATGCTTGTATATTGGTTTAGGACTACGAGCCTGGTTACTTGGAGCCTAGTAGACAGCGTCCCCGGTTTGATCATCTTGATCCAATAGTATCGTCCCGCAGAAGTCATTATCAAGGTTTTGATCTCCCTCTCGCTCTCTCTCTCTCTCTCTCTATATATATATATATATATATATATGGGAATGGATCAAGGGACATATGAAAAAACATATGTAAAAACTATGTAACATTAATAAATTTTCAAAATATGGGTTAGAAGTTTCGGATTGAGCTGATTTTTTGTGAGGATGATCTCTATGATGGGAAGATCGTCGAAAAAAAATCAGTCCTATCTGAAACTTCTAACCCCATTAAAAGTGATTTAGAATGTGGACCGTCGATTTTTTGCCAATAATTTGTAAATCACTTTTGATGGATTTAGAAGTTTCAGATTGAGCTGATTTTTTGTGAGGATGATCTTCTCATCATAGTGACCATCCTCGCAAAAAATCAGCTCAATCCAAAACCTCTATCCCATATTTTGAAAAACCATTGTTTTTACATATGTCCCATGAACCGCCCCCTATATGGTAGCGTTCGGCAGCCAAAGTTTTGTCGTATATGGCTAAAAGTTTTGGAATGGGCTGATTTTTTGTGAGGATGATCTCCTCACCATAGAGATCATCCTCGCAAAAAAATCAGCGCATTCCAAAACTTCTAACCCATATAAGACAAAACACCCATATATATATATATTTCTACATGATAAAACACAATGGTGGTTCCTACTCTAGCGAAGATTGTGGGCATAAACGACCCACTCCAACTACAATGGAGTGGGGTCCACACTATCCCACCTTATTGTCTTTCCTTTTCACCTCCTTTAACTTTATTGTCTTTCCTCCCCCTCCCCCAATTCAATAATATCCCTCCAATTTTACTATCTTTCCTCTTTTACCCTCCCCCTTTCAATAATACCCCCCTAACTTTACTATTTCTTCTTTTAACTCCAAAGAGGATTCCCGTGTCGACGTGCTGTAGTTATAGACAAACTCTAATACACACATGCACTCACACACATAGTGATGTAAGTTTTATGTATGTGGTTGAATTGATGTTCATGTCTTAATGATTTCTATAGATTCATTTGGAGCTGGAAGTGGTCTCTATTCACATGATTATTATGGTTCAGATGTAAGTACATGATGCTTGTTTTCATGGATTCTTTTATTGTTTTCTATGTGATTGTGATATTCTTTCTTCTATCTCGTTGCAGTATGGGGGCAGTGCATATTCCTCAATGTATGGTGGTGATAGTTCATATGGAAGTGGCTATTACTATTAGACTCAACTTTTGGTAATACAAAACTATTTGCTGTCCTACACTCTCAAATTTTCATTAATATGGTTGCAGCTACCGTGTTTCTTAATTTCTCATTTAACTATGTTTAGTTGGTGTTGCAGATTGCTGTTGCTGAAAGATGGACCGTGAGCTAGCTATTTGAAAAAACTACCGTTAGTTTTTATTTTCCTTTTAAACTGCTAAACTTTTGGTTGGTGGACTATGCCGTGTCTAATTTGATTCTGGTCTAGGTTATGCCTCTTAGAAGGGCTTTTCTGGTAGATACATTGTTGCCATAGAAATTAAGGCACCTTCATATTATGGGCATTGAGGAAATTACAGATTTGGTTTGTCCAAGAAATGAATCACATGAAGATGATGAGCATGGGTGTTGAGATAAATTTGGTGATGTGGCTTTTGGGCTTCTGTTTATGATTATATCCTGGTTTGGAGAATATGTTGTCAATCTTTTAATTGAAATCTTAAAGGGAATGAAATGTTTTGAGTAACTAATCGGGTTTGTAATTGATTTTGTCGACATTCCTCATGGAGATTTAATGTTGTTAATGTCTGAATATAAATTGCAAATATCTTTGGAGTACATTCTGGAGTGCTGTTGATCCTACCTTGATCTTCGTCAGGGTTACTTGAGAAAAATATGGGAGAAATTAGTTGTCAATGTTATCCTTCTTTTAATATATATATCATCTATGGCTTGTTCATCCATCGTTCCGTGGCCTGGATTAATTGGGATTTTTTCATAAATTATCGTGCTCTAGAAGACCGATTTTTTATGCATTTTAATTGGAAGAAGCTGGTGATCTACTTTCTTTGAACCCATAATTCAAATATGATATGGTTTTGATGCTTCGCTAAGGAGGGAGGGGGAAAATGATCACATGGATTAATAATGTTTCTTTGGCAATTCTAATTCCAGAATATCAGCTTGCATTCTCATTTCTTGCTAGGAAGATATGTATGGAAATTGATTTTTTGTTGGTAAGATACTGCTCTCTATGGTATTGTGGAGCGAATTGACATCATGAGTTGATGCAACTATACCTATTGAGGTTCTTATCAGGGTAGAAGCTACTTGTGGATTACCTGTCTAACCATTTTGATGGTGCTGGATATGCTTGCAATTAGTCCAATTAAGCAAAAAAGGGGCAAAAATAGATATTTTGAATGTCTTTTAGGCTATTATAGTGGACCTGGTAATCATTTCGTGGTACTGTGTAATCATTTTGGCTATTAATGGAGATTGTATATTAGTAACAAACAAATTTGGGGAAGGTATTTTAACATGTGGTATGCCCTATACTTTCTGTTTGATAAGTTCTATCAATTGTTGTGTGTTTTGGATGCTCTAGATTTTTGGTGTTTTAATTTTGGAACCTTGCACTGCTATTGTTGATCTTTTTAATTGAGGCAGTGGGGTAAATTCTGTTTACCAATTTGAATTCTTCTTTGCCATGGTTAGTAGTTTTTAGCATTTGGTTTCTTTTGGGGCCTCACAGGATTGTTTGTTTAGCCCATTGGCCATGAAATTTTAGAGCATACTTGGCTGAATTTGATTGTACAACCATGAGTAGTAAACACTTTAGAAGTGTAAGCATCATATCGTGATTGTTCAATTATACTGGATCAATTATGATTTTTCTTTTTTGGGTGGGTGGGTGGTCTCCCTAATATCACACAATACTATTCAATCATACAAAAACACGAAATATAATTTATTCTACCTCAGCACACTAGTATTGTGTACCCACATCTTCCTCTTGATAGGTTTAGTTGAGTCATTAGACTGCAGGCCATCAAACAAAGATGGTTGGACAGCAATAGAAGAGTCACTTGAAACGGTGAAACTAAGTCAATATTCTTGTTTTTTATGATTGCAACATGTTTCAAACCCTCAACAACATTGGAGAATGTGACATGTTCATGGATTTCAACTTTTTGTAGAATTAACTTCACATGTCAAAAGTTGGATAGGGTAGTGGTACTTTCTGTTCTTTTTTTTTAATAGATCTACTTTCTGTTCTTGTGGTTGATGAAGATATTGCTTGCTACTATTGCTTGATTAATTGACCCTAAGTCTGTTTGCAAATGCACCTTTTATTTGGTTTATCATAATTAAGGCATGCATATACAAGAAATGGATGTGTCATGAACATGAGCCATTGCCTACATTTCTTAGTTGTATTAGGCAGATATCAAGATGGGTTCTCCCAGCCATTGAGGAGTTTTACTGAGTATGAAAAATACAATTAAACTGTTGATACCTAAGGTTTTTGAGTTTTATCTGAGCTGTGCTGGTTTTTGTGAGGATGTTAAGAGGTATCCTTTCATTGGGTGATTATTGAGTATAAATAATACAATATTGGCTGTACTGATACAGTTGAGGGCTTGTCTTTGAATGGTGTTGGTTCTTGCAAGGACAACACTCCAAAACTGAGGATGGTGAGGAGAATACGTCAATGGATTTTTTTGCTTTTCTTATCAGTATACATCAATGGATTATTAAGTGCATTCACCATTTGGTTGCTTTGTTAAGTTATGGTTATTAGTAGGCTTTTGCTAAGGATGGTATGGAAGTGAAATCGCATTTCTATAAATGTGGAGTAAAATCAAGGGATTTTGCTTGATTGTAGGAGTCTCCATGAGTACTATTCAATTTTTGAGTCCAAATATTTCGCCAGTGCACCTAGCCAGTTTAGGGCAAGTGCTACTGAGACCAAGGGGTTGGATGAAATGGAAGACATGAAATCTTAATCATGTTGAGTCGCTTGACCCTATTTGGTATGACGAGTTTTAATGCCGTGGTGGGTAAAATACAAAGCGGATAATATCATATTAGCGTGGTTAAGGGCGCTACGGGGTGTAAATTATTTTATGTTTATTTTCTTGTAGAGTGAAAGTGAATCATATCCTTATCAAAGAAGGAAGAGAATGGATAACATGTCAGATTTGTATGAGAAGGAAAGATAGTTCAGTTGGACCCAACATGATTAAGATTATGAGCAAGTAGGAAATTTATACCCAACTTGCTCCGAAAAAGATGAAGTGGTTGTTTGCAATGAGGTGGCAGAGCACGAGGGAGAATGGCCACAGAAGGAATGGATCCAACTCCAAGACCATGTTATCGAATCTGTGTTTTAGAACATTATTGTAATAATGCGATAATCATACAGAGTGTTATAGAGTAGTTCGAAGTTACATTCTATTTCAGAATGTTGCTAGACCATAACGAAACATTGAATGTTTCAGAATGCCTCGGAATGTTTCGGTCAAGAATGTCTTTGTTTTTCACCGAAATATTGCCTCGAGAAGAGATTTTAAACCTTAGATATATTCACAATAATTGGCAATTTGGGATGTGGTTAATTTGAGGGTCAATGTATTAATTTCTATAATCAAATCCATATCATAGTTTTTGGGTGATGTTCAACTTATAACATAAGAAGTGCGAGGCATATTAACCAAGTTTGGACTTGGCAACTATTCGGCAGGAGTCAGTTCGGTTTATTTTAAATCAGGAAATTTTTGAAAAAAAAATCAGAAAAAGTCTGGGGATTATGCAAATGTTGTTTTGGGTTTCTTCCCAAAAATCGATCTTCTTTAACCCCACTAAAAATGCTATCTTGTTCTTGAGATTTGAAGGTTGAAGGGTAAATTTTTTACCATAGAGGTTGAAGACATGGGGTTTTAGGAAAAAAATCAAGGTTCTTATTTTGGAAATGAAAAATAAAAGAATAGTTGATAAAATTTTGGAAGAAGATAGAAGATCGAAGACAATAGGTTTTTAAGGAAAAATCAAAGTTGTAAAAAAGATCAATGTTGGTCCCATGCCCTAGGTTCAAACCCCCTTGAACTTAGCTTCATCTTGCTAACCTGTAACCCTTTACCTTTAAAATAAATAAACTTAGAAATGAAAAGGTTACAAGAAGACGGAGAGAATGGAGAAAGAGTTCAGAGTTTGCATGGTTTCAGGAAATAAAATACAGTTGGAACCCTTGTAGTAGGGAGGGGGAGGGGAGAGTGTTGAGGCAGAGAATTAATTAATATCATTTGAAAGCTGCTTCAATGTAATTTTATTGTTGTCTAAAATATTGGGTTATTTATTTATTTTTTTTATTTTGAACTTTTCGCCAGATGTGCTTATATCTAAGGATTGGGCACAGTTTTTTCTCTTCACCGGCACTTCTCATGCATAATTATATTCTCCTTTAACTGTTATATTGTGGTGATGATCTGTAGGTACTGAATAATTGCTTCCATTATTCCTATTTCTTTTCTTTTTCTTGCTTCTCAAATACTTTGGCACACACTGATCAATGAATACTATTCTGTATTTGAATTTTCTTGGGATTGTAATGCTGAAGGCATATGTCTGCTTTCATAAGCACTGCAAGATCCCAAGTCTATTGTGGGACACAATAACAACAATGCCTTATCCCAAAGACTTGGGTTTGGCTAAACAAATTTTGTATTGTATCCCCTAACCACCGAAGCACATAACGATTTTACTTGATAAGTTTATAAATCGCGGTTGATAATTTTTGTTTTACAATTGAATGGTTTGAAGACAAAATGGCAGTTGTAGAAGTTTCCTTGAATTCTGTCATTCGGAACCACCTTGGGATATGGGAAAATTAGTATTTGGGTTTTGATTCTTTGGCCAAAAATCTATTATGAGTTTTGTAGGGTTTCAGAGTTAAGTGGGATGTTAGTATGCATTTTGAGTTTCTGCTTGTCATGAATTTATATATTTGCTTAAGCCTCAATGTGTTACTGAGTATGAACTTATATATATATAAAAAAATTGTAATGTATGTATTTCGTTCGATTCTTTGGAGATTTTTTTGTTTGGTGGGAGTTACTTCGTAAGGAAAGGTTTTAGTTTTGACTTGGGTTTGATTCACAGGTTTCATATATTTGTTTGTAAATAACAATGATATTGAAAATTTACTTGAAATTACTACATTTAATGTGTATGAATGATTATTTTGGAGAAGATTGAAGGTTTTTTATTGTATTGGAAATTTTCGGTTTACAGTTTTTGAGTTTCCTCCCAATTAATATGAGATTTCCAACCTTAGTTGCATGGGTTGGAATATCCTGGATGGCTCATGAATGATAGGAAATGAGCTGCACTGCCCCCTTAAAGTTATTGCTTTGTTTAATGGAAATTTTTTTCCTTAATATATTTTTTGGAATGAAAATTGTATTTTGCTTTGGTTGCAAAATTTCATTTTCACTCTATTTTGCCGATTCTATTGTTCTGGGTAAGGCTGTGTTTGGTTACTGGCAAAATATATCATTTCTTTTTCCGATAAGTATAATAATGCTGCAAAAATTATTTTGTTGCTATCCAAACAGACCCAAATATTATTTTCTATAATTTGCTTCTCTTGCTGTGAAAACCACTGCAAGGGAGATTTCTGTAATTTTCCAAAATTGCCTTTGCACATGGAAACTAAGCAGGTGCGTAATGTCTATTTCTCCTACAATCCTACGTTTGGAGTGATTTACATATATAGTCTTATAATAGATGCGCTATGAATAAAAGTTGGTGTGGTAATAGAAGTTCCATCTTCACAAGTCATTTCAACTTTTTGCCCTTTTTGCTGATTCGATTCCTCTTAGCAAAATATATTTGGAAAATGTTTCTTGCCGAGGGATTTATTATTATTCCTCTTTTTCTTGAAAGAATAAAAACAGTACAAAAGTTGTTTTATACGTTATACTCTTTTGGGGGATTTAGTCACACCTACTTGAGTTTCCAAACTGATGACGTGCGTCCTTGACTTTGGTCAATGATCTATATCTTTGATTTTTCTTTTCAAATCAGTTATCTTTAGGCTCTTCCAACTTCTGATTTATTATTTATTTAACCTCATGTTCAATTCATTTCAATCTCTTGCTTGAATCCCTTGTAGAAAACCCTAATTTTTATTTTTATTTTTTAATTATCTGAATTTCAGTCATCGATTTACGTCGTGGGGAATTCTATCCTTTTCTTGATGTTTGAAGTAGATAGAAGACTAAAAATTTATGTGATAGAAATTTCTTGATGTTTGTCGTAAATGGAATTAAGATCTTTTTCTTGATGAGTAGGGGGGTAAAAAAGCTTACCTAAGAGGCAAAAGATGATTAGTTCTATAATATAAAAAAAAAAAAAAAAAAAAATTAAATTAAGGGTTTTTGTGTTGAAGATAGCAGTATTTATGTCATTTTACATTAGTCTATGAGAGATGACCGATGTCAAGGGGTCAGGCCATCAGTTTGAAAACACTAGGGTAACTCTTTTCGTTTTTGAAAAACACTTTTCGTAGTATGAGTATTACTCTTGTCAAGGGTCCTTAGCTCAAATGGATCATCGCAGTAGCAATCCCAACCCCAAAGCACCCCTAGATTTTGTGAAAAACTCTGGATCCGAAAAAAACCGAAAACAATTTTTTGGGAGGCTTAGATTCAAGGTTTTGAAAATGGATGATCACCGAACTTCAAAGAACCCCCAAATTTTAATTAACAGTCAATGGTGAATAATAATAATTATTTTTTTTATTTTTTTTAAGTTCTTAGAATTTTGTCCTCTAGACCCTTAGTAAGACTTGAAATCTCAAAGTGTTACTTAGGCTTGTTGGACTCAAGTTAGGGAAAGTACCAAGATGGTCTTACAAGAGGCCATTACTGGTCCATCCCTGTTTTTAAAATATTTATCAAAATGAGAAACTTTTTTTTTTTTTTGGAAAAATCAGTTTATTTGCATGAAGTGCGAAAAAAAAAAAAAAAGGTATAAACATAAATTCAATTTAATGTTCTGAGAGGAAAAAACCAAAATGGGTATATGAACTTTTTGATAAATATTTTAAAAATGTGGCTAGGCAGTTATTTTAGAAAAATATTCTGCCCCAAAAGGTAACAAATGTGTATATCAAATTAGGTACAAATATAAAGAGTTGAAGTTAGGAAATAAAGAAATATGAAGATTTCATTGCAATTGTTCCTATGAATTTATTTCAAAACTAAGAATTGGACTTGCATTCGGAGGGTAGGCTGAAATTATATTACTAGAGATGCACGCCTTGTCAGACTTGGGGCATCGACACCTCTGATTGGCAATGGTGAGTTCATTGTAACTGTCCATTGATGGTTTCATCTTATAATACATTTCTTATTATAGTGAGAAAACTTTTGATGGCAGAGGTCTGTTTCAGGTTGATGGCCAACTATACTGATACAATCCCAAGAGATACATACTGATAACTCCAAAGAAGAAAAAATATATCAAGATATTAAAAACCGATATGAAGACACTTGAATTATTAACAAGAAAGCATGGCTTGAGACACGATTAAGATTAATTCGGCCGACCCCAAATTTTTGGGACAAGTCTTTGATGATTCGGTATACTAAAATATGAATCTTCGACCTACAAACTAACTTTCCTCTCTTATCCACAACTTCCCAAATATTATTACAGGTGCTCCCTCACCAATGTCATTTCTTTCAAGTCAAAACATTGCACATTACCTACTTAATGGTGATGTAACGATTCGTCCCATGTTTGGCCCAATGTTCCTTCAAATCAAGTGGATTCGACAAATCATGACCCTCTGCAGCTAACCGGCTAAGCAATTTAGTAAAGACACTGCCACTCATCTTTCTGCCACCAATACGGGCATGACGCTTATTGGGCATCACTGGCAATGGATGCATCGACAAGGTCGTGGTGCAGCAAGCAGACTGCCAACCTCCATTTCCCCATTTGTAGCACTGTTGAGGGACACCTGTGCACGAGCAAGTAGGGACCGGCATAGCCGAGTCATCAAAATTGACTTGGTTCAAGCCCAAATCCTGATCCTTCCATTCTGGTTTTGATACACCCATACCCAACCCACTCTTCCACTCAAGCGGCTTGGCAACCGTGACTTGCTTGTTTAAGTCTTCACCTTCTCTCTTGCCCTTTTTCGACCGCTTTGAAAGCTTCTTGGACAACACAGTGTTTGTCTCCTTGGTACGCTTACCCCGCCGAGGATTTGACTCGGAAGCAATCGCTGATATTGGTAAGGCATCGGCGATGTGCATTTCTCTTGTATGGTAAGTAGAATCAGCCAAGTGGTGTGAATGATGCATGTGGTGAACATGCTTTGTTCCACGGGGAGCTCCACATCCGGGTGGACACATGGGTAAACTACTGCTATTCATTGTGGTGTTCTCTCGATACTCAAAGGCTGCAATGGCATTGTCTCGTTCTATTAAAGCATTATTCCGCTCAGTAATGGCTGTGTCGCGCTGTAGGATTGCCATGTCTCGCTCGGCTAAGGCAGCTTTTTTTTCGGCGAGGGCCAAGTCACGTTCTTGGAATGCGGTGTCCCTTTCAGTGATGATGGTCATGAACTTAATTGACAAGGCATGGTGATCCTTCATCAGATGTGGGGGAATCATCCACTGCATCAGAAGTGGCATATGTTGAGGAACAATGTTTACAAAGAGTCAAATAAGATCTCAGAGTTTACGTAAAAAAACTAACCATAATTCTAGAGAGCTGATATTGACACCCCAACTTTTACTTCTTACACCCCAATTAAAAACAAAGAAAATAAGTAAACAATTGAGAATATGTAAAAGTAGGGATGCCAGTAGAAGCTCTCTAATATATATATATATAGATTTCTATTTTCCAGTTTAGAAATAACTACTGAAATTGTTTGAACAAGTGTTATAATGTTTTGTAATGTTGAGATTATAATTTGAGCCAAACCTTTGTAATGTTTGAAGAGTATGTTTTAATCTTTAATTGGGGTGTGATAAATAATTTAAGAAATTGGGGGTGTAATAAGTAAATGTTGGGTGCCAATAGCAGCTCTCTTATTCTATTTGTTTGTTTTAAAATGGGTCAAGATATTCAACAAAACAACAAAGACAATAAATTAACTTGAAATCTATATAGAACCGAATTTAATTTCTGCAGAAACTTCATTTGCTTGATACCTGAGTGTGAGTGTGAAGCCCTTTGTACTGATCCTGCTTGTGCCTCCCATTTTCTCGATGCGTACCACCTTCCATGTTACATCCAGCTTCGGCACCAATGGTGGAGAATAGAAGCTCAATGTCCAGAGAGCAAAAAAAAATCTACAAAACAAAGGAGCAAAAAAAAATCTCCCATTGATTTATAAACAACAAATGTTTCAGCTTGCAAATTATACATTCTGAATAGAACAACTTTAGCAAGTGCAGGTCAAACCTAGATAGTCATCCTCAAATACAACTTTCTATGGACACATAAGAAATAACTCGCAAGTAAACCCTAAATCTGGGAAATCAAAGAAACCAACAATTGAGATACAAAGCCATAAATCATCACAACAAGATAATCCCTACAATTATAAAAGAACCAAATGCCTCAGCTACCCAAAAATTAAGTCTCCTGATGAGATATGAGAGTTCCATCATATACAGATAAAAACCAGGTAAGTTATAAATAAAAACTTGGGATACAAATATAAGAAAAATCAAAATTCTTGCATATTCATCAATCAACTATTGTTTAGATAAAAACCATATCTTTGAAGGAAATGAGAATTTAGAGCAGGAGGTCAATGTCAAAATTTCAGCTCTTATGTTCTATACTTCTACTGGTGCAAGGATTCTTTAACTTTAAAGGTATTTTATTTGAGGATTTCTTGTTTAGATGGGAGCTCACTTTAGCATGGTTTCCTAGTAGGTGCTTTTGTGTGCTTTATTTGCCCTCTTTGCCTGTTCTTGCTTTCGTTGTATTTGTTGGGGTCTGGCCTATTCCCTCAGGTAGGTTTCCACAACCTCCTTTATATTCCTTTACTTGATTAATGAAGTTTGCATTCATTGAAAAAATGCCAATCTCTAACAATTTCAACCCGCACAAGAAGAACAATAGTATTCAGGATGTAACTTTTTTAATTAGTAAGAAATAAAATATATTGGGCATATATTTCATGTACATTCTTCTCTTTTTCTTAATATAATTTATAATTATAAAAGTTATAAATAAATTTAAAAAAAAAAAAAAACAAATAAAACATATTTGTAGCCGTATCAGGCATGAACTCTAATGTAGACACCATGTGGGATTTCATGTTGGTGCCATTAGACATGCCATAGCATCACATAATAATAACAAACTGCGGTTGCTTTGTTGTTAGGAAATTACAAATTGAGGTGAGGTCGCTTTGTTGTTTGGAAATTACAAGGACAAAGGTGTTGAGGCCATGGGACAGGGAAAAGTTGAAAAGGTGTTTTTTTCACTCTTGGGAAAGGAAGCGACTTTTTGCTAAATGGAGAAGGTGGTGCCATTAATGGAATGCTTATAGGGTGGTGGTGGCGTTGACAACACTGTTAGGGGCATTACTTGTGTCCATGAGTGCTACCCGACATACATATTCACATTCTTTGAAAGGTGTCAGTGCCAATAAAGGTTAGCCACAAAAGAAGGGGCATTTTCAACCTCTCCTTGACTCAGTTAGGCAGAAGTCAAAGCCACCGCAGTTGCCTCACCCCTTACACAGCATTGCGACTGTGTTACATACACATAGCCTAATTATCCCTCCTTCACCATTAAATCTAAAACTAAAACTAAATTTAATGGGAGCTTCGCTTCCACTGTACCTTCCTTTGCATATGAATCTTCATGCAACTTGGCACTCCTTATAGTACAGATGTACATGAAGTCTAAGCCCTTATTAGCATCCTTAATACAAAGTGCCCAACTTCCAACTGAATTTCCAGTAACCCAACAAATACCAAACACAAGGACTCACAAAAAGAGGGAGTCCACATAGGACACAACCATACATGCATTCTAGATTTTTCACTTGCTTGGTTCTGGACAAAGTGGAATGAAGGAGCAAGATTCTTTTAGCCAACCCCAAATCTTTGGTCTAAGGCTTTATTGTGGAATCGTGATAACATAACTCACCAGGTGGCATACTCAATCGACTCCATGATGTGAACAAGTTCAGGAACTGTAGATCTGTATGCCTCGGGATATGTGGCCTCCTCAGGATACTTTTTTTATGGGGAAGTGCAATCGTGTATTCCAAGGCGTACAGGTCTACGGTTCCCGAACTTGTCACATCAGGGAGTCGATTGAGTATGCCACCTGGAGAGTCATATTATCATGACTCTTTATTGTTATTTGTTCTAAATTTTGACTTCTTTTTTTGTGAATCTAAATCGTCATGTCCTGGTGCACCATCCTCCTCTCCAACATGTCAAGGTGAGCAAATCTTCTCTCTATTGTCAATGACCCAATGTGTCTGACATGTCGTGTCAATGATACATAACCCATAACCAAATTTAGGTATCTGATTCCCATGGAAGTGCAGAAAACTCACAAAGCAAACAATTCTTTCTGATTTTATAATTCCAAGAGTCTAACATGTGAAAATGGAGTCACAAGAATCTCATCTGTTAACTATTAACTGAAATTATATATTTTTTTTAAAATACAGCAAATGCTTACTGACCTATACCCAACCCTAAATACAAGCGTTTTCAATCACATTTAAATTACTTAGCAAAAGAAGCTGATTCCACACTCTAGTCAACATAGAACACCTAATTCCCTATGAGAAAAGTAAAACCTAAAAACCAATCAGTTCGATTCCCTAAACTAGGGTTTTTAAAGCAAAACCAAATTCAATATTACGCAAAATTAAACAGAAATCTATAATAAAGAAGACATAATCTGAGAAAAATATGTTAAACAACGCAGTTTTTGAAACAAGGAAACAAAATCAACACTTGGGGAAAGAGAAAAAGAAGAAGAAGAAGAAGATCACCATTAAATAGGAGAAGTAATATGCAGAGAGATCGAAATCTACCTCAAAATCCAACAGTGAGACGAGAGAGGAAGAAAGGTTTTAGAGACCTTTCGATCGAAATTACTTGCTCGTCTGAAAAATTCTCCAATAAGCAGAGTTCAACTGTACCAGAAGCAAAACTACTATTTGCTTGATTGATTTTTGATTCTGTGTTTATTTTTGGGTTTTGATTGTACCACACCATGAAATAATGCTTGCACCCCTAAACTTGCAATGTGCGGGTGATTGAGACATGCCCCTCTATATTATGTTCAATATTTTATTCATATTAGAGATACTTTGTTTTCAAATTAATGACGAGCTCCCTTGACCTAGGTCTTCTCTGCGATACTAATGTAAATTATCTAAATACCCTCATCCTTTTTTATTTTTTATTTTTTATTAATGAATAGACAAATTTTATTAATCAAAGAAATCTACCGGCTGAGATAACCAGTCGCAATATAAGAAAACAAGTTTATAAAGCTACTCCAAGCACAAAGAACCTCATCTAAACACAATTTCCTAAAAAATTACCCATTTAAATTTCACGTTCAATTTACTGCAAAAAAAATAAGAATCCCAACACCCAAGATCAAGTCTTGCAAATACATATCCACTTGATTGAATAATCTTTTGTTTCTTTCTCGGCACGATACCCAACATATGATAAAAGGGGTAAGGGACCAAAGGTATCTTTTTCTTCCCGAAAATATGTTAAGAGTCTAACCTTGAAAAAATGAACGTACCAAACGTGGTAACACCCATGAACAGTTAAAGAGGCACGGGAAATGGAACCAAAGTTTTTCCATGAACGAGCAATGAATCAATAAATGACCAACTGACTCCTCATTCCTTCTACACAAGAAGCAGGTATTTGGCTCAGCAAAGTCTCTAACCATAAGATTATTGAAAGAAATAATTTTGTCAGAGGCAACCAATCAATAAAGAAAGCAATTTTCGAGGGAATTTATGATTCCTAATGGGACTTACAGGGAATGAAGGAAAATCTTGTGATGATAGTGTTGAATGGAAAGATCTTACTAAAAAAAATATGTAATATCCTTCATTTTTTTACCTAGAAATTCATCTGTTTACTTCTCTAGATGGATATCCTCTTATTATTAAGTTTCGAAGATTGGAAGATATAAAATTATTTTAAGGTTGAAGATAGCTACTTTTATTATAGAACAAATAAAGGGGTGGTTCGACTAGAGGTTGGAGATGGTGCATTTAGATCATTTACTTAAATATCTTAGGGAAGATCTAAGCCAAGTTGTAGCTTACCAATTTTTTTTTTAAAGGAACATTACTTAAAGAGCCCTAGCAGAGGGATTTTTTTTTCTAAATAGTTCATAAGTTTTGGACAGTCTCTTAATAGTCCATTTAATAAACTTTTCTTTTCTTAACAGTCCTTAGATCTCATCTCCCACATTTCTCATGATTGAATGTCCTAACTGTTCGAAATTATTGTCTTCATCCAAAATGTTGGATTTTTGGCATTTCAATTGAGTTTTAGAGACTTCATTCCGTTGAAAAGGGTTTAAGAAGGAAGGAGTCATTTCAAAGAATTTTCAAACATTTTAAAGATATATGTAAAAAACTAAGATTTTTTCACTTTTTTTTTCTTAAGTTTTTAGATGAAAATCATTCAAGAATAAACTCTTGGTTTGAAATCATCTAAACAAGTCATCATCTTAAATTTTTATTTGATCTATCCATGTATCTTGTCGACAATAAAAAAAATGGTGAACTCTACAATAAATTGGTGAGTTTGACAATAAAAGTTGTGAACTCAACAATAAATAAAAGACGGTGAGTTCGCCAATAATGAGGGACCATTAAGAAATTAGAAGTTTACTATATGTCCTATCAAATTACCACCCAAAACTTAGGGGCTATTTAGAAATAAATCCCTCCGTCAAGATCCTTTAAGTAATCTACCCTAAAAAAAAAGTGTGGGTGGAGATATCTCTAATATTGATCAAAATGTAATGGGGCATGGCTAAATCACCCATAATAAAAGGCTATAGATCATCCTTTAATAAAATCACACCATTAGTGAAATATTTACCATTTATCCAAGGTTAAGAACGTGGAAAGGCAATTGGATCAAAGGTCCTTGCATTTCTTTTCCTTATTACAATACATGGAAAGAGAGTTCAAAAATTGAGTTTCTCATTCCTAACTGTTGGATCAAATCACTTTGCATCATGTACACCTATAAAAGAACATTGGGTTTCAAATCCATTGTAAGAAACACTTCAGATTTAAATGACTAGACATAACCGATCACACTGATTTCTTCTAAAAATGCACAAGGCGTAAGGTTTAGAAACATCAAGACCCTAGTATCATTTCCAAAAATTTTGAATGAAAAAGCTACATCTACTGCAAACCGTATTCTGAAATTTGTAGGATACTAGTTTTTATATCAAAAATTGATTTTAGATCGATTTAGGGCATTTGTATCTTAAATAGTATTTTGTAATAACTCTAATGGTGTTGGGTGTTTTGTGTTCAACAACATTGGCCACTAAAAAAATATGGTAACAAAGTTGACCTAGAAAGGTTTTGAGAGAGTTCTCTCTATTAGGGGAGAACATGTAAATGGTACTTGTTTGGTTCTGCAGAGAAAAAGAGTATAAATTACAAATGGATGGTCAATCACATTCATATGGTCCTCTCCTCTCAAATTAGACAAGAAAAAACAATATAAGTTCCCTTAAAGGTTTAAAGGTTCAAAGTTCAAACCTACTCGATTCTACTCAGCTAAAGAACATCAAAGTGTGACTGAGCATGAATGGCCACCCATAAACTGCCAATTTTCCAAAAATGACTGCTCAAATGTGTTCCATTTATGACGACACGACGTCAATGGCACTACCAAGCGGCCATGCAGCTTCAAGCAGGGAATTCCCGTACTTCACTTGCTTCACCAACGTAATCTTTTGCCGTGGATCGAGGGCTGTTCAGCCAAAATAGCAGCAAATGTAAACATTAGAATCCCAAAATATGAAGTTTGAATTGAAGGGATGTTAGTTGATTAGTCAGAAGAAGCATTCGCAGATATAACTGAATATAAAAACATACCAAACCCATCTACAAGCAACGAGAACTGATATGTGAGATCCATGCAAAGATACGGCAGGTTATCCTCGCTTACGAGTGGGAATATGGATTTGGCATCCTTGAGTTTTGTTTGACAAGCACGCGTCGCAGCATCCTCGAAGTCCACGGGCCGAACTTCGGCATCGGGTTTGTTTGGATCTATGAAACCAGCCTATGCGTGGAAAGATTCAAATTGTTTAGTAGGGACATCAAAAAAAAATTATCTACAAACTTATTGACAAATGAAGTGTTCTAAAGCATCTAAATTCTGTATGATCGATACCTCAGCAGCCCTGTCAAAGAAAAATGAAGCAACGAATAGATTTTTCTGTCCATCTCCTCCACCACCATTCCATATCCCACCAAATGTGCACTTCATGTGTGTGCAAGTTGATTCATTAACTTTGAGAGCCTTTAAGGCAGCCCCTCTGCACTTAACCAAATTGGAGCCAGATGGAGAGGCTGATGCTTTGTAGTCCACTCCTCCATAGTTGTAGGAACCTTGGGAAGAATATACAACATTAGAGTTTCAGAAAAAATTTGTAAGTTAAAATTCAAAAGAACCAGATTGAAGAAAGATGAACTATCAACAAATGTCATTAATTTATGCCATTATGGTGATAATGCACAAGCAAATCAAGGGCATAATTTGATGATAAACTGGAAAAAATAGCTAATATGGTGCACTCTTACATTAGGATTAGGTCATACTAAGAAACATGCTTTATATGTTAGTGTTGAAGACAATTATTAAAGGCACCCCCAACTTTTACTTATTACACGCCAATTAAAAGTAAAGAAAATAAGTAAATGGTTGAGAATAAGCAAAAGTTGGGTTGCCAATATAAGCTATCTCTCGGATTTTAATTTAATTTAATTTAATGCTATATTTCAATTTTTTTGGTTTAAGATTTTATATGAGCCTAATCATAATTGTAAACAACTATTGAAATTGTTTGAATAAGTGTTATAAAACTTTGTAATGTTGAGATTATAATTTGATCCAAACCTTTGTAATGTTTGAATGGTGTGTTTTAATCTTTAATTAGGGTGTAATAAATAATTTAAGAAATCGGAGTGTAATAAGTAAAAGTTGGCATGCCAATAGCAGCTCTCTTAAATAAAGCTATTTTTCTTAACACGATGCTTCATCGGTTAGGAATGAATGCCTGCAAATGCAGATACCCAACATACCATTATAGCCTTTCAAAATGCATGGATTTCCAGAGCCTCCAACGGCCTTCAGAATCTCCGCTCGAGCTGCTAATAAGCCATAATTCAAGTAACTGCAACCATCATGAATGGGCCCAGATGTCATCAGTTCTTTTCTTCTTCTTTTTTTTTTGGATAGGTAGAAATCATCAAGTTTAGACCTAGAAACATCGATTCATTTAGGAGGGAAGATTGATAACCTGTGAACGTAAAGGTAGTATTTGGTTCCCTTAAGAAGCAATGGCTTCACATATGTATCCTCCCCATGTGATATTCTCGGAGCCTTTGCAGCATCCTTTTCTGAGATAGCATATGCCATTTGAACAGATCCGCCTCCAAGATCAACTACTCCGACTGTACCCGAGTATTTCTTTCCTATATTTCCTAATAGATAGTTTATTGTTACCTGCAAACAATAAGCAATTTCAGCCTAGACACCATACCTAGGACTATTCATGGAAATATATGAGATTTAGAAGAGAGTGAAGATCCCATTATTTCCATTTAATCATTAAGAATAAAATTAAATAAAAGATAGTATGATGTAGTGATGGGGACATCGTCCTGCATCATGTAGTTAAGTTGTCCCCATATCTAATATTAGTTAAGTTGTCCACGTATCTAATATTAGTTAAGTTGTCCCCTATATCTAATATATTTCAAGAGAGTTTAACAAATCAATATTAGTCTGTAGGGGAGAGATCTTTTGGATTTAACAGCAAATCAATAATCAATTTGTTCTACAAAAATAGTCCAGGAAGAGTGACATCGGAACACATCTAATATCTTTAAAAAACATGTTTTGGTGATACATGAAGATCCTACTAAGAGAAAGCTTAAAACTTTATATGTCTACCTACCAACACATGGTGCTTTGAGCGGCACTGTTATAACTAGTACATTTTCTGGATCAGACAAAGAAGAAAAGGAAAATTGGGCAAGCCTTGATGTCAATAGAAATCTACTTAGTATGTAATTGGATCCGCACCGTTGACTTACTACTGTAAATCAAAGTGATTTGATGGAATCAAATTGTCCGGATCCCGCTAGACAGGTTTCAAATGAAAAAGGAACTTGAAAGCAGTTATGACAAAAATGTAACAAAATGCCTATCTTTATTGCGCTGATTTGATGTACATAAGACAAACTGTAGCTCCATTCCATCAATTCTTTCCCTTTCCGTCTTAAGCTTGCCCAACACCTTTTAATAAAATACTGTTGAATTATTAAATTTTGTTTAGGCCAACTCAGTCAAACTTTGAACCACATTTCAGTACGTCCACTAACGGATCTACAAATATTTAATGAAAGAAAGTGGACTTGGCTGCATGCTTGACTTTGCAAGTGCGGTTGTTTTATAATCAAAATGGAGTAGAATATGGACAGAATCACGCAAGAAGGATGGGAAATCAGTAAAAATCCCATATGTCCTACAGAAGGCAGACCTAGGCTTGTGGTTGTATATGCTAAAGATCATACGCTTTTGCTAAAATGAACATATCTGGTCGGGTGCCTGTCTAACCCCAGCTTACGTACAAAAAAAGGGACCCAAGTTCCAAATGTTATTCAAGGATCCTAGGTATATCCAAACTACATCGTGAATTAGTTAAAGAATCTCTAACCCAATCAGTTAATAAAATACATTTTTGTTGCCTATAAAAAAAAAAGAAGAAGTTAATTGATAGAAAATGATGGACATACGCACACATATACACATAAATAAGCATTGAAAAACAAATACTATTCTGTTTCGAGTGCTAGACTACGGAAAACTAGACAAAGAAAGCTTTTACATAACATACCCACTGAAAGGAGCCTTCTTGAGATCCATCCAAAACAGTGACCCAATCCGGTTTTGATTTCAATGAACTCTTATTGTGTAAAAAATCCCTGACCTGTTGGACAAAAAGTTCACAACCAAGTAAAGGTGGTGCAAGCTTTTTACAAAGAGTTCAACATTAGCAAGAAGAGCCACACTAGGATTTAAGAGAGAGAGAAAGGGCTCACCGCTTGCAAAATTCTATCAGAAGTATCACCTTTCAATTGCCTTAGACCTGCTGTTGCCTACATTGATGCCGGAATCGATTTCATGCACAATGATCGGCAATGGAAATCAAGCAATTTAGCCCAAATAAAGTACTATGAAATCAACTCAAATTACCCCAACTCTGACTGGTGTCTCATGACGCAGCTCTCGGGGAATGACACTCTCTGCTTCTACCAATAAAGACTGGAGTGATTCTGCTGCCAACTCAGGATTGCTCGCATAAGCACTCAAACCAGGTTTTTTCTATAATTATAAATAGTCAGATCAAAATGAGAACAAAAAAACTAAAGCATGCACATTGTGTCATCTCAAATCCTGCAGGATCTGAATGGATAAAACAAATTTATATAATTTCATAGCATCACACATACAAATTACCGAATTTGTTTAAATTTATGAGTGGGGCTCTTGAGGAACAATGCTTTCTGCTTCCTTCAATAAAGAAATAAGTGATTCCCTTGTCACCCACCCCAGTTACAGCATTCCTTTCTATCACACCTAAAATCACTGCTTCTACAAATATGTCACATATTTCTATTTATGCAACAAATCTTCTTAAACTGCAGTGTTGCTTCTATGATCCTAGGAGCATTAGTGCTCACCATGGCCCAAATGAAAATCAGAAGTCCTCAAGCTCACAGTTCAGATTGGACATGTAGGTTATATTCATACTGATTTCTCATGTGAAACCATAGAACTTCTAAAATTACAACTACTTGGATGAGAATTAAGTAGAAAGCATGCATATTCTAAGATCTCAAATCCTGAAGAATCTAAACTAATTTAACAATTTCTAACTCATATAATTCGGGGCTTCACGAACAGCAACTTCCTAATTTGGTTGAATTTACAAGTGGGGCTCTTTTGGATCGACAACTTCTGCTTCCTCTAACAAAAACTCGAGTGATTCTGCTGTCATCTGGGGATTACTTGCATTCTCACTCAAAATAAGGTTTTTTTTTATTCTTCTAAATTACAGGTAATCAAATCAGAATGAGAAATCATGCACATTGTACTATCTCAAATCCTGCAGGATTTAAACCACATTAAAAAAAAATTCTAGGTCATATAATTCAGATAAAATTGGCCTAATTTGGTTAGATTTAAGAGTGGGTACATCTGGGGAGTACTCCCATACTCACTCAAACTGTTTTTTTTTTCTATAATTACAAGTACTTGATCAGAATAAAAAATAACTACAAAGCGTGCACATCGTATTGTTCTAGCTCATATGTCATTTGTTTAAATTCAGAAGTAGGTACATTTGGGAATTGCTCACATATTCACTCAAACAGGGGTTTTCTGTAACTACAAGTACTTAGATCAAAATGAGAAATACTATAAATCTTGCACCTTGTATTGTTCTAGCTCATATAGTTCAGATAAAAATTGCATAATTTGATTTAATGTAGGAGTGGGTACATTTGGGGATTAAGCTGACACCCACTTAAACTGGTTTTTTTCTCTTCTATAATTACAATTACTCAAATCAAGACGAGAAATCACTAGAAATCATGCACATTGCATTGTTATAGCTCATAAATTTCAGGTAAAAATTGCATAATTTGGTTAGATTAAGGAGAGCCTACTTGCATACTCACTCAAACAAGTGTTTTTCTATAATTACAAGTACTCAGAACAAAATGAGAAATAACTACAAATCAAGCGCATTGTATTGCTCTAGCTCATACAATTCAGATAAAATTCGCCTAATTTGGTTAAATTTACGAATGGGTACATTTGGGGACTAATCTCACACCCACTCAAGCTGTTTTTTTTTTCTTATGTAATTACAAGTACTCGGATCAAAATGAGAAATAACTAGAAATCATACACATGGTATTGTTCTAGCTCATATAATTCAGAAGAAGAAAAAACGCCTACTAGAGGTATATTTGAGGATTACTCGCATACTCAATCAAGTAGGGATTTTTCTATAATTACAAGTAATCAGATATCAAAATAAAAAATAACTAGAAAACATGCACGATGTAATGTTATAACTCATAAAATGCAGATAAAAATCGCATAATTTGGTTAAATTTAGAACTGATTACCTGAACGAAGACCTCGAGTTCTTTCCCAATCGGTACAAGATTCAAATCCTGATCGAAACAAAACACATGAACCCTACTACCAGAGCTTCCAGCATCAAAGATCACCGCATAGGTTTTACTTGAAAGCTTGAGATGAAGATGATCTGGTGAGGTTCTTCGGTTGCGGAGGAGATCAGGTTGAAATGTTTCGGTAGGAGAGCGAGGCATGAAGGAGAGAACGAAGAAGATGAGAAAGAGAGGAATGGAGATTACGATAATGGCGCCTCGAAACCTGTAGACCTTGTTGGTGATGGACTCTTGTCTCGTCCGCTTCAGCATCTTGTCCATTTGATGAACTTGATTTTGATCAGACGGTCGAGAGGGGGTTTGGGAGTTTAGATCAGGTGATGAAGGTGATCTGTAACGGAGGGACTGAGTTGTGGTTTCTTGTAGAGTCTCCAGTTCTTCTTCTTCTTAGTTAAAAATGAGAGAGAGATGGAGAGATCTGGACCGTTGGATGAAGGAATCAATCGTTGCAGAGATGGTGGGGCTGACGAAAGAAAGGACACTGGGAGGAGCGGTCTCTCCAACGACTGTAACTGACGACAGACTGGTCCTCTGCTAGGTGGATGGATGTGGCGATTGGTCGAGTGAGTCATGTGTGGATAAGTTACGGAATTAACAAAGGACAACACGTTTTAAACGTGGTCAAAAACCGAGATGACTCGTCCCAATCATTGGTCATCCTTCTGGGGCTGTCAATGGATCGGATCAGTGACGATTTGTACCGATCCGGTAAGGAACAGATCAGATCTCTGTTAACCAATTCGTTTCAACTAGTCTCAAAGGCTAGGCTGGTTCAATGAACTCAAAAGGTCACACTAGGGTTGTAGCTTGGATGAGTTGGCCCGAGCTCAACTCGGGCTAGACGTGATTGACAGGCGAGCTTGGTCCAAGTTACGTTGAATACAAATTATGACTGGGTTAGAATAACTCAACCCAACTCAAGTCGAATCCGATGCTACATTATATCATATAAATATTTTTATATTAATTATTAAAATATTTTTTAATCATTTCTTGTTTTAGATACCAACTTTCTTTGTTAATAATAAAAAATTTGGACTTGTTCAACGAGTCCAATCCACCAAAATTACTTACCTTGGACTAATCCAAGCTCAATCAGAATTTAGAAACTCAAGCTCGATTGAGATTGAGTTAACGAGCTCAATGCTTAGGTTGAGTTGATATCGGGTTGAGGGTTATATGACTTGAATTGAGTCAGGGGAAAGCCTTCAAGTCGCACAGGTTGCAACCCTTCACGCAACAAGTAAATGTGAAATCCAATGGTTAAAATTCATCTCACAAGTGCATTTACATGTTAGGTTATATAAACATATGATCCTTCATGAATCTTTATTATCAAAATGATGGAAAGTGGGGTAGAAGTTGTTCGACACCAAAATTTGGATCTCACAATTGTCAAGTCATTTTGGTAAAAAAAAAAAACATTGAAAATTACAATCCAATAATTTTATAATCACATTGATTAATTTTTAAAATTATAAAATTATTAAAATATTCAAAAATCCTTTAATTAATAATTTTAAATTGCAAATAGAACCTTACAAAGATAGTAAGAATTTCACCCTTACTAAGGGTTCTTGGGCTCATCTTGTGGCATCAAAAAACATGATCCAATCGTTCAGGGTTGTAGAGAACAAAATTCTATGAATTTTTTTTTTCAAGAAAAAAAAAATATTTTTTTCATTGTTGAATTTAAATTTGAATTTTAAGTTTGGGACTTATGTGGAAGGTTGGTAGCCATCAAAATTTCAAACTTTGGATCAAGCTCAAAATAATTATTTTTTAATTTTTTATCTAAATTTTTCAATGAAACGATTGCTAATGTAGTAATTTATTTGAACAAAATGACTTTTAATAAAGTTTAAAATCTTTACCAACCCAATAAGGAGAATGGTTTGATAAACCTTACTAAAGATTCTGCCCTCACCATGGGTCCTTGGGCTTATTTCGTGCATCCAAAACCATAATCCATTGTTTCAAGGTTGTAGGGGACAAAATTCTATCAACTATAAAAATAGTTACTTGTTATTGTTGAATTTTATTTTTAAATTTGAGAGTTATATGAAAATTCAATAACCATCCACTTTTATTGATTTCGAAAAAAAAATTGAATCTGAATTTTTCGAGTCAAACGCATCAGTTAAGATTTAAAATTAGAGAATGAGACGACTCAAACGTATCGAAAAACTGGCGTTTACAGCCGAGGTGAGACGTTGAAACGGCTTTTAAAACCAATGGCCTTCTAAGTATCGTTAATTATTTAAAATTCAAATTTTGAATAATTCTGGGCACATGGTGGTTCCTTGTGAAGTAAAATCCAGCCAATCAGAGCGAAGCACACGGATCGTGTGCTTTCTGGAAAAAAAAAGCCCTAAAGCCGTTGGAACTCCACTGACCCTCTGTCCCAAGGAAACCGTTCAGACTACACTGCTATAAAATCCCCATCTCTCTCCGATTTTTCAATCTATTCGCTTAAAAACCCTAATCTCTCTCTCTCTCTCTCACACACACACACACACACACACACACACACACACACAGAGGTAACCAACTCAAGCCTAAACCTAATTTTTCAGTCCGTTTCTTTGTGAAATGGCCCGTACGAAGCAAACAGCCCGTAAGTCCACAGGGGGCAAGGCTCCTAGAAAGCAACTCGCCACAAAGGTGCGTTCTTGATGTGTCTTTCTCTCTATTAACATATATCGTTGAATTTTATTTTTTTCTTTCTTGATCTGTGTACATTGCGTCAAGCCTTTGTTTGATGTCTAGGGTTTCGTAGATTTATGAAGATTTGTATTTTTCTTTTCGGATTCTAGTTCTTGAAGATCTTGTTAGGTTTCTTGGAGGCGAATTGGCCATGAATCGAATTTTTTTTGGGTGATCTTTTGTGTGATTTGGGATTTCTCTTTGTCTTCATTACATTAGGCATTTGTTTGTTGTCTAGGGTTCTAGGGTTTCGAATATCTCTTAAAATTTGTTCTTTGGGTTCTTGGCGAAAAATCAACCATGAGTCAGAGATAGCTCTGTATCAAATCTTATTTCTTGATCTTTTTAATCTTAATTTAGGCTGCAAGGAAATCGGCACCAACTACTGGTGGAGTCAAGAAGCCCCATCGTTACAGACCTGGAACAGTCGCTCTTCGGTACGAAATCTTACTTTGATCTCCGTTACTTCTTCAAACCCCTCTCTCCTACTCATAACCCTAATTCCATTTTTTTCCCATCAATTCTATCAGAGAAATCAGGAAATACCAGAAAAGCACAGAACTTTTGATCCGCAAACTTCCATTCCAGCGTTTGGTCCGTGAGATCGCTCAAGATTTCAAGGTAAATTGCTTATAATAGGATGAAAAGAAGATTTTTTTTTTTAATCTTCTACACTTGTTCTGAAAGGTTCTATTTTTTAGGGCTTCTGTGATTAATGTTGATGTTTCTTTCTTGTTTTGTAGACGGATTTAAGGTTCCAGAGCCATGCCGTGCTCGCTCTTCAGGAAGCAGCGGAAGCTTATCTGGTAGGTTTGTTTGAAGACACCAATCTCTGCGCTATCCATGCTAAGAGGGTAACGATAATGCCCAAAGACATTCAACTTGCAAGGCGAATCCGTGGTGAACGGGCTTAAATTTCTTTGCAACCTACCCTTTGAAGCTTTTTTTTTTTTTTTTTTATTAAAAAAAAAAGGAGAGCATATTTTCGCTGCAAGTTAGCCAGATTTTTCATAGTTTTGTTGATTTGCAAGTTTTACACTTTATGGACTTAACCTTTTGAATAGAACTATTAAGTCAATCCCCTAGATTCTTATATGGACGTTTGATAATTAATTTAAAAATTAGGTTATTTTGATAATTTTTCCTACAATCAATAATCAAATCAAACCCAATTAGCGCAATTTAGATATCTGATGTTTGATCTCTCAACTATTATTTTTTAAGGGCATTGCATGGTCCATTTCCTTCTCTACTTTGGAGATGTGTTTCTATGGCTATCGATAGATCAAATTTGGTACCAATTCAATTGAGGATCAGATTGGATTTGGAATCCCGACAATTGTCCAATTATAATTGGATTGGGGAAAGGAGGAAATATATTTAGGTTGGAGTTGGAGGGGGTGTAATTAAAAAAATATTTCGAGTTAAGGGGTTAAATGAGAAAAAATAATAAAGTTGGAGAGTTATTATTAAGAAAAGGAGAAGAGGAAATATAATAGAGTTGGAGGGTTAGAATAAGATATAGAATGAACCTAGCCATAATATTGAAAAAAGGAAGGGAAAGGTAAAATCTGCCCCAAGATTGTTTATGGGTATGAATTTTGGTACAAGGAAAGATAGTGAAGTTAGATTCGTATTCCTTAAAACATGGGGGGGAAGTGTGGTATAAGAGGGGAAATATAATAAAAAGAAATGGTTATTTGTTATTTTGATAAGTGATAACGTTGAAGGGTTTTCGTGGTACGAGGGGAACAATGAGGGGAAATATAATAAAAATAAATGGTTATCTGTTATTTTGATAGGTGATATAGTTGAAAGGTTTTCATGGTACGAGGGAAATAAGGAAAAAACAATAAATTTGGGTTGTATGAATCCCACTCTTTTGTCTTTATTTTTATACTCTCACAAAATTGTAGTTCGATAATGAGTGATAATTTTGTAATATAAAGATTGAGACAAAGGAGTGGAGTTTACATAACTCTATTTTATTGCCTTTTTTCATCTCTCCCCTTTCTAAAAAATCAATTTTAGTATAGATTATACACCATTATCAAGTCAAAGACATGTTGAATTGGGTGAAAAGTAAAGGCAAATAGTCAACCTCTTTCCACCAAATTGTAGTTGTGGCAAAAAAAAAAGGGCCCATTTTCAACCCTACTTACGGCCACTTGGATATAGTTTGTTAGATCAAAACCACTATTTATCTACCATATGAAGGCCATTGGTAGTATTAGTTAACCATCTAACAAAAAAATGAGTGCTTGCTGAGGTGGATCTTGTTTTATTGGAATTGATTATAAAATGGAATCGATCAAGGGAAGTAAAAAATGAAAAAAAAAAGTTGGGAGAGGTATTATTAATTTTTTTTTAGGTTAAGGGGTTTAAGAGGAAAAATAATAATGTTGGAAAGGATTACTAAGGGGAAATGCAAAATGACAATAAAGTTTGTTAACAGGGTATATGAGGAAATATAGTAAAAATGAAGAGATGTAATTGACAAAAAGGAGGGGGAGAGAAGAGATAATGAAGTTGAAGGGGTGAAAAGAAAAGATAATAAAGTGAGTAGGTGAATTCCATAAAATTGTAGCTGATTGGACGTTTATCCCTTATAAAGATGTAGCAAAGTCGGTCAATAGTTGTGTTTTATTATATCTTATACGTATATATATTATATATATAAAATATGAAATGAAACTCCAACTATAGTTTTGTGTGTGGTAAACGTCCAATCCAACTACAATTTTATGGGGGTCCAAACTATCCTATTTTATTGTCTTTTCTCTTCATCCCTTTAATTTTATTGTTTTTCCCCCGTGCACTCACCCTTTTGGAATGCGGTAGAACATGAACTGCACTAAAGTTGAAGGGGTATTCTTGGAAAGGGGAGAAAAAAATAAGTCATAGACAATAGATTTTATTATCTTTCCATCTTTCTCCCCCTTTTCCAATAGTACCCATCCAACTTTATTGCGTTTTTCCTCTACCCTATCAACCCTAATTCGAGGATGTTTGTATATGTTCTGTCAATGGTTTAGTATTGACTCAAGATATTTATTATTAGGTTGAACTTTTAGTGGGTCTTCTTTCAGATTGATCATATTTTGTTAAGATTACTTTTTTATTATTATTTATAAGTAAGATAACTTATTAAAATTGAGTTTATTCATTACTCTTAAAATATTCTAGTGACATGCATGGTCTTGTTGTTTGCCAACGTATCATATCATATTTGAAATTTGGTCCATTCATCGAATTGGTTCAACTATGTTTCAATCTGATGGGATACTTGTATGATAAAATGTTAGCAAGTATATGAAATATGTAGAGTTGCTATTGGCACCCTGAGTTTTACTTATTACAAATTAATTTGTTTAGTTATCACATCTCATTTAAAGATTAAACACACTTTTCAGGTCTTCTCTTCCTTATCCTCAGATATAGGGAGGAAATGGCTTGTAGAGAGGATCAAAGAGGGTTGTGTTGTAAGAGCATCCACAAAGACCTACATATTCTTCTCCTTTCTCTATATTTGAAGAGGGAACTAATAAATTTTGCTCGCAACATTCTCTATATCTCTATTTTTATCATGATTGTCCTCAAAACTTGAATAAAATAACAAGAATGCTAATGCTAATGCTCATAGTTACACATTGTGCCATGTATCCATTTCATTGTCATAAAAAATATATTTTGAGAGATGTTATTGAAACCTCAATTGAAAATAAATAATTAAGAATAAGTTAAAGTTAGTGTCCATAAAGTATATCTTAGTAAAATATGAATATTTTAATCCATTTTTCTTGTTAAAATTTTTATTTTTTGGGTTTAAGATTGTATAAATGCCTAATAATCATTATAAAACATGTGAGAGGTATAATTGGCACCCCAACTTTTACTTATTTACACCCTAGTTTTATTTTTTGCTAGATTTCTATATATATATATATAATGTTTAATTATAATTATATAATGTTTTTTTTTTTAATTTTATATGATCCAAATCATAATGGTAAACAACTACTAAAATTGTTTAATCGAATGTTAGAATGTTTTGTAATGTTGAAATTATAATTTAAGCCAAAACTTTTTAATATTCAAAGGTATTCACCCAAGTTTTGTAATATGTTTATATGAAGATTTGTGTTTCATGGTGAATATATGACAATTTGCTAATAAAATCAACTTTGAAGAAATAAAATATAGTAATAAGTAAAAAATATATAATGATAAATGAAGATTGACTATTAATACAATTAACGATTGGGGTTTCAATTGTAAATTGTTGGCTCAAATTATTAGCCCAGCATTACATAACATTTTAACACTAGTTCAAACTATTTTAATAGTTGTTTACAATTATGATTAGGCATATATACCATCTTAAACCCAAAAAATAAAAATGTAACAAAACAAAATGGATTAGAATAATCATATTTTCCTAAGATATAAGTTTATTGACAGTACTTAATTCTCAACTATTTACATATTTTCTTTATTTTTTTAGTTAGGATGTCATGTGTAACTTTCTAAATATAATTTTTATGGATGAATAATAACAATTAAATAGATGCATGGCATAATGTGTAATAATTTTATTCAAGTTTGAGAGTGAAGAAATATGAAACATTCTCCTCAAATCCTTCTCCAAATATATAGGATGATTGTTGTGAGTTAAATTTATTATTTACCTCTTCAAATATAGGGAAGAGAGGCTTGTTGTGAATGCTCTTACAGAGTATTATAATGCTCGGTTCAAACAATTTCAAATTTCAGTAGTTGTTGACAATTTCAAACCATTTGCTTATTTTCTTTATTTTTAATTGGGGGGTGTCTTTGGTAGCTCTTGAAATTATATTATATATATGTGAGAATGTATATAAATTGTATTATATGTTTTTGTTAAATATATGAAGTTAATTAAGAATTGGCATATCAGATTGTGATAAAACCAATCTGATAAAGAGTTCAACCCTATGCTTATTGGATGGGTTAGATCCAGACCTGATCCATTGGCAGCTGTAACACCAATGAGTTGTGAGCATGTTGTTTATTTTCTTTTATCATAATCAAATTGTTCATTGAAGTTATTTAAAGGTATTATTAACATGTTACATTTGTTATGTGTACTTGTCAAAAAAATCACAGATTCAGTGACACACCAACACCTTATCAGAAGTATTCTTGATGATTTATATGTTCCTTTGTCTACACCATTTGAAACATGTACTAAGCCAGACTTACCAAATGATACTGATTTATCGGATTGACCCCATCAGTTCTTGAAAAAGAAGCCATGGAAGAATTCAACAAGAGAGAGAACTCACTAACAATGAAGCTTAGAGAGACCTTACTCTCAACTAACCAGAACTTGAAGGAGAAATAGTCACCCATAATTAGACTGACAAGAAAGAAAAAGATTAGCTGCTAGGATATTGATTCTTGGGTTGGGGTCTATGGAACTTTGAGTGGTTGATGGATTGTGTTGATGATGCCAACTAAACAATTTCAGTAGAATATTACATTGACCTGCAAGGGAACTAGAAATCAGAACTTACATGGAACTGTGTTGTTACGTAACAATTTCAGTAGAATATTACATTGACCTGCAAGGGAATTAAATATTAGAACTTGCATGGAACTGTGACGTTACGTAACTAGGTATTCAAAACTCATTTCTTAGTTAGGGTGCTATGGGTGTCACCAATCCCTTCGTCTCTAGTTCTCAAGTGAGGTGCTAAAGAATGGAAAATCTTTCTCCTGTTACATGAATTAAATGTTCCATTTCATCCAAGAAATGTCATCTCTTTCTCCACAATGTCTTTGTCATTTGATTCAATAGCATTCCATTAGATAGGAAGGTATTTGATAATAATGATAACTCTTGGAAGATCCATTAGATGATGAACTATTGGGTCTACCTAGATTTTGTTATGGAGGTTAATGTAGAACAACCTATTTATGCCCTTGTCTTCCATCTCTTTTTAACTAACATGCCCCACTCTTTTATTCAATTCATTGACTTCAATGTGCTCTAGAAAACCCTTGATTTATCTACCAAAAATTATATTCTTCTCATTCTCTTAATAATCATATCTTTTTCTCGAGGTTTGAAGGAGATAAAATCTTAAGTTAGGGAGTGGATCCCTTGTAGTATGTTATATCTGCAATTTTGGGTAGTGGATTTCGACAATTGAAGGAGCACCGACACAAAAATCCATTTGTTAAGAAATTGTAGTTCAGGGACCGTTATGTTTCAAAGCTTGTGATCATGTTCAAATTTTATTTTTATTTATTTATTTATTAAATCTAATCTTCATGATCCTTTCAACGTGATTTCAATCCACTTGATGATCTCTTCTAGGAATCTATTAATTCGAAGGAAACAAAAGTTGATGATGAATGAATTAGAATCTCAAGGAAACTATGTCCTCAAAATCTCAATCTTAATGTTGATCGGATTAGAATCATAAAGAAATTAAGTTCTTAGAACCCCAATCTTAAGACGCCACAAAGGATGATCACTTCTTCAAGAATTCATACAAAAACTCATAAAGAAATTCAAACAAAGAACACATGAAGACCTAAGAAACTTCTTAAATAAACTTCAAAGAATCATTTATAAAATGTAAATTGTAAATTGTGTCTCAAATACAACATGAGATATCATTTTATATACAAATTAGATCAAGATTGGGTCTAAGTAGTCCTTAGGAAATAAAGATCAAAACTAAGGACAATTAGAATATAAAATTTTCAATCAATCATTGCATCCAATTTGTTCTTACAAATCACTTCCTTGCACAAAAAGATAGTTGACCATCCTTGGTGAAGTTTTGACATATTCAAAGTTGGTCGTAGAATCTTTTAAAACGGTCTCCTTGTATTATACTTCCACAATCAAGCCGTATAATATCTCTTCCATCATCTTTGTCCTTGCCTTAGTCATCAGTCCGTCAATTCTTTGTAATGGTTCTAGTGAAGACTTGGGAACATCAACTTGAATTATTTGATCAGTAATAAGATCTCCATTATTTAGTATGTATTGCTCTATCATTTAAAATTTATTATTGAGAATTATGGGAAAAAAGTATTACGGATGACCCGTTCTTTGAAGAAGACGTTATTGATCAAAATGATGAATGGCATGTCTAAATCAGCAAAAATAATAATAATAATAATAATTTTAAAACATAATCATAAAATAAGATCTAAAAAGTATGGGAGGAGGATGATTGAAAAATCCGCCTTTTGACGACCAAATACTTAAAAAGGTATTTGTGTGAATTATTGACTGTCGGTGTAATAATTAGAGAGGGTGTCACGTAAAGAATCATTCCAAATATAGATATCACAAGATTCCATAAAGATATTAATAATTTCTAACTCCCTCAGGTTTAGTGGGAATAAAATGGGAGCCCTCTATATTTTGGTAAATATTTGCTTTTGTCAAACATGCCTAAACCATCTCAAATCTACTTTTTACAACTCGTTATAGAGAGTTAAATAATGGTAATACTAACCTTTGTGATTGTAATTGGGATGCAAAGAGAATGGATCCAACATCCGAAAGAGTGTGCCATGTGGGCGGTTCAAGTGATTTGTGTCATGCCATATTCAATAACCCGAAACGTGACGATATCATTGTCCATAGCTAGAAGTATCTAAATTTTTTAAGGCTGTTGGTGATAAGATATAATTATTATTTTTTTACTTCTAGAAAATATCAGTTTTGGTCTAAAACTAGAATAGGAACCTAAATGGAGAAATTACATGACAAACAAACGACTTTTTTTGTTTTTTTTCTTTATTTTTGTTCAATATTATTTTTCAAGAAAGTTTGGTTTTGGTTGCTTAGATCATCTCTCTCCAATGTTGTTCAGTATTATTTTTCAGGAAAGTTTGGTTTTGGTTGCTTAGATCATCTCTCTCCAATGTTGTTCACTTTTGTATATTAAAGATATGAACTCACTTTCAATAACACAATAGTAGCTTTGGACATAGTTGAATGGAGGGATAAAATTCGTTAACTTGGAACAATTTTTAAAAAACATATGAGTTCACTTTAAATAACACAATATCAACCTTGGACAAATTGGAATGGAGGGGTAAAATTGATTAATTTTGTATTATATTTTAAGAAAATTATAAACTCACTTTCGATAATACAATACTAACTTTTGGATAGAATGGAATGGAGGGATAAAATTCGTTACTCGACACCAAATCTTTGGGATAAGTTTTTAGTGTGTTGTTGATGCCTTGATGGTATATTAATTTTTGGGAAAGTTGCTTTTTGTTACTTTGATGCATATCACTTCATTGGTACCTTACCAGGGTTAACTAAAAGATGGCAAGACTGATTGGATTTACTTTTTAGGTCATGACTTTGAATTTCTATATGCCCCTTCACATAAAAAGTGACTATTTAATTGTTTTATATGTGTTGGTAGGATGGTACGTGCGAGCCACCAAAGTAATAAATATCACTTTATTGAAACACTTTTTCAATAGTAGATTCCCATTTATATACTTTATAGGGCTGTGCTTTTTCCCTACTCAAAATAGAAAAAAAAATGGCATATATTTATATAAAATTAGTTGCATTTATTAAAACTTTTTTTTTTTTTTGGACCAAGTTACATGGAGTTAGAAAACAATTTGATTTTGGTGAAAACAAAGTTCTCAGAATTTATTTGAGAGAGAGGCTTCTTCTGTCTCAAAGGTTACAAGTTTTCTATAGATGAATAAAATTTCAATTGGGCCCGTTCGGATTTAATGAAAAAATAAGTTCAGTGTAAATCTTTAAAATTATCGGGTAATATAATTTGAATTAGAGATCTCAAGGGTTTGAATTGGTAGTTTTATCGAGAAAGATTTTATTAATAATAGAGATTCTATTGCCACACTAAAATTTTCAAAGAGCACCTAAATTCATATGTAAATCACCATGGAATTAACACACATCTTGAGATGTTCTTAGTAAAAGTTGGTGGGGCAATAGAAGCTCTCTTCTAGTAATTAAGGTATTTAAGATACTATTCCAAAATTCAAAAAGACATTCATAAGCCTATTAATTATTTTTCAAAATAAATATTAAATTTTTTTTTTTTGTTAAAATGTCACATTTGCACTCGAAATTGATTTTAGAGTAATTCCAACATGTTACCCTTCCCTCTACCCATCAACTTCTAGCTGTCGAAATGGGTAATGGAGTCCAAAATTTTCAACTCCAAAGCAAGACTCATCCCTCATTATTTTTTAGGTCTAAACATTTTCGATACCAAAAAAAGATACTCCTACTTAATTACCCATCTTTTTTGGAGGGAAAAAAATTTAGGCAGTTATGTTGAAAAATAGTAAATTTTAAATTTGAATTAAATTAAATTTTTTTAAGGATAGTACTTATGAGTGGCCCGATTGGAGTGCATGTCACATGGATACCCATAATTGCTACCCATAATACCTAAAAGACTTCGTTAATGGGTATGGGTAGAGGGTGTTGCGTTGGAGATGCTCTTAGGGTAAGATGATTATTTTCACAATTTAATTGTTTAATGCGTTTAATAAAGTCAAAATTTCTTTTAAACATCCAATAAAGATGTAAGAGTTGACATGACAGGAGGATATTCTAAAAGTGACGCTGAATCATTATCCCTTAGCGATGTACCTTTCTTTTCTGGGAAAATTATTTAATAGTCCCTAACGTTAATTTTTCTTTCAATGTAATTCTTAACTTTTACAAATTATCAAAATAATCCATTTAATAAATCTATTTTTTCAAAACAATCTATGAATCTCACTCTAGACATGTTGAAATTGCCCTAATCATTCAAATTCACAATTCTCGTCCAATAATTGTATTTTTGTTATTCCAATCGAGTTTTAGAGACTTTATTCCGATGAAAAGGATTTGAGAGGGTAGAAGAAGTCATTTTTATGAGTTTTATTTTTTTCATTTTTTTCAAGTATTTGAAAGTTGTATGTAAAAAAAACTATGATTTTCTAATTGTTTTGCCTTCTTTTTAGATGAAAATCGATCAATGATGCTTTTTTTAATTTTAAAATCATCTACACAAATCGTTATGTCAAGTTTTTAGTCGATCTTTCCATATATTTTAGGTCAATATTTTTTTAATAATTATTTTTAAGTTTGACAATAATTAAAATTGATGAACTTGATAATAAATAAAACTTGTGAGGTCAATAATGATTAAAAAAAATGTTGACCTCAACATTGTAAAAAAATTTTGACTTTTTTCCAACTAAAATACATAGAAAGATTAACTTAACACTTGATATAATGATTTGTATAGATGATTTCAAATCAAAGGAACCATCCTGGATCGATTTTATCTAAAAAGAAAGTAAAACAATAGAAAAAAATCATAATTTTTTATATATATCTTCAAAATATTTGAAAATGACTTCTTCTTCCTTCTCAAATCTTTTTCATCAGATTGAAATCTTCAAAACTTGATCGAAATGTCAAAAATGTAATTTTTTATTTTATTTTATGAAAATGATAAGTGTAAATGATTAGATAATTTTGACATTTCAATAGCTATGAATGTCTAGAGTGGCGTTGGGAACTCTCTAAATGGATTATTTTCATAACCTGCAAAGGACTAAATTGAAAGAAAAATCAGACCTAGGGCTATTAAGTAATTTTCCCTTCTTCTACTGCCTTTTGAGTTGACTGCCATGTGAAATCGTGTCTAGTGGGAGTTGCCGTGTTTGAAACCTAACTATTTCGTACTACGCGGCCCACTGACAAACTGTTATTAAGACACGTGGTCCTCATGGATATGTCAATTTTATTTTTCAGATTTTTGGCAATATGTGTTAAGTTTGAAACCGCACAATTGGTCATTTATTGCCGTTGAATTTAGTTGCTTTTTTTAAAGTCGTCAATTAAGACTGATTTATTAGTATTAAGGTCCAAAAATGGGTGGGTCAAATAATTCATGGGGTCAATATATAGATATAGATATGAAGAGGCCATGTCTGTCACCATCACCTAAGGGCTGCAATGGATCTTAAGTGACTAAAATGTGACCCATTCTAATCCAAAAGCCCAAAAATGGGTGGGTCAGTAATTCATGGGGTCAATATAGATATGAAGAGCCCATGTCTGTCACCATCACCTAAGGGCTGCAATGGATCTTAAGTGTTTAAAATGTGACCCATTCTAATCCAAAAGCCTTGGGCCTTCGACAACGATATGAACTTTGACGAAGACTTGATTTGACTATGATCTGATTTGATAATTCATTGGGGGACAACAATTTGTTACCATGTTTTTTCTTTTTTACAATACCACCTATCTATTTTTTTCGAAAGAGATTTAGCTGACAAACCTACTTGTTGCATTTTTATTACAAAAACTTGTTTGGAGTTCTGACAACTTCAAGGGAACCTTACTTTATGAAGTTTGTACCACGTCACAAAATTCAAGTTGATATGTTTAATTTGTTACTTAAAATACCTTGCAGTGGATCTTAACAATATCAATTTGTGGCATCCAAAAACATGATCAGATGCCACATGGTTATAAATGTCAAAATTCTAAGCATTTTGAAAAACCAATTGAAAAAAAAAAAAAAGTTAAGTCAAGGAAAAAAAACATGACCTTAGTTCAGTACCCATTCATTTTCAATATCTTCGATCAAGTTCAAAAAAGATTTTTTTTTCTTCTTCTTTCGAATCTAGATTTTTTCCATTAAATCTAAAATATTGTATTGTTGGATTACCAATTTGATAATCAATGTGGGTTTAAGAACACTAAGTAAGATTTGAAATCTTACTAAGTTAGTCATGCTAGCCTAATTCATAAAGTAAGGTTTGTTCAATAACAAACTTATCTTCAAGGAAGTCATTAAAATCTACATGTTAAAGGTGTCATATAGGCACGTTTATCGCATGTTAACTATTTTTTAACAAGTGAATTTATTTAACATGTTTAAGAACTCAAATGTACTCATGTTAGTAACTTTTTTCTACTCAGTTTTGTTTTTAAAACTAATAAAATACTCATTGTATTAAAAACCAAACACATTAGCAAGCTGACGTGTCTAGCCAAACTGGCAGCCATAGTTAACGCACACATTGACATCTGACACACTTAACACAATCGTTAATGTGTCAGTTGGAGTAATTTGGGCTGATTAGATGACATAGACATACACTTTAATGCGTTCATCGTGGATGCTTTAAGAGAGTTTTAGTAAAAAATTAGTCGTGTTGGAAGAATTGACATCGTTTCACACATTGGTGTGCATAGAACCATAGATGCTTCTCACTTGTATCTCAATGAAAAGCATTTATGATTCTGTACACACATCCACGTTAGTAATGTGTGAAATGATGTCAATATCAATGTCACTATAACATTTTCGTAATAAAATTGCAACAAATAGGCCTACCTGGTAAGTTTCTCCTTTTTCAATGTTTAATTCTGGTTACAAATCTTAAGACAACTTTTAACTTTATTGTTTTTCCTCTGCCATTATTTTTCAAGTGTATCCTACGAACCTTTTTTCTTTTTCTCTTCTACCCCTTTTCCAAAAATGCCCTGACAATGAAAATTGATGGTCCATCAACATTAATTTACAAGTTAATTTATAATTTTAAACCAGTTTTGAAGGGTTAGGAGTATCAAAATGGGAAATTGTCAAATTCTGGTTGTCCCCTAATCCTAAACCTACATACATACATATGTATGTATAAAGTAGCAGTCAAGTGTGCAAAGAACCATCAATTGTCCTAAGTGTATAACACTTGTGTGTATATCTCGAGAGAATGCATCTATGATTTTCTACACACTCAAGTGCTACTTCGAGAGCTATTTAAACTTAATTTGTCAGGATCCGAGAACAACTCTTTGATATAATGTTTTCGTCACGCCATGTCCATTTTACAATAACATTGGTTACCTTCAGATCTTGTGAAATGGAAGGCATTCGGTCATCCTAAAAAATATTATATATATAGATTGGATTGGATTGGATTAGGTCTGATCCAAAGTACATTATTCGAATTAGATTGTGTCCAAAACATCAAATATTATATTGGATTGAGATCCTATTAGATCCTGATCTAATAAATTTTAAATAAGATGGATACCAATTTTAGAATAGTACGTGCTTTGTAATATAAGTAAAGCAAAGAGAGGTTCACTTTAGCATAGTGGGTGGTTCATCAGTACTAGAAAAGGGATAAAAGTGTCCTACTTTGTGCACCACATGAAAGGAACCTCAATCTTGAATCCAAAAGCCTAAAGGATGAATGTGTGGTTAATTAGTTAAAGAGTGGTTCACTTTAACATAGTGAGTGGTTCACTACTTGAAAAAGGTTTAAAATGATCTACTTTCTGCACCACAAGAAAGAAAAAAAACCCTACACATGAAAACTGCTCAATCTTGAATCCAAAAGCCTAAATGATGATTGTGTGGTTAGCTAAAGAAGGGTTCACTTTTAACATTGTGTGTGCTACTCAGTACTTGAAAAAGAATAAAAAGGACCTACTTTGTGCACCACAGTAAAGAAACACCCTACACATGAAAACTGCCTCAATCTTGAATCCAAACTCCTATCAGATTGGTCAGGATCATAACCATGTTAATTGAAAATCTATATTGATGGAGAGAGACGTACACTGATTGGTGATTGGCTTCGAAGGATACGGAAGTTGGTTGATCCTGAATTTTTGTTGACACAACGAGAACATGACAAATATATTAATTACAAAACAAGAACGAAGGACCACAATTGATGGGTCGTTGATTGATGAACAATGGATGCATGTCAGCATGTGTAAGACACAACCATTGAGGCTGATCAACGTTGAAGGATAATTGGATTATGTGTATAATTGAGCCTTAATTGTTATGGTTGGATAGTTGGTACATTATTAGTGATTTTTTCAAGAATTGAGTATATTTTGACCACATTTTAAGATTTGGTCACTCTGACATAATAAGATTTGATAGCGAAATATAACAATAATCATTAAATTCTTAAATTAATTTTCACATTGACTGACACATTTCTTGGAAATATTTGACTTTTCACATAGATCGAATTCTCTTAATTCGTGTTACCAATTTCAATGAATTATAATGATTGTTTTTATTTTTATTTTCATATTATTTTGAATTATTTATGATAAATTTACCTCGTAATTACTTCAATAGATAAGAATCTAAGACATAAGAAATCTTATAGGGATTTTTTGAAAAGTCAATTTCAAGTTGAAGCTAACCTCAACTTAATCGGATTCAAGATTCCTGCTTCTAACATTTGTAGAAATCTATTAGAACTCAAAGTTACACTTTTAATAGAAAAAAATTAGAATATGTTTACTTTTATTTTAATTAATTGATAACAATACTCCTTAAAATGTATCTAAGTTAATAAATCGATGATGAGAAGTTTCGAAACTTTTAATAGCTTGTGGTAGTGGGCTTACTCATGACAATCCATGTGGGCTGAAGGACCCTTAGTAAGACTTGAAATCTTACTAAGTTAGTGAGGCTAACCCAACTCACATATAAAAAAAATCAATTTTGCAATAAATAAATAAAAAAATGGAAAATATGTGGGTCCCACAGAGTTGAAATTTATATAGTACACCAAAAATGGACCTTGCCTCATCACCCTGATTTTCTGATTCCCGAATAGAGATCTGTCAACAAATGTAACATCACTATTGTCCTTTGGTCTGACGCCACTTGGCCAATATCACCGGACACAGTGAAATAAAATTGCAAACGGTAGCAGTAAATATGCAGAACTTAAAGAGGACGTTAATTAATTAATGATTCGTGATAATCTGACTACCCCACGTGGCAAATTCAATCGACTACGCTGACGTGACAAGTTAGGGACCGTATATCTATGCTCCTCAGGATGCATACCTGCACTTCCCTACAAAAAAGTGTATCTCGAGGCAACCGTGTATCTTGAGGAATGCAAATGTATATATATTATTCCCAAACTTGTCATGTCAAGTTGTCAATTGAGTATGTTACATGGGGTAGTCAGATTATCATGACTCTTAATTCGTGGTCAAGTAACATTAAAATTGAAATCGATTCTCACATTGCTGATACGGAGGTGCACACATAATCATACATGATTTTCACTTGTATCTCAATAAAAAGTATTTATGATTCCACACATACATGCATGTCAACAATGCGAGAATCAATGTCAATTTAATGTTGTTTTAGCATTTTTCATTAATTCATTGATGGGCTCCATGACATAGTATGATAGCTTTAAGGGGTAGATCCAATGTAATGTACTAGTAACCTCAAAGTTGAAAGAATGCAATTCGTATTGAAGTTTCTCCATATTCATATGTCAATCAACGCGATGAAATAGGCATTGATTCTTTTCATGCTAATCAAAGTTATGGCAACCACTATCGATAGAACCATCCCAACAATCATTATGCGTAGAAATAACCACCCCTTCTTTGTAATGTTGTTGTGTAGATGCATGGGTAGGTTCATTAGTGGACCCTAATTAGGGCCTAAAACCACCCAACCTAATTGAGTGGTTTTATATACAAAAAAAAAAAAAAAAAAAAATTGTCATAAGAAGTTTCTCTCATCTCAAACATGTTTTTTTTTTCTGACTAAATTAAAAAAAAAAAAAACAACAACTAGAATTTTAAAATATGAAAGAGTTTAAAACCGTTCATAAGTCAAAATATATTCTACTTATCCATATATATTTGCGATGCCTCGGTAACTAACAGTCCTCAAACCATTTCGTGCCTAGTTAAGAACCACTCAAAACCGTTCGTAATGATCACTTTTGCCATAGCGATACTAAGGAGATGAAATCTTAAATTTCAACAAGAAAGTGTGAATTTCCATGGGACCTAAATCAATGATTGGGATAGAATAATTGACTGTGCAACCTTTCATGAGTGTACTGCAAACAATGTGTTTTTCAAATTGGTCAAACCTTGGTTCAATTTGGATAGATCAATTTGTACTGTTTAAAATTTTTAAATATTTATGTCTTTTTGCAACTAATGATCATTTACTTTTATAAAATATAAAATCTAAAAAGAAAATAGTGGAATTTTTAGCATTTTATCTTGGATAAAACATATTTGTTAATGGTATAAAAAATAAAATTTAGGTAATAAATAACATTGTTGCTCCCTTTTGCGTTGTTTTAAAGTTCGAATACAAAAAAAATTAAGATAAAGAGAAAAAATCATGAGAAACTGCCACAACTTTTATGTTTTCAATATTCAGATAATAATGTTATTTGTGTATCTCATTGCACATTATAACCATCCAATCGTAAAGATGGATATTTCGACTTTTAAAAGACCACATATTAAAATGGTGTTAAGGTTAAAAATAATATTTTAACAAAGCATTGGACATTTCTTTTGTACGAAATTGACGGACACAATATATGTAAAACATTCATTTTATCATGTTAGTAATGTGCCACATTGATATAAATTCATGTTATCGTGAAGGAGATGTTATTAAAGGAAATTATTAAATTAAAATAGAGAAAATAAAAGTAAACTAAGTAAATATAGAAGAAATTGATGGTTCATGAAAATTTTGATTTGATTTCTTACTTAAGCATCAGAATTTTTTTTTTTTTTTGACATTACTATCCAAAGGTGCTCATTAGATGGCAATAATAAAGGTATCGAAGGATTCCTCTAAAAAGTTAGTGTCGTATTATTTATTATCTTTAGATTTGATTGATGGACAGAAAAATACTCCACTCTTGCTTTTGTACTCGATTGTTTTAAAGTGAAGGGTGATCTTGTTATTTAAAGAAAATGACTATGAAAGGATATATTTGCAATAAAGACAAAAAAGTAAGGTTCTTAGAGAGTTGTTTCGATTTTAAGGAGGAGTTTGTAAATAGTAATTGAGTTTGGGGTCTTCCAGTCTTATTGACCTGAAGTTTATGATTTGGTGTACGTGTTTGTTATTGCATGTGCCATGCGGTGTTTGGTCTTTTTCGCGTTCCTCTTATATAAATTTAATTTAATTAATTTATATTTTACACAGAAAATCATTATTATTATTAAAAGTATGTAAATATATGTTTTAATATTTAAAGGTCTCTGACGAGAATCTTTTTTACTAGTCTAGAAGTTCTGAAGAATCTAAAATTAAAAAAAAAGCCTATCTTCAGCCACTCTTGTGGGACCCACAGAAATGCAAAGAAAGAATCCGAGAAGTAACTGCCAAATCAAAGCGCTGGAGCCCTGACAAACTGGGAAAAAAAGGATAAAAGACAAACCAAAACACGCCACGTGGTACAGCTTTCTGCTGACTTCGTGATTGAAGTTTTGACCCATGGCTCTGTGGTCCTTACTCCATGATATTGGTTGGCGGTTCATGATTCACCGAAGAACCCGGTTCATAGAGTTTGTATATCATCTTATGGTTTTAAGGTTGAAGCAAATTATATATTAAAATTGAAGATGGCTGATTTTGAAGATGAAAAATTAAGATTGGATATAATTAAATTTTAGGGGAGAATAAATAAATAGAGGAATTTGATTATTGATTGAAAATGAGGGTAATTTGGTCATTTTATTAGTCATTTAAAGAAAATTAAGTTCAAGAAGACATATTATTAGTTTGAAAACAGATAGAGGTTTAATCAAAGATTCATAAAATATGAAGGGGTATTGTATTAATTTGAAAGAGAATTTTGAGTCATTTCTTCCTATTGGATTTGAGTATTTTTTTTTTTAAATACATTTAGAAAAAATTATTTTCCTTGAAAGATTTGTTTTTTTAGGTGTATGATTGTGTATTTTACTTTGAATTACTTATCCACTTAAAGAGATTTTTCACTTTTTGATGGAAATTTTTTCTTCTTGACATTCTTCAAATCTCCAAAAATAATGAAATGACCCTCAATCATGCTTAAAAGTAAAATGGACCGAGGCCAAGTCAAAAGATTAATCCAAGTTGGACTGGAAGATTTATATAGTACAATGACTCATTCCTCATTAAATGGTGGGAAAATACTATTAGGCCTCCAAAAATTAATTTAAGATGGATCAGGTCGTCACTTAAAGACTAATTCAAGGTCAATAATAAGTTTAAGTGGGAGTTGATTGAGGCTTGTGTGACCACGACACTTTCACAAAAGTGCAAGACATATTCCAAAGGGATTTGTACAAGGGGATACTTAGTTTTCTACCTATCGTACACGTTTCACTTTAAGATGTGTAGATAAGGAACCCCACGTGCATATCTCGTGGTTGTACTACCTGTATCTTGAGATTGATAGATTGGTGCAAAGTTTGAATTCAAGGGTCAATGATGATCAAGAATATCATAAGATCAGACAAGACATACCTTCTTAATAAAGATAGCACATGGCATATTCCATATGGTAAAAAATATCAAATTGACAGCCCACTCAAAAAAGTAAAAAACATTTCATGGAATCTCTTTAAAAATAATAGATTGACTCTTTCTAGAGTTTGAAGGTGCAATCGCTGAATAGAGGCAACCTCTCCAAATAAATTATTTTGTATTACTCTTTTATTTCTCTGCTCATTTCTTTTTCGGGTTTTTTTGTATGATTGTATATCATGGCGTATTTCACATTATACGTCTAAAAAAATAAGTTAATTTTTGAGTTTGAATCTCAAGGAGTTGGTGGTGTTCCAGTTTTTCCTCATTAGTATAATGATAAAGTTTTATTTGAAAAATAATAAAACATCTTGTTTTTAAAAAGATTGATAAGATAATCCTGCGAAAGATAGATTGGATTTATTCTCAATTATCTTTTACAAGAACCCAATGGGGTTTTTGTACAAAATTATCTTACTTAGAGATAAATTCTACCCCTAATAAATTAATTCATATCTTAAGGATTCCAATCTTATCCTAATATCTGCAATCTTATCCTATATTGCTTGTAAGGCTGATTCAATGTATTATACTACACCTAATTAAAGAACCCAATATAGTTTATACAGAAAATCATAATCTTAATTATAAATAAACTCTATTTCTAACAAATTTAATCTATATCTTAAGGATTTTAATCTTATCTTAATCTCTATAATCTTATCATATTCTATGTACATCTGATTTGGTGTATCGAAATAGTCTAACAAACCCAGATGTCACATTTTAGAATCCTTACAAGAAATCAACCACATAGATGTTTTAGCCACATCTACTTTGTGAATCTACAATTATAGTCAAATTGATTAGTGATTCTTAGAAATTGGTTCCAATACAACATGCATTCAAAAAAGAATTCAAATAGAGTGACAAGTCATCAATGAATAATAATATTGAGGTGTGAGCTCATCAAGAAGTATATCAAACACTCGTAAGCCTTGTGGGACTAAAGATTATATTTATGGGTTTGAAAATTATGAGCACGACCCTATTGCATGAGCAAGATTAACAAGCCAATCTACCTATTTAATTGACAACAACAGTGAATCCTATGGGTATTATTAAATATTTTCTTGCAAAATTATTTGTTATGCTATTTCTATGACGTAACTTGGTCAATGTCGAAGAATACAACCTTTCTTTTTAATATTTGTGTTTTAAATAGAGGTTGCATGTCCTTGGTTATAACACACTTAGCCCTATAAAATTAAATGGTTCCATCACCTCATCATGTGCCATAGTCAAATGTTTATCCCGTGACGTTTTCCCTTGTTTTAGAATGGATTCCTCAATAGTAATCAATCTTTTATTAGATTTTTTTTAAGTGGAGACGTAATTTGCTTATGATGCATGTAAGCGTTGGTCGTAGACTGTGAAGATTTCAAACTATTTCATTCGTCGAGATACTCGATGTGTGTCACTTTCGAATAAAAGTCCTCAAAAACATAATCATGGGCCTGCCTTTCTTATTTCGACAAAATTCATTGTCTTCTTTTCTCAAAACATAAGTTATGGGGTTGCAATGGTTTTTTACTTAGTTATTAGTGGTTCAAAGTTGAGGCATGGATTGTCAAACATGAGCCAAGACAACTACTCCCAAAACCAAACAAGAAAGAGTTCTCGGTGGTTACGGGTAAAAGAGAATATCTACCCAATTGTCACTTGGTCATATTTGGAAACAAAGGTCTTGGTCTTCGACTGGAAAAACCACGTTTCCACGACTATAATTTATGTATATTAAATATCATAAATAGCTAATTAACTATAATACCCTCTTCAAAATAAGTAAGCCGAAGGTTCCTATTTTTATATTTGACTAAGGGTTGAGGTTACTATTGTCTTTTCACAAGTCAGTATGACCCTAAATAATGTCCTAGTCGCTTTTGATTGGCAGTCTTAGGAATTTCAAAGATGGGTAAGACGCAAGCCCTTGCGTCTAGTATTTGACTGGCTCAGGAAAAAAACTTTGATGCATTACTGTAGTTGGAGTTTGATGTGAAAACACCAGAAAAGAACACGTGGAAATTTTAATTGAATTGGTGTTTTACAATTAGGAAAGAGATATTCTATTGCCACATCAACTTTTGCTAATCCCACCCGAATTCATACGTAAATCAAAGAATTAGAACACAATTTGGGTGGTTTTAAGCAAAAGCTGATGCGGCAATAAAAACCCTCTTTAGAAAAATTAAAATATTTAAATCATTAATAGGTGATCAATGTGGATAACCTATATAAATAAACGTCAAGATCCCTTGACTCTTAAGAACGACTTGTGAAAAAAACACATGATCCTAACCCTTTATAAGTATCTAGATAATACAAATCTCAGAGATATTTATCCCAAGATTAATCATAAGATTTTGCATTTAAAGGATTGAATAATATGTTTTTTTCATGAGTTATTCTTAAGAGTCAACAGCTCCCAACCCTACAAATAATAAAATTAAGAATGTTATTAAAGTACCTTATGCTGGAATCTCATATTGCACTTCTTGACGTGAAATTGGATAAAATGAAAAACATTTATGATTCTCATATACTTTCATGTCAAGATGTGCGATATGAAGTTTCAGATTGAGGTCACTCCAGTACGATTCTAAGAATAATGATTTTCTAATTAGAAAGTCTTCACTTGATCAATATTCGATTGACATAAAAGATGTGCATTTATGTATCCCGAGAAAAAGTCAAAATATTAGCACTTAAATAATAAGGGATGAGAATTCACTGAGCTCTGTAAAACAATCCACGTGTTATATTTGATGGTAAATGTAACAAGATTTGATATATGGGAATGTATCAAAGTTGAGCACAGTTATGTAAGAAACACATAACAGCCGGGCCAGGTAGAACCATCCGTGATTTCATCCCTTACGTGTAATTTATGCGTCAAAAGAAGCGCGTGGAGGTGTCAAAATTATGCGTCAAAGTGAAGATTCTCGCGAGATAAGGTTGGGTGAGAGGACGAAAAGGCAGATTTTCCCATGTGTCAAGCACCATTCAAATCCTCTCCCAAGTCCCAACCAGAAATCTATAAAACTTTTCGCATTTTCTCGGGAGAAATTAAAAGTACGTTGTATTGTTGCCTTTTTAAAGCAGGTTAATTATATTTTCAAGCAAATTAGGGATAATTAGAGCAATATCGTTGCACAAATTTTGTTGTTGATATCTTAATGGAGTATCAAAATTTTATTTTCTCATTTTATCGCGATAAATTAAAAGTACGATAATTATTAATGGAGTATCAAATTTTGGTGAAATTAAAAGTACCTTGTATTGTTTCCTTTTTTAAAACAGCTTAATTCTTTCCAAACCAGCTAGGAATAATTATATCATATCTTTGCACAATTTTTTTTTGTTATATTATTGGAGTATCAAAATTTAATCTACCACCTCATTCTAAATGACAAGTAACTTAGTGCTAATGAAAAAATGAACCGAGATCTACGATATCATCACTAAAAGCCTTTATCAATTAAGTTAGTAGGCACCTTCATCCTCCATGCATACTTTATTTTTGACGGAATCTAGATACGAGAAAAAAATATTTATTGGTGGTTTTTTTCTTCATTAAGATTTATTATTTTCATGATGAACTTAAATAAGAAGCTTGTGGATTTTAACAATTCTCATGAAAAAAATATATGTATTTTAGGTCGAATTACTAAAACCTAAGATAAAATCATCCTCTGCACTATTCATGGGACATGATATGACACATTCCAAATCATTTTTTACAAATATTTTTTAAGAGTGATGATTTTATAATTCAACTTGACAGGGTAACTCAAAAACTCACTGACGTGGCAAGTGTAAGAACTTACGATTCTTGCAGAGTACATGTCAGTTGAGTTTTTGAGTTACCTTGTCAGGCTGAGTTACAAAATTATTACACGTTTTTTAAACAATTAAATATAGTCTGGACATTAATTTTTTTCTTTTATAATCGGGTATCCCCGTAGATAGCGAATCAGATCCATATTTGGACTTTACCTAATCCATGAATGGACTTGTCAAAGGACTGGTGCTGGGGCACGTGCATTGCCCGCACATCACACACACACACAAGTAAGTGAGGGTGCACCCTCGCCTGTAGTCCTTGAGGAATTAATGCTCATATTGGATATCGAACGCACGACCTATGAACATTAACCGTTTATTGGTCTAAAGTTGTCATTGAGTCAACCCCTTAGGGTTAGCCCTGGCATTACATGGTTAAATGTCAATTTTAACATTATTATCTTATCGCTTTTAATATAATATTTATTTGGTTTAGGAGTGGGAGTCGAATAATTGAGCTAATCTTGAAAGCCAATCAATTCATTTTGATTTCAATGTGAGACCCACCCTATCGAACTTCTTTCCAAATCGAAAATACATTGAGATCATCACGATGTCATTGAATACACTTCTTTGATTTCTACTATTATATTATCTATCGAACTTTGATTTTTACTATTATATTATTTATCGAACTTTGTTATTAAAATAAAGCATACCTTATCCAAAGAAAATCATTAATTTATCATTTCAACACTAACAAAATAAAATTGATTCTTATCATTGAGGAAATTTAGAAATGTGGACCAGGTAATCAGGGTTCAGAAATCCAAAACAATAATGGACACGTGTGACTCATGAGGGAGTGGTACATCATACTTTGGACCACCACAAATGGAGCAAACTTTTCCATTTATTGTGGACACATATTGTGCCAAATATAAACCATTGAATACACGTTTAAACAAGATAATCTAGACACGGAAGCGCCACCGAAGTAACGGAGTTACTGAAATCAAATCCGTTATTTAACGGCCGTTACACCGACGAAGGTTCGTGTAAGTTTCCTCTCGATATCTCATTGCGATATTTTAAAAAGTTCAAAATTTTACGAGTGACGGGCAGTTGGTTGAGAGAGAAGCATTAGAAATGTAACTAAAAGATAGTGGGCCCACATTGTACGACCACGCGGCAACTCGCCGCTGATCAGAGGAATCTCAAAGAAGAACAAATTCAAAAAATGCCGAGAAATTAAACGAGAATTTGAAAGATTTTTTTTTTTTTTTTTTATATTTATTTTGGCCGTAAAATTGGGAGCCACGCTGGCCTTTGTGGCCTATATAAAGTTGCCTTGCCTATCATGCAATTCTCGTCCGCTTCTCTCATTTAAAGGTTTTTTTTTTTTTTTCTCTCTTAAGAGTTATAGATTGAGACGAAGAGATCGAAACCCTAGCTTTCGTCTTCGTTTTTCGCTGTTAGGTTTCTGTTTGTTCTTCTGGAGCGAATTTTCAGGTACTTTTTCTCTTTTTCGCGTTTTTCGTTTCTTTTTTCTTCGATCTGTGGAGGAGATTTGAGGTCTTGATCTATCGTTTTTTATTCTATATTGTTCGTCTTGTTCTGATCTATCTTTCGATCTAGTTTGCTCGATCTATAACTCTCTTCTTTGAGTTTTCTCGATTACGTTCGACCTTTAATCCTAGCTTAATTTTCGGATCTCTGCGGAAATCTTTAACGATCTTTCTTGATCTCTCTTGTTTCAATCTGTTAAATCTGATCGTCAGGTGTGGGGATTATTGAGTTCTGTACGGTTGAGTTAGGGTTTAGCTCCTCTTTTTTTCAGTTCTTTACTGCTTCTTTTGGGGGGGTAGCCGGGGCTACGGCCTCGGCGTCTTTCAAAGCCCCCAGCTTCACAACAAAGATTAAAAAACCGTAATTTTTTTCTCTCTCTAACTCTCAAATCGGGAAGAGATGCCAGCCCTGGCTTGCTGCGTAGATGCTGCTATCAATCCTCCTGGTTATGCTCTCGCCGGGGATAGCTATCTTCCCTCGCCGGAAACATTTTCCGGCGCAACTCCGGAGACAAACACCACCACCACCCTTGACCAGTCCCTATCTTCCCAATGGTCTCCCTCACTTTCAGCCTCTCTCTACAAGATTAACGGCTGGGGAGAACCGTACTTCTCCGTTAACTCTTCCGGTAACATTTCCGTCCGTCCGTATGGTGTCAATACTTTACCTCACCAAGAGATCGATCTCATGAAGGTTGTCAAGAAGGTTTCGGAACCCAAATCCTATGGCGGATTAGGTTTACCGCTCCCTCTGCTTGTTCGGTTTCCTGATGTTCTCAAGCATCGTCTCGATTCTCTGCAATCTGCGTTCAATTCCGCTATAAACTCGCACGGATACGAATCGCATTACCAAGGTGTGTATCCAGTTAAATGTAACCAAGATCGGTTCATTGTTGAAGACATAGTCAAGTTTGGATCTGAGTTTAGGTTCGGCCTTGAAGCGGGATCTAAACCAGAGCTTCTATTGGCGATGAGCTGTTTGTGCAAAGGAAGCCCTGAAGCTTTTCTGGTCTGTAATGGTTACAAAGATGCAGAGTATATTTCGCTTGCTTTGGTAGCGAGAAAGCTTTATTTGAACACGGTGATTGTTCTTGAACAAGAAGAAGAGCTTGATTTGGTGATCGAAATCAGTAGAAAGCTCGCTATCCGACCAGTTATTGGTTTGAGAGCAAAGCTGAGAACAAAGCACGCCGGACATTTTGGATCTACATCTGGTGAGAAAGGCAAGTTCGGATTAACAACAGTTCAGATCTTGCGAGTCGTAAGGAAACTCGAGCAAAATGGAATGCTGGATTGCCTTCAACTTTTGCATTTTCACATTGGTTCTCAAATTCCTTCAACAGAATTACTGGCTGATGGAGTTGGAGAGGCCGCTCAGATTTACTGTGAATTGGTCCGTCTCGGTGCCGGTATGCAAATCATCGATGTTGGTGGGGGGCTTGGGATCGATTACGATGGTTCTCAATCACCCCATTCGGATAATTCGGTCGGTTATGGACTGGAGGAGTACGCCGCAGCTGTTGTTCAAGCAATTCGATATGTGTGTGATCGGAAATTTGTGAAGCATCCTGTGATCTGTAGTGAGAGTGGTCGAGCTCTTGTTTCTCACCATTCAATTCTGATATTTGAGGCAGTTTCAGCTACTGCAAAGGAGGCACCAATTGTTTCTTCGCTTGGTCCTGGCCTACAGTTCTTCATCGAGGGGCTTCCAGAGGACGCTCGTTCAGACTACATGAATCTGACAACTGCGGCAATCCGTGGAGAATACGATACTTGCTTGCTTTATGCAGATCAGCTTAAGCAACGCTGTGTCGAACAGTTTAAGGAGGGTTCTCTAGGCCTCGAACATTTGGCTGAAATCGATAGTCTCTGTGAATTGGTTTCAAAGTTTACTGGAGAATCTGATCCAGTCCACACTTACCATGTGAATCTCTCAGTGTTCACATCTGTTCCTGATTTCTGGGGAATTGGACAGAAATTCCCAATTGTTCCAATTCATCGTCTTGATCAAAGGCCAGTGACGAGGGGTGTGTTATCAGATTTAACTTGCGATAGTGATGGAAAGATCGATAAGTTCATAAGTGGCGAATCGAGTTTGCTTCTTCATGAATTGGAAGGCAAAGGTGGTTTATTTGGTGGGGGTGAAGGTTGTGGTGGTTACTATTTAGGGATGTTTCTTGGTGGGGCTTACCAGGAGGCGCTTGGTGGATTGCACAACTTGTTTGGTGGGCCGAGCGTTGTGCGTGTGTCCCAATGCGATGGGCCTCACAGCTTCGCTGTAACGCGTGCTGTGCCTGGACTGTCGTGCGGGGATGTCCTAAGGGTGATGCAGCACGAGCCAGAACTGATGTTCGAGATGCTCAAGCACCGTGTAGAGGAGTGCGTGCACGAGGAAAATGACGAGATGGTGGTCCGTGACGCACTGGTGAGCGGCCTTGCTCGCTCCTTCCACAACATGCCTTATCTCTCCGCCATCACCACCACACCTGCGGATAATAATGGTGGGTATTGTTACGTCGATTACCTTAACGACGACAATAACAACAATAATGGTGCAGCAGTGGTGGTTGGAGAAGATGAGAAGTGGACTTATTGCTGTGCTTGAGATCAGTTTCATCACCAATCATCATCCCTACCATTACCATCACCAATCAGTAATAATGGTTTGGTTTGGTTTGGTCTAGTGTTTGTCTTGTGAGGGTGTTTGTTTTTTCTTCTAATTTAAATCTTTTTTTTTTTTTCCTTTCTTCTCTAGTGGTTCTGTTGGTTTAGAGTCGGAGAAAGAAGGGGTGGGTAGGGTGGGTGGGTGGGTTTGTGGGGTCAGGATTCAGGAACCGAATCAGTGCTTGTAAATTCGGAATCTTATTCCCTCCTTTCTTTTTAATGAAATTTATTTAGTTACAAATCTTTATCTCTGTTATAATTAGTCAAAAGTGAAAGAAAAGATGATGATGGTGGATGCGTATCTTTCTTTGATTCCTTTTTCTATTATTTTGAATATTCTGAAGACGTAAACTCAAGCGTGGTGTGGTGGTGGGGTTCATGTTTTTGAAGTTAAGATGGTGTCAACCTTAGATGAACAAATCGCATTTTTAATAATAAAATAAAATAAAAGAAGAAAGATGAGGTTTTTAGGTCGTCTTTGAATATTGTGTGTGGGGTCTAGTCGGTGTCACAAGGGTTGCGTTTTTATAATTTATTATTATAGGAGGGACTTGCGTTGCAGAGACACCAAAGCAGACAATTATGTATGTATAGTGTGATTGTGTGACCCAGCCATTAGAGGCACTGGACAAAGCTTTGTCTCACGTATGTTTGCTATTTTAACATTTCCTTTATTCTTCTTTAAAGCTTCTTCTCAGCAAATTAAAATAAAATATAATAAATTTGTAGTGAAGATATGCTTAATTAATGTAAAGGGAGATGTATCAAATTAATTATTTTGGACTTAGGTCACTCGACTAATATACTTTCTACTGGGATTATTATTTAAAATTTTCTTATTACTTTATATCATTAAAGTTAAAAAGAAAAAAAATAGATATTGTAGACTAGTAATTGGGTCTTTCCTTGCAAGTTTTCATCGTTATTAGAAGGGTGGACCAGTAATGTTTTCCATATCAGAAAATGGATACTGTGGACTATGCTTCCTTCGGCTATTGCGTGAGGGATATGGAACGAGAGAAATAACAGGGTGTTTAATAGCAAGATTAGTAGTTTTCATGCTTGTTTTTTGGAGATCTTGAGCTTTCTATACCTTTGGTCAAAGCAGCACACTGAGTTCGTTGGGACTACCTTCAATGACTTTGTTTTCCGATGGAACTCGTTATGTAATCACTAATGCTGTTATTTTGCTTTTTTTCTTCTTTTCATTATTATTTATGAGGCCTCCTCGGCCTCCTTGTACTTTTCCCTCTCTTCAATATATTATATTTTTCAAAAAAAAAAAGTTAAAAAGAAAAAAAAGGAAAAAAGAGGGTAAAATGCCCTTTAGTTTATATATGAGAGATTCTAAAAATGAGTTAAATGCCCTCTTGCTCAAGCTCTGTAGCTCAGGAACGACCTAGGGGTTCTTGGGACCCAAAGAATGAGTGATGATCTATAATTTAGTAAAAGATAACTGGTTCAAATTTGATCCATTTTATGTGTATCTCATGATATTTATCTAATTTGTGTGGATTTTTCATATAAATTTAAAATAATTCTTTCCTTCTATTGGTTTGAAAAATCTTTTATCCTGCATCATAAAGATAATGGAATTTTATAAGAGATGAAACAATATTGAGTAGGTGAATTTGTTTTCCCTCCTGGTTTATGATGAGTTTTGGGGGAGAAAAATCAAGGAATCATTATTATTTGGTTTGAAGATGGTTGTGAACGGGGGTATGCCTAGATCACCCAAAAATTAATGGATTCGAGCAGACTCAATTTTTTTTTTTTTTATGTAACTAAGCTTCCCATTTTCAGTCATAAATTTTTACTTCATTCATTGCCATCTGATACATTATATGGATATGCCTGATTAGAATTGAACGGCATAACTTCATTCTGGGTCCACTTTTTTCCAAAAGTGGAACTGCTAAAAAATCAAAAATTTATAAGTAGGGTTGGGATCTGGTGACTCGTGGAAAAACATGAAATCCAACTACTCTGCATACCTCTCATACCCCTAGTACCATTTACATTTTCTCCCCTAAAATTGAGAGAACACCCTTATAATCTTTATTTTTCAACTTTGTTACAAGATTTCCTATGGCATTAGCATTTGTTTTTAATGAAAAATATATCCATTGTTTTTAAATGAAAAATAGATAATGTTGAAGTAACATTAAAATCCATATCGTGAGGGATATTTTTGACGTAGATGTGTGTCAGAATCATAGATGCTTTCATCGAGATCTCACTCATATCTTGATGGAAAACTATGGTTCTAACACACATCAAATATCCCTCACGATGTACATTTCAATATTACTCCAGCACGACTTATGAAAAATTTACTCATTGTTTATTGAAGATAAAAAGTATTAAAGAAATATACAAGGCCCAATCGTGTTATGGACACAAAACATCAAATACTATTGAATTTTTTTTCACAAAATACAATTGTATTTAAAAGATAAAAGTATCCATAATCAACCAAAGCACAATTTTTGACAAAAAAAAATTTCAATTGATTCAAACACCATATTTTTTTTCAATAAAAATAAAAAACGATTTTAGGTAAATACTATTAGAGCTTAAGATGTATTGTATTAAGGTGCATGAGATACACTACATCATTGCCAATGTATCTTATACAATAGGAAGATTGTGATAGAAATTGATATATTTAGGAATGATTGATAAGTAAGATATTTAGATATAAATAGAAGGAGTTATTTATGTTAATTAAGATTTTTAAATTGAGATTACCTTTTACATCTTGGCTGATGTAATATTTATAAATATTCTTTTAGGGTTCATGTAATAGCCATCCAAGAATAACCAATAAAATTAATTTTTTATATGGTAATAGAGCTTAAACTCTATAGAGCGCATGATCTTGGTGTGTCATTCTTTAGCAATGGCGCCATTGCCATCTCTATCACCAATCCGTAACGTTTTTTTTCCCTTCACTAGTATTTCACTTTCTTTCAATAAAATTTCTACCTTTCTGCGTGTTTCTACAAACCTCCCTAGTAAAAAAACTTACGTCTCACGATCTCAATTATTTTTTTTGTAGGTAAATCAAATATGTTAAAATAAATTGATCGATTGAGATAACTAGCCACATTACAAGAAGAAAATACAGAGGCCTAAAATACTAGTTTAAGCATAAAGAATCTCATCTAAATACAAAATCTTCAAAAAACACTCCTTTGAAGTCAATATCCAATTTCCTCCAAAAGAAAATAAAGCCTAAAATTTCCAATAGCAGTTGAAGGACAATGAATCATAAGATGCCAACTCAGCAAGTTGGTAAGACGTTGGAAAGTGTTATCATGTCTTAGGTCCAACTTACTTAAAACCCAATTTCACGATTACCTTTAAAAAAAAAAAAAGGACTGAATCAATAAATGAGCAATTAAAATAACAAGACCCAAAATTTGTGCACTAAAAGTCAATAAATGAGAAACTGGTTTCTCACTCCCTTTGCACATGAAACAAAAGTTTAGACCAATAAAACCCATGAGCATAAGATTATCAAAAGTAAGAATTTTACTAGAGACTGCTTGTCAAATAAAGAAAGACACCTTCAAGATGGAGAATAAAATATTTAGCTATATCTATTAAGATGTTAGACACGAGGAATTATAGACAAATAGTATTTCTATATTACACTACTTTCTATATCTTTGTTGATGTAATCTCTGTAAATACCCTAGTAGTATTAATATATTGACCATCTAATAATTTATCAATAAGATCAATTCTCTATGTATATAGTGTATACAACATCTCAATAAATAAAATTTGGAGAATGATATAGCGGCCCAAGAATCTTAAAGTTCACATGTAAAAGATTGTCAAGTGCATACCTTATAGCCAACAGATATCATGAGTTTTTTCCCGCATGATTAGGGGTATCTAATCATTTGATCGGAGTATTTCTTTATAGTCGTGATAATCTGACTCCCTTTTCCCTATGCTCCCTTCGTAGAACCGTAGATCCTTTTCTTCGGGATGCACAAGTAAAAAAGATTTATGATCCTGTGAACTTTTAGGTCTCGGAGCGTACAAACATCTGGTAATCTTTTTATGTAGCGTGACAAGAACAAATTAAAAGTAGAAAATGCTATGACCTTTGTCTCTTAAAAGTAAGAGATGTAAAATTTTAATGGTGTTGGATGTTTGTCTCCAATACTACTGAAAAATTATAATTATTCATTTTGCATTCAGTCATGCTGGAGTGACCTCAAGATTGGACCTCATATTGCACTTCTTGACATGAAAGTGGATATGAATCTTAGATGCTTTTTTACTCGTATCTCGAGGAAATGTTTATGATTCCCAGTGTGCGACGTGAGGTCCAATCTTGAGGTCACTTGAGCATTATTCTTTTGCATTTTATATAAACAAGGGATATTTGTATCATTTACAAATGCTATGAGAGATATGGTAATGAAGTTGAAAAATTAAGATTTTCAGATCCTGTTATTTCCCCCAATTTTAGGGTAGAATATGGTGGGGGACTTATTAAATACTATTATATTTACTTTTTCTTTTAAAAGAGAAAACAAAGTAAAAATTGGATAAATAATCTAACAACATCCGACTAGATTAATTTGTTTTGAATTTTCCATTTGTATGAAATTGAGTTAATTCTTTGTTCTTACTTGTCTAGTCCGGTCGTCCCTCCCATTTCATGCAATGGATGATGGTTGATAAAGTATTCAATTGAGTTCCTACACTTACTTTCAACGCACGATCTTTATTATTTTCTTGCAACTTGTAAGAATGAATTATTTATAATCAATGAAGTAGTTTTCTCAATCGAACTTAGTTTAACGACAAAAAAGTACCATTGGGCTTATAACTTGTGGGAGAGCTTTTCACTCGAGCCAATAGTCTATCAATCAATTGATTATTATTTATTTACTTTTAGTAGAATTTGCGAGAAAACTCTCTTCCAAACCTAATTTAATTTCCCTGCTAATTCTCCCTTTTTAAATAATGGAAACACTCCATTCATTTGCAACTCCTTGATTATAAATTGTAACCTGATGATTATAATGTTTATCGGTGTTGGATATTATTGAATTGTACACTATCAAAATGTTATATCTATATAATAATAAATAAATAAATAAATAACAGAACAAGTAGAAAAAAACCATTCACAATTGAATGAGTTTTACTCTTCATCACTATTGAATCTTAAAAAATAAAATTTGGAGAGAGAGGTTTTGGTCAGGCTGTGGATTCAGGCTGGGCTTGGATGTGCTCTAACCCATCTCTAAATAGATAGATCATTCCTTGATTAACCCCCAAACTTCATTGGGTCTAAGCCGATTAAGCCTAGGTCCAGTACTATCGTACTATAAGCCGGTTGATCCTACTTTTCATCAAAGCAAAGCAAGGGTCTAATATCCATCCAAAGTGAAAAAATTCTTAAATTTCTGTGAAAGTTCGTTATTTTATGATGCATTTTAGTTATTTTTGTTAAATCTAATTATATATGTTATAATAGTGGGTAAGGTTGGGCTGGGCATAATTAAGCCATAGTTCCACTCAGCAAGAAGTCCAAATCATATTCTTAAGGCTCATCCTCTTAATGATAAATGATCTGCTTGCCTTGAAATGACTTGGCCCAATATGAAAATCCCAATTCATTGGACCTTTCAATACAATCAAATAGATTACCACATGGGCACCACAGCCCAGACTGAGGGCTCCTTCTCCTTCAAACTCGAGTCGTATTTTTCATTCCCGAAGTAAGAGCATACCTTCCGAGTATCAAGTTACTCTGGCTATCCCCATGATCTGAGTTTGAGCTGTTGGAATTGGAATAAGTTCGACAATCTATCACAAAATCTCTCTTCTGCGTTCTTAATAGTGCACTTCCATGCTATTAAGAGAATGGAATAGATAGAACCTAATGGTGCACTTTCATGCCACATCACTTATTGTACCGCCTGCTTGCCCCTACTTGGAAAGCCATTCAATTCCATTTTGTTTGAACCAATGCACTCAGAGGTGTGTGTACGGTTCCTAAAGGATACGATTTTATCCTAATCAATTGACTTCATCGAGAATAAATTATGTCGAGTCAAGAACACCTTCATTCCTACATCTTATATTATATTTATTTAAATGGTAACATAACTTTGTTCCTCAGTGGAGTGTTCACTTCCTTTTCGTCTTTAACTTTCATTCAATATGTTGTGGATCAGATGATGGATCCCACCTTTGTGGGATCAAAATCAAGGCCATAAGTCCCTTCTTTTTTATTTTCTTTTTTCTTTTGTTACTAGACTAGCAGGCTGAATGGACAGCTTACATTTAATTTAATTTATTTTATTTTATTCTATGCAGGATACATTCATTAAGAGATTATTTCCTTACTAACTTAGTAAAGATTTTAAGTCTTACAAAGGGTCATTTTGCTCAAATGAATTACCATATTAGCAATCCAACACAACAGCCCTCTAAATTTCATCAAAAAATTCAGATCCAAAAGAAAAAATTTCAAAAAATAATTTTTTGGGGACTTGATCCAAGGTTTTGAGAATACCGAGCTTCCACCTAATTCAAAATTTTAAATTTCAATTCAACTGTAAATTTTTTATTTTTTTTCATAGTTCATAGAATAGAATTGTGTACTCTACAACCCTCAAGCATCGAGATAATGCTTTTTAATGTCACAAGGTTAGGCCAAGGACACTTAGTAAAGGTGAAAATTCTTGCTAACTTGGGAAGGCTAGTCGGACTCTTTATTCTGTATGAGAACGTGGATCCATGGAAGGGTGTTCTCAGTTCTCATCTCATGTATTCATGCTTTGTGGGCCAAAGGGTCTCACGTGATTTTTGTGGTGGGCTTTTAGTGATGCAAGTCATGGCAGTTTTTTCTTTGAAGATGGTTTATAATATATAAAGCTACTCATAAAGTTATGTGTTTTGTCTTATATGGATAAAAATATTTGAAATGACCTGATTTTTTGTATTTATTATCTCTATGGTGAGGAGATCATCTTGGACAAAAATCAACTTGTTATGAAATTTCTAACCCTATATTTACAAGTAAAAAAATTTTAGATCATCTTATTTTTATAAATCAATTTTGATGGGATTAAAATTTTTGAAATGAGATTATTATTATTATTATTTTTTTTTTTTTTATTTTATATGATCCCCTCTCATCATAGAGATTACCCTCACAAAAAATCAGCATCTTCCGAATCTTTTTAATCATATAAGACAAAAACGCTATAACTTTATGTGTCTACGGAACCCAACCCATATACATATATAAATTAAATGAAGAAAGAGACGTACACCAATTAATAATGCACTCTCGAATATCGTCAGTCGTCACCAGTGACAGGTCCGTCCTCCTCACTCTCTCTCTCTCCCTTCATCATTCAAAAATCCCGGCTGATCCGGTGGTACCGAAACCCATGTAACTTTCCACGCCTGTTTTCTCACTGTATCATTCAAAAATCCCGGCTGATCCGGTGGTACCGAAACCCATGTAACTTTCCACGCCTGTTTTCTCACTGTATCATTCAAAAATCCCGGCTGATCCGGTGGTACCGAAACCCATGTAACTTTCCACGCCTGTTTTCTCACTCTCTAAACAGTAAAGTGTAAGTACAAGTGTCAGTAAACGTGGGTTCCAGTGATATTCCTACGAGGCAGGCTAAGCGCTCCAAGTCGCTTTAAATCCGTTCCGACATAGTCACGGATCCAGACTAATTTTTTCCGCAGACCACATCTACAACATTAACGGCTGCTTTTCCTCCTTTCGTACAATTCATGCCACGTGGTGAATCAGGACGAAGTCTATAGTTTTGGCGGGAAGTTCTCACATAAATCATCCTTTCACTATTTTGTCAGCTAGTAGGGTATCTGACCTTTTAACTCAATCTTTGACTCAAGTGGACCCCACCTGGTCAACGCACCGGCCAAGCAAAGTAAAACAAGAAAGAAAAAAAGAAGGGAAAAATCCATAAAGAAGATCACAAAACATGAAGAAAAAAAATGGGCAACAGGGTTGGTATTGTGGCGTATCGGAAAGTGAAATGTAACGTATCAGATTTATGCTGGGGAAGGTTGGGAGGTTGGATCAGTAGAAGAAGGGATATCGGGCCCAACCCGACAGCCTTCGAGCATGAAGACAACGTCCGCCATTGAAGGTCGATCAAGTGGATCGTTAGCTGTGCATAGTAACCCTACTTTCACACCTAACAAGAACTCTTCCCATTCGGATGACTCGGGATCCAGTTCAAGCAAACCCGGCTCAAGCAATTCGGATACTTGACCTCTCTGTAACTGCCTCTTCACCCATTTAACTATGTCCTCATCTTGTGTGAACATCACTGGCTTTCTACCAGTTAATAACTCTAGTAACACTATCCCGAAATTGTACACGTCGGCTTCTTTTGTAGCTTCTCCTGTTAATGCCATCTCAGGCGATACATACCCAAGAGTCCCAATTGTTGCAGAGGATGTCGATGCTTCGGATGGGGTTGCCATGGTTAGATGGTCTAGCCCAAAATCGGAGAGATGGGCTTCAAAGTCGGCATCAAAGAGAACACTTTGTGGCTTGACGTCGCCATGAACCATGGAGTCCGTGTGGAGGAAAGCTAGCCCACGGGCGATCCCAAGAGCAATTAAATGGCGCATTGGCCAATTGAGTATGTGACCGTCTTGGTGGGATGCTTCTTGGAGGAGCGTTGCAAGGTTGCCATTAGGCATGTAGTCGTATACAAGTAGTCGGACATCGGGCGGACCAGTATAGTAACCACGAAGGACTGTTATGTTTCGATGCTTCACTTTCCCAAGAGATTCGGCCTCTTTTTGAAAAGTCCCCTCTTCAACCATTCCGTCTGGGAGACGACGGATTGATAGAACAGTCCCATCTTGGAAACAAGCCTTGAACACCATCCCATACTTTCCTCTACTTAGTACATTCTCCTCATCGAATTGTCTCGTCGCCTCGAGTGTCTCTGCGTACGTGATTTTACTATCGAACATAACAAGCTTTGGATTCCCATTGTCCCCGCTACGACGGCCGACTCCGCCCTCTACTCCTGAGCTTGCATGGGTTGGGCTTCTTTTCTTCTCCCCTTCTCCAACCCCGCGGAGACATTTGCACCATTGCAAGAAACTGAAAATCAAACACCAACAGCAAAACGAAACCAGACAAGCGCCAAACACCACGACACCAATCAATAAAATCAGTTTCATTTTGTTCTTAAAGATACCTTTCCTTTCATTCTCACATTTACCATCCAATGGTTTTCCACATAGATCTCGATTCATTGCAAACATAGAAGGATCATTAAATCGGGAACCCAGCATTGTCGGAATATTACCTTCAAGATTGTTTTGTGACACATTGAAGTAACGCAAACCAGTTATCTGTGCTAGATTCTCCGGAATTGCTCCCATCAAGTTGTTTGCAGAAAGATCTAGCATTGTTAAATTTGATAGATTCGATAGTGAGTCTGGTATTGCGCCTGAAATGTGATTCCCATCTAACAATAGGGATGTTAGAGCCGAGCATTCACAGATTTCTTTAGGGATTGCACTGGCGAAATTATTCCGACTTAGGTCCAGTTCCTTTAAATGTGAAAGACGAGAGAGATCTCTCGGAATGTCACCACTCAATTTATTCGAACTAAGCTGAAGTACTTCGAGATTGGAACAATTGCCAAGCTCTGTTGGAACCTGGCCGATAATTTCATTACCTGATAGAGACAGAACAAGTAGTGATTGAAGAAAGCCAAACGTAGTGGGAATTTTACCAGATAAGGCATTGGTCGACATGTTCAGAAAACGTAAACTCAATAAACTGCCGAAACCTTCGGGAATCTCACCCGACAACATATTCTCCTCAAGAGATGCAGTTTGTAGATTTGGCAAACCCGAAATCTCCAATGGAACCTCACCAGAGAGATTCAAACGACTCAAATCCAGTGTGGTGAGGCTCAATAGATTTCCAATGCTCGATGGAATCCTTCCCGATAATACATTACCACTCAAATTCAGAATCAGTAACCCTCCTAAGGCACCGATATTGGGTGGAAATTCGCCAGAAAATTTATTGCCACTTAGGTTCAAAATAGTCAAATTGCTCAATCGAATTAGTTCTTCTGGGATTTTGCCAATCAGATTGTTCTGTCTGAGATTCAAGATGTTTAATTCAGAGAGATTTCCAAAGCTCAATGGAATTGGACCAGAGAAAAGATTACCTCCCAAAGACAACATCTTCAAACCTCTTATCTCCCCCAAGAAAGCAGGAATCTCACCAAAAAACTGATTTCCTTCAAGATCAAGTTTGCGCAACAATCTACATTTCTGAATCTCAGCTGGAACATCACTGATCATGGAATTATTTGCTAGTGTCAGCTCCTCTAACAACAAGAGATTACCGATCTCGATTGGAACCGAACCAGAGAAAAAGTTCCTTGAAAGATCCAACGCTGTTAGTGTCGACACATTCATCAACCACAATGGAAACACACCGTTAATTCGATTCTCTTGAAGATCCAAAACCTGCAAAACACTAAAAAACGTATCTTTTGCTGGCGAAACAAGATCGGTGATCGCATTAAACCCTAGTTGAACGATCCTCAATGAGGGAGGATTAAGAGAAACATTACAGAACATAGATGAAGGAACCGAACCAGAGAGATAATTATGCGAAAGCGAAAGCATTTGAAGCGTTGGAATCGATCCGATTGCCGATGGAATAAAACCTCGAATAAAATTTCCTTGGAGGCTCAAATGCATCAACGAAGAACAATTCGCGAGCGTTGAAGGCAGAGTTCCCTCCAATAGATTCCAATCCAACCACAAGTACTGAATCTCCTGAAGAACTCCAACGCTCGTCGGTATTGCACCGGAAAACCGATTGAACGACAGATTGATGAATTGAATCAGAGATGCAGCAGAGAAGTTCCGAGGAATCTCACCGGAGAAATTGTTTGATGAAAGATCAAGATACCGAAGGTTCCGAGGGAGATCGTCGGAGATTCCACCGGAGAGAAAATTCTGAGCTACGTTGAGAACTTGAAGATCGGTAAGATTCGATATTTCCGACGGGAAACGACCGGAAAAGGAGTTGTACTGAAGAAGCAAAGATCGCAGACGAGTGCATTTGGACAGAGAAGAAGGGATGGTGCCATTTAAGGAATTGGAGCGCAGGCTAAGCTTGCGAAGCTCGCGCAAGTTAGCGAGATGATCAGTGAGTTGGCCACCGAGTTGGAGACGAGGCAAACGGAGTTCACGAACTCGGCCATTGTAACAAAGGACGCCTCGCCAATCACAGGGAGCAGATGTTGTGGAAGAATCCCAGCCTTTCAATGCACCTAGGGGATCGTTTAAATTGATCTTGAAAGATATTAGGGTTTCGATCTCGGTTAGGGTTTGGGGGTTGCGTTGGGCGGCACATGATAAGAAATTGGTGGAGAGAAGAAAGATAAGGAGAAACAGAAAACTTGAAGCCATGTTCGTGTACGTTAGTTGAATTGGGTTTAGTTTTATTTTGATTGCGTTGGGTGTTGTTGGTGAAGGTTAAGAAAGTGTGCATGGGTAGCGTATGTTAGAAATGATAGCCTGGGAGTGTTGACAGAAGAGGACGATGTAGGACTGCAGGAGTCGCCATATGTTGCGCCACTGTGCGCGCTACAGTGCTCTCTCTCTCTCGTCTCTATTTGGTTTCCCTCTTCCCCATAACCCTTTGAAAAAACAAAAGCTTTTCTAATAGACAAGTTTTGGTGGTGTGGGGTTGGGGTCGGGTTGGGGCCCTTTTTTTAACCTTTTGTGGGGCTATTTAATGATTAACTTTTTCTTTTGCCCTTTTTTTGAAGCTTAGTTTTGCTGTGTATTTGCTTTGAAGCCTGCCTGGTAAACTGCCACAGAAATACTGCAAAACTTTGTGAATTAAGTTACGTTTAGTTGGAATTAAGTTAGGTTTAGACTTGGACTCCATAATTTTTAGTTTTAACAATTAAATAAGAGTCACAGTAACTGACTCAAAGAAAGTCACTTGAAATTCACTCGTTGACATAACATGTGGAGAGAATCATACATATTTTTCTTTGAGATACATAAGGAAAAAGATCTATAAATCCATACACATATCCACGTCAACGAGTGAATTTCAAATAATTTTTTTTGAGTCAATTTATCGTTAATTTTAAATTAACTAATTAGACTATGTGAAGTGGATCCTTGTTACTTGCTTTGTCAATTAGGTCTAGAACAAATCTGGTTCTTAGGGATAGGTCGAGATAATTTGCTTTTTAATTCACTTATGTTTGTTAGTATGATTTGTTGGCCCACAGTTTGATGGTACAACTTAAACAGTAAGACAAGTTTTCACACGAGGAAAATAGTAAAAATGATTTCGTTGGATATGAGTAACTTACTACTTATGGAATAATTATTTCAATGTGTTGTCAACACTAGATGTGTCTTTCATAGTCGTCCAAACCAATAGGCACATTAACATTTGACTATAAAGGGACATTGGTTCGGCCGAATTATTAGATATTTGAATATGTTCAAATACATATGTCTTGGATTTCATTGAATCCCTATAACATTTATAAATATGAGATGATCCAAAATGATCGTCATCTATTTTCTTCTCAAGTAAATTTTTGTGAGATTCTTCAAGTTTATTGACCGCATCTCACGTCATTCTTAGATCGATAATCCAACATGAATTATTTGTTAATATATAAAATTTAAGCATGTAAGCCATAAATACATCTTCAATGTTAAGAAAAAGTAAGAGTTAAAATAGGAAGAAAAAAAAAAGAGGAAAATCCAGGTTTGTTAATATATCTTTTAAAAAAAAAATGCCATGTCTTCATTATTTGTTTGTCAAACCTAGTGACAAGATTCAACAAACAAGAAGGGTGTGATTCACAAATTGGTTAGTACTAAGGGTGAAACTTGGTTTGGTTGAGGTTAAATTGAAATCAAACTAACATAGGTCTGTTCCACTAAATAAGAGTAAGAACCAAACCAAATTCCATTGGTGCCCGATCCAAAGTCAGTTCGGTTCTACGTATTGCCAATAATCTGTAATTGTAAGTAATATATTTTAATGAACCAAATCAACCCAAATTGGTTGTTGTTTTGTTAATTTAACAGCTTATATATTACCCTCCAACCTCAACAACAAATTTGAACTCTTCATTGATGCACTAAATAGTAATAAAACTATGAATAGCTTTAGTTGCCATCAGTTGATATTTCCTATCATAGATCTTTTTATGTACTTGCGATCCAGGCCCTTACTAACTGTAAACCATCCTAGAAATTTCTTCATTCAGCCTTACCATTAAATTATTGATCTTTGGTAGGTTGCGACAATAGATAGAGAGAATGTGTTTGGGAATCAGAATCCCCGAAACAATTTATCACAGTCCATTGTCTGTGCACCATGAATATTTACATGCAAGGCAAATAGGCATCCAATATATGATAATCGAATAGTTTTTTTTTTATTTGGAGAATATGTCCCGAAAATGATTCATTATCGTTTCCTTATTCTTTTCTTAAAAAAAAATAAATAAAAACAAAAAAAATATATATATATAGGTTTTTGTTTAGATTTCACATGATTTCCTCATACCCTTGTGATTCTAATTCCTACAGTAACACATCCCAACCCCACATAAATTTTTCCAGAGACCACCAAATTTTGAACACATAATTAGGTGAAGCAAACCCTTATTGCTAGTTTTAGCATTAAGCCAACCCCCAGGGGTTTAATTAATAGAGGAATTGTGGATTAAAAAATAATAATAATTTATTTAAAAAAAATTGATAAGTAAAATAATTATATTACTTTTGCATCTTTCAAAAAAAAAAATATAACTTTTGCATGCAGATTATTGATCTTAAAAAAATTGTAAGATTATTTTTTTTTAATAATTTTGCTTTTAAGCATAACTAGTGGGAGGCATGTGGTTTGACATGATTTACGGATTCTAGCGAATGTATTCTTATAAGGATATAATTTTTTTTAATTAATTTAAATAATTTCATATAGATATTCTCATATCATTCAATGTGATGCAAGAATTTCTCATAATAAAAAAAAAAAACTAACAAATATTAATTTGGTGTCGATAATACCTTCTTTTTTAGTTGCAATAGTGAAGATATATGATGCAATATCACTGTAAAGAGAGTGGAGATCATACTAAAGAAAACAAATGTCACACCTCTCCTCTTCCCATCAGCAGATGTCACATATCTATCTTCTATAGTCCTTAGTGGACCCACACATAAAAAAAACAAATTGATTGGTGATTTATACTTCGTACTGTTTGTGATGTAACAAGTGGTGGGCCCATCAAACATATACTTGTCATCTGTCAAGTCAATTCAGAACTCAGTCAAGTTGACTCGAAATTCTACATAACTTGATGAAACCAACTTGCTGACTCAACTAAAAAATTAACCGAGTTGGATTAGAAACTTGGTTGAGTTATTTGATTATAAAATATTTTTATTTTCAAAACATCAAAGCATATTTTTTTAATATTTATAAATTTATTTATCTCTATTTGACTCATCCCAGTTGATTCATAAATGGTGATGGAGTATTAAAACAATGGTGTTAATCTTCTCTTAATAGATTTCAGTCTATTGAGTTAGATAACTGATTTCTCGATCATGCATTTTTTATGTTATTCTAACCAATCTGAGATGGGATGTATATAATGGTGGGTTGCCTTCCTTGTAAAACATTATATTGGACCTATGTGTCGGAAAGACAAGATTTTGTGTCTTTCAAAGATGACCATATAGGGGCTTTTCGATATTTTGAAAAGTTTAAAGAGTGCCCGTAATGTTTCATATACTAACAAAAAGGTCTCACCTTAGAAAAATGTTGGAACGTAATAAATGAAGACACAAAAGTGATAAAAATGATGTGGTGGCACGCATAATCGTTGATGCTTTTTACTCGTATCTCGTGAAAAAACTTCTAGGACAATGTGTGCGACACCACATCATTTTATCATCTTTGTGTCACCCCAGTATGACTTTTTTTCTTATTGGCAAACATATTACAAAGGCCACGGCACGAAGGACGAAAACAACAATTATGAAAATGGCAAGTGATAGGTTTGAATCTACCCATGTGCTCGATGGAATTCTATATGAGAGCCCATCTCGTCAAGAAATAATAATCTCCTAAACACCAACCTCCAAGCAAGATTTATAAAAAGAGAAAAATCACTTCGTGTTTTCCAAAAGAAATATGGTATCAAAAATTGTCAAATAAGATAAGAGTTGTGTTGGAGTGAACTCAAGTTAGAACCTCATATGACACTTCTTGACATGAAAGTGGATAGAAATCATAGATACTTTTCATTCGTATCTCGATGAAAACATCTATGGCTACCATACACTTTTATGTCAAGATGTGCAGTGTGAGGTTCCAACTTGAGGTCACTTCAACATTATTCATAAGATAAATAGGGCATAGACCCCTATAAATAGAGAAAGATAGGTAAGTAAAAAGTATTTTTTTCAAGTTGTGTAGAAATGTATTTTTTGCTAACGATCTAACTCAAGCATTCGAAACTCTTTGGTAGGTGTCACACTGTTGTCTTAGGGAGGATACGTCAAACAAGAGGAAGGATCGTATCGTTGAGTCAATGTCTTATCTCAACGTGTAAGTGGTTCAATTAGAAATTATTCGTATACGTGACATTTAGGTTGATGTGATAGTGCACATGACCATATATCTTTTTCTTTGGAATATACAAGAAAATGGTTTTAATGGTTTTGTGCACATGCCATGTCAACTACATCAGTCAACCACATCAATTTATCATTTTAATATGTTATATGCATAATTTTAGAGACTTAATATTGCCGCCTCAACTTTTACTAACGCCACACCAACTGTGTAATTCTTTAGTGACTTACACATGAATTGGTGCTACATTGGTAAAAGTTGATGTGGCAATAGTAGTTCTCTCTAATTTTAAAAGTTGCCGAGTCAACCCAAAATTTGGTTGATTCAACTTGATTAGATTTCAAGGTTGCTCAAGCCCAAACTAAATAAAACCAATTATCGGGTCAACTCAGATTTTGTCGAGTCAATTCATCAATTTGGCCGAGCCAACTTCAAAATGAAGCAAATCGGGTAAGAATTCAAATCAGTCTTAGTGTTTTAATAATATTTAGATTAAAATATTAAAAATTATCTTTAGTATATATATAAATTTAATATATTTTTATTTGCACATTTGAGTCAAATAAGAAGGTATCGGCTTGGCTCAACTTGATGGGAATTTGAGTTGCAATTAAAGTTTTAAAACTATATAGTTAAAAATGATGGTTCTCTCATCATAATTTTTACCAATGTAGATGATCAGATCAAGTGAATTCATTAGCTCGCAAGTGGAATCGGTCAAATTAAATAAATATATTTGATATATCTTATATTTAAAAAATAGTTTTCAGACTATAAATTAATATTTATCTTTTTTCAAACTAATTAAGTATAATCATAAATGATTTATAATTTTTTTTTCAAAATACAAGTTGGTAAAACGAGTTTAGGGACGAGTCAATTCAAAATTCATTTGATGCAATTCTACTGAGTTTTGACTCAACCCGATGAGTTTTAAAACTATGGTTCCCACAATTGAGGTGGGAGAGGGGCTTGGCCAAGAACCATCATAAATTTTGAGGGTTTCCTTCCACTCCACCTAGATATTTTTACACGTGGCAGCTGAGGTGGCAGTCAAAAAATCATCCACGTGTCTCATCACTTTAGCATCTCGCAATGATTACTAAAAATGGAAAGCAGATGCTTCCAGGAAGTGAAGGTAAAGGTGAAGGAAACTTGCTTCTTTTTGACGGCTTTGATTGAGATAGCCAAAGCAAGAATATGTGACTTTTTAATCTTTGGGGACATCTCGAATCTAGGATTGTCAATGGATCGGATCAGACCTAAAATCCGATCCAATAAGTCCAGATCAAGGAATCACAAGAACATTTACATCATAAAAATGTAATTTATATATGAATAATGCCCAAGTGACCTCCAGTTGAAACCTCATATGGCTTTTCTTGAGGTAAAAGTGTATGGAACCATAGATGCTTTCATTGAGATACGAGTGAAAAAGCATCTATGACTCTTATCTGCTTCATGTTAAAAAGTTCGATATGAGGTGCCAACTTGAAAGCATTGAAGCATGACTCTTTATATATATTTATATATTGTGTAAGGTGTTAAAAGAAATATTTAAGTTGAAGGTTTTAAAAGAATATAGGGAAGACCCGACAAACAATGAATTGAAATAGTGAAAGTGGATGCCAACATATATTTTTTTTTTGGGTAAACGATTTGTTTCAATAACAAAATTATTATTTAAGTCAAAATTGAATGAAGAGACGTACTTCCTTTTAATTGACTCTAAATCTTTGAGATGGACTTCATTATCGACGACCTTTTAATGGTATATATTTTCTTGTTTATTTTTTTTAATAAAATTTATTATTTTATCAAATATCGATAGAATTACACTTTTAATTATGTTCTATACAAAATTAAATTACCTTAACTAATATTTAAATTATAAAAAAGACCCTTAATTAGATTTTATTTAAATTTTTTATTATAGAAAATTAGATTTTTTTTATTTAAATTTTTTAAAATAGTTATAAAATTTTAAATCATGCATAAATCCTATTTTTTTTTTGTTATACAGGTGCATTTCCACAAGCCACCTATATTGACTCGATAAAACAAGCACAATATCTCGCGGCGTTAACCATTAACTGTTAATCTCATTTAGCAATATGGACCCTCTTGGGTTGGCTCGCAAGCATTCAAGTCTATTTTTGAGTTGGTGCACGAAACACTAATTGGAGATGTCAATGGATGGATTCGGGTTAGACTCGACTATGCACAACCCAATCCTAAAAAAGACCAGCCAAAACCTACTTTGGCCCTAAAACCCTATTGAGCTTTAATTGATCAAGCCCTAGCCCAACCCACACGGGACTTGATTACTAATATAATATAACTAATCAATACATATTAGCCAAAATCTTAAATTACAAAGAGAAGATCAACGATAACTATTATGTCGTAGCCCAACACAACACTATACAGCCCAACCTAAATTTAACAAGCTCAAATTATGAATCTATCCTTACTTTGCAGGCTTTAAATCATGGTCCTGTCCTTTCCTTTTTCCACCGGGCCGGGCCAGATTCATGGGCTGTCTTTCTTTACTGACAGCGCTATACATAATCCACCTATGTCTAATCCCAAGCCCGATTCGGCCTAGCAACACTATCCAAGTCATATCACAAAATTTTAAAATGTCTACAAATATATATATATATATATATGACAGATAATTTTTCACCATCGAATTTGAATATAAATTTTACAGTTCTAACATGATTTACTTTAGAAGTCTTGAATGAAGTCAAAATAAAATTAGAAATTTTTTTTGGGGGGTCAAAGTTTGGTCAAAATCATGTATCCTAAAGGGCTATTATCTTGCCAACGTGGCAGTCTATGTGGGCCCAATGATCAAAGTAATAGTTAGATTTGAAATTGAAATCTTACTAACTTAGAACTCGAAGGAAAGTCTAAAACGAGTACATTTAGTAGAATAATAATAACCCGACTGAAAAAAAAAAAAATACTCAAATATATTAAACGGACGTGCATTATTTTCAGTGAGTGTCTCGAGAAAACAAAATCTATAGTTTGTGTCTATGCCACGTCAGTTGAGTATTTCGCAAGTCCAAAATATCTAATTATTTCACTAAAGCTATATAAAGGGGTGACTTGCGTGCATCTTAGGTTCATTTACATCGCGTTTCGTTCCTATTTATCATCGAATCTTCTCTCGATCGCCGTGAATCTGCTCTGTAATTTATCGTAAACTAGGGTTTGCTCTTGAAGATCAGGTTCTGCTCTTTTTCGAGACCAGTTCGTTCAACATCTCTTCGCTTCTTTATCTCTCTATACGGTACTGCATTAGTTATTCGAATTCTTTGTTTCTCATTGTTGATTTAATGGATTGAGATCTTAATTCAGGTTTAAGACCAAAGAAAGAGATTCTGTGTTTTTTTTTCCTCTGTTTTTTGCTAGATTTTGATTTTAATTAGGGTTTTTGAATTGCATATGAGTTTGATTTGAACAGTTCAGCTATTTATTCAGTTAATCGCTGTGATTCGGCTTATAAATTTGTGTTTTTTTTTTGGGTAGATTTTGGTTAGAATTAGGGTTTTGAATGACACATGAGTTTGATTTGAACAGTTCAGCTATTTATTCAGTTAATCACAGTGATTCGGTTTAGAAATTGTTTGTTTGATTTTTTTCCCTTTTTAGTTCAGTTACATTACTTTAATCTGTTAGGTACTCGATTTGTTTTTTATGATGGATATTTCTGCAAATTGGGGTTTTTTTGTCGTTGTAAAGTTGCACTCGTTTTATACACAAATTAATCTCCTTTTCTAGGTGTTATTATGGTTATTGTTTTGTTTGGTTGTAGAAGTAAAGGATTTTCATCCCCTGCGTCTCTATTTATTGCGTTTTAACTTCAAATATTGTTCTATATTAGTATACATTTAATTCCTGAATTGGTTATTTTCTTATTTGTTTTTGGTTTTGCTGTCTCTCTTTAGGGAGCTTCTTTGAAGGGTGATCTTAAGTGTGGAAATCTAGACATAGTTACAATGGTAAGTGAGCGTAATCACACTTGTACTTCTCACTACAATGTTTAATAATGAATTTTAATTTGATTTATGTGGGACTGCCTTGTAACTATTTTCCCAAGTGCAAGTGATGGATATTTTAGTGCATGAAGAATGTTAATTATGTATAATGCATTATATTTCTCGGTGGGCATTGGCAGAAAAGTACATATTATTTCACCAGCACTGGTCAAAACTGACTATGTTCTTGAACGACAAGATTCGTAGAGGTAGTTTGTAAATGATATTTCTGTCATTTATGTAAGTCTCATAGAAGGAAACTCAGGTCAAGGGGGACATATAATTAGTTTGAAAATTAAAGGGGTATCTTTAATATTGACCAAATCTCGAGATTTTCAAAATTTGGGTTATTTCTCATATTGACCAAAATGTGGGGGCATCTCTAAAATTCGCCAAAACTAGGGGATTCATCAGGTTTGCTGGTTTTGACGAATCCACTACAAACCGAACCTCGAACTGGTTCGGTTTGTACCGATTCATGGTTCGGCACTATATTATCGAACCTAGTAACATAGGTCCCCACAAGTTTATATTAATTGTAATACAAAGTATATGTCTGCACCTGTGTGTAGGAAATTATTTTCTCACTCAAATGGAAACATCATTTTACATGTAAGATATTACATTAATATTTGCTGAAAAAAGATAAAGAAGAGGAATCGGGTAAAAGCCTTTCCCGATTTGCAAAATTTTCTGGTTGGTTATTGAAAGGAATAATGGACCGTACCCAATTAAACCAATCAGATGATCTGGCCAATAAACCTTTTTTCATGGGGTGCTACCCATAAATTAGTTACAAAAGGGACTGAATTTGATGCTTCATGTTATCCTATTTGTAATTGTTTGGGCTATGGTTTGTCCATGGGATGGCTCCCTGACTGTTATCCCCTGAATCAGGAAGGACACAGGACCACTACACTGGGTTCAACATTTTCAGTTGAAATAGAAATATCCGATGTGGATGCGGCACTCACTTTAAGTATTTGGATGGATAACATGGGTGGCTCATCAATATAGTACTACATTAAACCACCAAAAGTAATATGGTGCACTGTGGTTCCTGTATGTCCATCAATCCTATAGACATAGAAATTAGGTTGTATCGGTTTATGTGCTTCAATGAGTTTTAAATTCATGGACTTTAACACTTCACTATGTTTCAGATTTGTAAACATTTGCATGGATAGTTTGTTATTAATAAATATGATGATAGATGTCCCGAATTTTTGTGTTTTGTCTCATTGTTTGTGAACTTAGCAGTTTTTCGAAGGATATGGTTATCATGGAGCATCTTTTGAGCAGACATACCGTTGTTACCCTGCATCATTTATCGATAAGGTGAAATGCCTCCGATCATCTCTCAATGCTATCTCGGTTACTCTGTCAACATGTTCTTTAATCGGTCATAAAAAAAATTGTTTCATTGTAGATTATTTAATTTCTTATTTGAAACATTATTTAGAAAAAGGTCTTTTATTGCAGGGTGTGGGTTTTATATGGTGGTTTTCTTCTATACCCTTGATTAAGTACTGGTTGATTTATAAGAAATACCTAATTCTATGAAAATTAATTGAGATGGGATGGATTATGTATGTATGTTTTGTTCGCTTTTTTATTTTTTTCTATTGCTAATTTTGCCCCCATTTTTTTGTCTCTGCAGCCTCAGCTCGAAAGTGGAGATAAAAGTAAAACTTCCAATCCTATAAATTAATGTTATTGTTCACAGTTGTGTGTCTTCTCACACTTGCTTTGCTTGACTTTATCTTGTTTTATGTTGTTTCAGTTATAATGCCTCCCTCAGCCCTTGATCGCCTTGGTGAGGGAACTTCTCTTGTTTTTAGTTGAATCATATATTTTAGGGAAAATTATTAAAAAAGAGTTGATTTTTTAATTTAATTAAAAAATAATGATAGTTTTTCAGAAATTACTGAAACAATTTAACACGCTGAACTGTCCAGCGTTTTAGACTTCTTTTATATTTGAGTAGTAGAAAGAGTTAGGCTTGCCTTACTTATAGTAAGATTTGAAATCTCTTACTAAGTGTACTTGAGTTCACTTTGTGTCATTTGAAAGCATGATTGGATGCCACAGGGATGTTGAGGACAAAATTTGAACTTTAATAATTTGTCTTTAAAGCTTATATTTTAGCTTTATATTTTAATTTTAAATTTGCAAGTTTGTGAGAGTTCAATAGCCGTCCATTTTCAAAACCTTGAATCAAGCTTAAAAAACGTTATTATTTTTTGAATTTTTTTTGGATCCAAATTCTCCATGAAATCTAGAGGGCTGTGATGTTGGATTGCCAATTTGGTAATCCATTTGAGTTCAACAATCTTAGTAAGGAAAGTGTTTTTCTACAATGCAATTAAACTCGTACTGGGATTTAGAAGATGTAGGAAAGCTCAAAACTCTGGACAGTCCAGTGTGTTAAATTGATTTTTGTAATTAAAAAATATATATATTTTTAATCATTAGTTAAAAAATTAACCCTTTTTTTATAGTAATTTCCCCTATTATTTATACATTGCTTATAAAGCTTCTGGTTAGAAATAGTTCTGTCCCATGGTAAATGTTTTATTTTGTTATTTCTACCTTGTAACGCATTTTGATTCCTAATAACCTCATAAATGATCTTTTATTCAAAAAAAATCTTCACAGCATCTCTTCATATTGATTATCCAATGTTGTTTGAGCTTCGCAATGCTGCTACTGAGCGGGTCTCACATTGTGGTGTGCTGGAGTTCATTGCTGAAGAAGGCATGATCTACATGCCATACTGGGTATGCGTACAAGAGTATTAATATTTATGTTACTTGCATTGATTTCCCTATAGTTTAGTGAAATTATAAAAGCTTCCTTTCCACTTATTTTCCCTTCTAGATGATGGAAAACATGCTTTTACAAGAGGGAGACACCGTGCGAGTGAAAAATGTGACTCTTCCAAAGGGAAGATATGTGAAATTGCAGCCACACACAATGGACTTCTTAGATATCTCCAACCCTAAAGCTATGTGAGTGTATGCTTCTTTAGACGAGTCTTTGGCAGATAATGGTATGCATAGACTTTCCTTGTCAATATGTGATGCTTTCATGTGGGATGAATCTATAATATGAGTATATTAGAGATTTTGCACAGAATACCAAATAAATCTGGAAATGTGCCATATTTGCAGGGATGACCACCACCATTAAATGTTTTGTAAGATGTCATATGTCAAATTTTAATGCAACTGAATTGTCATGACAATCCAACTTATTAAATAATAACTTTCTGTTGGTAGCTTGTAAAGATTTTGGGTGAATGGCCAGAAGCTAATATTCAACTTAAGAACCACCTAGGAGGAATGCATCCAAGGGTGTGTTGACACCCCTGTATTGGTGCCATGTGTCATGATATTCTGGTTATTGACAATTTATTTTCATCTATGAAACAATGGCATAGATGTGTGTGTTGGTGTTTGAAATGAGCACAAAGTCTTAGACATCGACCCCTACAAACACGATAAGCCGACTTATAAAAAAAATGATAAGCCAACATGTTTATACAGTGTTTGTTGAGAAATATTTGTTTGAATACTTCAGTTTGTGTTAACCATTGTAATATTTAAATAATGTTTATATTTCACCTGGTACCGTATACCTCAAGCCTTATAAACAACCAATAAAAAATTGTTGAAACAAAAATAATCGAATAAATCAAAGATAGCTTTGGTAGAGTGTGTGCCTGATATGTTGGTATAACATAGTATCCAAAAATTCCCTTACTGGAGAATGAGGTGTTTTATTTTGTAGAGTGATCTATGAGAATCACCTTGGACTCTTGAACTGTCGAAGTCATTGAGTCAAAAGTTTGGAAAGGTCCCTGACTGTTTTCTTTTTATTCTTTTTGTTTTTCCTGCAGTTTGGAGACAACATTAAGGAACTTCTCCTGCTTAACCACTGGGGACAGTATCATGGTGGCCTATAATAATAAGAAATATTACATAGATATCATTGAAGCAAAGCCAGCTAATGCCATAAGTATCATTGAGACGGATTGTGAAGTGGACTTTGCACCTCCCCTTGATTACAAAGAGCCTGAAAGACCAGCCCCATCTGTTCCTCCAAGCAAGGCAGCAGTTCAAGGTTCGGATTTTGGTTATCCTCTTCATTTTTCTTTATCATACTATTATCCGGTTATTTATCTCCTGTTTCTTTACTTTGATGAGTTCATGTGAGATGCATTTATGGTTTAAAACAAATTCTCAGAACGAGGATTATCAATATTTATTTATGCAGTGTTACAATTTGTTCACAGGCCTATTATTTATTTGAAGGTTACTATACCCTGTTTGGATACGAAGTAGGAAGTAACTAATGTTGAAATTAGCTTTTAGGAAGTAATAGGTCTCATTTTACATTTGGAACCCTCTCTTCCTTTTCTAAATATTTGCAAACCATTTTTTTTTGTTTTTTGGATAAATATTAAAATGTAAAATGAAAGAACCATAGTTGTCGTAAAAGAAGAAAGAATGCATAAACACCATCTAAATAGATGAAATGAAAATTATTAGATGAGTTGGAAATGCAAGGATTACCAGGAAAACAAACACAGAGAGATGGGTTTTTGCATGTTAAGGGGATCTCTCCAAGGTGCATGCCTGAACTAAAGCCATTTTTTCTATTAGATTAGATAAAAGATGGATTTGAATAAATAAAATAGGTGGAAATTTAAATCATGAAAATTACAAATTCTTATTAACAATGGCCTACAGATCCCAATTCCCAAACTAAACCAAGCTTCCATATATCCTTTTTCCGATTGGATGATCATTATCAAATCAAATTCCATTCTTTTGGATGTTCTAAAGATATTAATCCAGAAAATAATCTATATATTTGATGGTTGGAATTACCTGATCACTGAATTGATGAAACCTAAGATTATGTAGCTGTGGTGACTCCATTAATTGGCAGGATACTTCTCTTTATGTCCTAATAAGTATATGAGGATACACTATTTTGTCTCCTCATTAGGCTTATTAGCTGATGAAAAATGGTTCCTGCTTCTAATTATGATGTTTCATTCTCCATCTGTTCATGTGAGAAGAGTGTCTAAATCTCAGTAGGTTGGAAATAGTAATACGACTATCTGCATGTGCAGAGGCTCCAGTTGAGGAAGTGCCAAAATTTAGCCCATTCACGGGTTCTGGGAGACGTTTGGACGGGAAACCTTCAAAGAATCAACCTTCACCGGCTTCTTCCTCTGGACCCAAAGACAAGCAAACAGAGACAATCAATGGTGGGTCCACAGCACAAAGCAGCACTTCTTCTCGTCAACCTCAGGGAAAGCTTGTGTTTGGTTCAAATGTAAACAACACTTCTAAAGAAACACAAAAGGTATATTTTCTTCTGTTTTGTTTCACCTTATTATTTTGTTGAAAATGGTGCCCCCCCACCCACCCACACAAAAAAAGAAAAAGAAAATGAATCAGCTTATGTTTCTTGATTTATTGTTTATTGCAGAGTTCTGTGAAAGAGACCAAACAAGAGCAGCAGCCTGAAAAGAAAGAAGAGCCAAAGTTTCAAGCATTTTCAGGGAAAAAGTACTCGTTGAAGGGTTGATGCTGATGCCCTCCATGGTTGGTTGGTTGGTTTGTTTTTAGCCCACAGATCTCTTCACTTAGTGTTCCTGAGGGTTGGAAAAAAAGGCACATAAATTATACGTAAGTGTCATGTTATTTGTTGTGAAATGATTGTGGAGTTTTAATACGTTTCCATTTCATAGGAGAAATTTCACCTTCCTAATTACTTAAGCATATGTTTATATGAAGTTTGATTTGCCAAAAAAAATAAAAATAAAAATGTTCATATGAAGCTTAATTATTAATTGTAGTTGGGTTGCAGGGTGCGGCTCAAAAGTGACCCCTTTAAGGGCTCATAATGATATATGATCTACAGGCATTATTCTTTTGAGACCCAACCCTCTATTTTGTTCAGAGTATTTGTGATACTAAGCTGTGTTTTCTACTTAACGACATATCTGCTTGACGTAGGTCCTCACTGACCTATTTGACCTCGTCTTCAGCCTCTTAGAAAAATCCAACTTCAAAACAGGATAGGATTTATTTTATTTTTAAATTTAATTTGAAAAAAAAAAAAATCACTTTTATTTATTATTGGTAAACATGTTTTTAATGAGTTGAGTAACTTGTGTCGGTGGGATAATGTATTATTGGAAAAAGGGGGAAATGGTATCACGAGAAACCGTGACAATGTTATTTTAAAAAGGGTTTACAGATGTTGGTGATTTGATTTGATTGGCAAGCTTTTCATGGTTCTAGTAGTGTGTTAGGGTTGACGGGATCATGTTTGGATTGGATTGAACTGGAGTGGTTTGAGCTTGGTTAATTCAGAATTGAATTGATCCAATGATTCATTGATAAGGTTATACGACAACCCTGCCATCTATCCAACACCACTAGATGATAGTCACCCCCTCCTCCACAAAATTTCGGAGAATATATTAATGATAGTTTCTGGATTTCTTTTCAAAAGCTATTATTATCTTCTTCTACTTCCCTGGAAATACTATCTTTGCTCTAAACATTTGAATGTTAGAAAAATAAAAATTTTGAGGGGAGAAGGGTAAAATTGTTATCATATTCCATGATATATCGAGCACCAATTAATCCATTGATTTGCTGATTTAATCATGAATTTTACATACTCTTGGAAAAAAATCTGGAGAATTTAGGGGGGACTATGAATAGGATCCATTGGTTTCTTCATGGCTTTAAAACATGGTATCTTTAGTCTAAGGTGGATTAGAAAATGTTCAATCACATTAATTATTTTATATTAAAAAGTACAAACTAGTTGATTCCGTCGGGTTTTCATATTTTCAAAATATCGGACAAATCAACTACTACAGTGAAAAAGTCAATTTAATTGGTGGTTCACATTGATTACATCACTTGATTGAATAGTCACAATCTCAGATGAGTTTTTAAACCATGGCCAGTTTTCCAGTCCCACCCAAAGGGTACGTGAGAATTGGGGTTTCACCTTCTATTTGATCCATTTATCGTGATCTTTCACCCTCTGATAGGAAGAACGGGAATGGTAGAGTGGATGATGAGTAAAAGATTTTACAATGATTCTTCTTGAGAATCGAAATCGATTGGGTAACAGTATTTTTTGTCAAATATATATATATATATATATATTGATTGAGATTCTAAGTTTCTTATGATCCAAATCGGAATCAATCTATTGACACCCTTACTGAACATTACCCTTCAATCGACTCTTTTGAGTTATTCACGTGGTGGTGTGCGATGTGAGGTCCAATCTTGAGCTCATTTTGGTAAACCAACCCATGACCTCAGTCTATTAAGGAAGAGTTATAAATAAAATTATTAAATAGGAAAAAAAAAATTCCGTCGCTGGGTCGTATCCTGACCAGCTAGACTAAGACGGATTGATGAACTCTATGTGCCTCTAAAAAAAATAAATAAAAAAGAATTAATGTTTAATTTTGGAGGTAAGACTGTAGGCTTCCTCACATGAATTTAGCCATCTGACTAGCCATTACGCGATCCCACTAGCTGAATATCATAATACAGATCCCAATATTTGGCCAAATAGGATTTAAACATGAAGATGATGATGGGATCTAAAATTTATCTTTGAATCATGAATCGTCCCCTTCAAATCTCATGAATATAGATCAGACCATTTAATAATGGACGACCCACCTTAACTGGATTAATCTTAAGAACTATACATTGCAAGGAATTTTTTCCAAAAAAAATAAACCTCATCAAGAAATGATCTTTGAATTAATAGATTTTCTTAGAAAATGTATTCAACATTGACCATCAGTGGGTAGCTGAGATGGTATGGGTGTCTGGGTGTGCTCCCCAAGTCACGCCCTTTGCATCCTTTATGCCCCTCCACTTAAAAGTGACTAATTTAAATGTTAAACACGGGTTAGGGTGATTGGTACGTGTGACCCGACAAAGCCAAAAAAAAAAAAAATAGTCAACATTGCATCAAAAAGGCCAAATATATCTATATATATATATATATATATATATATATATATATATTCACATTGCACCAAATGAAAATGTCAAAAAGATAATTGTTCATTTAGTTTTGGAGGTTATTTTGAGAATACCACTAGGATTTTTCTGCCCCATCAGGAAAATCATTTTCACGGGGATTGGATCAAAGAATATTTAACCTGTCTAGATAGAAATATCATTTCTAGAAGAAAATAATTTTCTAAGAAAATATGCAATCATACCCACATATACTGCTCTTGCCAAAAGAACAAAAAACCGTTTCCTTAATCATGGAGAATTGAAACATATGCTGTAATTGTGGTTTTAAATCTCGTCCAAGTTGTCTTGGTGTCATCCACCAACAAGACGAGTTGACAAGTCCTCCCAAAGGCATGGTTTGTTCTAATTATAAGCCTTTTAAAAAAAAAAAAAAAAAAGATCTCGTCCCAGATGAGACATCAAAATGAGTTTTAAAACCTTGTTGTAATATCCCAAGAAAAAAGGCACGAGAATTTCCAGCTTATATTTCTCATCACCACTACAAACAACCACAAACATTCTTCTTTAAACAAACCAAAATCTATTTCTTCCCTCATAATCTCCCCTTCTTGTTTCCAAACCCATCCAACATTTTGCCTATCACTACATAGATCCTAGAAAAAAAACATAACATGACTAAGAGAATTCATGATACCAGAACAAACATGAAATAACATTGCTTTAGTCCCATGCTCTTTACGAAAATTGGGTAACCAAAATAGCATGAGAATCATAATTATTTCAGATAAGTAGAAGAAACCCAAAGAAGCACATATGATAAAAGAGCAGTTGTCACTTCCAAACTCCTAGGACCACGAAGTATGGGTGGAATCACAGAAACCATCAGAAAGGTCCCCAACAGCCAAGAGACAGCGAAAGCGCCAACCCTGAACAAAAACCCTACATTGTCAAGAAACAGAAACAAAGTTCTAAGAGCAACTCCAACACACTTGGAATCGGGCACTTGGAATCGGGCTCTGCATCGCTTTAGTAATAATCACTATGGCTAGTATTTATGGATATCGCTGTTGGAGTTGCTCTAAGAAGCAATAATATATTGGGATTGCTAAATTTCAGTCTTTTAATGAAATAGTAGTTAGTAAGCATACCCGTATAGTAGAGCTCGGATTCGACTCTTAAGCCGATCATATATGAAATATAAGGTCACCATAAGGGATATGGCGACCTGAAGTGTTGGTCCTTCTTCAGTTGGAAAAAGAACGGTGAGCACACCAAGAATTCCGAATGCAATGGCCGTCTTTATAATGAAATTGGTAGCAGGAGTTTGAAACCTACTCGTGACGGCCAGCACAACTCGTGATTGAGTAATGTCCCTCACTTTTTTCTTGATGTTGAGTTTTGGTCTCCTCCTTTCATGAAACTTCTGCATGATTATCTTGTCGTGGGCTGATTCAATTGCATCAACACTGGGCTTGTGTCCGGAGTATTTGTTTATTAGAAAGTTTCTTGCTGCTTGGATTTCATCTTCAGAAGCCTCACTGCTGATTCCAAGCCTTTTGTATGGATCTCTTATGTTGATTCTAGGAAAGATAGCTGCACTTATGAAGATGCATCAGAAAAGCCTTGAACTGAAGATTATATAATGTGCCAAGACAAACAATTGTGTTCTTAAAATCCCATATAGTTGCAAGGCAGTTTGGGTGAGATGAAGCCATTCCGTTCATAGTTTTAAATCTCGTCCAAGACCAAGATGACTGGCCCAAGTCATCTCAGTATCATCCATGAACAAGACGGATAGACAAGGGAGAACCTGAATCGGAGCAGAGAGGATTTATTCCTAGCCAGAAGCAGCAGAATCAACCCAAAATCCAACGTTTTGTCTCACATGTGCAAAATTTCACAACACAAACGAGATGACTCGGACGATATTTTGAAAATCTCGGTCAAGTCAATAAAACTCGTCCAAGTCAACTGAAATTATGATATTTTAATGAAAATAATTAATATTTTTTTTAGAATTTACACATTTATTATATAAATAAAATATGATTGTATAATAAAACATCTTCAAATCTATCTTATTTATAAAAAAAATTATAATTATTTTTATATCAATATATATTAATAAATAATTGTAAACCAAGTTAAATGGTTTATCTGTATCAGACAAGACATCAAACTGAGTTTTGAAACCATGATTGCGTTCCCTTCTAAAGAAATTATGGGATACCACAAATGGGTTTTCTATCACTGCTTCTATCTACGCAAAATGGAGTATGCCGGGCATAAGTAGAGAAGGGGAACAATTGGCTTCTATAACTTGTGTCTTCAGATTGATTTGGTAAAATATGTGCAAGAAGAATTTGATAAAATTGCCAAATATATAGACCAGAACTACCATATGGTAAATTTGAAAACTATTTGGTTGGGGTCAGCAATATATGAATCATATTCTACGATTCCACTTTATACTGTGAAAAAGATTAATATAAAGGAAATTATTACCAGTTGAGTCATCGGCCATATCACCAAATGAAGCATCAATTGCACTCCTGATCTTGTTACTCTGTTGAACCATATATCTCCATTTGGTGCCAATCCAATAAATTCTGAAAAGGATGACAATAACATTAATGAGAAAATTGTAATCAGTGGTACTGTTTATAAGCAGTAAATGATGAAGAAATGATGGTACAAGAAGTTAAAGAAGCTACACCTGTCCATGCGGAGAAGTTCCTTATTCTCTCTGAATTTCCCACCGTAGGGGAAAGCTGAAACTCTACCACATATTGCATGAGAGCCTTGAGTTGGTATGATACAAAAAGAAGTTCTTGAGGGATTACAAGTCAATCCGGACACAGACATCTCGAAGAATATCTGAAAGTTGGGCTTTGTCAAAGAAGAGAATCAAATGAAAGACGCAATAAAAAGTAATATCTGATCATTCTAGACCAGAGCAAAACCAAAGGTACATATACTTCCAATATAAGTTTTATATCTGAATAGTGTGCTTGGTAACTAAGCTAAATTTGCCACTGTAATGAACTTGAGGAACCCGATGAGCACTTCTCTCAAATGCCAGCCCATACATACTAATGAACTCAAAGAATGACTTGGCTTTCTCTAATGTAGATAAGATTTCGGAACGAAAACCAATATATTTGTTACCAACCATGCCCCTAAGATAAATGACATACCCAGGATCCAATTGTTCTGCTCTTATGTCTCAAATTGACACCTAATGAGAATGGAATACTTTCTAATAGTTCTAGGTGCTGAAAGAAATGAACCCCATTGTGCGTCATCTTCAGAGACTAAAAAAGCAAAAACTAATGCATCACAGTGACGGATCCATGCATATCATTCTTCACGTAAAGGCACCTATTCCTGTCATATGCTAATCATCGCAAGCTCGTGGCTCACACAACATAAAAGTAGCCAAGGTAGTGCATTTCTACTAACCACTGAAACAAATAATATCTAACTCACCATTAGATCTTATGCATTTTATGGGCACCACACACACTCACAGACTTAGTGCCCGGAAGCTCCTCTTACAAGTGCCATTCCACTTGAGGTTCAAGATTTGATCCTTTTCCCTAGACCACACCCTTGAAGTATTGGGAGCCTAGCTTTCTTACTGAGTTCACACTCCACCTACCTCATTGGCCCCTCTCTCTTTCTATTGGCAGCTGATTCTGTTATCAATCTTATTCTTATGGCCCCCTTCTACGGTAAGACAAATGAACGTTTTTTCACTCAAGAAAAAAAAGATATTAGTGAAACAAGGGTTGTAAAGAGATAATGGTGATTATTGCAATACAAGGCAACACTGGTGAAACCTAAAATAATTCTAGTACCCATAAAAAACCTAAAAAGAAGATTACAATATCTGTTCCAGGCAAAACTAGGACCTACATACACCCATACATATAAAGGGTTGTACAGTCTCATACAGGCTAGGATCCTAGGTATTTAAAAAAAAAAAAAAAAAAAAAAGAAGAAAAAATGAATATGATTCAATTTGCCAGAGAGATTGAATACAAAACCCCCATTTTTCTCTTCAATAGTTCAACCCCATATAGAGCGGTCAATAGTTCCCTTTACTAGAGAGATCTTACTCTTTCCATTGTGAAACCATACACGCACGCAGTGGCGTCGAGACCACCATTCAATGGGTCTCGCTTAAGAGATGGACAATTGATGTGGGATCATGGTTTAAGCTCTAAGTAGGATGAAATAAAGATTTAGAGATTTAATCATTCGATAGAAGGCCTAATAAGGTTGTTGGATTCTAGGGTTTTACAGGGCTAAAAAATAGGGAATAAGACCTAAGGTTTATGGTGAGATAGACTATAAGTTATCTGATTTTAGGCTCATGGCCTTTGCTAGGTGAAATTTTAAGGAAGAAGAAAGGAATACAAACATGAAAGAACAAGGATTGAATGATTGCCTTCTTACAAACCTATCTTTGAAAAAGTGACTACTAATTAGGATTTTGAATCAGAATGATGGTTACAACCCTATAAAAGATATGGGCTTAACTTTTCTACGTATGTTTGGTGTATTGGTTGAGTTCATATAATTTGGTATCAAATCTCAAATTAGGATCCAAAAAAAGGGTACCAAAGTTAATATTAAAAAAAAAAAGCCGCAACAAGTATCCTCTCTTCAAAGTAATCCGCCATTAATAATTACCCAAAAATTAAACAGATATTATTGACATTCAACAATTTTAGCAGAAAATTTCCTAAACAATAGTATATTTCTCATCTAATAAGAATTTAATAAATATTAAGGCCGTTTTAGTGATTTAAATTATAGGTCTGAAAACATTAACATATCATCATCCATTACGAAAGTAGAAATTTAACCTAATCTTAATGAATGAAGCAGAACCTTAGCTCGATTTTGCTTTGAAAACCAGAGGAGATATAATGCAGCAAAAAAAAAAAAAAAAACAGATAATTAACCTTTAAGTAGGGAAATGGAGTGTGAGATTCGCGCGTGCGATGTGCGTGCGTGTGTGTGTGTGAGAGAGAGAGAGAGAGAGAGAGAGAGGGAGAGAGACTTACAGGTCTAAAATTGTTGGTCGGAGGAGCGGGAGAAGAAGGTTGGAGAAAGAGAGCGGACTGCGGATACTCCAAATGGGGGGTAAGGTAAGCTAAGTTCACGTCTTCCAATCCTACACATAAATACACCGCGTGGCATGATCATAAACGTTAATCTATTATCATATTTATCATGTCGATTGGTTTGATCTCATTTTCTTCTAGTTTCTTGGCTTTGTGGGCCTAAATTTTGGTTCGATGATTAGTAAAGAATTATTGAAACGGATTGGTTCAAATTTGCACTTGATTGATTGGTTATAAATTTTGATGATCGACTTAATTTTTAAGATTGATTGGTTCGATGGGACAATTTATGATTTTTAGAATTGGTGATCAGTTAGATTGGCTTATTAATTGAATTTTACGTTTCAGAACTTAATTTGATTTTAATTTTTGCATCAAATATTTTAATTGATTTTAATTATTCTAGATTAAGGTTTAAATTTTGTTATTTTTGGTGATCGTATACGTGTTATTCCACATAATTGAAATTGTCATTTCAGGTGAAAATTGATGATCTTACTAAACATAAAATATCTAGATTTTTCCTCAATAGGCATAAATATTGTCGGAGGTTTAATTTTTATCTCAAAGTCAAGTTTTCCTAAAAATTGAGATTTTTAAGTAAAACTCAAACATTGAAGGATATTTTAGTCATTTTATAATTTTTCGTAAACTTATTTGTTTTCACTGATTTCAGTTTTATTAGATTCAAAATCAAATTCCGAGATTAATGAAAGTACTTTTAAGGTATTTCAGAAGTGTGAGGGCCACAAAGGGTAATTTTTGTGATTTTATCAATTTTTTATGAACGATTTTCTTTGATCGTAAAGTGATTCTTTCTAAGTCTTAAAGTCATATTTTCTTAGTGTTGCGAAGTTTCTGAATTATCAAAATATGTAGTGAACGTAAGTGTATATACTCTTTAAGTCGAATTTAAATACTATAAAGTATTGAATATTAACATTTTCCATATATATATATATATAATAAATAATAAAACAATAAGTTTATTATCTATCTAACTGTTGTTCAACTTAGAGTAACACTTATTTTGATGAAAAGTACTACCAAATGACTAAAAAGCTAAGAAAAATGCATAAATTTATATTTTGTAGAGCCCGAATGCTAAGACTGGACCAAATGACTAAAAAGCTAAGAAAAATGCATGAATTTATATTTTGTAGAGCCCGAATGCTAGGACTGGACTTGGGCTTAATTGATTTAGGTCCTATTGGGTTTAGATTTGGTCAAAGGAGCTACGCATATCTTTAGGGTTGGGTTAGGGCTCATACAACTCCGATTTGAACCCGCCCAATTGAAGCCCAACCCATGGATAACTAATCTTCATGGAGATGTCTAAATCAACCCAACTAATATTACCCATGTTATTGTAAACAATACACAATATACCATCTTCTGTAGCTTAATAAGGGCTATTTTTCTCCTTCACACAGATATCACTTTCGGGACTACTCAACTTCATTTATGGTTTATGGTCGAGATGCGGAGCTGAGTGGTTCATTGTTTCACTACCAATCACAAGGATAGGATGTACAAGCATGCAAAATGTTATTTGTAGATTTTACATTTCAGTAAGTATTTGTGCAGTAAATAATCAAGAAACAAAATGTAACGAAGAAGGAAAATTGAAACTTGTTATAACAATCTTTATATGCTAAGATTGGCTTTCAAGTCTAGATATGTAACCCATGATTCCACCTACACATCCTATAAAATTATGGTGCGTTATATCTTATCTTATTTTCCATGTTTTTATATTATTCCATGAGATTAGTGATGCTTGTTGAGGTGCATTTCGCATTATTAACCTTGACAAATCCTAATAATGAGATTTCATTTGAAAAATAAAAAAATAAAAAAATCCATTGATCTCATCTTATCGGATTGATCCCAGATTGACTTGATACATATGGGACTCAATACGTTGATAATTGTCTTATTTAAAGCCTCCACCTACCTTTTCATGATCCCATCAACAAGTATCAAAGGAAAATGATGACGCGGTGCTCGGTGGACTGGTGGGAACCATAGTTTTAAAACTCATTGATTCAACTTGAAAATTGGCCATGTCAACTCAACCGAATGGGAGGCATCAAGTCAATTAGGAAATTGCATTTTTTCCCCTAATCCCTATTTTTCTCCCAAAATTTCTTCTAAAAACCTTTATTTTTATCTCAAATCCACCATCTTGAAGTTCTTTGATTCAATTCAATTTCATCTTCAATCCATCAATTTCAACCACTTATATACAACTCTTTTGTGTACTAAAAATCCATCTTCTAGATCCTCCAAAATCCTATCTTGATTGGGAGTTTATTTGAAAAGTTACAATAGTAAATCTTAAGGTTAGAGAGGAGAAAAGATCTTTATATTGTGTTCTAAAACTATGGTGGGGTCATTTTAGAAGATTCAAAGTCAACTCATATTTTCTTTTGAGTCTTGCTTAAAAGGTGACTCAAAAGAAGCTCACTGACGTCACATAATCATAGATTTTTCCTCGAGAAACATAGTTAATTTTCACCCTTGAATTTTAATTTTCAAATTGAAAAGTTTGTTGCCGTCCATTTTCAACACCTTAGATCAAGTTCAGAAAATGTTTTTTTATTTTTTAACCTACCTTTTTCCATGAAATCTATGTCTGTGGTGTTGGATCTCCACACCTTTGAAGAAAAGGGTATTTGGATAACTTTTAATGATTTCAAGTAGAAGAAGACAAATGTTAAGTCACCAATTTAAATGTAAAATCTATGGATAGACTCCCTGAAAAAGAAGAAGATAAAAAAATAAAAAAGATTTAGGGCCTTTAAAGATATGATTGAGTTCAAAATGTCCCCCTCTATTAGATCCATGTAAGACTAAGATATAAAAATATTTTTTCACATTTTCCTATTTAATAGTTTTATGTTATTTACAAATGAACTAATGCCTATTTTTTACCTACCACATTACCTTTACACATGTCATTCTCCCATTTATCCTTCCAAAAGTATTTTTTTCATATTTTTGTATATATCATTACTTTATGTGTTATTTACAAATGAATCAATGTTACTTTTTACCTACCATATCACATTTACACGTGTCATTCTTTCATTCACCATTCAAAAACACATTTTACCTTTTATCACTATTTACAAAAAAAATCAAAGACCAAAAATATTTTTAGAGTTTCATATCACAAATTTCACCATTACCCTTATAAAAATAAAAAATCCAAAAAGAAATAACATACATCCTATATCACTTCTATTTATTTTTAGGATTGAACCACTTATCCGCAAAAGTTCTCTAAAAATTATATAAATAATTTTTTTTTCTATAAGAAACTTATCCTCTCAAACTTTCTTATCTCAACCTAAAACTCTAACAAAGTATTGAGTCAATATCGCTAACCCTCTCTCAATCCATTACCTTATCTAACACCTTTCCCATTTTCTAACCAAACTTCCTTAGAAAAATGGTAAATACTAAATACCAATCACATTAGTCTAAATTTTTCTGGTTCTTATTTGATTAGAGATTAAAGCACACCATACTGCTAACCAATCCATGTAACAATCTAAGGTGTTTTAAACTCTTATCCTCCATCAGTTTATGGTGTTGAAACAAGGCACTTTATGATGATCACAAGTAGTTATGAACTCGATAATCCAATAGACATTTTCAAATTTTAAACTTGAAAAAACCCTTACAACTACGCCTCCCCTTGAGTGCTCCTTACACCACTTATTACAAAGCTCTTATCAATTTACATTTCCAATTAACAATTTTTGAGTTTTGAGTTCTTACATTTAACTCCCTCGGCCCCTTTTTATATTCCTCTCTTCATTTTCCCATCTTAGGTTGGAGAAGTTTAATTAACTCTTCGAATGCAACGTTAGGATTTTCACTCTTGCTTAGTTGTTCCGTTACCTCTGCAAGTGGAATTTGTTTCATCTGTATTAGATGTTTGACTTCTTTGAACAGTCGATGGTCTTGGATCCCTAGGTAATTGTACACTAGGTTTATGACATATGGATATGTATATCCATACGACTTGGTCTTAATAAAGCCCGATCTAACTGGTTTATATGATTAATTGTCGTAAAAATAATAATTCTTTCTTCGTCGCAGTTTGTCTATAAGCCATCAACGAAGTTTAGCATCCACGAAGGGGTTAATTGTGTGAAGGAAAGACAATTAGTTGAGTAAGTAGACAATTAGAAGCGCTTCTAACCTAAAATGAATATTAGTCCGCATAAGTTCTACGCTATCATTTTCCTTATGGGATCCAAAAAGTGCTTGAAGAACGATTTTTGGTTATAGAAAATGACATTTCTCATTAATTTATGAGAGAAGACCTAAGTCAAGAAGCATTTAAAAATATAGATTCAACTATTAAAAAAAATTATGTAGTGTAATGACTATCTAACACCCCCTCTGACACACGTCCCCATCACAAAACCATATATCATTTGCCTCGAGATACACATAATCATAAATATTTTCTTACGTATCCCGAGGGAAATGATATATTGTTCTGTGATGAGGGCATGTGTCGGATAAGGGGGGTGTCATATTGTCACAATTCTTAAATGTATAATTTGTAAACACAAAGGAAGTATAAAATAAAAAATAAGTTTACTTACTCAACTAATTGTCTACTTCACACAATTAACCCCTTCGGGGATGCTAAACTTCGTTGATGGCTTATAGACAAACTGCGGCGAAGAAAGAATTATTATTTTCACGACAATTAATCATATAGACCAGCTAGATCGGGCTTTATTAAGACCAAGTCATATGGATATACATATCCATATGTCATATTGTTCATTTAATGGGTTCAAAACCCTGGTGTACAATTACCTAGGGATCCAAGACCATTGACTGTTCAAAGAAGTCGAACATCTAATAAAGATGAAACGAGTTACACTAGCAGAGGTAATGAAACAACTAAGCAAGAGTGAAAATCCTAACGTTGCAATCGAATAGTTAATTAAACTTCTCCAGCTTAAGACGAGAAAATGAATAGATGAGGATAAAAAGGGGTCGAGGGAGTTAAATGTAAGAACTCAAAACTCAGAAACTTGTTAATTAGAAATGTAAATTGATAAGAGCTTTGTAATGAATGGTGCAAGGGGCACTCAAGGGGACACGTAGTTGTAAAGGCCTTTTCAAGTTTAAAATTTGAAAATGATTATTGGATTATCGAGTTCATAATTACTTGTGATCATCATAAAGTGCCTTGTTTCAACACCATAAACTAATGGAGGATAGGAGTTTAAAACACCTTACATGGATTAGTTAGCAACATGGTGTGCTTTAATCTCTAATCAAATAAGAACTAGAAAAATTTAGGCTAATGTGATTGGTATTTAGTATTTACAATTTTTTTAAGGAGGTTTGGTTAGAAAATGGGGAAGGTGTTAAACAAGATAATGGATTGTGAAAGGGTTAGAGATATTGACTCAATATTTTGTTAGAGTTTTAGGTTGAGATAGGAAAGTTTGAGAGGATAAGTTTCTCATAGAAAAAAAATTATTTATAGAATTTTTAGAGAACTTTTGGGGACAAGTGGTCCAATCCTAAAAATAAATAGAAGTGGTATAGGATGTATGTTATTTCTTTTTAGTTTTTTTATTTTTAAAAACATTTTTTATCTTTGATTTTTTGTAAATAGAGGTAAAAGATAAAATGTGTTTTGAGATGGTGAATGGGAGAATGACACGTGTAAATGTCATGTGGTAGGTAAAAAGTAAATATTGGTTCATTTGTAAATAACACATAAAGTAAGGATAGATGCTAAAATATGAAAAAATACTTTTGAAAGGATAAATGGAAAAGTAACATGTGTAAAGGTGATGTGGTAGGTAAAAAATAGATATTAGTTCATTTGTAAATATCATAAAACAATGGTAAATAGGAAAATATAAAAAAATAATTTTGAAAGGATAAATAAGAGAGTAACATGTGTAAAGGTGATGTGGTAGGTAAAAAATAGACATTAGTTCATTTGTAAATAACATAAAACAATGGTAAATAGGAAAATATAAAAAAATAATTTTGAAAGGATAAATAAGAGAGTAACATGTGTAAAGGTGATGTGGTAGGTAAGACTTTCATTTTTTTGTAAATAACCCAAAAAATAACGGCAATAATATAAATTTGAAATTAGACCAATAGGAGAGTGACATGTGTCTACTTTTAAGAAAATGTATATGATCATGAGTTTTTAGAGTTTGGATATGGATAATAAACTTAAATTGGGTTATGAATTGGACTTAGGTAGTGGGTTTAAAATGAAAATGGATTTAAGAATAGGTTGTGAGTTTAATAAAGTTTGGATTTGGACTTGGGTCATAGGTTTAGGAAGAGGTTGGAATTAGGTTAGAGTAATGGGTTCATATAGAAATAGGCTTAGGCTAGGGGAATGAGTTTGGATAAAAAAGGACTTAAGTTAGAGGAATGAACTAGGATTTAGCAAAAATGAGTAAATAATGTAATACATGCATGGTTTTTTTTTTTTTTTTCTTCAAATGGCACTTATGATGGACCACGCTACCAACCCATTTTGTAATTCATATATACTTAAAGAAACCAAACCCGCTAAATTTTGGATTTAGATTTTAGATAAAATCCGACCCATTTTAAGTCACATCGTCAATCCGTATGATATTATTGAAGAATAAGAACACATGTTGCATGGGTGCCCTTAGTAAGAGTTAGGGTGGTAATATGACCTCTCTTTTAAAAAAAATAATAGAAAAAAAACCAAGAATTCCCAACTGTTTTAAAAAATTACTCCAAAGACACTCACTGACGTGGCAGAGTGCACAAAACCATTGTGTTTTTCTTACGAATCTCGAAAAAAAAATCTATGATTAAGCACACACTACCACATCAATGAGTTACTTTTTAATAAGTCAGTTTAGCATGACTTTCCGAGGGGGCGGTGGTTGTGACCGCGGGATTAGTCCCACCAAAAGGGTGGGGATACCCACGATATCAAAAAATAAATAAATGACTCAAATGAAAAGAGTTGTGTTGGAGTAATATTAAATGATTCAGTGAAAAAGGATCTATGGTTATATGTGCACTTTCACATCAGCAATGTGAGAATTGATGTACATTTTAATGTTACTTCAGCATTTTAATTTCCAAAAGAAAAATATGAGTTGACTTTGAGTCTCTAAAATGACCAGGTGCTCCCACCAGTCCACAGAAGCTCCAAGATATCATTTTTCCTTTGATATTTCTTGATGGGTTTTGGGACTAGGCAGGTGGATGTAAACTAACTAAAGTAGATATACCAACGAATTGGGTCAATCTGTAGAGATGAGTGAATCATCGTGTTCACCACTACCAATCACAAGGATCGGTTAAATCCTATTTAGTTACGTCCAGGCCACAGGGACATCATATTGTACTCGCATGCATTGTATTGTGTACTCTTCAGATTTAAACTCCAACCAATATTGCCTCACATCACAAATCCAAACCATAAGGCTTTTGGAAAATCGAATGTCTGATAGAAGTAACACCAGCCGGAGAAGTTGCAAACGAGCTAATGAAGAGTTACAATGCCGATATTGTGAGAAGAAATCTCTCAAGCGAGAGATCGGAAGAAATGGCAGAAGGAAGCGCGCGCGAGGGAATTGAACGTCAAACCCAAAAGGCAAAAAATTGAATGCAACAAAAACATGCAAGTGTTAGTGGTGGTGTTTGGCTATAGCAATATAGCAATTACTATTCAAAGTGAATTATTACTGGAGAATATATTAAAAAAAGAATCGTGATAATCTGACTTACCCACATGCATATTCAATTGACACCCCTGACGTGACAAGTTCGGAATCGTAGATATATTCTCCTCCGGATACAAAACTGTATCTTTTTATGGGAAAGTGCCGTTATATATCTCGAGGAGAGCAGATCTATGGTTCCCGAACTTATCATGTCATGGAGTCTTTTAAGTATGCCGATTGGCGAGTCATATTATCATGGCTCCTATAGTTTTATGCCTCGGGTATACATATGCACATCCTCATAGATTTAATGCAATTGTGTATCTCGAGACATAAAATCTATGGTTCTAACACATGCCATGTGAGGAGAGTATTTTGAGTATGCCACGTGGAAGAGTTAGATTATCACGACTCTAAAAAAAGAGGGTATATAAATGTTTCAATGTTAAATGTTCTACATCCGTTGTGCCACATGGCCGTAGAGCCTAAAATTGCACATAGTTAACTAGTCTAGCAACATAGTTTTATACAAAGATTGATTGATTTGTGAATTAATAAATACATACAAGTTTCCTATGTACATAGGCATCAATGGAAGAATGGAAATCCAACTAACCCAAACCTTCATTCCCTTAGTACTAAGTATTATGTTTTATGCTTATTAGTTATATTAATTATGTTGAGAATTAATCTCTGTATCAACCGCACATTAACTATCAGTGGATACCCCTTCATGGCAAGTAAAATAATATGGTAATAAGTCGAGTTATTTTTCTATTTCTTTTTTTCACTTAGTGCAATCATCCCATTGGTATGCTGTTTTTAGTAGGGGCACCCGATCATGTGTGAGAGAGAAAAAGTTTCTGGACCCAACCCAGTATCATTTTTCATCTAGAAAAACAACATCGAAAGATGCATAAATTTAATATTTTTATAAATCTCGAAAATCAACCCCAATCCTCTAGGGTTAGGCTTGGATTAATTTAACCTACTTTTAATAGGACTATCGATGGATCGGTATGAACCTAAAATCCAAGACTGAGGATTTGAGTTTTGATATGGATTTGATTTAATAAACTATCTATTTTTTATCAAACATGTTTTGATACAATAGGCCCTGATATGATGAAAGTGGAAAGTATTAATAATTACCCAAAACTTAAACATATATTATTGACATTCAACAATTTTAGCAGAAAATTTCCTAAACAATAGTATATTTCTCATCTAATCAGAATTTAATAAATATTAAGGCAGTTTTAGTGATTTAAATTATAGGTCTGAAAACATTAACATATCATCATCCATTATGAAAGTAGAAATTTAACCTAATCTTAATGAATGAAGCAGAACCTTAGCTCGATTTTGCTTTGAAAACCAGAGGAGATATAATGCAGCAAAAAAAAAAAAAAAAAAAAACAGATAATTAACCTTTAAGTTGGGAAATGGAGTGTGAGATTCGCGCGTGTGATGTGCGTGCGAGAGAGAGAGAGACTTACAGGTCTAAAATTGTTGGTCGGAGGAGCGGGAGAAGAAGGTTGGAGAAAGTGAGCAGACTGCGGATACTCCAAATGGGAGAGTAAGGTTAGCTAAGTTCATGTCTTCCAATCCTACACATATACACGCCGCGTGGCATGATCATAAACGTTAGTCTATCATCATATTTATAATGCCGATTGGTTTGATCTCATTTTCTTTTAGTTTCTTGGCTTTGTGGACCTAAATTTTATTTCGATGATTAGTAAAGAATTATTCAAACGGGTTGGTTCAAATTTGCACTTGATTGATTGGTTATAAATTTTGATGATCGATTTAACTTTTAAGATTGATTGGTTCGATGGGACAATTTATGATTTTTAGAATTGGTGATCGGTTAGATTGGTTTATTAATTGAATTTTACGTTTGAGAACTTAATTTGATTTTAATTTTTTGCATCAAATATTTTAATTATTCTAAATTAAGGTTTAAATTTTGTTATTTTAAGTGATCGTATATGTGCCATTCCACGTAATTGAAATCGTCATTTCATATGAAAAGTGGTGATCTTACTAAACGTAAAATATCTAGATTTTTCTTCAATGGATGTAAATATCGTTAAAGGTTTAACTTTTGTCTCAAAGTCAAGTTTTCCTAAGAATCAAGATTTTTAAGTAAGACTCGAACATCAAAGGGCATTTTAGTCATTTTGTAATTCTTTGTAAACTTCTTTGTTTTCACTAATTTCAGTTTCATTAGATTCAAAATCACATTTTGAGATTAATGAAAGTACTTTCAAGGCATTTCGGAGGTGTGAGGCCCACAAAGGGTATTTTTCGTGATTTTATCAATTTTCTTAATTTTTTGTAAATGATTTTCTTTGGTCGTAAAGTGATTCTTTCTAAGTCTTAAAGTCATATTTTCTTAGTGTTGCAAAGTCTCTAAATTATTAAAATGTGTAGTGAACGTAAGTGTATATACTCTTTAAGTCGAATTTAAATGCCAACGTCCCCATAAAATATTGAATATTAACATTTCCCTTATATATATATAAAATAAATAATAAAATAATAAGTTTATTATCATGTCCAACTGTTGTTCAACTTAGAATGACACTTATTTTGATGAAAAGTACCACCAAATGACTCTAAAAAGCTAAGAAAAATGCATGAATTTATATTTTCTAAAGCCCAAATGCTAGGACTGGACTTGGGCTTAATTGATTTAGGTCCTTTAGGGTTTAGATTTGGTCTAAGGAGCTATGCATATCTTTTTGGGTTGGGTTAGGGCTCATACAACTCCGATTTGAACCCGCTCAATTGAAGCCCAACCCATGGATAACTAATCTTCATGGAGATGTCTAAATATTACCCATTGTTTTGTAAACAATAGCTTAATAAGGGCTATTTTTCTCCTTCACACAGATATCACTTTCGGGTCTACTCAACTTCATTGATGGTTTATGGTCCGTGGAGACGAGTGGATCATCGTACTACCAACCACAAGGATAGGATATACAAGAATGCAAAATGTTATTTGTGGATTTTACATTTCAGTAAGTATTTGTGCAATAAATAATCAAGAAACAAAATGTAAGGAAGAAGGAAAATTGAAACTTGTAACAACAATCTTTATATACTAAGATTGGCTTTCAAGTCCAGATATGTAATCCATGATTCGACCTACACATCGTATATAATTATTGTGTGTTATATCTTATCTTATTTTCCATGTTTTCATATTATTCCATGAGATTAGTGATGCTTGTTGATGTGCATTTCGCATTATTAACCTCGACAAATCCTAATAATGAGATTTCATTTGAAAAAGATAAAAAATAAAAATCTATTGATCTCATCTTATTGGATTGATCCCAGATTGACTTGATACATATGGGACTCAATACGTTGATAATTGTCTTACTTAAAGCCTCCACCTACCTTTTCATGATCCCATCAACAAGTATCAAAGGAAAATGATGGTGCGGTGCTCTCTGGACTGGTGGGAACCATAGTTTTAAAACTCATCGATTCAACTTGAAAATTGTCCACATCAACTCGACCGAGTGGGAGGCATCAAGTCAATCAGGAATTGCATTTTTTTCCCCTAATCCCTATTTTTCTCCCAAAATTTCTTCTAAAAACCTTTATTTTTCTCTCAAATCCACCTTCCTGAAGTTCTTCAATTCAATTTCATCTTCAATCCATCAATTTCAACCACTTATATACAACTCTTTTGTGAATAAAAAATCCATCTTCTAGATCCTCCAAAATCCTATCTTGATTGTGAGTTTCTTTGAAAGGTTAAATAGTAAATCTTAAGGTTGGAGAGGAGAAAAGATCTTTATATTGTGTTCTAAAACTATGGTGGGATCATTTTAGAAGACTCAAAGTCAACTCATATTTTCTTTTGAGTCTTACTTTAAAGTTGACTCAAAAGAAACTCACTGACGTCGCATAATCATAGATTTCCTCAAGAAACGTAGTTAATTTTTACCTTGAATTTTAATTTTCAAATTGAAAAGTTCATAGCTGTCCATTTTCAACACCTTAAATCAAGTTCAGAGAAGTTTTTTTTTTTTAACCTACCTTTTTCCATGAAATCTATGTCTGTGGTGTTGGATCTCCAATGTGATAATCTATGTGAGGGGTCCAATGACCCGTAATAAGATTTGAAGAAAAGGGTATTTAGATTATTTTTAATGATTTAAAGTAGAAGAAGACAAATGTTAAGTAACCAGTTTAAATTTAAAATCTATGGATAGACTCCCTGGAAAAGAAAAAGATAAAAAAATAAAAAAGATTTAGGGCTTTGATCTCAAGCCTTTAAAGATAGGATTTAAATTGGACCGACTTGCCCCCCTACATCTCTTTTATTTTTTTATCTTCTTCTTTTTCAGGTTAAAAAAAGATTCTACATATGGACCCAAACCCACTATCATTTTTCAACTAGAAAAATTACTTGGAAAGGTGTATAAATTTAATATTTTTGTAAATCTTGAAAATCATGCATTTTAGTAGGCTTGGATTTAACCTACTTAATAGGACTATCAATGGATCTGTATGAACCCAAAGTCCAAGATTGAGAATTTGAGTTGCAATATGTATTTGATTTAATAATCTATCGATTTTTTTATCAAGCATGTTCTGATACGATAGGCCCCGATATGATAAAAGTGGAAAGTATCAAAATTATATTATTTATTTTGCTTAAAGATATGCAATTTATTTGTATTTTTTATATCATATCAAATTAGATTTGATCCAATATTCAAATAGATTTGGATCTTGTGAGGGAAGTATAAGTGATTAAATCCAAATAAGAGATTTCACCAGATTGAAATAATATAAGTGCTAGGCAATAGGCATGATGCAACTTTCATTAATGTTCATATAAGTCTGGAATCCCCTCAATCCCAAGTCCAAATACTACACTTAGGATGAAGTTCATCATCTAATAGTATTTTTAACATTCAAAATGTTAAGCGAAGAAGAAATTGTGATTGTTAGGAAGATGTTACATGATTAGTAAGATGAAAATTGATGAATATGCTAACATGATAAATCACGATATGTGACAACAATATACAAGAATGTAAGGAAAATGTAAATTGGCTCTTAAATTTGACTTTATGTGTAGATTACTAAGATGTGCTAGATTTTGGGTCCAACTCAAACCAATTGGCAATGAATAGAGAGGCCCATGAGCTATAAGGAGAGAGACAAGGCATTGAGAATCCGATGTGGTACTAACTGACGGATTGGACCAAAGCATGTGGAGTGTGGAATATGAATTGGGTGACACGAAAGAGAGAAATGCCCGCTCTAACACCATGAAAAATTTGAGAGTCCAACTCAAAATCAATTGACAATGAGTGGAGAGGTCTTAAAGTTTATAAAGAGAGAGACAAGCCAATGAATGTCCGATGTGGAACAAAACTCAATAGTACAAGAATGCAAAATATTATGTGTAGATTTGACATTTTAGCAAGTATTTTGTATTATAAATAATCAAGAAACAAAATGTAAGGAAGAAGGAAAATTGAAACTTGTAACAACAATCTTTGCATAGTAAGATTGGCTTTTAGGCTCGAGGATGTAATCGATAATTTGACCTACGAATCCCATAAAATTATGGTGTGTTATATCCTATTTTATTTTTTATGTTTTCTAACCCAAAAAAAAATTGCCATTTTTCTTTTTTCCCAAAATCAGTTATATATTTTCAATCTCTTCAACCCTTATAGTAAATTAATGTTAATCTATTGAATCTCATCTTCAATCCTTGATTTTGAATATCGGCTTAATCACTTTTAACGAATCCTATCATTTTTACAAAAAATCTTATTATCTTCCTCTTCCAAATCATTTATTTTTCTTTAGGTTTGAAGGTTAAAGTCAATTATTCTTAAGATTGAAGATAAAGCTTAAAAAAAATAAAAATAAATAATCAGTGTAAAAGATGATTGGTAATTTTGGAAAGAGAAATCAAAGCTCTTTTAGTTTCAAGTGGAAGATGGGGATAATGAGATCATTTTGCATTATTCTATTAGAGAATACCAATAATGTCAAGGGTGCATTCAGACGTTATGGTTGAAGCTATATTTTTAAATGCTTCTTGACTTAGGTCTTCTCTCATAAATTAATGAGAAATGTCATTTTCTATAACCAAAAATCATTCTTCAAGCACTTTTCAGATCCCATCAAAAAATAACAAAGGAAAATGATAGTGTGGAACTTTTGCGGACTGGTATTCATTTTAGGCTTAGAAGCGCTAATGAAAATTTTCGAGTCTGAAAATAACGGCAACTCATATTTTTTAAGTTTGAGTTGTGTTAAACCGACTTAAAAGAGTCACTCAAAAGAAACTCACAGACGTGGCAGTGTTCATCTAGCCTAATCATAGATTTCTCCTCAAGATATGCAAGGAAAAACACAATTCCTGTATACTAACACTTAAACTCACTTTCTTGAAAGTTAAAAGAAGAATCGTTTTTGTTGTTTTCCTTTTATTTTTCTTTCCTCTCAAAGTATTTCTTTTATTTCTTATCTTCAACTCATCCTTCGTCAAGAAAAGAAAGAAAAATAAAAAATAAATAACCAAGATTTCTGAAACAACCATGTTACCACCTTCAGCATCATCAATACTATGGGCTAACGCCTCATTTGCTTCATCATTATTAATGAAGATTCAATATATCGTGAAAAAATTCATCTTGAATGTAGTCCAAGAAAACATTCCTTCAACCATTGGGAGCATTTTACTCGTCTATTTTCACGAACGATCACTTGCACGATCAAATGAAAACATCCCTTTGACTTTTTAAAATATTTTTTCACATTTTCCTATTTACCATTGTTTTATGTTATTTACAAATGAACTAATGTCTATTTTTAACCTACCGCATCATCTTTACACATGTCTATTTTCATATTTTTGCATCTATCCTTTTTTTATGTGTTATTTACAAATGAATCAATGTTCACTTTTTACCTATCACATCACATTTACACGTGTCATTTTCCCATTCACCCTCCCAAAACACATTTCGTCTTTTACCTCTATTTACAAAAAAATCAAAGACCAAAAATGTTTTAGGATTTCATCTCACAAATTTCACCCTTACCCTTATAAAAATAAAAAATCAAAAAAGAAATAACATACATCCTATACCACCTCTATTTATTTTTAGGATTGTACCACTTATCTTCAAAAGTTCTTTAAAAATTCTATAAATAATTTTTTTTTCTATGAGAAACTTATCCTCTCAAACTTTCCTATTTCAACCTAAAACTCTAACAAAATCATGAGTCAATATCTCTAACCCTCTTTCAATCCATTACCTTGTCTAACGCCTTCCCCATTTTCTAGCCAAACTTCCTTAGAAAGATTGTAAATACTAAATACCAATCACATTAGTCTACATTTTTCTGATTCTTGTTTGACTAGAGATTAAAACACACCATGCTGCTAACCAATCCATATAACAATCTAAGGTGTTTTAAACTCCTAACCTCCATCAATTTATGGTGTTGAAACAAGGCACTTTATGATGATCACAAGTAATTATGAACTCGATAATCCAATAGACATTTTCAAATTTTAAACTTGAAAAAACCCTTACAACTACGCTTCCTCTTGAGTGCCCCTTGCACCACTCATTACAAAGCTCTTATCAATTTACATTTCCAATTAACAAGTTTATGAGTTTTGAATTCTTACATTTAACTCCCTCAACCCCTTTTTATCCTCTTCTATTCATTTTCTCGTTTTAGGTTCGAGAAGTTTAATTAATTCTTCGATTGCAATGTTAGGATTTTCACTCTTACTTAGTTGTTCTGTTACCTCTACAAGTGCAATTCGTTTCATCTGTATTAGTTGTTCGACTTCTTTGAACAATCGATGGTCTTGGATCCCTAGGTAATTGTACACCAGGGTTTTGAACCCATTAAATGAACAATATGACATATGGATATGTATATCCATATGACTTGGTCTTAATAATCTATATGATTAATTGTCGTAAAAATAATAATTCTTTCTTCATCGCAGTTTTTCCATAAGCCATCAACAAGTTTAGCATCCCCGAAGGGGTTAATTGTGTGAAGGAGACAATTAGTTGAGTAAGTAAACTTATTTTTATTTTATACTTCTTTTGTGTTTACAAATTATACATTTAAGAATTGTGACAATATGACCCCCCTCCTCCGACACATGCCCTCATCACAGAACCGTATATCATTTCCCTCGAGATACACAAGAAAAAATATTTATGATTAAGTGTATCTTGAGGCAAATGATTTATGGTTTTGTGATGGGGACGTGTGTCAGAGGGGGTGTTAGAAAGTAATTACACTACATAACTTTTTTTAATGGTCGAATCTATATTTTTAATTGCTTTTTGACTTAGGACTTCTCTCATAAATTAATGAGAAATGCCATTTTCTATTACCAAAAATCATTCTTCAAGGACTATAGATTCAACCTAAGTCATTTCTCATTAATTTATGAAAAAAGTCCTAAGTAAAAAAAACATTTAAAAATATAGATTCAACCATTAAAAAAAAATTATGTAGTGTAATGACTTTCTAACACCCCCTCTGACACATGTCCCTATCACAAAATCATAAATCATTTGCATCGAGATACACACAATCATAAATATTTTTTCTTGTGTATCTTGAGGGAAATGATATACAGTTCTGTGATGAGGGCATGTGTCGGAGGAGGGGGGGTGTCATATTGTCACAATTCTTAAATGTATAATTTGTAAACACAAAGGAAGTATAAAATAAAAAATAAGTTCACTTACTCAACTAATTGTCTCCTTCACACAATTAACCCCTTCAGGGATGCTAAACTTCGTTGATGGCTTATGGACAAACTGTGACGAAGAAAGAATTGTTATTTTTACGACAATTAATCACATAGACCAGCTAAATCGGGCTTTATTAAGACCAAGTCGTATGGATATACATATCCATATGTCATATTGTTCATTTAATGGGTTCAAAACCCTGGTGTACAATTACTCAGGGATCCAAGACCATCGATTGTTCAAAGAAGTTGAACATCTAATACAGATGAAACAAATTATACTTGCAGAGGTAACAGAACAACTAAGCAAGAGTGAAAAGCCTAACGTTGCAATCGAAGAGTTAATTAAACTTCTCCAGCCTAAGACGAGAAAATGAAGAGAGGGGGATAAAAAGGGGCTGAGGGAGTTAAATGTAAGAACTTAAAACTCATAAACTTGTTAATTGGAAATGTAAATTGATAAGAGCTTTATAATGAGTGGTGCAAGGGGCACCCAAGGGTAGGCATAGTTGTAAGGGCTTTTTCAAGTTTAAAATTTGAAAATGTCTATTGGATTATCGAGTTCATAATTACTTGCGATCATCATAAAGTGCCTTGTTTCAACACCATAAATTGATGGAAGTTCGGAGTTTAAAACACCTTAGATTGTTACATGGATTGGTTAGCAGCATGGTGTGCTTTAATCTGTAATCAAACAAGAACCAAGAAAATGTAGACTAATTTGACTAATATTTAGTATTTACAGTCTTTCGAAGGAGGTTTGGTTAGAAAATAGGGAAGGAGTTAGATAAGGTAATGGATTAAGAGAGGGTTAGAGATATTGACTCAAGATTTAGTTAGAGTTTTAAGTTAAGATAGGAAAGTTTGAGAGGATAAGTTTCTCATAAAAAAAATCATTATTTATAGAGTTTTTAGAGAACTTTGGGGACAAGTGGTCCAATCCTAAAAATAAATAGAAATGGTATAGGATGTATGTTATTTCTTTTTGAATTTTATAAAGGTAAAGGTAAAATTTGTGAGATGAAACCCTAAAAACATTTTTGGCCTTTGATTGTTTTATAAATAGAGGTAAAAGATAAGATGTGTTTTGGGAAGGTGAATAGGAGAATGACACGTGTAAATGTGATGTGGTAGGTAAAAAGTAAACATTGGTTCATTTGTAAATAACACATAAAGAAATGATAAATGCAAAAATATGAAAAAAATACTTTTAGAAAGATAAATGGGAGAATGACATCTGTAAAGGTGATGTGGTAGGTAAAACATAGACATTAGTTCATTTGTAAATAACATAAAATAATGGTAAATAAGAAAATGTAAAAAAATATTTTTGAAAGGATAAATAAGAGAATAACATGTGTAAAGGTAATGTGGTAGGTAAAAAGTAGGCTTTCATTCTTTTGTGAATATCCAAAAAAGTAATAGCAATTATATAAATTTGAAATCAGACCAATCAAAGAGTGACATGTATCTACTTTTAAGAAAATATCTATGATCATGATTTTTTGGAGTTTGGATATGGATAATGGACTTAAATTGGGTTATGAATTGGACTTAGGTAGTGGGTTTAAAATGAAAATAGACTTAAGAATAGGTTGTGAGTTTAATAAAGTTTGGATTTGGACTTGGGTCATAGGTTTAGGAAGAGGTTGGAATTAGGTTAGGTAATGGGTTCGTATAGAAATAGACTTAGGCTAAGAGAATGAGTTTGGATAACAATGGACTTAAGTTAGAGGAATGGGCTAGGATTTAGCAAAAATGAGTAAATAATGTAATACATGCATGATTTTTTTTTTCAAATGGAACTTATGATGGACCACGCTACCAACCCAATTTTTAATTCATATATACTTAAAGAAACCTAACCCTCTAAATTTTTGGATTCGGATTTCAGATAAAATCCGACCCATTTTAAGTCATATCGTCAATTCATATGATATTATTGAAGAATAAGAACACATGTTGCATGGGTGCTCTTAGTAAAAGTTATTGTGGTAATATGACCTCTCTTTTAAAAAAATAATAGAAAAAAAAAAAACCAAGAATTGCCCAACCGTTTAAAAAAATCAATCCAAAGACACTCATTGACGTGGTAGAGTGCAAAAAACCATTGTGTTTTTCTTACGAATCTCAAGAAAAAAAATCTATGATTAAGCGCACACTACCACATCAGAGAGTTACTTTTTAATAAGTCAGTTTAGCATGACTTTCCGAGGGGGCGGTGGGTGTGACTGCGGGATTAGTCCCACCAGAAGGGTGGGGATACCCATGATATCAAAAAATAAATAAATGACTCAAATGAAAAGAGTTGTGTTGGAGTAACATTAAATGACTCAAATGAAAAGAGTTGTGTTGGAGTAACATTAAATGATTCGATGAAAGGCATCTATGGTTATATATGCACTTCCACATCAGCAATGTGAGAATTGATGTACATTTTAATGTTACTTCAGCATTTTAATTTCCAAAAGAAAAATATGAGTTGACTTTGAGTCTTCTAAAATGACCAGGTGCTCCCACCAGTCCACAGAAGCTCCAAGATATCATTTTCCTTTGATATTTCTTGATGGGTTTGGGACTAGGCAGGTGGATGTAAACTCAAGTAAGATAATTACCAACGTATTGGGTCAATCTATAGAGATGAGCGGATCATCTTGTTCACTACCAATCACAAGGATCGGTTAAATCTTGTTTAGTTACGTCCAAGCCACATGGACATGCGTATTGTACTCTTCATGATTCAAACTCCTAGCCAATAATTGCCTTCACATCCAAAACCATAAGGTTTTCGAAAAATCGAATGTCTGATAGAAGTAACACCAGCCGGAGAAGTTGCAAACAAGCTAATGAAGAGTGACAATGCCGATATTATCCTTAGTGGGTTGGAGAAGAATCTCAAGCGAAAGAGATAGGAAAGAAATGAACAGAAGGATGAGGGAATTGAACGTCAAACCCAAAAGGCAAAAAATTGAATGCAACAAAAACATGCAAGTGTTAGTGGTGGTGTTTGGCTATAGCAATATAGCAATTACTACTCAAAGTGAATTATACTGGAGGAGGGAATTGAATGTCAAACCCAAAAGGCAAAAAATTGAATGCAACAAAAACATGCAAGTGTTAGTGGTGGTGTTTGGCTATAGCAATATAGCAATTACTACTCAAAGTGAATTATACTGGAGAATATATTAAATAAAAAATTGTGATAATCTACTTACCCACATGCATACTCAATTGACACCCCTGACGTGACAAGCTCAGAATCGTAGATATATTCTCCTCTAAATACAAAACTGTATCTTTTTAGGGGAAGTGCCATTATATATCCCAAGGAGAGCAGATCTACAGTTCTCGAACCTATCACGTCATGGAGTCATTTGAGTATGCCGACTGGTGAGTCATATTATCATAGCTCTTATAGTTTTATGCCTTGGGTACACATATGCACATCCTCATAGATTTGATGCAATTGTGTTCTCGAGGCATAAAATCTATGGTTCTAACACATGTCATGTCAAGAGAGTATTTGAGTATGCCACGTGGAGGAGTCCAATTATCACGACTCTAAAAAAAAAAGAGTATATAAATGTTTCAATGTTAAATGTCTTACATCCATTGTGCCACATGGCCGTAGAGCCTAAAATTGCACATAGTTAACTTGTCCAGCAACATAGTTTTATACAAAGATTGATTGATTTGTGAATAATAAATACAAGTTTCCTATATACATAGACATTAATGGAAGATTGGAAATCCAGCTAACCCAAACCTTAATTCCCTTAGTACTAAGTATTATGTTTTATGCTTATTACTTATATTAATTATGTTGAGAATTAATCTCTGTATCAACCACCCATTAATTATCAGTGGATACCCCTTCATGCCAAGTAAAATAATATGGCAATAAGTCGAGTTATTTTTCTATTTCTTTTTTCCACTTAGTGCAATCATCCCATTGGTATGCTGTTTTTAGTAGGGGCACCCGATCATGTGTGAGACAGAAAAAGTTTCTGGACCCAACCCAGTATCATTTTTCATCTAGAAAAACAACATCGAAAGATGCATAAATTTAATATTTTTATAAATCTCGAAAATCAACCCCAATCCTCTAGGGTTAGGCTTGGATTAATTTAACCTACTTTTAATAGGACTATTGATGGATCGGTATGAACCTAAAATCCAAGATTGAGGATTTGAGTTTTGATATGGATTTGATTTAATAAGCTATTGATTTTTTATCAAACATGTTTTGATACAATAGGCCCCCGATATGATAAAAGTGGAAAGTATCAAAATTATATAATGTACTTTGTTTAAAAAGATGAAATTTAATTGAATTTTGTATCTCAAATCAAATTAGATTTGATCTAATATTCAAATAGATTTGGATCCCGTGAGGGAAGTAAATTACACATAATCTAAATCAAACATGTAGAATCTCAATAAATGAATAAAACCCAATAAGAGTGAAATAATATAAGTGCTAGAAATGATGAAACTCTCATTAACGTTAGTATAAATCTAGAATCCCCTCAATCCTGAGTTCATCATCAGATAGTCATTTTAACATTCAAAATGCTAAGCATAAAAGAAATTGTGATTTTTAAGAAGATGCTACATGATTAGTGAAATAAAAATAGAAGAAACCCAGACACCAATATGATAGATCCTAACGTGTGAGACATCAATGTACAAGATTGTAAGGAAAATGTAAATTGGCACGAAATTTTGGCTTTGTGAGTAGATGACAATGATGTACAAGAATGCAAAATGTTATCTGTATATATATTTGACATTTCAGCATGTATCTTGTATTATAAATCATCAAGAAACAAAATATAAGGAAGAACAAAAATTGAAACTTGTAACAACAATCTTTATATATATGGTATCTTATTATGGTGTGTTGTATCCTATATTATTTTCAATGTTTTCATATCATTCCATGCGATGCAAGGGTCGAGCCAAGTGAGCTCAGGCTCGAAAGTTGGGTTGAGTTGGGCTCTGGTTGAGGGTTCTACTTCTTGGGCTGAGCCTGGGTTTACCCTCCAACCCACGTTACAGCCCTACCATGGACAGGTATGATTTATGATGGGTTTTCTTATGCTTTACGCATTGCAGTGATTTATGGTGTTTTGGTGGTCCATCGGGTGGTTTGTGCATGTAGCCCATTTGGTTAGGTTTAGGAACTATAAAATGATGTCGAATGGAATACGGGTTGCATTATAAGAGTGTCAATGGATTAATTATCGCTCAATTCCTAAAGGTATCAATATCAAGATCGTTAAATTTTGTCAGTTCTAATTTCCATTCTCAAATTAGTGAAACCAGTATCGAAATCATAAAAAATTATCCTTAACTGATTTCAGATCTTGATTTGTGTATATTTTTATGGGCTCTGATTCTCAATCATTTTGGTTCCAAGAGATTCAACTCTAATCAATTCCCATAAAAAGGGATCCAAATTTTTTATTTTGGTTAAATGGGTACCCATTGACACCCTAATATGCAATACATTGCAATTTGGGCCGCTAACACAGTTATGCCCTATCTAACAATACAGAAATTTAGAGTCTTCATCTCACTTGCAAAGGTAGGAATAGGTTTAAAATTCTCCAACCACCAAATCAAGATTCTCAGGTCCATTACTGAATTATATATATATAGTTAGATATATAATTTTGTTACAAAAAATAATTAAAGTATATCACAAAATAATAAGTTCACTCTTATCTACAATCGATTTTCAATTATAATGGAGATTGGATACTTATAATTTCAATACTTGTATAAAAATCAAAATCAATCCCAAACCACTTCGAGTCTTTTTCATTCGTTTGATGCACACGTTATTTGAGAATTTGCCATATTAGATCCACAAAGAGGGGGAGCCAAACATTAAGTTGTCAATGATCTTATATGCATGTTATGATGTGTGGTTATGGGCATTCAAGAAGACCAATTTATTTATGTTTTTTTTTATTGATAAATCTATTTTTAATGAGTTCAGTAAGTCAATGATGACGGGATTTGAACCAAAATCTTTGGTGTCATCATCCAAAAACTTTACCAACTAAACTAGTTGGCACCTACCTAAGAGACCAAGTTGATGTGCAATTATGGAGTGTTAAATAAAAGGTTCAAGATCCACTGACTCATGAAGAATGACTCATAGAAAAAACTATGATCCCAACTATTTAAACACAAAATCCAATGACTGAGATTTGTCCTTGAGATAAGTCCTAATAATTGGACTTCATGTTTACAAGATCAAGATCACGTGTTTTCTCATATGTCACCCGAACCCATACATATGATAGATGTCATTTTTTTTTTTTATTTAAAAAATTTAGATTATAAATATTTAAGTTAGGGGTTTTGTGACCCCATGAAGTATGACTCGTGGAATAAACGCATGATCCCACCCAATTAAACACTAGATGGTTGAGATTTATCATCGACATTTGTATTATCAAGATATGTATAAATCGGTTGAATTTCATGCTTATATGATTTGGATCATGTGTTTTCTCATTAGTCATTCTTCATGAGTTAGTGGATCTCAACCCTTTTAAGTTATTAAAACATCAAAATAGTATAATTTGGCTGAATTTTAAGGGGTTTGTTACCATGTTATGTAAGGGCACGCGTTAAGATTCATTAAGTACACCGTAAAAGATGAGCAATTGTGTATCACAAGAAAAAATATCTATGATTCCTTGTCTATGCCACGTCAAGTATTGGTCGAAGGTAGATTTTCTAATTCTAAAATAATTATACGCACGTGGCAAGTATATCATTTTCATTGGGATATCCTGAAAAAAGATGTGCCGTTATCCACGTCAGCCGCGTAGCCAACCGTGTATCAAAACTATCATTATTATTTATAAATATATATAGGGAAATGTTCAGCAACAAACATTTTGGCAAAACATTTTTCAAAATATGGGTTAAGAGTTTTGGAATGGGCTGATTTTTGGTGAGGATGATATCCTCACCAAAAATCAGCCCGTTCCAAAACTTTTAGCCCAGTTTATAAGTTGAAAAGGTGTGGACCGTCCATTTTTTGTAAACCAATTTTTATGGGGTTAGAAGTTTTGAAATGGACTGATTTTTGGTGACGATGATCTGAAAAATGATGTTTGTTGCTTAACCGCTCCCATATATATATATGGGAAATGTTCAGCACCCTAAGTTTTACCACACACTTTAACAAACGTTTTTTGTCCAACATGGGTTAGAAGTTTTGGAATGGGCTGATTTTTGGTGAGGATGATCTCTATAATTAGAAGATCATCCTCTCCAAAAATCAGCCCATTCCAAAATGTTTAGCCCCATGTTTACACGTTGAAAAATCGTGGACCGTCCATTTTTTGTAAATCATTTTTGATGGGGTTACAAGTTTTGGAATGAGCTGATTTTTGGTGAGGATGATCTTCTCATCATAGAGATCATCCTCACCAAAAATCAGCCCATTCCAAAACTTCTAACCCATGTAGGACAAAAAACGTTTGTTAAAGTGTGTGGTAAAACTTAGGGTGCCGAACGGGACCTATATATATATATATATGGGAAATGTTCAGCACCCTAAGTTTTACCACACACTTTAACAAACGTTTTTTGTCCTACATGGGTTAGAAGTTTTGGAATGGGCTGATTTTTGGTGAGGATGATCTCTATAATTAGAAGATCATCCTCTCCAAAAATCAGCCCATTCCAAAATGTTTAGCCCCATGTTTACACGTTGAAAAATCGTGGACCGTCCATTTTTTGTAAATCATTTTTGATGGGGTTACAAGTTTTGGAATGAGCTGATTTTTGGTGAGGATGATCTTCTCATCATAGAGATCATCCTCACCAAAAATCAGCCCATTCCGAAACTTCTAACCCATGTAGGACAAAACACGTTTGTTAAAGTGTGTGGTAAAACTTAGGGTGCCGAACGGGACCTATATATATATATATATATATATATGGGAAATGTTCAGCACCCTAAGTTTTACCACACATTTTAACAAACGTTTTTTGTCCTCACCCTAAGTTTTACCACACATTTTAACAAACGTTTTTTGTCCTCACCCTAAGTTTTACCACACACTTTAACAAACGTTTTTTGTCCTACATGGGTTAGAAGTTTTGGAATGAGCTGATTTTTGGTGAGGATGATCTCTATGATTAGAAGATCATCCTCCCCAAAAATCAGCCCATTCCGAAATGTTTACCCACATGTTTACACGTTGAAAAATCGTGGACCGTCCATTTTTTGTAAATCAATTTTGATGGGGTTAGAAGTTTTGGAATGAGCTGATTTTGGTGAGGATGATCTCCTCACCATAGAGATCATCCTCACCAAAAATCAGCTCATTCCGAAACTTCTAACCCATGTAAGACAAAACGCGTTTGTTAAAGTGTGTGGTAAAACTAAGGGTGGCGAACGGGACCCATATATATATATATGGGTCCCGTTCGCCACCCTTAGTTTTACCACACACTTTAACAAACGCGTTTTGTCTTACATGGGTTAGAAGTTTCGGAATGAGCTGATTTTTGGTGAGGATGATCTCTATGGTGAGGAGATCATCCTCACCAAAAATCAGCTCATTCCAAAACTTCTAACCCCATCAAAATTGATTTACAAAAAATGGACGGTCCACGATTTTTCAACGTGTAAACATGTGGGTAAACATTTCGGAATGGGCTGATTTTTGGGGAGGATGATCTTCTAATCATAGAGATCATCCTCACCAAAAATCAGCTCATTCCAAAACTTCTAACCCATGTAGGACAAAAAACGTTTGTTAAAGTGTGTGGTAAAACTTAGGGTGCTGAACATTTCCATATATATATATATATATATATAATATATAATATATATATAATATATATATATATATATATATAAAAAAGTTAGATTTGAATTTTATAAGACGGGCACGCAACTTAATCTATTTTTTAATCCATCTAAACGTGACACGTAGATACCAATTCTATGTAAAGGATCGGGAAACCGTAGTGGGTTGGGACTCTTTTAATAATTTTCCTAAAGAAAATATAATATAAACCCGGTCAACTCGTTAGTAGGTTAACACACGTATTGGAAACTATTTAGAATACTGATCACGCTGATATTCCTTCTTCGATTGCTTTATAAAGTCGTTTATCATGCATTCTTTTGCTTCAACATCAAACCTGTTAGTATTAACTTACGCTACTTCGATGATGATGATGATGATGATGCTCTTTGGATTCATAGGCTTCCTTCTCTTGAGCTTTCGATACTTGTTCACCTTTGTCTTTTCTCGTAGATTAATTCTTATCATCAAAGAACTCTCTCGTAATGATATCTACGAAGCCATGGAAATCTTCTTTCAAACCAAGACCACTTCCTCGATCGAATGTTCAAAAATAAGTAAATTTCTCACAGAGAATAAAATCTCATTCAAAATCGAGAATGGCGAAGAGATCAATGATGTGTTCGAAGGAATTAAACTCAAATGGAGATTCAATTGCAGCGAAACTCAAGAAGATTCACATGATAATCAAAGGAAAAGAAAAGTAGAATATCGTTTCTTGGAGTTAATTTTCCACGAGAAACACAAGGAGAAGGTTTTGAATTCTTACTTTCCTTACGTTCTAGAGAGATCGAGGATGATAAAAGAAATAAACACGTACACCTCCTTCTACCCTAACAGTGTAGGAGAAGAAGGTGTTTGGATATCAATCGATCTAGAATATCGAGCAACATTTGATACATTGGTGATGGATCCAGATCTAAAACAAGAATTAATTGAGAGTCTGAAGAGAGTTGGAGAAGCTCGCAAACGTAGATACCTGTTATATGGTCCTCCTGGTACTGGAAAATCAAACTTGGTAGTAGCCATGGCTGAATATTTGAAATTCGACATCTATGCTTCGAAACAGGAGGAGCTTAATAGAGATTATGATGAGCTGAGAAATTTACTAGTTGCGACTACTAATCGATCCATAATTTCGATTGAAGATATCGATTGCAAAGTTGAAGTTGAATTGCGAGATCCTCGAGAAGCGAGACAAAAGGACTACGGCAGCCCAGATCCTCCAAAGGTTTGCAATTTTCTTGCATTTTAATTTCTAGGTTCAACAACGCTAAGATTGTAACACAAATAAGAAAGAAATAAAGTTTTGTAACACAAAGAAATACAGTTTTCCTAGGGATTAGTGTCAGTTCAATTAGAGGCTGAGAGGGAGTTGGATCATCCATAGGAATGCAAATCCCTAAGAAACCTGTATTTTCTAATCGTGCTGGGGTGACACAGGATTTATTGTGATTCTCACAATTCTGACGTGAAGATGTCTGTGCACATCCCACGTCAGAATTGTGAGAATCACAGTAAATGCCCTGTGTCACCTCAGCATTAGTGTCAGGCAAATAACGAATTCTAATCTCTAAGAAACCTGTATTTATTAGGAAAATAGCGTGTTTGAGCCTCTCCATGATTTCATCCCAATAAGATTCCAAGTACTTTTAAAAAAAATATATTAATTAATTTTCACTATTGAATTTTAATTTTATATTTAGGAATTCAGTAGCCGTCCAATGTGCTATGCATGCAGGTCCAATGGCTTTCTTTTTTTTTTTTTAAGATTTGAAGATAAAAAGGTGTTTAGGTAATTTTTTAATGGTTTCAAGTAGAATAAGTCACCAGTTTAAACATAAAACCTATTGTAGCCCCCTAAAAATAAACAAAAGATTTGTGGCTTTGGTAGGATTGAGTTCAAAGTTTTCCACCCAATTAAATCTGGGCAAGGCTAAAATCCTAGCAATGCCCATCCTGGTCTAGCTAAGGGCTGATTTTATTCAACTTGAAAGAAGTTGTGGTTCGATTATTGGGTTAGAAAATGTAGAATCAAACAATTTGGTTTGGTTCAGTTCGCTCGGTTTTTGGTTCAAGGCTTGTATATAACCGAACCAAACAAAGAATTGAATCTTTATAATAAATAAACATATATCAATTTATTATGGATTATTTTAACAGTTAGGACATACTAATGACAATTTTATGTATAAATTAATAATATTTTTTGTAAAGGTATATTAGTAATTTATTATATGAAATTTCATTTTTATTATTTATTTTTTCAATAAAAATATGTTACTACCAACCAAGTCTATAGGATATTGACGGCCCATAGAATCGAACAAAACTGACCTTAGTTTAGTTTGGTTTGATTCTAATGATAATTCACTTCAGTTTTGGTTCTTATTCAGTGGAACCGACTTATATTTCAATTCTGACTTGGAACCAAACCGAACCAACTTTCACCCTTAGTTACATGATGATTTGTAAAAAAAAAAAAAAATTCTTAGTTTCACTACGATGGAGATTAAACATTTTATTTTATTTGTATACGATGAAAAGTACACAACTGACTCTAAACAGCTTAGAAAAATACAAGAATTTATATTTTTGAAAAGTCCGAATGTTAGGACTGGACTTGAGCTTAATTGATTTAGGCCTGATAGGGTTTAGAAATGGTCTAAGGTACAATCCGTGTCTCGTTAGGTTGGGTTACAACTCATACAATTAAAGCCCGAATTGAACCTGCCCAATGGCACTGGAGGCCCCACTCATGGAAATCTCAGAATCTTCATGGAAATGTCTATATCACACTAACTAAATATAACCCAGTCCATTTTTCTCTTTTGACACAGTTTACCCTTTCGGGTCTACTCAACTTGATGGATGATTTATGGTCGAGCGATGGAGACGAGCGGATCATCGTGCTCACTACCAATCAAAATCAACTGGATTGGCTGGACCCTTCTTTGTTACCTCGAGGAAGCGACATGCACATTCACATGCCCTACTGTACTCCTCGGGGATTCAGAAACCTTGCCTATAATTACCTTGGCATCACAAACCGCAAGATTTTCAAAGAGATCGAACGTCTGATAGAGAAAGCACAAGTTACACCTGCAGAAGTTACAGAAGAGCTAATGAAGGGTGGCAATGTCGATACTGTCCTTCATGGATTGCAGAAGAATCTCAAACGAAAGATAGTGGAAAGAAATGGACAATGCTATAAAGGGATAGGTTAGGAGGAAATCGACAATTATGAATAAACTAAATAATTAAATTTAGGTAAGGTAAGTGTTTGTGGTGGTGTTTGGCTATGGCAAATTAGCAATTACTATTCAAAGTTAACTATTACTGGACGATATGGAAAAGGAGTTTATATAAGTTTCAATGTTAAATGTTCTACATCCATTGTGCCACATGGCCAGTAGTCTAGCAGCATAGACAGATATTTTTGTGAAGAATTGTGATAATGTGACTATCCCACGTGGCACACTCAATTGACTCTCTTGGCTGACCCAACTCCAGTTCCCCATAAAAAAAATGTATCGCAAGGCGTACACATCTGTCTGTCGCTCTCAAACTCTTGTGACAGTAGATTGAGTGTGCCACGTGGGGTAATCCTGACTCTTTTGTGAATGATAAATACAAGTTTCCTATAACCCTAGGGGGAGGCCTAGTGGCAAGCTGAGCCTTAATAAGCTCCCATGAAAGGTAGGTTAAGTGTTCAAACCTCACAAAGCAATGAATTCCTTTGATCCACCCTCTAGGGTCTGTTGACCCTTGACTCAACTCCACGTAGGTGCATGTGACCGTGGGATTAGTCTCACCCTAAGGCTGGGGGGTGGGGATGCCCATGTTAAGCAATCAATGGGAGAATGGAAATTCAACTAATACGAATCCCTAGGTACCAAGTATAATGTTTTAAGCTTACTTTTATTAATTATGTTGAGAATTCTCTGTATCCATTGCATATTATTGGACATCGCTTCACGTCAAGCAAAAAATAATGTGACTCATGCAATCGAGTTCTTTTTCTCACTTAGTGCAATCTTCTATAAATCCCATTGGTTTGTTGTTTTCAGTAGTGGCACCCGATCATGAGTCCGAGATAAGAAGGTTCTATATATGGACACCCATCATTTTTCAACTAGAAGAATAGCTCCAAAGATGCATACATTTAATTTTTTTTATAAATCTTGAAAATCAACCCCAATCTTTAGGGTTAGGCTTGGATTTAACCTACCTATCAGGACTATCAATGGATCGGATTCAAGTGGAGCTAGTTTGTATGAGTCATAACCCAATTATAAAGAGATTCAAGTCGGGTGTGTAACTAGGGCGCAACTTGATTCAGTTTGGTTTCAAATTAGAACCGAACAAACATAGATTGGTTCCACTAAATAAGAATCAAAACTAAACGAAATTACCACTAGTATTGAATCAAACCAAATCAATAATATCACAAATCTGCCTATAAAAAAAAAGTCAATTAATCTGTCTTAGCCTTAAAATATTCAAAATAAATTCATATATGTTTATTTATTATATAAAGATTCAATTCTTTGTTTGGTTTTGTTGTATACAAGTCTTCAACCAAGAACCTAACCACAACTTCAGCCCTAAGCTATCGGCTTGGTTTAGTTCTCCATCTAAACTAGACCAACTTGTAGCCCTACTTGTAACCCTAATCTTCAAGACTTATTAAGAGTCATTGGAAATCCTACACCTTAGACTAAAAGTCTATAGATTTCATGGAAAAACTCGGGTTCAAAAAATTCTTTTATAAGCTTTTGATCCAAGCTATTGAAAAAGGATGGCCACCGAATTCCTAAATTTAAAATTAAAATACAATGTTAAAAAATAACCTTGTTTTTTGGAAAAAAAATTTCAAAGAACTTGGAATTTTATCCTCTACAACCTTGTAGAAGTCGCCACTGAAAGCACCTCGGCACTTTTTACTGATTAAAATAAAAAATATTTCACGATAAATAGAAAATTTAAGGAATAATGAGTAGCCACTTAGTTTAGGTCTAAGAACTAAAATAATTTTAAATGGATCTGAATCAGTCCACGAGTAACGAGTTATAGGTTTCGGAAGGTGTTAAGCACCCCAATTGAGGTGATCTGTCTCTACTACGATCTCATATTATTTTAAGGTCAATGGAAGAAGACCAAGATCAGGACTAAGGTCCAATCCTCATCATTTTATGTTGACTTAATTAATCAAATCTTATGACTATAATTTTTCGAATTAAAAAATTTCTTTTCAAATCACCTTAAGAAATTTTTAAAAAAAAATCACAATTTCTTATTCAATTCATATGGCACACATTAATAAGTCAAATTACGCATTAATGCTCGTAAATGGTAAAATTTTGGAAAAGGATGGAAATCGATCTAAGCATCTCATGTGCAAAAATGACCCACTAGCCATGCTTTGGAAAAATCACCGGGCCAACTCATTTAACAAAAATTAATATTTTAAACATCCCTTTCTTCAAAAATCAATGAGTCGACTCACCCAATTTCAAAATAAAAATTGAGGCCTTTAGACATCTTCTCTCCAAAATCATTGAGTTGACTTGACCAAAAACGAAAATAATTTTTTATCCTCCACATGTGCACAAAACTAGTGAGTTGACTTGTTTACCAGATTTATAGAAAATTTAAACTGATCTTAACTCTCCGTACATGATAAAATCGGTGAGTCAACCCATGATGACTAATATTTCACAGAAAAAGAAAAAAACAAGTTTCCCTTATATTCTTACCTAAAAAAAAAAAATAGCGAGTCAACTCACATCTTTTACTTTAAAATAATTTTCTGAACACCACGAGATTAACACTTACCGCATAATCGAGTCCTACCATACAATGACCAAAACAATGACAATGAGAGGCCGAGAGGTTCAGATCTGCGCCTTAAAAATAGATACAACCAATTTTAAAAAAAAATTATGTGATCCATTAATCATTAATGTGATCAAGCAATGGCATCAAAGTCGTTCCATTGTTAAGCGCTGAAAGTGATTTATTGAGGCTGAAACTTGAAATCAGATGCACTCAAATCCAATTCTCCTACCCTGCAATAACTGACTTGATTAATACCAAAGGACACAACATGAAATAAAGGAAATCAACCTACCTTAGTTTATTATATACGACTGGATGTGTGGCTGATATGAACTCCTACAGAATTTCTAGCAACCATGATACAAACACGATACCTCTCCAATATATAAGTGGTCTAAGACTGTTTGGATGAAAGCAATAATCTGAAAAACACCGAGAGCTCAACGAATGCTTATGGTTGTCCGAAAGGAAAATGGCCGCAATGGTGTTGGCAAAAGATGTGAGCATAGAAAGTGAGAGAGTGAGTAGATGAGGGGAGAGATTAAAAGAGAGGTGAAAGAGATGGATCGGCTGAGAGGGCAAAGTAGTGCTGCTGTGAAGTCGAGAAGAAAATGGAGATGCATGGGGCTGCTGGTCGAAGTTAGAGATATATGGGGCTGTTGGTCTGAATTAAAATAAAAGAGAAGGTGATTGAGGGTTATAAGAAGAGAAGAAGATGATGATGGAGATGGAGTTTTGTGACAGAGAGCAAAAGAGTGCTAAAAGTGGGTACAAGGGAGAGGTGCTGTGAAGGAGGAGAAGAGTGGCTAAGAAAATGGATTGTTTGGGGCGTTAACGGGGGGAGGAGATGAGGCTGTTAAGGGGGTTAAAGGGACTTATGTAAAACAATGTAACATTAATAAATTTTTAATATATGGATTAGAAGTTTTGGATTGAACTGATTTTTTGTGAGGACGATCTCTATGATGGGAAGATCATCTGAAAAAAACAATCAATCCAACCATTAAAAATTATTTAGAATGTGGACCGTCGATTTTTTTATTAATTTTTGTCAATAATTTATAAATCACTTTTGATAGATTTAAAATTTTCAAATTTTCAAATTAAGCTGATTTTTTGTGAGGATGATCATCTCATCATAGTGACCATCTTCTCTAAAAATCAGCTCAATTTAAAACCTCTAACCCATATTTTGAAAAATCATTATTTTTACCTATGTTTTTACATATATCGCTTGAACCACACTTATATATATATATATATATATATATATATATATAGGGTCAGGTTCAAGGGCCATATGAGAAAACATATGAAAAAACTTCTGTTTTTCAAAAAATTTTAAGATATGGGTTAGAAATTTTAGATTGAGCTGATTTTTTGTGAGGATGATCTCTATGATGGGAAGATCATCAAAAAAAAAAAAAAAAATCAGCCCAATCTGAAACTTCTAACCCCATTAAAAGTGATTTAGAATGTGGATCGTCAATTTTTTACCAATTTTTATCATTAATTTGTAAATCACTTTTGATGGATTTAGAAGTTTCTGATTGAGCTAATTTTTTGTGAGGATGATCTTTTCATCGTAGTGACCATCTTTGCAAAAAATCAGCTCAATCCAAAACCTCTAACTCTTATTTTGAAAAATGAAAGTTTTTTCATACGGCCTTGAACCGCCCCCATATATATATATATATATATATATATATTAATATTATAGGTAAGTGTAATTCATAATATTAAAATATTATAAATATATAAGATTAAAAGAATTATTATTTTTAAATAACTTGAAATGTTAATATTTTAATATTATTTAATAACCGGTAAGAATGGAAAATTTAAGGATTTCATGGCATTTTGAAGTCCTTTTGAAAATCCAAGTCCTTAATCATTTACCAATGGTTCGAAAAGAATTGCATATCTAGAAACCCATTTTTTAATACCTTAATAATTAAGAAATTTGCTTTAACTATTTAATAACCGCTATTATAATGCGCTATTCGTTTTGAGGGAAATTAGAAAAATCGACCGTTCCCAAGAAAATTTTGGTTCCCAATGAACTGGACCGACTTTTTTAAAATTTCGACCAGACCCAGTCGGATCATCGGTCCGGTCCAATCCGGTTTTTAAAACACAGCTCTTTCCCTTTAGATGATGGGTAGATATTTTATAGTGTTGTGTAAATGATCAAATCTTGATGAACCACTCATTTAAATTAAGAATGGCAAATTTGTTTCAATAAGATGTTAAGCCATGCATCAATTATTTACGCATTACGCGATAAAGATTCATTATTTCATCACCATTTGGTGAAAATGAAAGAATTTGTTTTTGTTATAATACATAGCATGCATCAAACTTGATGCTCATAAGAATAAGACAACACAAAGCAAAAATGACTCAATAGGTTGATCGACTACTTAAAATTATTCCAGTAAATTTAGTAACACAATGATTGTAAGGAGAAAAATCTTTTTTTTTTTTTTTCTGCAATTAAATCTCTTACATTTTTTTTTGCAACTCTAAGAAATCACATATGACTTATGGTATGATGCATTTTAAGTGAGATTATTTCAGATATAGGAAAAATTATGATTTTTTAATAAATTTAAAAAGGTAATTATTTATTTGATCCATTTAAACTAAAAGAATGCCTATTGTGTTGGCAGTTGACACTTTCCTGCTCTCTTTTTTTCGTAAAATCTAGAGGGTTCTGATTGCAGATTGTCAATTGTTCGACTTAATTAAATTTCATACTTTATTAATTTAATTAAATTTTCAACGTGTAAGGAACAAATGCACGGAATAACTCGTGGTGTAAGCACATGCATCGACTAGTCTATATATAAAATGCATCTTTATACACCCCACCCCATAAACATATTTCACTGTGTGAGATCTATTTGGGGAAGATCCAGCGATGGAAATCACTTTTCATTAAAGGAAACAATTGTTTGAAACTACCCACTAGCCACATCTCTCTCTCTCTCTCTCTCTCTCTCTCTAAAAGCATCGCTCAGGAAAAATCCATGTATAAATGCGTATCTTGGTGTTTTGGAGTCCCCACCTAATTTAGGTTTAAGAACCATAAAATAACATCAAATGGAATACGGGTTGCATTATAAGGGTGTCAATGGATCGATTATCGTTCAATTCCTAAAGGAATCAATATTAAAATCGTTAAATTTTGTCAATTCTAATTTCCATTCTCAAATTAGTGAAACCAGTATCGAAATCATAAAAAATTATCCTTAACTAATTTCAGATCTTGATTTGTGTATATTTTTATGGGCTCTGATTCTCGATCATTTTAGTTCCAAGAGATTCAACTCTAATCGATTCCCATAAAAAGGGATCCAAAATTAGGGTTTTTTTATTTTGATTAAATGGGTACCCGTTGACACCCTAATATGCAATACATTGTCAATTTGGACTACTAACATAGGCCTGTCAACGGATATGTATCCAATCGAACAGTACTATATCCGAATTCGAATTCGATCGGATATCCCTAGCAAACATTCGAATTCGAATCCAAAAAATATATCGGATATTCGATCTGACAAAAAATCCTGCAAAATACCATCGTCCTCAATCTGTTGGAGTTTGCACAGTTGAAACTCATAGATTTCCTTCGAAAAATCACTTCGACTGGTTCGGATCGGAGAAAGAGAGAGAGAGAGTGAATATGTACCTGTATTCTCGTCGGCTGGAGAAGACGTGTCAGAGTTCACACAGTCGAAACTCGAAACCCGTAGATTTCCTCCTAAAAAACTACTCCAACTGGTTCCAATCAGATCGGAGAGAGAGAGAAATGTACCTGATGCTCGTCGGCCAGAGAAGACGGTGTTACAGAGTTCGATCAAAATCCATCATTCTGTCACTGGTTCTTCTCGTTAGAGAATATAAAGTTTAAAAAATAATATTTCGTTGTATAACACAAATACGCATCACCATATATACATATGTAAAAATGTTGTTGTAAAACATAAATACATAATATATATATATATATATAATATATATATATATTATATCGGAGCAGATATTATCGAATCGGATATCGCGATATCCGAATTCGTATCCAAAAAGCATTCAAATTTTAAAATGAGATCCGAATCCGAATCAGATATCCGAAAATTTTGGATAATATTCAATTTTTCGAATTCGAATTCAAATTCAGATTTCGGCTATCTATTGACACCCCTACACTAACACAATTATTTCCTATCTAAAAATACAGAAATTTAGAGCCTTGATCTCACTTGCAAAGGTGGGAATAGGTTCAAAATTCTCCAACCCACCAAATCAAGACTCTGAGCTCCATTACTAAATTACATATATACATATTTTATATATATAGTTAGATATATAATTTTATTATAAAAAATAATTAAAGCATATTATAAAATAATAAGTTTACTCTCATCTACAATCGATTTTCAATTATAATGGAGATTGGATACTTATAATTTCAATAGTTGTATAAAACCCAAAAATCAATCCCAAACCACTTTGAGTCTTATTCATTCGTTTGATGCACACGTTATTTGAGAATTTGCTATATTAGATCCACAAAGAGGGGGAGCCAAACATTAAGTTGCCAATGATCTTATATGCATGTTATGATGTGTGGTTGTGGGCATTCAAGAAGACCAAATTGTTTATATATTTTTTAATTGATAAATCTATTTTTAATGAGTTCAGTAAGTCAATGATGATGGGATTTGAACCCAATCTTTGGTGTCATTATCCAAAGACTTTACCAACTAAGCTAGCTGACACCTACTTAGGAGACCAAGTTGGTGTGCAGTTATGAAATGTTAAATAGAAGGTTCAAGATCCACTAACTCATGAAGAATGACTCGTGGAAAAAATTATGATCCCAATTATTTAAACACAAAATCCAATGACTAAGATTTGTCATTGAGATAGTCTTAATAATTGAATTTCTTATTTACAAGATAGATCATGTGTTTTCTCATAAGTCACCTGAACCCATACATATGATAGATGGCATTTTTTTTATTTATTTAAAAAAATTAGATTATAAATATTTAAGTTAGGGGTTTTGTGACCCCATGAAGTATGACTCGTGGAAAAAACACATGATCCCACCCAATTAAACACAAGATGATTGAGATTTATCATCGACATTTGTATTATAAGGATATGTATAAATCGGTTGAATTTCATGCTTACATGGTTTGGATCATGTATTTTCTCATTAGCATTCTTCATGAGTAAGTGGATCTCAAACCTTTTAAGTTATTAAAGCATCAAAATAGTATAATTTTTCTGAATTTTAAGGGGTTTGTTACCATGTGATGTATGGGCACGCGTTAAGGTTTATTAAATACACCTTAAAATTTATTTTCCTATTAAAAATGCTCATAAAAAATTATGTTCTTACAAAACCCGAGTTCTAATAAACCAACTCAAATTTTCAAAATATCAAAGGAGTAGTGTTGCCAATGGATCATATCAAACTTGAAATCCGATCCCATAACTTTGAGTCTAAATCGACATTTTGGATTCTGATAAGGTTCCAAACTCTGATATCTTATTGGATTGGATTTGGATCAACTATGTCCTAATCCGATAAGGACCCGAATCGATAAAATGTTAGAAAGTGTATAAATTATGTGATATATTTATTGAAATACAAGAAGTTTATATATATAATCAAGTTTGGCTCAATCGATTGTTATTGGACTAGGTTTGGATCTTAATATTAAGATCAGATAAAAACTCGATCCAATATTTATTGAATAAGTCTTGGATCTAATCCGATGCTTCGAGTTTGGCTCGATTCGATTGTTATTGGACAAGGTCTGGACCATAAAACTCAATCCAATATTTATCAAATATGTCTTGGATCCAATCCAATAATTCAAGTCTGGCTCAATTTGATTGTTATTGGACCAGGTCTGGATCTTAGTATTGCAATGTGATAAAAACTCGATTGAAAACATATCGGATAAGTCTCAGATTCAATATTGGATCGGTACCAAATACAAACGACCCTATTCTGACCTGATCCATTGTAAATCCCAGACGAGTCAATGCGATGATGAGGAAGCTTTAAAAGTTAAAACCATGATTGTAATTTGGTAGTTATTCATTTTCATTAATTGTTGTAGCATAAGATTAGGGTTTATCTACACGTTATGATTTGGGATTGTCTCATCTTTAAGAATAGGCCATTGATTAGGTAATTTCAATCATTGGAAAGGTATCCTGTTAACGACCAGATAATTATGTGGATAATGATTAGGACCACTTAAGAAAGATAAGAAGATTTAAAAAATATAAATAAATAAATATCTATTTCTTAGATTTTTTTTCTTTGTGAATATTCAACCTATTAATGGATTTTATTAATAATAATGCTAACGATGATTTTCCACAATATTGCGTGCTAATGTGGAAGTCTGTGTAGAATCATGGATGCTTTTCCTTGAGATACGAGTGATGAAAAGCATCAATGGTTAATAGCATAAAACGACGTCAGCTTAGTGTCAGTCGAAAACAACGAATTTTTGGGAGAATATTTTAATGATTATTGCTAGGGGTTTGCAGATGAGTGCATTTTCGTCATTTTATTAGTCCACTAGTGGATGACAGAAGTCAATATTAATCTGTTTGATTATCCCAAGGTACTTTTCACCATAATTCGGAGGGAGTGATTTTTTGCTCAAGTGCCCAGTGCGTGCCACGTCAAGCTTAGTAAGGGTAGTTTTGTAATTAAGAAGGATAATTCTGTAGATTGGAGACACGCGGGTGAATGTGATTGGTGGATCCCCGATTCTATGAGCACTATCAGCAAAATGCGTGAGCAAAAAATTTTCAATTCGGAGGGCGGTTCGCGAGAAAATTAACCCCAAAAAGGTTGAGGTTGTTGGTAATTAATTTGGCATCAAATATTTCGTTGGCATTTAAATAGCGTAGCGCCAAACGAACAATTAAAAGCGCTTCTCAGAATCTCAGTTCCAATCAATTCTGTCAGAATCAGAGATTCGTTTCTCAATCTGAAACAGATTCTCTCTCTCTCTCTCTCAAAAACCCTACAATGGCTGCTTCGAAGGGAACCAGAGAGGAGAAGGTAAAGAGAATCTTCAACGAATTCGACAAGAACAAAGATGGAGGTCTCAACAGAGACGAAATGTCCTCTCTCGTGGTCTCTGTAAACCCTAGGGTTCAATTCAGCAACGATCAGATCAATGCGATTCTCGAAGAAGTCTTCAGATCCTATGAAGATTTTATCAATGGCGATAAGGGTCTCACCTTCGCTGGACTCCTCCAAACGTACGACGACGGTGCAGGAGATGTTGATCGAGATTTCGAAGCTCTCGAGCTCGAACTCGAACCCATTACAGATTCCATCACCACCATTGCTGAGATCCCCATTGTTTCTCAAGCTTCAACGTCAACCTCAGCAGTGGAGCCCATTAAGAACCCGAGGAGCCCGGCTTGGGCTGCTTCGCCTAGTCACGAAATCGTCTTCGAAGATTCGAGGAAGATTGTTGATGATTTGGAGATTCTGATTAAGCGTCTTAAAGCAAAGCAGGCCAAAGATGGGAGATTGAAAGGGGATAATGTTGTTGATGCTTGTTCTGAACAAGGGTGGTCGAGTGAATTGTGTAAAACTTCAGATTTCGTCCATAAAAAGGTCTTTTGGGATGAATTAGGGAAAGATTATGCCTCATTTGTGAAGGAATTGGGTGTTTTGAGAGGTAGATTGGATGAGAATAAGTCGAACGAAGAGGTTTTCGATGGGCATATGGCGGTCGGTAGAGTTTTATATGAGCACCATTTGTTTAAGGAGGCTTTGGTAAGTTTTAAATGTGCTTGTGATCTTCAACCGATGAATTTCAAACCACATTTTCGTGCCGGAAACTGTTTATATGTTCTTGGCAGGTATGGAGAAGGAAAGGAAGAATTTTTATTGGCTCTCGAGGCCGCAAAGACCGATGAGAACCAATGGTCTTACCTTCTCCCTCAAATTCACGTTAATCTTGGGATTTCGCTCGAAGGGGAAGGAATGGTTTTAAGTGCTTGTGAGCATTATAGAGAGGCCACAATTCTTTGTCCAACTCATTTCAGGGCTTTAAAGCTTCTCGGTAGCGCTCTCTTCGGTGTAGGAGAGTATAGGGCAGCAGAGAAGTCGTTGGAAGAAGCTATTTTTTTGAAATCGGATTATGCCGATGCACATTGCGATCTAGGTTCTACTTTGCATGCGCTGGGAGAGGACGATAGAGCAATTCAAGAGTTTCAGAAAGCGATCGATTTGAAACCAGGGCACATTGATGCTTTGTACAATTTGGGTGGGCTTTACATGGATATGGGTAGGTATCAGAGAGCTTCAGAGATGTATAATAGGGTTTTAGCATTGTGGCCGAATCATTGGCGAGCAGTGCTTAACAAAGCTGTGGCCTTGTTAGGGGTGGAAGAAAGCGAGGAAGCTAATAAAAATTTGAAAGAGGCTTTTAAGATGACGAATAGGGTTGAATTACGTGATGCGATGTCTCATTTGAAGCAACTTCAGAAGAAGAGAAGTAAGGGAAATGGAGATGAGGAGGCGGGTTTTCTTGTTGTGGAGTTATCGAAGTTCGATAGAGTGGGTTCAGAGACTACACGTAGGGAGGACTTGTCCAATGCTCTTGAAATAAGGTCTTTTCAGAGGCTCACCAGGTTGAATCACTGCAATGTGGATCTTTTGAAGAAGGAAATCAATGAAACCAACATTCCAATTTCCTACTCTGACAGCAGCATCCCTGAGAAATCAATCAACAAGGCTGGATTGGAAAGAATTCTCCGCAAGTTACTTCATTTCTTAAAGCCCGAGACTTTCCAAGAAGCCGTGAAAGCTATTAACAAAAGGATTATATCCATCTTGGATTCTTGGGGTTCGGGTAAGGTGGATTTGGGCATGTTTTATGCTGTTCTTGCACCCATTTGTACCGGTCCTTCCAAGAAGCGCAAACAAATCGTCTTCGATGCTCTCATGTGGCGACCTGTTAATGAAGTTGGTGTACATATTAGGAAAGTCGACGCCATGAGATACATCAAGTTGTTGAGAGCCATTTATATTCCGTCTCACGTGGTTAGTGAAATTACGGAAGTAAATGAAGAAAACGATGTTTCAGCGGTTTCTTTTCCCGAGTTTCTAGAAATGTTTGATAATCTAGATTGGGGTTTTGGGATCATGGATACTCTTGTGAAGCTCGAAAATGGGGACCGAACCCGACATGGTCACCATGCTTGCTCTGTTTGCCGCTATCCAATTATTGGGTCCCGCTTCAAGGAGATGAAATCTCATTTCAGTTTGTGTTGCCAATGTTATAGTGAAGGGAAGGTTCCGTCCACCTTCAAGAGGGGAGAGTATAAATTCAAAGAATATGGGAATGAAACTGAAGCTATTAAAGATAAGTGCACATTATTAAGTTTGCATCCTAGGAGCTCCTCACAAAGTGAACATAGATAGCCTGCATTAAGCGTCTAAAGATATCTTCTAATACCCCACCGAACTATTCTTAATGTTCAGTGTTAAATATAGATTATAGATTATAGGTTTCTTTGATTTGAGTCCTTGTGTAATAAATATGTTCTTGGGAGTGTAATCCCATAATTCTTTGTCTAATAATAGCTTCTGAAGTGATTTTTTGTTTTTTTTTTGTCTATGCTTAAGATGAGATTAATAATTGATATGTAGGGGTGCATTTCATAATTTTCATATCCTCTATAAAGTTTTGTTTTGAAACTTCTATTTTTGGGTGTTGTACTCCATGGATTGAATGCTAGGTGAGTAAGATACCCAAAGTTTGTATGAAGTTGATGGTTACTGAAACAGTCAAATTGAGAATGGAATTTGTGGTTGACGTGGGGTGTGCTTGTGTGTGTGTGTGTGTGTGTGTGTGTGTGTGTGTGTGTGTGGGCGTGGGTGTTCCAATCAGATCTTGTAATTCTATATGGTTTTGTGTGTGTGGTCCAATCAGATCTTGTAATTCTATAAGGTTACATCAAATCTTCAATAAGGGTCACATATATATGTGTGCCATTTTGTTCACCAGGTACACTTGAAAGTATAAACGAATAGATGTGGTTCATCAGGCCATCCTATTGGGTTTCTCACATAAACAGAATCACAGGTAGTAATCACATGGTGATTCTAATACTCCAGTATACTAAAAATGAACAAAATGCATAGTTTTTAACTTTTATTTTTAACCATCAAACTTCACAAGAAATTACTGAATTTGAATCCTTTATTGAATTCATGGGTACTTCAGAAGTTCTGAAAACAAAGCCTTATCCAGAATTAGAGTTTGCTAAACGAAAAAGCTCCGACATTCTATTATGTTGAGACCCAAGTCTGATGTTATTGAAAATGAGTTTATATCTTTTGTAGTTATCTCGCTCTTTTAAGATCTTTGGTTTGAATATTTCTTCCAATCGGGGTGATACATTGCCTTCACTGAAAATGTCCAAATCATTTTAGTCAACTTTCTAGTAATGTATAGCTATTGGGCTACTCCTACATTTTTTCAACATGCTCCTCTCGGCTGCATTCAATTTATTAATATTATGCTTCTTGATCTTCCAACCCGATGACCATCTTATAAAAATTTCAAAAATTGAAGTTCTCAATTTAGTTGGAGAGAAATAAAACAGGGGATCTTCTTATAGGATAACCAATGCAGGACAAACCAAACCAAATTCGAAGTATTGTGGTGAGCAGCATCAGGCATCATCAGTTAATGACTATATATGAATCAGAGGCTTGGATCTCCCAAAACCTTACGACAGAGTTCTACATTAATCTCATATCCAGTAGCTTGCATTTACATAGCCTTATGTTATGATTCGATCAGGGACTAAAACATCATCAGCCAGAACCAGTCTGGTTGAACATTGACACACAATTTTATTTAGAAAATTGCTCTTGAGATACAAAAACAAACCATAAACCCCTCAGACACCATTCAAATCGATCCCTTTTCAACCTAACCAAGAATATTGAAGTTCACATCATGCTTTAGTGTTGCATAGACTCATGGTAGAAGGTGGTAACATTTTTACATCGACTACCAATCTAATGCAATGCTCCTTTGTCCAAGCTTGGGACCAGTAATACATTTTAAAAGAATGCAAGGAGAGTTAAATCTGCATCATTATAACCAATAATTTCAAAAAAGAAAAAATTCAAATAAATATTTGATGGGTGCAGGCATGAGGAGTCTATTATGAACACAGATCTATGATTTAAAATCCAATATCTTGTCTCGTTTCACACCATTGATAAGGTGCCCAACCTTGCATGGAATAAAAAGGCAAGTACATCCACTGTAATATTAACAATCCCCAAGTTTCTTCATATTCACATTCATGATTCATAAATTTATGATGAGCAAAATCTTTTCAACCGGAGGACGAACGCAAAGACAGGTCAGCCATACCACTAATGAGATTCTCAAGTGTCTCATCAACGTCCAAACTTGGTTGAGCTCGAAGGGAACTCTCTGTAAGGGCAATTTTCAACTCTTCGACAAGTTTGTCTTCCTCGGGCACAGGTGTTTCCAGATCCCAAACCCTAAAGATATCCTCGGGCAGATCAATCTCATTTAAGAACCCCAAATCCAAACCATCATCACTATTTTTGTCTTCCTCCATGTCAAAAGGATTCGACGAAAAATTGTTTCGCAAGTAACCCTGAATTTGTGCATCTTCAGCCTCTTCAGCATCGATCAAACCAGACTTGACATCAGCTCCTCTCAAAAGCTTTGCAGTTTTTGCCTCTTCACTCATAGGAACAAGAACCTCATCATAAGTTCTGTGTGGGGATCCTTCAATTTTAGAAGCTAAAGTGTCATGACGCAAAGTGGGTTCGATGTTGAGAATTTCCACTAAGGCATCTTTCATAGCTTTCCAAGTATTGTCCGATAGTTCAGGATCTTTAACCAGGCAAGAATCTACCCATGCTGCATCTTCGGGAGAAAGGATGTCCACACTCTCGTTGGACTCATCAGAAACAAGTGAGGAAATTAAGCCTTGCCACAAATCATCATGTACTGCCATCACTAAGAAATGGTTGGGGCCAATGTCAGTAGGATGTATGAAAAAATGATACTAAGTCTAAGGTGAAACAAGAGAATATGAAGAGATTTTAGTCATGAAATACACATATAGGACACACTAGGATCTTCTAATACAAAAGTTCAACCTGAAAGGACTACATCGATAATACATCCCTTCAACCCATTTATATGGACCCTTTATCCTACTTCATTGACTTAAGACAATAGAAGATGGCCTATATGGTGTGTTTGAAGTGTTTCCATGGAAAATCACATTTTTCCAAGTGTTTGATTGGTTTGTCCAAGAAAAATGGATATCCACCCTCATCCAAAAATCCAACAAAGTGTGGATTTCACTTTCCCACCCATCCCTATAGAAAAATAAAATTTACCCCTAAATCAAAATCTTAATCTATTATCATTCTCTACTACCATAATCACCATTGCCATCGCAACCAACGCCGCCATAGGTCACCATGGAAAATGAAAATCAATGCAATCAAATACTATCTAAGTGGAAAACATTGAGCATTTGGTTCATCCCACACTTCCTTTTTGTAACCAAGGTATTCAAGCCTCTTAGAGCACCCGACTAATCCTCAGGCACATGCAATCCCCCTCCCCCCACACAACCAAGTAATTTATGAGATAGATCCTAGAGGGGTGGCCCCTTAAGGATGATTTGAACTCAAGAGGCGTGGTCCTGGCCATCTGACCAACCCTCTGGGGTTGGTTCATGCCACACTTAATATGCACAAAATGCCTCACACATGCTAGGGTGGCAGTTTCTTCCCATCTTTCAATCCCAAATCCTAAATCAGTTGTGACCATAGTAATGGGTAGTTGAGGTGATCAAAAGTTAACAACTTGACGGAAATGTAATGGCTTTGGAAACAACAAAATTCAAGTTATATTGCTCGTGCATTGCCGGTCTCATAAAGTAATGTCCTTCCCCCCCCCCAAAAAATCAAGTTATTTGCACTATGTCTCAAACATTGTGTTTTTGGGTTTCTTATCAAAATCTATCATCTTCAACCTCCATAAAAGCCCTACCTCGCTATTGAGATTTGAATGCCGAAGAAAATAAAATTTTGATGGTAAGGTAAAGGGTAAAAATGTTACCATATTTAGCAATTAATTGATAAATTGCCATTAATTCATCTATTTGCCTATTCAATCGATCAGTCCCTTATTTGGACAATTTTACAAAAAATTACACAGCTACATCTCCTTATCTACCAAAAATTAATCAAAAACAACCAAGCAGAGCCAGATCAAACACTAGCAAAAATCCATCCAACAGTCATAATTTAATTAAGTAGGGAATTCAAGATGATCGGATTCTGAAATTTCCACATTTATATAAGACAAGAGCTTAGTTGCTTAATTAACCAAGTTTCCCTTTATAAGATTGTTAAGAGAGGTAGGATTTAGGATTTAGGGTTTAGGGTTTTGTTTCGTAGCAGAGGTAAATATAAAAGTTTAATTATTAAAAAAAAAAAAAACAGTTGTTCGAATTTCAATCGATTTGTTCAATCTAGTATTCTCTGAAACAAGCGAGACAAGAAGACCAACAATGGAGGAAAAAATCAGAGAGAAGATTAACAGGAAAATGAGGGAGAAAACGTACCTTTGTTGATGGCGAATTTTTTTGCTCTTGAAACCCTAAAACCAGTTTTAGCGCAAATTTGAGATGAATCAGGATCCAGAGTGGTGTCCTGTTCTATAGAGTAGGTACGGTGTCTACGTGGCCCGTAGTTTTTATAAAAGAACGCAGCCCATCTGTTTAGTATCTAATTAAAATGTGCCACGTAGACACCGTATATTTCTGTAGAAACGGGACACCGCTCTTAATAGTTACTCATTTCAGATACCACGAGTGGGATTGTCAATGGATGGGATCCGAAACTTCGTAGGCATTTGGATAGGACTCCTTGGCTACTTCTGACTCTTGCGGGGAGTTAGAAGTCGTTTGGATGCGTTTGTATGAACTACTCCCTCGAAGAGTTACTCCGCGCAAGAGCAAAAAATTACTCTTTATGAAGAAGTCAAGAAAACCTATTTCTCAAAACTCTTCTTGCGGGGAGTCAAAATCTAACGGTTCGTTTTACCAAAATACCCCTAACTTTATTAATTTTCTATGAAAATATTTCTAATTCATTTGCCCTTAAATCAAACAAAAGAAACATTTATTAATATTAAATTATTTTTTTTTAATTTTGAGTATAATGGATTTAAACACATTATATTAATATTTAATATTTAAAATATTATATTATATTATATTATATTTATTATATATTATATTAATATTTATAGTTAAACACATTATATTAATATTTAATATTTAAAATATTATATTATATTATATTAATATTTATAGTTAAAATGTCAAAAATAATATAGTTTGAAGGCATATTATGATACTAAAAGACAGTCTGTCAATTTTTTTTTAAATTTTGAGTATAATGGATTTAAACACATTATATTAATATTTAATATTTAAAATATTATATTATATTATAATAATATTTATTATATTATATTATATTATATTAATATTTATAGTTAAAATGTAAAAAACAATATAGTTTGAAGGCATATTATGACACTAAAAGACAGTCTGTCAATTTTTTTTTTTTAAATATTATGTCAAAAATAGTCAGTCAAATTTTTTTTAAAATTTTAAGTATAATGGATTTAAACATATTATATTAATATTTAATATTTAAAATATTATATTATATTATATTAATATTTATTATATTAATATTATATATATTATATTATATTAATATTTATAGTTAAAATGTCAAAAACAATATAGTTTGAAGGCATATTATGACACTAAAAGATAAAAAACAGTAACTGGTATAATATAAGGGTATTCTGGTCTTTTTTCTAGAAGTCATGAGAAGTCAGTATGGTTCCCAAACAGACTTTCAGCACAAAAGTACTTCTGCCAGTACTTCATAGAGTTGATTGCCAAACGCCATTTCTGCACAGAATTACTTTTCCAGCTCCTCCATAGAGTACTTCAGCTTCTGTTCTTTGGAAGAGTAGTTCTGCTCCTGGTATCCAAACATGCCCTTCATATCCCATAAATCCGGAACTAATCAAGGATTTTCCTGAAGCATCAAGCTCGGTACAAATCCAATCCAAATCCCACCGTTGGCAACTATAACCTCAAGTTTTTAAACTGGTGATTAGCGATATTTAAAAATGGATTAAGATCCTGTGACTCCTAAGAATGACACGTGATCCCAACCCTTTATATGAAAAACCCAATGATTGAGATTTATCATCGGGATAAGTATCTCAAGGATTTGTGTTATCAAGATACTCATAAATCTCAACCACAGGATTTTTTGTTTCAAGGGTTGAGATCATGTGTTTTTTTCATGAGTCGTTCTTAGGAGTCAAGGGATCCCAATCCTTTAAAAATTACCGGGTTTGTATGACTATGCACGAAATGATTTTTCCTAGAAAATGCAATTTCGGATTATTATTGTGCATTTTCCTTGAAACTCATTTTTCTTTCCAACAATTTTTCACTTTGTGTGGAAAAAGGTCAAAAAGAAAAAAGATGACTTTCCAATTAGTGTTATTCTCCCACGTTTATGTCTGCCCTTGGACTAAAACAATCAATTCTCTTTTTGATATTTTTCAAGGTAAAATCAAATTGCAAGATTCATTTTCCCAATACCATTTTTCGAGGATTTCATATTATTGACAATCAATTTTATAAATCTATTTCCTGATTTGTGAAGTAAGATCGTAAATAATTTTATTAATTTTGATAAAATGACAATATAAATTTCATTATTATCCTCTGATTAACAATCAAGTACAAAAATAATGGTGACATATGTAGTTTTTTATTTTTTCTTCGAACTTTACATGTGATTAGTTGAGAAGGTTACTTTGATGGTGACTTTGTTGTGCTTGATTTTCTGAGAATCTTTGTATGGGTTTATTTTCTCTATGCTTTGTGTTTGATTGATTGGCTAAAAATGATTTCTTAACTTTTAAAAAAGAGCTTTAAGCTTAATTTTCTCTACATAGTAGTTGTAAATTTTCTTTTATATGTGCTTCGCGCTAGATCGATTGAGAAAGATTTTTTGATTTTCGAAGAAAAGTTTTTAGGCTTGATCTTCTCTGGAGGTTTGTTATAGGTTTTCTTCTATTCGAATTTTGCACTTTATCAGTTGAGAATAATTTTTTGACTTCTGGAGAAAGGGTTTTTAGGCTTGATATTTTTTTAATAGAAACTCAAGTCTTTCTTGAAGAATTTTACTTCATTTATGGAGAATTTCTTTTTCTCTAAAGAGAGAGCTTCTGTCTTCTGAGAGAAAGTGATACAGGTCCCCTTCTACATGAGGAAGGCTCTGATATATATACTTTAATTTATTGAACTTTGATTAGTTCATCTAAATGTTAAGTTCGTCCAAATTCAATTTTAAGGATTCAATGAAATTTGTTGGGCTTCACTTATCTGTTTTGGTGTAAAGTCCTTTAATGTGTGGATCACTCAGACTTTCTTGGATCATGGGTTTTATCTGTGAAAGCCTAAACCCAAGTTTTAGGAGACGTATTCCCTATAAATGCCCTAATTTGATTAATTTAAAATTTTGATGCCCACACATATTCCCTTGGAAATGATTTCCTTGCTATCATAGGTCCATTTCGAATGAGCCTAAATGTCTAGCCTAAGAACAACACATTCAATGATTGGACCGAACCTTTAGAAAACCTATATGTCAAGCCAGGCTAGACCACATTTGGGTCCATCTGCGAGCTGGGCAAAGTCCGGAGTCTTATGTTAGCTGGTTCATTGGTTACTCTCGTTTCAAATTTGCATTCATGGTTCAACACTCTACGTGCATAGAGGTAGTTTCGTATAGGGTATTTAGGTCATTTATATTGGTCTCAAAAAAGATGACCTAGGTCAAGGGGCATGCATCAAATTGTACTGATGTTGGACCTAAGTGTGGTCCCTCTGAATAGTAACTAATATCCACTACAGAGGTCTTTCGATAGTCTAATTAGTGAAAGCTTCATTTGTGTTCTTGGACCTTTATTTTACGGGCCAGGGGCAGGCTTCGGTGAAAGTGTCTTTATTAAAGGAACTAGGGCTGTCAGTGGATTGGATTGGATTGGATCGGACGAAAAATACAGTCTGATAATTATGGGTCTGTATCAAGGATTTGGATTCTAATATGGACCCGATCCATTAAAAATCGGATTTGACTTATCAAGTTGGTTTTGGATCAACCATATCCCCATCGAATAATATGTTTGAAATATAAAAATTTTGTTTATATTTTCTTTAGATATATAATCTATCTTATACTTCATTCATATGTTTATTATCTCGAAGTGGATTGGATTAGGAGTGATCCAAAAGCTTAAAATGATGCACCTGATCAAGTCTAGGTCTAATAAATTTCTTATTGGATTGGTACCAATTCGATTTGAATCCGATCCCAATCCATTGACATCCCTCTAAGGAACTCACCCAACAAAAGAACCCAAACCATTCATTTCCCTTAGATTTATGTCTATGGTTACTTATATTAATTTCATAATGAACGATAGTCATTTATAATGTCACACCAACATTTTTATAACACTAAAACATTTTTAATAGGACTAGCCATGGGTCGGATAATACCTGCCTACTTGACTCATCCAGGCCTAAATAAATTGGATATGGGCAAGGTTTTTCAACCTAATTAAGAATTCGGGTAATATTACCCGATACCTGTTTACCCAAAAGTTTTGTAGGGTCGGATATGAATATACGTCATATCCTACCCAACTACCTGTTTATCTGAGAGAAAATTATAATTTCATATTCTATAAATAAATATATGTAAATAACTAAAGTTTTTATTATTGAATAAAAAAAATCATACGAGATGGGTAAAAATTTGGGTCACCCAAGATTTGGGTATGGTTATCCACCTAAAATTTGGTTAAAATTTTGGATTTGGGCATTATCCTAAACTTCGGATAAGAAATCGGCTATGGTTGTGCGTGTTTCAATTCGGGTATAGATTTGGTACAGGCTTTACCCGACCCATTGCCAACAATGAAGATCTCGAGGTAACACATATAAATAAGAAATTATGGACAATTTCTTACCCTTACAATATATACTGGCAGACACAACTGTTTATATGATTTAGATGATTGTCTCATGTTATGAATAAAACTAAGGGTTAGGCATCTAGGGCTGTCAATGGGTCGGGTCGTTAAGGCCCGATATTAATTGGGCCTAAAAATCATCTCCTAAACGGGATCATGCTGGGTCAAATAATTGTTACCTATGTCTAGCTCAGTTCAAATTACAAGTATTAGGCTTATTTATGGGCCGAACTTCAAGTTTTCTTTTATAAAATATTATAATATAATTTATCGGACTGTATCATCCGACAGGCCTAGTCCACAAGCCCAATCTGGTCCAAAATATAAAACGGATCCAATCTTGCCTGCCATGATGACTAAATAGGCCTATAAAAACTTCCCAAACTTGGTCCACGACAGGCGAAGTTGGGAGAAAGACTGGCCCATTGACAAGTCTAAACCTATATAATGAAACATGTATTGGAAAAATACATGTACACTGAGGATGAAATCATAGTATGGACTCCCATACTAACCGTATTTGCATTGATTTTTTTAATTTGAAACAAAAATTACAGTTGAAAAAACGGTTAGAGATGAATATGGATTTGTTTATTTTTTATTATAAGTCATACATCTAACTAATATAATATAATGGGTTCAAAATTTTTGAACCCAACCTACCTTTTGGACTCAAAATCAAGGCCCTAATCATTCTTTTGGGCGGATCAAATTGAGTTAACGGGCCAATGTCCTCAATTGACACCCTACTCAAAATGTCATTTTTATCATCCCCAATATTTATAGTTATATTCTAAATTAAATTGAGCTGATCCCAACTGAAACATTGCTGAATCCGAACTTGTTTATGTTTCATGGAGAGTAGGGTTGTTAATGGGTCAGTTCTGGTTCAATTCCTATAAGGACAAGAATCAAAGCAGTTAATTTTATCAGATTCGATTTCCATTAATCCATGGAATCAGAACCATCAAAAAATTTCTCTTTGAACACAGTTACAATTCTTGGAATTTATCGATTCCTATCAATTTTGATTCCAATAAAAAGGGATTCTTTTTTATTAGAGTGGGTACCCATTGCGACCCCTAAATTGGAGACAACTAATTTGAGGTCATAAGAAAAGTTAAAAACTTTGTTTGATGTTAGAGTCACCAAACGCGTTAATCATTTATGTCAAAGATTTCAAATTCCGTGGAATACGGAATCTACGGTACTGGTGCTCGTGAGTCTATATAAGTATGGTAGGTCTGATGTCAATCACTAAATCATTATGTTTAAATTTTTTTTTTTTTTTTTTGTTTGGTGAAGCACGAGATCAATTCCCAACCACTAAGAAAACTTTTGGTTGATTGAACCCCACATCTTCTTAAATGGACTTCTTAGCTATCTTTTTGTTTCCTTCACAAATCATCTTTTTTATTTAGTGCTTCTTATATTTGTCTTTATAAGAAGAAAATAAAATGGTAGGACATTAATGTGTCCCCAGGGTCATTGGGCATAAATGACCCACATCCATCACAAATTGACATGTGGCATGCCTCATTCCACGAGGGTTTTATTTATTTATTTATTTATTTATTATCACATATTGGTGGACCTAGCTTTTATTTGTTTTTTATGGTAGGGGTGTCTAGACTTGTAGGCCTGACTCGACTAATAAGGACGATGCAACTAACTACTTAGAGCACCATATCTCATTCAAATCCCCTGAGTACATGTAATACTCCCCACAAACCACATACCAATTAGATCGAGATAAATCCTTATAATTACCCAATGAGGGACTTGAAATCAAGACCTCTCAATTTTTAGAGGGAGGCCTTGACAACCTAACTTTTAGGTTATAGTATTTTTATCATGGTCTTATGGAGCTATGGATATGGTCTAACATCTACATTTATCAATTAGGTTGAAACTCAATGGATATGCTCCCATAAAAGGTGGGGCCACATGTTCATAATAGGATGCATTAGATCGATTAGGAATTATCTTTTGGGGATTCGAGGTTTTATTTATTTATAAATACTCTCTAATCTCTTTTGAAATTTTAAAGATGAATTTACAAATCACACTCCAACGTTAAAGTCAGCTTCTATTCCAGTAGAATATACTTATTATTTATCATAGCCATTTCTTTTGTTATAGGTAAGTAGGATGAGCGAGTCGTCGACTTTTCACTTTTTATATTTTGAGTCATTTCTTTTCATTTGTCTTAGTCAACTTAAGTCCATTAATTAGCTATTGCAACAATCCTTTGCTTATAAGAGTACATCATATACAATTTTTGAGCACCTCAAGATCTCCCTTGTATAAATCATACTCTCCCTTCTAGAATTTATTGGACATTTTCTTTGGATCTTGGTTTCCTATAGAGTAGAATACTCTCTCAACGTATTATTTATTTGTTCTTGACTTTTGGGTTGTATGTCAAATATTGACTTGACTTTGGAAAAGTATGAAAATTGATTCGTTTTTATTTTTTAAATGATCCCAAATATTTCCAATAAGGCCTTGTTGCTGTTAAAATGTATTTTAATTAATTTCTTTTAGTAGGTAGAGCCCATAACTATGTAAATTATGTGAAGCATTTGTAATATATTAAATTTATTTAGTGTAATTTTTTATTTTTTTTATTTTAAGAATCTCCATTTTCCTCAAGTCCCAACACAATAGTCTCCCAGAACGGATGTCGGACAAAGACACGAAATATTAAAAAAACAAAAGAAAGACCCTGTTATGAGATTCCTAACATTATGTAAATTACACAATAACTTCTTCTATAAAAATCACTTCAAAGAAGATCATGTTTGGATGTAAAGTAAAAAATAGATAATATAAAGTAATTGCAGAAGAAAATAACTCTAAGAAAAAATATTTTCTTTTACAAGTTGAAAGTAGTTTCTTTTTTTTCTTTTGAAAAAGTTAAGATAAGATTTTTTTGCTTTTTAAAAGTAATTTTATAATTTAGAGTTCTTGAGTTAAGGTAGGGCTTACACACACACACACACAAAATAATAATAATAATTAATTAATTATTCATATAAAATAAAAAAAAGATTAGAGTTGTCAATGGTTTAGATCCAATTGGGACTAATCCATTAGGGTCGTTCAAACCCGGAACCAATCCTGTAAGCATTGGATCAAATTGTTATAGCATAGGGGTTTTATTGAATCTAATGGTTAGGATCCAAATCCGGTTTAGTAACAATCAGATTAGGACGGGATTGGATCAAATCTGATTTGATATACAAAATTTAAATAAGTTTTATATATTTAAACAAAATAAATAATATAATTCACACACTTTCATGTATTTTAGGACATGATTGATCTAGAATTGATCCAATAGATTATCAAATCAGATCCTTACCAAAATTCAGATTCGATAACTCCTCAATCCATACCCAAAGTTATTAGATCGGAATGGATTGGATTTTGAAGTGGGCCACTGTGCATCAGCGAATGAAGATATAATGACGATGCATTGTAGAGGATGGATCATCACTTTTAAAACCAATCAATTGCCAAATATGTGGGCCCAACATTGTAGAGGTTGATACCTATTTCTTTGCTTGTTGATGGAGATATGTGGGCCCAACATTGATGCTTCCACAGTAAACGGTTTTTGATGTACGTGTTAGATAGTTAGCATAGACCTGTAGTAGGAAAGTAATGGAGGTTACATGTTGCGTAAGTATTGCTTCCTCCTGGCTTGTAGATGAGTCCTCCTGGGGTGTACTCTATGTGGGAGGATGATGATTCTGCTACTAAGGTACACATGAAACTAACTGTCCGCTGATGCTTTGTACGACTGAAGACAGACCACGTTTCCTTCCAAGAATTCCTGCAACATCAAAATCACATTAAATGGTGATCTAGCATGTATACTACATTTTGTTGCTTCTGTAAGCTACACACCAAAACAACTCTAACAATGGATACTGGGTTTGGATCAGGGTTGATATCGAACCAATCTGATAAGAGTTGGATTGGATCTAGGGTAGATCTGGGACCAATCCATTAAGGATCAAATCAAACTTGGATCACCATCTTATTAGATGGGGATATGGTTATTCCATGTTGATAAGTTATCAAATCTGATCATTAACGATCAAATCCTTTTAAAATCCAAATCTTCAAACCAGAGAAAATGTTGTACGATTGGGTCCATAGCAAATCGATGTATCATTGATCCAATAAATAAAATATATTGGACCTTGATCAAATGTGGTCATTATTGGTACTGAAATCCATAATCCGAACCCCAAGTTTTTGGATTGAGAATGACCCGATCCATTAACAGCCCTAGATCATACCAACCTTGGAGACTAGAACGTAGGGGCCGGCATGTTTGTTGTCCCACCCAAATTCATAGGTATGTTGTCATCAGCCTCAAGGGTTTTCCATTTGATTGTATGTAATTAAGATTTTGAGATGCCTTCTAATCTAAGCCCATACTGCCAAACCAAATCAAACCAAACTAAACTTAAACCACAAATGAGGGCATTTTTATCTTTTTACAAATCTTCTACCATATCACTCACGATGGAGTAGGGCCCACACTTAAATGGATCCAAAATGAGGTCTAAGGCTTACTAGAAGCCTTTGTAAGTACGCCCTACTTAAAAGAGTCGTGCTAGACTGACCTCATATAACACTTCTTGACAGAAAAGTGGATAGGAATCATAAATGTTTTTTTACTTGTATGTCAATGAAAATATCTATTGTTCCTATACACTTTCACATCAAGAAGTGCAATATGAGATTCTAGCCTGAGGTCATTTCGGCTTTATTCTTCTAAAAAATAAAAGCTCCTAAAATGAACTCCAACATTTAGTTGTTAGTGTAGATTGGAATTTTTTTGAATAATTAATAGTGATGTTGTCCAAAAGGGTGGGGATGGCTTAGTAAATTTGGGAAATTTTCATTAATAATCTATTTAAAAGATGAATTGGTGTTTGACTTGACCTTCCAAATAGATCCTTAATGTATGAGATAGTATATAATAATTACAAATTAAATGATGACTTGCTTGATATCCATCAAAATCATAGTAGATTGGACAGACACCAAATCTAATTCCATCATTATCATTATAAACACTTTTATTATTGTTTGCAAACTCGAAAACCCTAATTGTAATCCAGAGGAGTGTATTGGAATAGCCTAGGTCTAATGACTTGAACGCCATTGAAGAGACTGCTAGAGCCGTTGCAGTCTCTCCCGCAACATCCGATGTTGTGTTCGGTGCTTCAACAGTGTAAACAATCCTTATTGTGTCCATGTCTTTTAGTCTCTCCCAACAATTATGGTTAATAGGATCTCCTACCTAAGAATTTAAAAAAAAAATAAATAAAATTAATGAAGATAAAATCTACACGTATAAACACACTTTGAGCAAATGAAAAATTGTGACTCTAGATATAATTGAAGTGTAATGATTTTCTAACACCCCCGTCATAAAATTGTAGATCAGTCGTGTCTGGATATGCATAATCATAAATATTTTTTGTATATCTCGAGGCAATTGATTTACGATTATGTGATGGGGGTGTAGAGGGGATATGCATTTTAATGAATTTAATGAAGATTAATTGAATCTAACATTTTTTTTGTTACATGGTTATAAAACATTGTATCGTTTCTCTTTATTTTATTAACATTAAGACGTAAGTATCAATCGACAACCCTCTAAAAAGTCATCTTGGAAAGAAAACAAATTCCTACAAAAGGACAAAAATCCCCTTAGAACTTGATTAAGGACATGTGGGACCCAATATCAATTGTCAACAACTCGTGACTCATCTAAAGCAAAACAAAGTTCTTCTCACGGGTTCGTTGTGCTAAATTAAACAAAAATTAAACTTCCCAAAGTACCCACACACCCACCATTTAAAATGACAAAAAAGCCACTATCGTTACCTGCACATTAATCCGATCAGGTTGTGATAAGATAATCTGTAGCCCATCGAATTGCAATCAAAGCGCTTCGAAGCTCATTGGGTGCATCAATTCTCCGAATTCGACCACGCTCCATGCCGACATTAATTGTCGTGGTGAAGGCCATTGTAAACCCGAATTTGATGTTATCCCCGGCGTCGTAGTACCCACCCATTAGATCGGTCCCATTATTCCAACCATCGAATAGACCCGAATTGGCTCTCCAATTAAGGCGTTGGTCTATTGGGAGAGTCCCGGATCATTGACCCTCGAAGAATAAGATACATTTTAGATAATGTATCATTGTAGTCATGATTATCAGACTTGATCATGGAGGGCAATTCAAGAGCTAGAACAAGATGATGATGATGGTGAGAGTAAGAAGGTTTTATGGTGAGACCCTTTTTGGTTGATGTTGTGTTTGGTTTACTAAAAGTGGATTAATTGGTTGGTTCATTAGGTATGAAAATTTATAAGGAAAAGGAGTTGATGTGATCACGTGAACATTTTAATAATTATTAAAAATTATATTATTATTTTTTTTTACTTCAACATGGATTTCTTTTTTGATTTGTTTATAAACGATGATACTTATTCAAGTATTTTTAGATATTTGTATCTTTTTATTGAAGTATTTTAATTTATTTTTATCTTTCTAACCAATTTGTAAGTATATTCAGTATTTCTTAAAACCTCTATTTTTATTATTCAAAACTATAGTTTGTTAGCACTTAGTTGGAGAGTTTTAGTCAATTTTAATTAATCTTCCTTGCCATGTGTTTAATAATATCAATTTGACATTCTAATTAAAAATCGAATAAATTAATCAATTAGTTGCACCCATTTGCAATTTATTGTGCAAGCTCGATGCAAGCAATACCTATAATTTAATGAAAGGCATTTAAAGAAAGAAAAAAAAAGTCCTAGATCAAATAAACTATCGGCGCATTTTAATTGTAATAACAAATATAATTTAGAATTTATTTTCTTGACGATAAATACATTTGATAAAAAGTCATTATTGATAGACATTAATCATTTCTTGACTCCAATGAGTAAATTAATTGGGAAATCAATACTAGATTTGAAAGGCCTTTCTTTAGTCTTAGAGCAAGGAAGAATTGATTTTGAAAATCAAGCACAATATTTCTTATTGGTAAATCTAGTTTTTAGGTTGGAATATTTTCATCATGGTTTAGGGAGTCATGGGTTTAACATCTAAATTTAGGTTGAATTTCAAAGGATATGTTCACCTATGAGTCAAGACCACATGTTCATAATAGCATAAATCAGATTTATTTGGAATCATTTTTTTGTGATTTAAGATTTTTTTTTTTTTTAGATACCTCTGGGAGTCCGACTAATCCTCAAAGCACTCTCAGTTCCCTCCCCCACAACACCATGTAATTTTTAGAATAAAGTCCTAAAGTTGGTCCAGAAATAGGGATTCTAACTCAAAATCTTTGCTCCTTAAGTTGTGGTCTTGGCCATCTCACTAATCTTTTAGGGTTCAGTAGAGTACATTTGTTATTTATCTTGTTTGCTTTTATAGGTAGGTAGGATGAGCGAGTTTTCAACTTTTCACTTTTTTCCTAGTATCATATCTTTTCATTTGTTCTCATCAACTCAAGTCCAAGCTTCCCACTAGCGACGCATACACATGGATCAACTCTTGCAACAACATTTTACTTTTAGGAATTCATCAAGATTTTTCTTACGCATTTTAAAAGTGTCAAAATCTTCCCTATCCAAATCTTACTCTACTCCTAGGAGTCTATTGGGATGCTTTCTCGGTATCTTAGTCTTCTATGGAGTAGAGTACCCTCTCACTAATGAATTAGTTATTCTTTCATTAGTTTGATTTGTATATTAAACGTGATTTGTCTCAATTAATCTTAAATATTAATTGTTACATTTTTATTAAAAGTATTTTAATTTGAGAGATTTACCCAACAAACTTAATTGTTGTATTTTTATTACAAAAATTCTCGTGGAGTTCTAACAACTTGAAGGGAACCTTACTTTATCAAATTTGTTAGCCACCAAACCTTGGAGTGGGGATCCATGTCATAAAATTCAAATTGATGGGATTAATTTGTTACTTGACATACCTTGTAGGGGATCCTAACTGCATTAATTTGTGGTGTCCAAAAATATGATTTGAAGCCACAAGGTTATAAAGGACAAAATTCTAAAATTTTTGAGAAGAATTAAAAAAAAAAATTAATTAATTTTAGTCGTTGAATTTTAATTTTAAATTTAGGAGTTTGATAACCCTCCATTTTCAACATCGTCGATCAAGATCAAAAGGGATCTCTTTTTTTTTTTTTTTTTTTCCGAATTTTTTACCATTGAATTTGAATTTTTCCTTAAAATTTAGAAGGATGGAGCGTTGGATTGCCAATATTTTTTAATCCATGTTGGCCCAACTACCTTTGGTAAGATTTTATTGTCTGAATAAATTAATCATGCTAGCCTGATTCATAAAGCAAGATTTGTTGTGTACCAAACTTGATAAAGTAAGGAGAAACATTTTCCTAACTAAATTAGTAAAGATTTGAGTATTTCTAAGGGTCGTTTTACTCAAATGGATTACCACCTCAACCTCTAAGTTGTTTCGAAAAACTTATATTCAAAGATATATATATATATATATCTTTGAACTTGATCCAAGATTTTGAAAATGGATGACTACTAGACTTCCACAAAACTCTCAAACTTATAATTAAAATTCAACAGTAAAAAATAGTTATGTTTTGAAATTTCTTTCAACTCAATACATCCTCAAAGCATTGGATCATGGTTTTGGATGCCACAATTTGAGTTCAAAGACTCTTAGTGAGGGTGAAATCCTTACAAACTTAACTGAACTTAATTAGACTAGTCGGACTCTAAAAAGCAAGGCAATTTTTGTAATAAAATTATAACAGATAGGTATGTTCTCTTTTAATTTGTCTCAATAGGTAGACCCCACAAGTATGTGAATTAGGTGAAGCACCTGTATTATATTTAAACTTTTGGATGACTTTAGGGCCCACCCTATCATCTTAAGAATAGGGCTTTTCGTGTAGATGCTCCATGTTCCTTACGTTCCAACACAATAGTCTCTCGGTACGGATATCAAACAACGCGACAAAATATCAAGAAACAAAACAAGGGCCCCATCCTCTTATTAGGAGATTCCAGCCACCAATTACAACGTAAAATTACATTAATAACCCTTTCTTTAGAAACACATAACATAAAGAAGTGCTTTTTTTTTTTTTTTACTTCAAAAGCATTCCCTTCAACCTGATATGTTGTGAGACATTATACTAAAACATGAAAAAAGGTATTATAACAAGCCTCTTCCTTCTTTGTTTCTCACAAGATGAGAGACATTTTTTTACTACTTTGTATTGTTTTGTACTTGTTTTAGTGTGTTTAATTAGGGTTAGGGTTTGCATTGAAGTAGGCCAAGGCACCAACCAAAGGAGCATTGATGTAGGTAGTGGGCTCGGATTTCCTAAAATCTGCCCTGTCATCTTCGTAAATGTCGTCTTCTCCTGGTCCTCCAACCACAGCCCCGACTAGGATGTTAGGATTAGGATTTGATGAGTTGAAGTAAATAGTGCCCTCCTTACATGCGATGAATTGGGGATGGTCCTTTATTGATGGTATCGAGGACCCTCGATGGTGAATGCGTTGTGGGTACTTGTTTCCATAGCCTACCATGTACGACATTCCCATCGGGTTATCACCTAAGATGTAGTCAACCTGCACAGTTGGAAATAATTAACATTATTGAAAAATATAATATTATACCCAAGAAATATTAATCAAGTCATGATAATTTGACGCCCCGTCACAGAATCCTAGAACATTTGCCTCGAGATACACAAGACAAAGATTGATGATTCTATTTATCCTTAGGCATATTAACTATGGTTCTATGATGGGGGTGTATGTTAGAGGGGGCGTCAAAAAATCATTATTCATATTAACATGGTCCGATTTATTATTTGTGCATTGGATATAATATCAAACAAATCGCAAAAACATTAAACCAATGATTGCAATAATGCCAAACAGACATCTGAACTAATTTAACTTAGGATTTTTATTGCTAGATCAGGGAGAAACATTTATTTTTGGGATGTGTGTATGATTTTCAAGAAAATATTTTCTTAAAGAAATTGATATTTCGGGCCTAGACCTATGTAATAGTTGGTTTGACAAATTGCAATTTGTTTTGAGTTTGATCATATATTCTCATGGAAAAAACTTTGCCCCAAAGAAAAGATTTTCCCCAAAGAAGGAGAACTTTAGCTGATCCAACCCTTAATAAAATAATTTTCTCTTTGTCAAATCTTAATATTGGGATCCAAATTGGATTGGGTTTGGGTCAGATCAAGTTCAATTTGATATAAAAATATTAAACAAATTTAAATTTTATATATTTAAACAAAAAAATATAATATAATTTACCCACTTTCTCATTTCTTGGGATCGGATATGATTCTGATGAGTTGTCAAATCGGATCCTTATTGAAACCCAGATTTCGATCCAGACCCCAAATTATTAAATCGGATTTCGGATCTGACCAATGGGCATCCAAACGAATGAAGCATCTATAGGTCTAAAAAAGCATTGAGGAGACCCATCTCAAGGATGGATCATCACCGTCAAAACCAATCAATTACCAAACATATAGTTATTATGATGGTTCGTACCTGCTTCTTGGCTTGTTGATGGAGAGATGTGGGCCCAATACTGATGCTCCCACAATTAACGGTCTGTGATGTACGTGTTAGATAGTTAGCATAAACCAGTAGTAGAAAAGCAATGGAGGTCACATGTTGCATATTGCTCCCTCCTGGCTTGTAGATGAGTCCTCCTGGGGTGTACTCTATGTGGGAGGACGATGATTCTGGTATTAAGGTGCACATGAAACTGTCCGCCGATGCTTTGTACGACTCAAGAGAGTACGCGTTTCCTTCCAAGAATTCCTGGAATCATATTCAATGGTGATCTACCATTTATAGTACATTTTGTTGTTTTTATAAGACTTGTACCAAAATAACTCTCACAATGGATATTGGATTTGGATTTGGATCATGTTTGATATTGAACCAATCTGATAAGAGATGGATCAGATCTAGAGCAGTCAATGGATCGGATTGGGGTAGATCTAGGACCATCCGATAAGGATTTGATTGAACATGGAACCGATCCGATAAGAATAGGATTGGACCATTATTGGATTAGATTATGTTATGCTGATCTCAATCTTAGGATCCAAATCCGATCTGATAACAATTGGATCGTCTTTGGATTGGATCGAATCCAATTTGATTATGCAAAATATAAATAAATTCAATGTGCTTAATCCAAAAAACAAAAAAAATGGATAATATAATTTTCGTACTGTCACATATTATCGGGTCAGAATCGTATCGGATTGAGGCACGTCAATCCAAAACAAATCCGATAGGTTATCACATTGGATCCTTAAGAAATCAGAACATTATTGAAATTGAATTCCTCGATCCATATCCAAAGTTAATGGATTGCACTGAATCAATAAAAGCTTAAATCATATTGGATCTTTATAAAATCTGGTAACTAGTGGAACCTAAATCCTTGATGTAGATCCCAAATTTTTATATCGAAACGGATCAGATTTTGGGTTTAATCCGATCCGCTGACAGCCTTAACTTCATACCAACCTTAGAAACGAGAACGTTGAGGCCAGCATGTTTATTGTCCCACCCAAATTCATTGATGTTGTCATCAGCCCCAAGGGTTTTCCCATTGTTTTGTATGTAATTAAGATATGTATCATTTTGAGATGCTCTTCTAAGCCAAGCTGCTCCCCATAGCAACTCATCCTGCCAAACCAAAACAAAAACAAAATTAGACCACAAATGAGGGCATTCTTGTCTTTCTACAAATTTTCTGGAATATAAAAAAACTCCAACATTTAGTTGTTTGTGTAGAATAGATTATTTTTAGGTAATTAATAGTTGATGTTGTCCAAAAGGGTAGGGATGGCTTAGTAGGCACGAAAATTCCCCTAATTAGGGGAATTGGAGGAATTTTCATGAACAATCTTCCATCGAAAAGGTGAATTAGAGTTTGAGTCATGAGAGTTGCGATTTTAATTTCGCTTTCAACTCAACATTCGAAATAGGTCCTTAATGTATGAGATGGTATATAATAGTTACAAATTAAATGATAAACTTGCCTGATATCCATCAAAGTCACAATAGAATGGACAAACACCAGATCTAATTCCATCATTATCACTATAAGCACCTTTATAATTGTCCGCGAACTCGAAAACCCTAACTGCAGTTCGTAGGAGTGTATTGGAATAGCCTGGGTCTGATGACTTGAACGCCATTGAAGAGGCTGCCAAAGCCGCTGCGGTCTCTCCCGCCACATCTGAGGCCGTGTTAGGTGCGTCAACAATGTAAACTGTCCTTGCTGTGTCCATGTCTTCTGGTCTCTCCCAACAATTATGATCAATAATAGGATCTCCCACCTAAGAATTTAAATAATAAAAAGAAATATGAATTAAAGTAGTTACAAATATGAAGATAGTTTGAATAAATAAGGAATGTGAATGTAGATATAATTGAAAGGATGAAAAAAAATTGCACAAACAACCCAAATGACTTCGAGATAAGACTTCGACAAAAATGATGATTTTGTTAGATCCCCATTACAAGTACCGTGGGACTATCATGAAGTCACCATCATATGGACGATGATGATTGTTTTATATTAAAACATTGTATCATATCTCTTTACATTATCAGCAGTAAGACCCAAATGACTCATGTAAAAAAAATCACATGATCTTGATCATTTAAAACACAAAATTCAACAGTTAAGATTTATCTTCGAGATAGTATCTCCGAGATGTATATCATGGGGATATGAATGAATCTGGGCCATTGGATTTTGTGTTTGTGTTTTCACATGAGTCAATGGACCAAAATTAAATACCACCTAAAGTTTTCTTGGGAAGAAAACATACTCCTGGAAAAGGACAAAAATTTCCTTAGAACTTGATCAACGACAAGTCACAAGTGGGACCCAATACCAATAGTTGACAACCCGTGGCTCATACGAAGCACCACAAAGTTCTTCTCACGGGGTTCTTCGGCTAACATGCTCCAAGACAAAACCGGCCCCACATTCCACCAAATTAAACTTCCCAAAATACCCCCCCCACAGACACTAATCTAAAATTACAGAAAATGCCATTACCGTTACCTGCACATAAATCCGATCAGGTTGTGAAACAGTCTTGAGAAGATAATCTGTGACCCATCGAATTGCAACCAAAGCGTTCCGAAGCTCATTGGGTGGCATCAATTCTCCGAATTCGATGACACTCCATGCCAACATTGTCGTCGTGAAGGCCATCGGAAACCCGAACTTGATATTATCCCCCGCGTCGTAGTATCCACCTGTTAGCTCTTGCCCGTTACCCGAACCATCGGCTAGACCCGAATTTGCTCGCCAATTGAGTCGTTGGTCTTGTGGGAGGAACCCAGATCGTTGACCCTCGAAGAATAAAATACATTTAGACAATGCATCATAGTAATCATGATTAGCAGACTTGATCATTAGGGGTGATTCAAGAACTAGAACAAGAATCAAAACATGAAGGAAATGATGGAGAGGGGAAGAAGGTCTCATGGTGTCGTCGTTTGGTGATATTGTGTTTGAGTGGTTGTTAGTTATTTTGGTGGGAAATTTATAAGGTATTAAAGGGGCAAGGGTTGATGTGATCACGAGGAGGAGAGAAAGGAGAGGTTAGGTTTTAGGTTTTAGGTTTTAGGGGTCTTAAGGGGTGGGGGGTGTGTGAGCATTAGCGCCGACACCACTGTGAGTGTCAGTTAAACTCACATGCATCATGAACATGAGCCCACTACTCAACCACAAAAGGGTTTAGGAGTTAGGATGTGGTGGGGTCCCCTTTAACCTCGATAAAGCATGTTTCAGTTTCACTTCTTTACTCTGTTCATATATCTTCTAAACAAGTGGATCAACAGAGCATAAGAAAAGAACAAGTGATGGTCTTAGGCGTAATTAATTTAATATTTGGTATGATTAACTTTGTCCAGAGGCAATGTATCTATTAAAAGAAAAATTGAGACTACTTCGATAATCAAGTCAGATTTAATTTTGACAGAATTGATACATTAATTTAAAGTTATAGATGTATTGCATGACTATCTGTTTGTATTATATTAGAATATATCTAACACATGTTTGTTTCGAATCATCATGTACAATCGAAGATCATGAGTCAAAACAACGGAATCATTAGGCATAGGATTACTAGTGAAGCCATCGGAATCATTTAATTTTTTCATGCTTCCATAATGTTAATTGAAAATTTTGAAATTACTTTATGAGAAAATCATTCCTTAGGTATTTAATGTTTAAGGATATCTTGTTTTATTCTTGCCCAAAATCAGATTATCCCACCGGAAACATTCCAATATGTTAAGCCAATCCAAAGTCATTCTATTTGTCTCTAGGGTATTTTAAAGAATAGTTTTGTAACTCAACGACCGGATTTGATTGTCAATTGAGTCAAGTTGGCTACTCACAAGTCAAATAAAAATAAACTAAATCTATCAAAATAATTTTAAATATTTAAAATAATTAATAAAATCTATATTTTGTTCTCGATAAAAGAAAAAAAAGAATAATGATTTTCTGAGGGGGGCCCTCTAACATACGTTCCCTTGATGTTGTTTGTGCCAGAATCATAGATTCTTTTCATTGGAATACACAACTGCACACATTTATGGGGATGTACAGTTGTGTATCCCTAGGAAAAAAATCTATGGTTCTAGTCCATGTCACATTAGAGAGCGTATATCAAAGGAGGAGTCAAAAAACTCACGACTCATAAAAAAATATTAAATATAGATGCACAACTGGAAGAAGCTTAATTTTGATCAAGTCAGTGCATCTTTTACCTGAGTTTGCCAAGTTAATGAGTTAGTTCCATCAAGCTTTGAAGCCAAGTCGCCTCAAAATCCAATAGAGTTGAGTCGACTCAACAAGTTTCAACCCAATGTTCTAATGTGCCATGTGAAATTATGGAGTAACTGGTACTATAATTTGAATTAAAAAAAAAAAGTAAAAAGAATAATGAATAAAGTAAAATATTTATGGGATAAAGAAATAGAGCGGTGGTCCTCAACGCATGTCAACAAAACAGTTGGAACTTGAAGAAAATGCGGTTGGTGGGCGGAAAGAAAACTCAAGTGTTGATCACTATTACGGGTAAATAAGATCTTTTTAGTGTGATGAGATTAGGATCATCTAATCAATGTGATGGTAAGAGGGCTTGGCCTTGATATCCCTACGATTGGAGATTAACTTGTTAAGTGTTGTTAATCTACTATGAGTCATAGTGGGGCCCACACTCTTTAGAGGTTTCTTTTCTTCTATCATAAAGAGATCAGACGGCAAGTGGAGACATGCATGTGTGACTCACATCTTATCGTTCTTTAACCTTTTGTCTTTCTTTCTTTTATTTTAGGTGATTTAGGTATAACCTCTCCAAGTTTAGATGAATATTTGAGATACCCCTGACTTTTCAAATAAATAAGATACCCCTTGACCAGCATCCTTTACAATATAGGCAATGAAAATTATCTAAATGCCCTCATCTTCAATTCTAGGAAAAACACCTTTTTATCTTTTTCTCCGAAACATAATTTGTTTGGAAACTCTTCATCTATGATAAATTACTTGTAAACTATTCAACCTTATTTTGGATCCATCATTCTCAACTTCACATTAATCCCTCGTAGAAAAGGGCGGATTTTCTCCCCAATATATTACATCATCTTTTACCACTCCAAAAATTCAATCTTGCTCTTGAAGTTTGAAAGTTGAAATAGATAGAATCTTTTACGGAAGAAAATACTGGTACAAAAAGAATTTACCCAAGAATTTAAAGATGACTTGTTTTGGAAATAAAACTCACGTTAAAGATGAGAGCATTTCAGTCATTTTTCATTAATATGCTAAAGAAGGCCAAGGTCAAGGCACATGTCATCATTTAAAAAAAAAAAAAAAAAAGGAGGTATCTAAAATATTCACCAAAATGTTGGGGGTTGTCTAAATGAAACATTTTTTCGGGTTTTGTCTTCAATCTACCAAGTGAGCATCAACTACTAAAAACTTATCACACTCAAAGCGAAAAAGAAAAAGAGTTTTATTCTCTCCTACGCATGAAGATCGACATTTTTGGCTTTGCAGCCATATGTCGGCCCCCACTGTCATGTCCAACTCAAGGGCACATCCTTTCTGAAATCTGTTTGGTTATTAGTGAGGTGGATGCCTGAAAGAGAACATAAACTCTCTTTTTTTTCATCCATGAGAAACCAAAAGAGAGAGAAGCTTTGAAGAAGGTGGGCAATCGTTACAAGGAAGTTTCACTGTTTTAACCTTCTTTCTGCTCTTTGATAAGATGCAAAGTTGAGAGAGCCATGTGTAAAAGTTATAGATGACTGAGGTGTACAAATCTTTGGTGTTTGTCACAAATATTGGTCATGTGTATTGATCAAGTAAAGTGTGCGATTAACATTCATGAATACGTGGGCCCAAAGAGCATGCCCATGATAGATCTTCACACAAAAAATCATCCAAATTGGTGATTTTTGTGCCATTAGTTTGCACAATTTTTCTCAAAAAAAACAGAAAGAAGAGAAAAGTAAAGAAAGATTGGGTTTCCAAATTTTGATTTGTCCAAATTTGTGATTTGTTACTCTAGAACAAACCCAATTTGTAGGGATTGAAAGAGAAAATCCGCTTTTCTCTGTTCCCCAGTTCATTTAATAGGCTAGTATCAAATTCTCCAACAGAGATTCGATAGACTCTTATCGTGTCACGCTCAGTAGGTTGCCACCGAATTCATTCAGATACACTCGGTAGGATCCTATCGTGTCACAACAAAAAAATTTCGGTAAATTCTTACTGAACAAAAAAAGTAGTATTTTTTAGGTCTGAGAATTTTTTTTGTTAAGGTCAATTTGGTCATTTCACTATTTTTTTAAAAAATTTATCTCTTTAAAATGGTATTATAGTTGGCAAAATCAGTAGGTGTGAGAATTTTTTTGTTAAGGTCAATTTGGTCATTTCACTATTTCTTTAAAATTTATCTCTTTACAATGGTATTATAGTTGGCAAAATCAGTGGGTGCAATGAGAATTTCTCATAGAAAATTCAGTAACTAATAAGAAGATATCCATGTCAATAGTGGACCCAAAGACTGCTAAATAGCATATAGATAGATGGATAAATGACTTGGGGAGAAACTGGGAAATAAAAACTTTCAATAAATACAAAGGAAATTAGCTCAGTAGCGTACATCTTGAGTGAAACACGGGTTCGTGACAATTAACACTCAACCGAACAACTCTTCAGCTAACATTAAGGATTCGGATCCGGATCCGGATCCGGAAAAATTTGTAGCGGCCCCTTCAAGATTTTAAAAGAACCCTCTCCATTGAATTACACGTGGAATTTTTAAGGTGATATTTCAACTTTTTTTTTTTATAAATGTAGGCATGAAATAAATTCAAAACCCCACGTGTCTTATAACGAAGAGGGTTTCTTCAAAATTTGAAACGGGCGGGCGGCCCCCTCAAAATCAGACCCTTCGGATCCTTATAACAACAATCACAAGACTCCTAGTCCGAACCGTCAAGTTGCTAACCAACCGTTTTTGTGTTAGTACCGTTAAGTTGCTGACCAACCGTTTTTGTGTTAGTTTGGCGAGTCACGTGACTCAAGCATGTGATGATCCAGCAGTGCCCCACCAGAACTGGATCAAACATTAATGAAACACTTGGTGATGTTCAATCTTTTTCTTACAACTGCAAATTAGGCCTATCACCTTTTTTTCAATCTTGACCGTCATCTATGAATCAATGCTAATGATGTGGGCCCTACTGACATTATGGAAATTTATTAGATGATACCGATGTACATCATAAAACATGATCCTCACTGAATGAATGAATGAACTTCATATTTTCTTACCATAAGTGGTCCATCAATCCACTTGATTCAGGCCATTACCCTAATCCCACATTTTCGTAAATATTTCAGATGCCATATGCACAAGGGAAGGGGCAAGGATTTTATTTGATTCAGGCCATTACCCTAATCTCACGTTTTCATAAATATTTGAGATACCATTGATTCCAAACTGATGCCATGCACCAAGGGGCAGAACTAGGGTCAAGGATTTTATTTGATTCGGGCCATTACCCTAATCCCACATTTTCGTAAATATTTGAGATACCATGGATTCCAAACTGATGCCATGCACCAAGGGCCAGAACCAGGGTCTAAGGATTTTATCTAAGTGCAGGGGAAATAGCCGCGGATTTTGTTTTGTTTTGTTTTACGCACTAACATATAAATCTTATTAGTTATAAAAAATACTTGTGAAGCCAAGTACCCTTATATCCGCCCCTGCATACACCTCTTAACATCAGTCTTCCTTTAAGAGGTTTATACAGAATCAAGACAAGAACAATGTAGAAAAATAAACACAGGGATTAACATGGCTCCTTCATGATTGAAGTACGTCCATGGATCCACACAGATTCCACTATGAAGTGAAAACTCTTTATATAAAGTACACCCTATCACCTAATGAAGAGATATTCATACCATCAATTGGTAATTAGGATTTTACGTATCAGTAGCATAAGTACAAAAATTAATAATGATTTTACATTTCAGTAGCGTAAGTATGAAAAATAATAATTACTCCTTGATTACCAGAATCATCAGGTTCCACAAGACCATAACCTTGTCCTTCACTTCAACTTGTAGCAAAAATAAAAACCTCTGATTTTTCTTCCCAAAAAATGCCATCTTCAACCTCTTGAAGGTAAAATTTTTGGGAAAGTAAAAGACAATGAATACTTTGGAAAGAAAAATCAAGGGGTTTTCTACAAGAGGGTGAAGAATACGAGGATGAAGGAGGTTAAAAGGAATTCATCTTAGAGATTGTAGTGCTTTAAGATGAACAATATTTTAGATAAAAATCAAAGGTTTTTGGCTATAAGTTGACGATGAGGCACTTAGGTCATTTTCTATTTTACTCTCACAGAGAAGACCAAGTTCAAGGGGCAGTCATTACTTTGAAAACTCAGGGCTTTTATCTCAAATATTCACCAAAACGTTGAGAGGTATGTCTAAACTCTAAATCACCCACAAATATATGATACAACTGTACATATTAATATTATTTCCTACATTACTGTACACTTTGTATATAGTTGCTTTTAGTAGAAATGATGAATGGGAGCAAAAAATGCACCAAAACCAAATGAATGTCCAGAATAACTAAGTGATCCCTGTGAAAATGGAATCATCCACAAAACTCAAATTAATGAAAAACATTAAAAGCACATCGGGCACACCACAGTGATTAAGTTAGGACTTAAGTTTAAATTTTGAAATGGTTATCTATTAAGAATATAGATAACAAAATTTATTTTATGCTTTTAACAGGGAGCTCAAGATTTGGTATCAAAACGGACTGAGAAGAACGAAGGCTGAATGTGCTAAAGGCAGAGACAATCTCCCCTAAAACAAGAAAATATTTCAGGTTCGGAACACAAGTTGAGTTATTGCTGGTAAATCAATGCATAAACTCATTCATGGTACTCGATAAGATATTTTGAAAGTTCTAGACGGTTCAAGGCTCTAACTTAAAAGGATAAAAGCTAGTCATCGTCATCGAAGTTTTATCCTAAAAAAATTCAAAAAGATAAGTCATTAAACTAAGCCCTGAATAATGATTAGAAAAGACAAAGCTATAGTTTGTGTGATATACAGAGGATGTGTATGACCGTGATGGGGAGCAGACATTCTAGACGTAGTGCACTGGGTTATGCAGTACAATGTCGATCGTTCAACAAGAAAAAGGCAATGTTTTAAAAATCGGTTCAGACTGACGGTCTGAGTGGGTAGGACTGGAAATTTCATAATTATCGGTTCAATTCTTTCAAAACCGTTGTTAATTTAAGAACCATTGGCATTTTTAAAACCATTGGTTCAACCTTGAAAACAACCGTCCTTTGTAAAGGACCGGTTTTGGAAAAACTAAGTGTTCAATGAGATTGACGTTGAACTTGAAGACTCATTCTTAGATTCTCTTGTTAAAAATCAGTGAAAAATCTTAGAAAGTCTGGAAATTAATTATTTTAGATTTATAATATTTTTTTTAATATCAAATAAATATACAAACCTACTAAAACTAAAACTCTAACAACTATATTAATAAATAAAATCTATAAATTTATTTTATTACTTTTATCTTTTAAAGATCTTTAAATGAATTAAAAAGTTCTCAAATCTAAAGTACTAAATAAAAAATCTCAAATGATTTTTAAATTTTTTTTTTCTTTAGGGATCTTTAAATAAATAGATAAAGTTACAAACCTTTTTTCTTTTTTTTTTAACTTTTACATGAAGTGAAAATTTGAACATCAATGAACATTGAATAAGCTTTGAGCTTTGGAAAAAAATAAAGATTTGGGGAAAAAATTGTTTAAGTATTTTATTTTTTTAATCTTTTTTATTATGTTGACTTCTTCATAAGGATTTTATGTAATTTTAATTTATTTTTTTCATATTTTACTTTGATTCTATAAAGGTTCTTCATTAACGTTTAATCTTTTGATGTATTGGTTATTTATTAATAATTCGATTAATTTTTTCAAAGTTGAGTGTTAAGATTTTTATTTAATTCCATCATGTATTACCAAACATACGATGGAATTAAAGGAATGAAATTAATGTTTATGATCACTAATCTTTATTTATTTATTTGTTGGATAATAATCATTGATGTATTAGTTATGATTAATATTCTAATTAAATTAATTTTACATGCTTTGAATTTGATAGAATGTCAGAACCTAGTGCAACTCCCACTTTTGTCAATCTTAATTCCACTCGAAATAAGACAGATATTACATGGGAAAACTGTAAAATTTTGGATGACTCAACAAGAAAAAGAATGATTATTCTTAAATGCAAATATTGTGCAAAAAATCTATTGTGTGGGCGAAATATATCAAATGAAGGAACATCTAAGGAAAAAGAAAGGGATGTCAAAGTTTGTCCGAAAATTCTTGCATATGTGCAATATCAAATTGATTGTAGTCTTAAGAATATTATAAAATAGAAAAAATGAAATTGTGATATGTTAAAAATGAGTCTCATGATTGTAGATGACGAGGCAAGTGAAGAAAATTTTCACATGACTAGAACTAAGAATGGATAAAATTTTTGCTCCACAAACAACTCCAGGTGCACAACTAGGAATTAAAATTGCATTTTACATCAAATGATAAGATTTTGGAAGTCGATTCAACTATTGGAAAATGAATGTATGGCTCAATGATATTTTATTTGTTCAATATAATTTATGTTTATCAAATCAGCAAGAGAAAATTTATTTAGGCATTTATAAGTTGAATGTCATTGTTTTTTAATAGTTACATTTTTTTTTTAAGTTTTGCACTAAAATATATTATGCATTTTACATAGTTTTGATTTAAATCTTATCATTGATTAATTAACTTTTGATTAAAATTATTTTTACAGGATAACTAAGAAAAATAAGTGCTTTGATCCTATATATCTTTTGAAGATATGGACGTACTAGAAAATTTGATAGTAGAGACTATACCTTCTTTACTTCAAGAAAAAGAAGTAGAAAATTGGTTGGAGACAAATCATCTCCTAGATGGAGATCAAGTCAATGAAGATACAAGTAAAAAAAAATATTACTTTGATTGAAAATAAAAATGTATAAGTTTGATACAAAAGTGAATATAAAATAATTTATAATTCTTTTTGTAGGCATGACGGGATTATTGCGTATGGTGGAACAACAAAGAGAGGATGCTACAACTATTGGGAATGATGAAAATCAAAATAATGATTGCTTATCAATCAAAAAAATAAAAAATCAAAATCAAAATGATGATTATTTATAGATTACATGAGTAGTAAGAACTTGGAAGGGTAGGGATTATATTTGAATTTGAACCATTTAGAAATATTAGATATATTTAAATTTGATTTATTTGAGTTGAGGGTTTTACTATAGATTTATTAATGAATAAAGATGAATTTAAGTATAAATAAAATGACATTTTTTTACATTTATATGGATAATTTTTAAGTTAATGTTAAATTTTTTTTCTTATTGGATGTTAGTTATTGAATGGGATGCATCATACATCCATTTTTCAATAGTTGAATTTACCTCCAAAATCTTATCGTTTGTTGCCAATGCATTTTTAATTCCTAATTGTGAACTTGAAGTTGTAATGCACTTTTAATTCCTAATTGTGAACTTGGAGTTGTCCGTGGACCCAAAAATTTACCCATCCCTTTCTTTTCTTTTGACTTTTCGCTCTTCTTAGTCTTAGGCATGTGAATATCTTCTTCACTTGTCTCATCATGTACAGTCATGCGACTCATTTCTGACATATCACAATTTCTTTGTTCTCTTTTATAATATTCTTTAGACAACAATCAATTAATATTGCACCTCTGCATGAACTGTTGTACAAGCTTTGGCATCCATTTTTTTTTTCCTAGATGTTCTTTCATTCGATGTATTTCACCCCCATAACAGGTTTTTGCACTATAATTGTATTTAAGAATAATACTTCATTTTCCCATTAAGTCATCCAAATTTTCAAATTTTCCTATTAATAATTGTTATATTTATTTCGATTGGCATTAAAATTGACAAAAATGGGAGTTACACTAGGTTTTAACATTCTATCAACTAAAAACATGTAACATTAATTTAATTAGAACGTTAATCATACCTAATAGATGAAGGATTATTATCTTACAACAAAATTAAACAAATAAAGACTAACGATCATAAAGATTAATTTCAGTTTCTTTAACTCCATCACATACTTGGTAATGCATGATGAAGTTAAATAAGAGTCCTAACACTCAACTTTGGAAAAGTTAATGAAATTCTTGATAAATAACCAAAACATCAAGAGATTAAGAAATAACGTTCATGAAAAACCTCTATGAAATCAAAGCAAAACATTTTTAAAAAATTAAAATTACATAAATCCTTATGAAGAAATCAACAAAAATAACAAGATTAAAAAATAAAATACCTTAACAATTGTTTTCCTTCCAAAGCTTTGAAGCTTATTCAATGTTCATCGATTTTCAATTTTTCACATTATATAAAAGTCCTTTAAAAAATATTTTGAACTAATATTTGATAACAAAAATTAGAAAAGCTAAAAAAATAAAAATTGTTGGAGATTTTTTATATAGTTAAGATTTAAAAAGATTATTTTTTATTTAAAGATCCCTAAAAAAACTATACCAAAAAAGTAAAAAATCGTCGGATGTTTTTTATTTAGTATTATATATTTGTTTTTTATAGGCTTTAGTATTATATATTAAAGTTATTTTATTTATTTAAAGATCCCTAAAAAATAAAAATAATTTAATAAATTTACAGATTTTATTATTAATCTAGTTGTTAAGAGTTTTAGTAGGTTTCTACATTTATTTGATAATAAAAAAATTATCAAAAATCTAAAATAATTACTTTTCAGATTTTCTAAAAAAATTCACTTATTTTTAGCAAGAGAATATAAGAATGAATCTTCAAGTTCAATGTCAATCTCGTTGAGCACTTAAAATTTTTTTCAAAATTTTCAAAACCAGTCAAAAGACGATTTTCACAGTTGAACTATTGGTTTAAAAAGAAAAAAAACAAATGAATTCTCGGATGAACCGTCGGTCAGGTCCAATTTTTAAAACATTGATATATATATATATACACACTATTATGGTAAAGACACAGGACATAGTATAGAAAATGTAACTAGGAGTCAAAAAAGCTTCATTCATAACTGAAGTCGGAGGATAAGATTTTCCCTTTTTACAATCCACATGTAGCCCCTGAGACTTTTCTAATGATGTGAAAATTGCCTAACATAAAAATCATGGTTTAAAGTTAGTATCGTCTCAGAATGTTTTGGTCAATACCATAATGAAACATTGACCCGGAAACATAGAATGTTTCGGGTTGTCTCAATTACGACAGTCTTGGTTTTTTACATGACCTAGTTGCCTTCAGACGAGATTTTAAATCTAGATAAAAGCAACGAGGGAAAAAAATAGAAAAGAATCAGCATAGACATCTAATAGGCACAAATCAATGACAAAGAAAGATGGGCAAAAGCAACATACCTAAAAAAAGTCATCATGATTGGACGAGTGTAACTATGGCAATATAACCATTTTTCATAACCTGATAAGATGTTACAACAATGGCATTGTTAGCTTACACTACTCATCATGAGCATTAGTAAACAATTTTGAATTAAGCAATTATTCCTTGGGGGCCAGTTCAATTTAATTCACATAAATCCAGGAAAGTTTAAGAAAAATGGGTAAATTCCAGGGATTATACAATTGATGTTTTTGGGTCTTTCCAAAATTCCCTCCCTAAAATCCTATCTTGCTCTTGAGATTTGAAAGTTGAAGAAGATATAATTTTGAGGTTGATGGGTAAAAATGAGTGGTTGAAGATGATCTATTTTTTGGGGGGAAATTATGGTTACAAAAAAAAAAAAAAATCAATAAACCTTAAAATAAAAAAGAAGGTAAGGTACATGGAAAGATACATGATTCAGAGTTGGGAGGGTTTCGGAAAAATAAAAACAAAAAATAAGTTAAAACCTTTAAATTAGTTGGGGAGGGGAGGGGGGGGGGGGGGATGATTTGACGATTTAATCAGTAGATTCCTTATTTGGTGAAATGTTCAAAAAAAAATTCTTTTGTGAATGTTTCAACACATGATCATCATAAAAGCCTTATCCCAAAAATCTGGGGTGGCAATAAAGACTCAAAAGGATAACTGATCTGACTTAACACCAATTCTCACCTCAAATGCAATATTTGGATACACATGCACAGAAGTAGAACCAAAGGATTGCTCATGGATACTTATGTTTGGATTGCAGATCACCAAGAATATCCTATAATTAAGAGTAAAATTCATCATTACCATAGACCAAATCAAGAAAAGATCAAGTGGATGCTACACGATAAGAACAAGAAAAGGCAGTACAAACTTATTTCTACAAAGAAGAAAGGGGCAATTGGATTCTCATGTTGTTCCAGGAAATTCATTCAGTGATGAATATGAAATATCAACCAACCGTATACTACGCTGTCAACCAAGAAAACTTACTTTGATCAAATTACTTGGAGAGTAACAAAATTCTTAAGAGAATTTCTTGCACGTGGGCAATATGAATGGAGGATTGACCAATATAATTAATTCGATTATGTACTTGTATTAAAGTAGAGATTGAAGTATTATGTGACCATTGTGTAGTAAGTAAACTGCAATTTGCTCTCAACAAAATAGAGGTCCATAGGTCAATACTCTCATTCTCATGACACACACTTCATTGGCTTAGACCCAACAGGTCACACTGACACCCATCCATCTTTACTTGCCTGGGTCCAACATGTTGCTACTTGCTATCACCATCATCATGGTGTAAGATCAATTCATATCCTTATTATTATATGCTACATGTCTCAAAACATCAGTTTCAAATTATTCTATCAAAATTTTTTTTTTTTTAATCCTATGTTATATATAGTTGCAAATTAATAATACAAATTAGATAGTTCACAAATGAAAGTTGGGTGATGAACTCGAAAAGCACTTATGCCATATACATCAGATATACCCACCAAGGATGCATCATCAGGCACATTATGCTACATAACCATAAAAGAAATAGCATCAGGATGAAACACTCTCTTAACACTATAATGTAAATCTACGTGATCATAAGGCCGAAAATCAATGTTGGCAATCATGTTCTCCTTGAGACCACCGAGGCACCATACATAACGCTTGATTAAACGGGTCTGCTACCACGCACAACAGTTTGTCAAACTTGAGATTGACGTGACACCATAAATATATTTCTTTAAATATGAGTTTTCAATTAGGTTGATATATGTTTGTTAAACAATAAGATCATCGCAGATGCTTCTTGGCTCCCTCTGCCTCTTATAGCCACAATTGCTTGGCTTCACAGGTTTTATTCCCACCACTAGTTGATGCTACATCTTTGCAAATGTCTTTTTTTTTTGTTTTGTTGTGTTCAAACACTTATTGGCTCAGTCGCACTCTTATAACTACAATCAGTTGCTCCTTAGCCACAGTGGCCTACCTTCTCAAGCATTATTTTCACCTTGGACAAAGTCGCTTATGAGTGAAGATCGCGCTTTTGTGATTGTTCGTCTTTTCCAACATTTATTGGCCCTCTGGCGCTCTTATAGTCACAATCGTTTGCCTTCCCATGCATTATTTCCACCTCCAAGCTATGCCACCTCTTAGCCAATATCATGTTTTACATGCGACTGCTTGTCTTTTTAGATGCTTATTAGCTTCCTAGCGCCCTGTGATCATGATTGTTTATCTTCTCCGACATTATTTTGTCTCCATGTGATAGCACCTTCAAGTGAAGATTGCATTTATCACATGCTTCCTGCTTGCTTGTCTTTAAGACTTTACTTTTTTATTTCACTTTTTTTCCATCGCCACGGACCCTTTTGGGCACATTTCCCCTCCATGTAGTGATGTTTTCAAACAAAGGTCGTCATTGCCCCTTTAAGGTGCATATTGATTGTCAAGATTGTCATTGTGTAACTCCCATGGGGTACCTACTGACAATCGAGGTTGCTTTTATCTCACATTCGTCGATGTGTCACAATGATCTGCATCAAGAGTCACTCGCCACAGAGGTCTTCATAACCTTTGTGAGGGGCTACGTAAATGGTGCACACACACGTTGACTGGCTATGCACGAGTTGGAAAAGCACAATCAATGTGGGAAGGACAATAAGGAATCAAGTTTGGAGACCAAGATATAATTGCAACCCACACAATCGCACATTCAACTCTTTATCTAAGAAATTCATCACATTGCAAATCGTTGGATGAGATAAGGGCATCTCACACATGTTTGGTTGTAAATAAGCTACTCGGAAAACAAAGCAAGGAGAGATAATTTCTAACCCTCACCTTCTGCCTTGTATGGGGGACTCTAACCCTTTCTCATCCTCTTTTGTCCCTTTTTTTTTCCCCTCTTGAACCTAATTCTCGTCTTCTTCCCTTCTACCTTTCCAAAATGACGCTCAAACATATAATCGTCTTATATTTTAAATCAGGAGTCTGATCCACTTCGCCCTGTCTTCCCCATGCACATACATACAAACCCTTATCCATGTTTACAACAAGCTATTGCTTGCAAGGTATATAACACTTACGGAATTCCTATTGGAATTCGAGTAACATTGGGGCCTAATGGTTACAAGACTTTGCCGTATTTTCACTGCACAACACATCAATTAGTATCAAAGCAATTTTACACACACTAGCCTTATCCACACTCTTACACTTGTGTTAAAATAAAACTAAAAAAATTTATCAAATTCAACCCACAATTTTGTTAGGATTCCCTTCTTCTTCTCTCCATTTCTAATTTTATATAAGTATATATTTATATATAAGAATCAAAGGAAAAATACCCCATACTAACATTGAAGGAGTAAAGGAGGAAAAAAAAAAGGCTATCTACACAAAGCTGAAATACTTGACATCAACCCGAGCTATTACCACTATAAAAAAAAAATGTCCCAACTTGTTTAAAAGAGTCTGCAATAAGTATTGCCTATATAAATTGAAAGATTGGAGAGATAAAAGAATAAACTTTCTTCTTAAAAATCTGGAAGTAGCGAATGTAAACAACAAAAGGAAAGATTTGGGGATAGAGTTTGTTAAGTACAAAGATTGTTTATATCCATTTTTTTAACCAACAAATTCATTAAAAAAAATTAAAAGTGAGCTTCGGCAATGGAATCAAACTTGAACCTAATACCATGAGAGGTGCATGAAAATTATTCAACTATTTCACAAAAAGTTAAAATTACCGATGATCTAAACCAAATTGGGTTCCAAGATAAAAACAAAATAAGTGGATTTCCAGTTTCATATAACAAAAATTCAAAGGATGACCAGTGGATTCTGCTTCTTAATCATGTGCCCTAATGAACCAAACAACTAAAATCCATCCGTATGATTAGGGGGAAAAACGTTAATTAACTCATTCGAAATCGATCTACAATTATTAGATTCTAAAGAAAAACGAAAAAACAGATACAATTCATAGACCGAAATGATAATCTTAAGCAACCATCAAGTAATTCAAGATGTTAGCATTGGAATTCTATCAATTCGAAAACAAGATAGAGAGGGTACCAGGAGTGAAAAAGGCCGCTTCAAAGGCAGGGACAGAGATCGATAAGACAAGAACGATGGCTCCCATGGTTGTGCCCTCGCACCTTCGCCGAGGTGTCTGCAGCCTCTCATCCATTTTTTTCGCGCCGAATATATTTATAGATAGATTAAACTTTTACTTACGACACATCAATTCTAGGTTGTGTAGGTGTAGGTGTAGGTGTAGGTGTAGGTGTGCTCGTAGTGCAACTACAATCTCGTTAAGAATGTTTTTTTTTTTTTTTTAGGAAAATTACTTAAATAACACTGATGGTGGAGTTTCTTTCTCAATAATCTTAAGTTTTGGGCGTTACCTTGATGATCAATTTAGTAAATTAGCATTTCTTAGTGGTCCCTCATTATTATCGAACTCACCACTTTTTATGTACTATCGAAGTTAACATTTTTGTTGTTAACCTCACCACATTCTATTGTTGAACTCACCATTTTATATTGTTGAGTTTGATATTTTTTATTGTTGAATTCGACAATTTAAAAAAATATATCAAACTTGATAATAAAAAGTGGTGAATTCGACATTGGTAAAACTCATCCATTTTTATTTTTCAAGTTTTTCAACAAAAATACATGGAAAGATACTAAAAACTTTGTATGATGATTTGTCTTAGATGATTTCAAACCAAGAGAACTATTATTTTTCGATTTTTGTAAGAAAAAAAAATGAAAAAATATTAATTTTGTACATGTCTTTAAAATACTTGAAGAAAAATCCTAGAAAATGACTCTTCTCTTTTCTCAAATCATTTATGTCATAATGGAATTGATGAAACTCAATTAAAATGTTGAAAATCCTTTTTTTTTTTTTTTTCTTTTACGAAATTAGTGAGTTCAAGCGGTTAAGGAAGAATTGGCATTTCAATTGTGATAAATGTGGGGAGTGGGATTCAGGGACTGATTTGAACCTTCAAAGCCTCCTTAAGATGCCAAAAATCAAAAAAAATTTACATATCTTCAAAGTACTTTAAAATTTTCATTTTTAATGATAATTTTATTCTAATTTTTGTAAAATTTATTTTCATATTAAAAAAATTATAACTTCTATTTAACAAAAAGGAGGGACATTTATATAATTTTAAGTTACAAATCTCACAAGGTTACAAATGCTTCTCCCCTCCCCCTCATTTTTCTTTTTATATTTTGATAACGTGGTTTCATACCCTTAAGGCCTGACTAACAAGGGCGAGGCAACTAACTTTTTAGAGCACTATATCTTGTCCAAATCCTTCAGATACTTGTAATACCCCCACAAATCACACATATCAAGTAAGTAAAGATAAATCCACGTGAGTGACTAACAAAAGGGTTTGAACATAAGACTTCTTCCTTTTTGGAGGGATGCCTTGGTCATTTCGCCCAACACTCGTTGATTTATAAATGCCCCTTTAATGTCTCAATCATGTCAAATTTGTCCATACCACACTCATTTTGTGGACCATGAGTTAGGATTGTGATTCAAACAACCATCCAAGATTTGTTGAATATTTGACATTCCTATGCATTTTCAAAATGATGGCATATGCCTCTTGACCCTAATCTACAATGATTTATTGATTGACCTAAATGCGCTTATCTTAAAACTTTAAATAAAAATAAAAATAAAAAAGTTAATTTTTTCCCAGAACTTTGCAATCTCCAAGCTCTTGAACCTCTGGGATGAGCTATTTTTAACCTCAACGTTATCCTCACTCCACCATATTTGACCTCATGTAAAAATCCCTTGATTCTTGCATATGAAAATCCACTTTCTCATCTTGCAAAAAATTTAATATTGTTCTAAACATTTGAATGCCAAATGAGTTACAGAACCTTGAAGTTGAAGATAAGAGAAAAAATTTGATCTTAGAAGCTGAAGATGACATGTTTTCGGGGAAATTAAATCAGGGAATTTTTCACTAGTTGTAGACAATATGGGTATTTAGGTCATTTTATTGGGTAGAATAGGGTGTGTCGTTAGTCTGAAAACACCAAGTATGACAAATATTCACAATAGTGAGAAAAGGGTACATGTTTAAATCCCATATTTGACAACGACTACTCTAAATCAATTCAAGTACACGTGGATATACTCTACCAAGATGGAGTAGCTTAAAATATGTTCATTAATTGTTTCATCCATAACTAACCACTGCGTGCGTTTATATGCTTATGGACCTAATGAGTCATAGTTGTTCTGGCTATCCTATGTCGGGATTATTAATTTTGGAATAGAGAAAAGATTGTGAATGGAAGGGTTAGAAATAAGGTATAATTTTAAGGGTGTTTTGGAGTTTTAAACGTGACCCACCACGTTTTTGTTTATTTTTTTGGAATATCCCCGCATACACAAGCTGAGACATTTGATCTTGTTCCACGCCAAAGACTTTTGAAGTGACCTAAATACCCTTTTCTTCGACTTATAACTAAAAAAAATTATGATTTTTCTCTAGAAAATGATCAAGTTCGGACTCTTCAATCATTATATTAAATTATGTTAACCTACCCAACATGTCTTCAACCCAAACCTAAGGAGTTGGTGCAATGAAAATTTTGAATCCAATAAGTGATGAGCGTTTGTAGGTTGTGTATTCGATAATCAATATGGTCCCTTGAGGTCACCTATGAAGGCGTACTCTCACTTACTTGGAGTGTGTGATGTGTGGGTGTTGCACGTGCCTGGCAGAAGGACTCATATGCTTTGGTCAAGGCCTTGGCTCACCAAGCCTCACTAGTCAGATGTAAGTTTGGATAACCCTATTAAAAAAATGTCTTCAACCCAATAAGTTCAGCCACACATCGATTTCTTTGAGAAAATCCTTATTTTTTTAATTCAAATTTCGATCATATTTTATTTTTCAAAAAAATCCCATTTTATTTATAAAGGTTTATTTTCATCTTTCAAATTGAAGACAAAAGGGGGAAAAAAAAAACCTTTACCCAAGAGGTCGAAGATGAAAGTATTTACATATTTGTTAGCTTCTTAGACAAGAGAGTCATGATGAATGCACACGGTTAATCATATGTGGTCTGAATAACTGGCGTAGAAAATTTGAAGGATTGATATATATGGCATGTGGCTTTTTTATATTCTCATGAATGGTCGATGTTTCTCCATGTTTGAAATTAATTACATGCCCATTCACACCTCAGTCTTCTGTTATAGATTATGAAAAATGACCTAAAAATCCTTAACCCCTTGTATACGCTGGTGAAAACAGTGAGGCAATGACATTGTTGATGTTGATCATGAGGGTATTAACGTCATTTTCATTTGTCTATAGAAAGAGACTACGTCAAGGGAGTTGTGTCATATATTAACCAAAACTTAGAGGGGTACTTCTTAATTTGAAAGTATAATGACACGTGCTATAAAAGGGAGAGAGTTTCTCCAAAAACGTTGAGCGTGTCCAATTCAAAGTGTCCTTGCCGAAGTGGAGCGAAAACGTAACGTCTCTCCCCTCAGTTAAAACCAGTCGAAGCCTCGAAGGCACAAAACGTAGGGTTTTACCATTTTATTTTTAGGGTTTTCAGACGCCATGAAAGAAGAAAAAGATGCTTCAACAGGCGCTTATTTATCTCCTTAAATCTAGAATCCAATCGAGGAGGAGAAGTTGCAGGAGTTTAAGAATCATTCGAACTCCCAACAATTCAAAATTCTCTCTTTAATCGACGATCGAAGCCATGTCAATGGAAAAATATGTGGTAGAGATGAAGATCGCAGAGTCGAATCTCAAAGTTTGCGGGAAGCGCAAGCGAGGTCGACCACGAAAGGATCAGGAGATAGTCTTAAAGAAGATGAAAGTAGAAGAGAGCATGAAGCGCAAGCGAGGTCGACCACCTGCGCTTTCGAAGGAAATCGCAAAGAAGAAGAAGAACGTAGAAGAGGAAGTGCAGCGTAAGCCTGGTCGACCTCGGAAGGTTCAGACGAAAGTCGCAGAAAAGGACATAGGAGAGGACGTTTGTTTCATCTGTTATGATGGTGGGGATCTCGTTCTTTGTGATCGAAGGTGTGGGCTTTGTTTCCGTATTTTTTTCCAAAATGTTGTAAAATTCTCTGAATTTGGGACCCAGGCGAATAAATCGACGAATTAATCAAATATTTATCGATTAATCTGAAATATGGTGAATTTTTTTACTTCACCCTCCAAATTTTACTTTCTTAAACATTTAAATCTCAAGAAAAAAATAGGGTTTTTAGGAAGGTTGAAGATGATGGATTTTGGTAAGAAACCTAAAAACATCATTGGTATATTCTCTGAAATCATGATACATTCCCGAATATCAGAATTAACTGAATTGAGCCCTCACCAAATAAATGCAGAATCCGAATTTTGTTGTTATACTTGTAATCTTGTTTTTTCCTAATTGGGATTGTTAGGGAATGCCCTAAGGCGTACCACCCTGGCTGCATTGATCGGGATGTTGAATTCTTCCATTCCAGAGATCGTTGGTATTGCGGTGCGTTTGATTCTCTTACTTTCTAACACAAATTTGTTGATTTCTGTTTTAATTGTTTATTTTACTGGAACTTTGGATATTTTGGTATTTGTGAATGATGGAATAACGTTGGTGGTGTTTTAGCAAAGTTGTTAAAAGCTCCAGGCTGTTGATCCTCTTAGGACCTAGATAGGACTAAAGTGAACAAAAAAAAATGTTTTGATTTTTTATATGTAGTAAAAGCCATGATTTAAAAAAAAAATTATAATCCTCACTACAATCAAACTAGTAAGTCAACACAACTAACATGTTAGTACATTAAAAATCATTTTACTTATAAAAAAAACAAAAATTAAAATCATGTTATTGTCAAAATTCAAGCGGTTTCATGCTTCCTCTCAAATGTCTTTCAATTTTAGACTTGGCCTCCAAGTTTGGGTGAATATTTGAGGCACCTCTTATGTTCTAAAATTGATTAAATGCCCATTAGACCACGGTTTGTACAAAAATATTACATAAAATTACCATTTTAATCCTATGTTTTGAAACCTCACGTAAAAAAGGTGGGATTTTGGTGCCCAAAGTGGGACATAGGCTCAACTTAGCTTTTGAAAATAGTGAAATTGAGGTTCATTGTATGTTTGGAAATCGATTAGAGAAATGAGATTGTTTTAGTAAGGTTGTGTAACAATACAATGTATACAACATATTTGCATTCATTCTTCGGAAGGGCATTAGAATTTTATGCCTTGAGATTTGTCTTAGAGCGAGGTCTCACCAAACCCCTTGAGGCTTCAAGGGGGAAGCCTTTTTTCTCAAAGGCCTTTAAAAGCTTGTCTTGAGGAAAACACATACCCTTTTCTATGCCCTTTGACTAAGGCGCATGTCGCATAGGATTTGAGTTTGGATTTGGGAAGTTGGAGGTATGGATATGATCTAGTTTTAATTTTGACGCAAGGAGATCTAACCATTTACCCCAAAAGCTGGAACTGATGAGAATGGCGAAATCAATCCCCTTATCGCATAGTCCAGTGTTCCAGTCAATCAAGGCAGGACCCACCTCAATGCGAGGATGCTCTTACATCGTACACCCACGTTGAAAGACTCGCGAACTTGAGACCTCTTGCTCTAATACCATTTGATGTAGGGAGATCCAACCATTTATCCCAAAAACTGCAATTTATGGGAATGCAGAATCAATCCTTTATCCCATAGCCCAGTGTTTTAGTCAATTAAGGTAGGAACTACCTCAGTGCGTGGATGCTCCACACCTAGGATGCTTTTTCATCATTCACTCACGCTGGAAGAATGAACTTAAGACCTCCTGATTTGAGACCATTTGATGCAGGGAGATCCAATCATCTATCCCAAGAGCCACCTCAATGCAAGGATGCTCTTGGGTTCATGCATGAAACGAGTAACTACTCTCACTGCATAATCAAGGCAAACTGAGTGGACAACAAATAAACAACATGATTCACGAGATGTTGATAATACTTGGGTCTAAAAGATTATTTTTGTCTTCAATGGAAAGGTGGTGCTTGGCTTCCAAAGTAATATCACTTGATCTGGATCAATCTTTCTATTATCACAAAAAAGATCAATGGCTTACATCCTTTGAGATAGAAAAAGTTCCTTATCTAGATTAAAAACCCTGATACCAAAGGAATATTATGATGGGCCTAATGTCAAAAACACGTGAGGAATGTTGTTTGAGACAATTAATCATATAGTAGCCATCAATCATCACTAATCACCATAATATCGCCCACACATGCCAAAATGACTCGTTTCCTGAGCACCGTGATGACAAAAAGAAAAATGATCAGCTTTGACCTGTACAAAAATCCAATATCAATGACCCCTATGGACATGTCAAATCAATCTCGAGGGTGACTACTTCAACCCATATAAATGTGCCAATCCATGCCTTGTTCTTCTTTTTTATATTATTAATAGAAACAAATTATTTTCAAAATTCCTGGTTCTCATTTCTTTCTTCTTGAAAAGTGGCCTTCATCTGTTATCATGCTCAGTTTAGTGTCTTCGCATGGATGATGCCCTGTCAAGGGGCAGTATAAATGTGGCAATCCATGCCTTGCTTCTGCTGCTCGGATGTTTCCTTGACTTGTGATAGTTTTTGTATTATACTTTTTGTCTTTCAGGATCACTGGTTCGCCACTGCTAATATCAATTTCTGTATATCTTGGTTGTTGTCCTTTTCAGGTTGGCATGTATGTAGCAATTGTGAAAAGGGTTTGTCTGCCCGATATATGTGCTATACTTGCACATCTTCGAGGTGCAAGAGCTGCATCAAAGAAGCAGATTTTTTTTGTGTTAGAGGAAACAACGGCTTCTGCAAAGCATGCATGAGAACCATAGAGTTGATTGATAAGAATGAGCAGGGAAACAGTGAAATGGTATTCCAAATTCAATTTCTCATATGTGATGTTGTTTTTCAGATGATTGTCTTCATTGTTGGTCGTGAACTTGCGGTTCAATCCCTAATATCACATACTCAAACAGTTGTCGTTAGTGATACTTAATACTTACTTCTGTAAATTCTAGTAGTGTGTAGCTTATTGAAATATCTATCTGTTTTATAACTATGTTAAATTAATATGAGTCTGTCCAACTAAGTAACGGCTTTTGATGAAAATATATTTTCCTTCAGAAAATGAATGTTGGGATACTTATTTTGGTGTGTTAATATCAAAGTGATTTTGTGTAGAAGAGTGGATGACATCAGACCAGTGTTTCATCGGGAGTCTGGTGCTTTGTTAGAATGCATATGTGCCTCAATTCTTTGTAATTTTACCCATTAATGGTACTTTTTTGACACCTGTCCTTTTTCTTGTTTGTATACTTATTTATATGCATAGGCTCAAGTACGTTTTAGTGACAAAAATAGCTGGGAGTATCTATTCAAGGATTACTGGATAGACTTAAAAGGGAAGCTATCATTAACTTCAGATGAGCTCGCTCAAGCGAAAAAACGATGGTAAGAATCTGCATAGTGACAAAAATCTGCGATTTTTTGAACAAATCGTGATTCTAATAGTCATTGATTAGATCATATGATTTTTTTCAAAAAATCACCATTAATCGACAATTTTTTGAAGAAAAAAAAGACATTTTTATTTTTAAATTTATCTGATGTTTTTCCGACTTTATCAATCTTTTACTGATTTTTTCCAAAGTTTTCTCTTCCCAGATTATTCCTGAACCCAACTTTGTAACTAGGAGAATCTGGAGTCTTAGCTCACAAAGAGAACTCATTCGATGAATTATATGATGCTAATGATTATCTATGTTCTAATTCTGACAGCTTTTTGGAGAATCATGAAGAAAGTAGTTATGAAAAAATATCCAAGTCATGGTCAAACTCTTCCACCAGGGAGGAGGGTTGTTCCAGTGAGGCAAGAGCAGATAGTGGCGACGGGTTGTCTATGTCGGATGGCACTGAATGGGCTTCTAAAGAGCTCTTGGATTTTGTTTCCCATGTAAAAAATGGCTCAAAAGCTGTTTTATCTCATTTTGAGGTCAAGGCTCTCTTGCTAGAATATATAAGACGAAACAATCTTCGTGATCCTTATCGGAAATGTCAAATTGTATGTGATTCAAGACTGGAAAATCTGTTTGGCAAAGCATGTGTGGGACATTTTGAAATGTTGAAGCTTCTTGAATCACACTTTCTTGTAGAAAAGAATCCTCAAGGTGGGATTGTCAATACTGAGGCTAAGTTTGGGGCTGAAGGTAACAATGAAGCCTTAACAAAGGTGCGGACAGATAAGAAACGTAGAATTTGTAAAAAGGGCGAGGAGAGAAGACCACAGACTAATCTTGATGAGTCTAGTCTGTTGGAGGCTGAAGGTAACAATGAAGCTTTAACAAAGGAGCAAACAGATAAGAAACATAGAAGTTGTAAAAAGGGCGAGGAGAGAAGACCACAAACTAATCTTGATGAGTATGCGGCAATTGATGTCCACAACATTAACTTACTTTACTTGCAACGTAATTTTATTGAAGATTTAATTGAAGATACTGACAAGTTCTATGAAAAGGTTGTTGGCTCTTTTGTAAGAATAAGGATTTCTGGGTTGGATAAAAAACAAGATACATATAGGCTTGTCCAAGTTGTAGGTAATTTTTCGTTATTACTTGTTTTCTTCTATGCTACTTTTGGTGGTTTGATTTGTATATATTGGAAACAGTATATCGTAAACTGGTTAATGACATTGAATACAGGTATTGGGAGAGCGGAAGAGCCATATAAAATTGGTAAAAGGGCAACAAATGTCATGCTGAAAATATTAAACCTAAACAAGACCGAGAATATACCCATTGATATAATTTCAGATCAGAAGTTCTCTGAGGTGATTAAATTTACATAGAATACCAATGCTTCTCGTAAATTTACCATGTACGCCATGGGTTTGCTTCGTGCGGTAAAGTCTTAGAACAACATAAACATATTCAATATTTCTCAGGTAGTATATCCATTATGAGTGCAGAATTTCTACGTTTTTGTTTTTTTCGGTAGATAAAAGATGATTTTATTATAGAGAAAAAGGTGGTTGTGATGACCGGCCCTAGGAACAAAGATGAGAACACCCGACAATAAAGCACCCTACCCCAAGGCAAGGTTACAAACCCTATCCCATTTTACAAGAAAGTCTTCAAAAAAGATCCCCTTGAATTCTTTAAAAAGTTATCCCCAAAAGAATAAGGTCTCCAAGAATATGATTATAAGTTCTGGCCATGCTTTTGACAACCACCCTTCTGTCTCTTCTACACAATCTCCTAACATTCCACAACATAATTTCCAGATTCATATGTTAGCAGCTTTGTCTCCCCCTTTCCCACAACTGCCCAAAATAGCATTGATAATGAAGTTAAATTGGCTCACTATGTCCTGCAGTTCCCTATTAAGTCTGGGTGATTTGCCTCCTAATTTTTACCAATAAATGTATCTTTTCAATCATTTGTAATATATTAATTTTTATTTAGGTAGTCAATTGATATAATGCCAAATGTCCAGGTTTGCAATTTTATGTATGATGTGTTTGCCTTTTCAAAAATCATTCAGTTTGTTTTGTAAACGTTCTGTTTGCAGGACGAATGCAATTGTTTACGGCAGAGCATACTATGTGGGTCCATTAGGCAGATGAAAGTGGTAATACTAAAGTTTACTTCCACTTTTACATTTCAGTAGTAGTTATGCAGACCTTACATTAAAGTATGAAGATTTGTGGTTGCTGGATTGCAGGGTGAGGTTCAGGAGAAAGCTATAGCCCTGCAGGCAGTGAAAGTCAATGACGTGAGTTTCTTACCTTAGAACTGCCTTCCAACACATATCTACGTGCACATATATGTAAACTTATATTACTTACATGAACATGTTTTTGAGTACTCTTTCTAAGTAGGATCTTTGTCTGATTCGATTATTGTTGTGTCTCGTTACTATTGAATTGGGAAGTATCTCTAATTAAAAACAATTGTAAGTATTTCTGTGATATAATTCTGAGAATTTTGTTACTTTATTTATTACTCTTTCTTTTGACTGGGCAAATGAAAAAGGCAAAGAAAGGAATATCCTTTTTCTATTCAAGTCTATTTGGATGGTTTTATAGCCACCTATGTTTTGCTAACACCACCTATAGTGATCCTTGGGTTCAGTGTTCTGATGCCACATCTGATCCAGGCATTAAGCTTTGGAAAATTTTGGGTGATTGCCAGTGTTAATAAAGACAATGTCAAAGTAAATAATTTTGGAAATTACTTCTATCAAGAAAAAAAATCTATACTCATGTAAAAGGGTCTAATTAGCTAAGAAAATAATAAATCACATACATACATACATATATACATATATATAGGGTCACGTTTGGCAGGCAACGTTGGAGCCAAAATTTGGCCTATATGGGTTAAAGTTTTCGGACTGGGCTGATTTTTTTGTGAGGATGATCTCTACTGTGAGGAGATCATCCTCAGTTCCTCACAAAAAATCAGGCCAATCTGAAACTTCGAACCCCATCAAAAGTGGTTTACAAGTTGGAGAATTGTGGACCGTTGATTTTTACCATTAATTTGTAAACGGCTTTTGATGGGGATTAGAAGTTAATCTGTCTTGACTGTAGCATTTTTATTATCCATATGTTTTATTTGTTTCCAACAAGTTCGATTATCTATATTTCCCTATCTTGTTATTTATAATAAGAATTATTACAAAGTTACATAAATAGTTCTCAAGTAATCCTTGACCTTGTTCCACACTTAGAGAATATGGTAAAAATTGCAGCTTCTGAACACACCCGAGGAGCGTTTATGTAGACTAAATGAAGTTCCGGAAGTACACACTGACCCAAACATGGATCCATTTTATGAGGCTAAATACGATGAAGCTGAATTGGATAATATAAAGCAAGGTCCTTAGTTTTGGCTTTATGGATTTTGTACTTGGATTCTTTTCCATTACTTCATCTCGTTTTTACTTTTATTTTTAAACCTTATGACTAAATTGTATCTTTGCTTCCCTTTGTTACAGACAATCACCCAAAACCAAGAGATGATGGATCTGATCTGGACATCAGTGGATACATAACTGCTCAAGACATCATCTCCCCGTCTTCTATGGAAATCGTTGATACTCCACTACAGATAGCTAGCCTGACAGGACCAAATGAGACTGACAAAGTGTGGCATTACCATGGCCCATCTGGGAAAATTCAAGGACCATTTTCTATGGTTCAACTTCTTGAGTGGAGTACCTCATACTTCCCAGCAAACATGAGGATATGGAGAACAAACAAAAAGCAAGAAGATTCTATATTGTTGATTGATGTATTTAATGAGAGGTTTCGTAGAGAGTTGGCACAGTTGGAAAACGGCTTTTCACAACATCAAAAGGTTATCTCTTCATGTGATAATTCAACATGTACCGATGAGGAGCGAAGCAATATTGGCTCGATTTCAAATGTGAAATATGCAAGTGATCTGGCTGTGATGAGATCTTGCTCTACTGAGGTAATACAATCGCCCAATGTCGGTGAAATTGCTGAAGTCTGGCATTACCGGGACCCATCCGGGAAAATCCAAGGACCGTGTTCTATGGCGCAGCTGCTTAAGTTGAGTACAATTTCATTCTTTCCAGCCAATCTGAGAATATGGAGAACAACAGAAAGGGAAGAAGATTCTATACTGTTGACTCATGCATTGGATGAGGGGTTCCATAAAGAGTTGCCACAGTCGGAAAACAGCTTTTCTCAACCTCAAAAGATTACTGCTTCAATTGATAATAATAGAGCAAATAATTCAACATGGACAGATGAAAAGCGAAGTGATGGTAGTGGGATTTCAAACGTGAAGTATGCGAATGATCCGGCTGTGGTGACACCTGGAGCATCTTTTGAATCTGAAGCAACATCTTACTCTGCAGGGGTGACACAGTTGCCCAACATCAGTGAAACTGCCGAAGTATGGCATTATTGGGACCCATCTAGGAAAATCCAAGGACCAGTTTCTATGGCATGGCTGCGTAACTTGAGTACAACTTCATTCTTCACAGCCAATCTGAGAATATGGAGAACAACTGAGAAGGAAGAAGATTCTATACTGTTGACTCATGCATTGGATGAGTGGCTCCATAAAGAGTTAGCAGAGTCGGAAAACAGTTTTCCACAACCTCAAAAGGTTACAGCTTCATCTGATAATTATAGAGAAAATAATTCAACTTGGGTAGATGAAAAGCAAAGTGAGAGTAGTGGGATTTCAAATGAGAAATATGCAACTGACCCGGTTGTGGTGACACAGTCGTCCAACGTCGGTGAAACTACCAAAGTGTGGCATTACCAGGACCCATCCGGGAAAATCCAAGGACCATTTTCTATGGCTCATCTGCTTAAGTGGAGTACAAGTCCATTCTCGGCCAATCTAAGAATATGGAGAACAACTGAAAACAAAGAAGATTCTATACTGTTGACTCGTGCATTGGATGAGTGGCTCCATATAGAGCTGTCATCGCCTATGTCAAGTCCAACACAGGCGCTCGCAGTACAAGATCCAGAACCATTACAAATTTCATCAGAATATTTGAGCACTACTAATCAACCCAGAAATAATTCTAATCAGGGCTTCTCAGCATTAGATAACTGGGTGGGCCCACCAAATGCAAATAGTGGTGATTGGTTTACATCATCGACAGGTGCCATGGGCAATACTCAAAACAATGTATTGGTCTCCTCTGCCAATACTCAAAGTCCAGCAATGTTCGGTAAAACATGGGAATCAGGTCCAAACATGGGTTGGGGAAATAACAACACTGCATGTGGGCACCAACTGAAATCTAATGGGAATCGGTTTTCTGGACGTTCGAACCGGGGTTTTCACGGTCACGGTAGTAGTAGGCCATCGGCCTCATTTGGTGAGGGAGGTGGATCTTTCAGGCATCCCAAACCATGGAAAGTGTGTATATATCACGACAAGGGGAATTGCAAGAAAGGAGCCCACTGTACTTTTCTGCATCAATGATCGATGGAGACTGTCATTATGTACATGTAGGCGAGGCTGTGGACCATTCTTTTGTTTGGCCTAATTAGATGAACGGTTTGGATCATTCTCACTGCTTTGGCTAAATCGTCTGGACCCGCTTTTGAATGAGTGTTGGATCCTCCCCGTCCTGATACTTTGTTTTCTGTGGGCCATTGGCTTCAAATTTATTGTTTATAACTTTAAATCCTGATTTAAGGCTTGACAGTGTAGGTGCTATTTGTTTTTGCACATTATGAACATAAACAATGAATGCTTTTGGATTAATATTTGTGGATCCGAGTGATTGGATTTCATCCAATGTTGAGGATTATCTGTGCGACCTGACTCGATGGTCTTTCAAAGTGTGTGTTCTCCGAGCTTTTCTGTCTCAACTCTTCTTCTGTGGTTTTTTTCGCGGGAGACTTAACAAAAAATGATAAAAAAATACCCTAGTGGTTTTTTGTGTGAGATTAACTGTGCCATAAAATCAAAACGCCATTTTTATTAGTCTAAAGAGAAGACTACAGTCAAGGGGGCATGACTCGAGTTTGAAAATACAGGTGTATCTGCAATATTTACCAAAATGTGGAGGGGTATGTGTAAAATCACCTTATTTTAACGGATGGCAAGTCAGCAGATGACTACGGTGTTGAGCGATTTTGTATACGTGGCAATCAGTAGAATCAGTGTTAGATAGCTTATCGAACATCGGGTGTACAGCATCTGAACGTTCTTGGACGGTTGGACTTGGAGGGACAAAAAAATCTCTAATTTCTTCACATAGCGAGCCAAAATACGTACGTGGGCACCAATGTGTGGCACGATGAGATCTTGAAAAAGTAAACCCCTTTAAATCTCCGATCAAATATCTGCTTTTATTCCAAAACATAAAATAAATCGAAATCATGATTTTCTATACATAAAAAGACAATTTAAAAAAGAAAGAAAAAGAAAAAAACTAAATCTGTTTTAGCATTTCTGAAGGACGTTTCGATTGAATTTTGGATTCAAAAATTAACTTCGAATCATGGCGATGTTGACATCTAGGCAGAAATATGCTTCGGGAGGTCTGCTTACTCTTGCCCTTAATCAGGCTCAGATCGATCAGACTCGAAATTTGAGTTCTCCAAACTCTACGGATGAACAAATAAATGAAGAACGAATCAGCAATGGAAGCAGTAATGATTCTGTTTCTGAGAAATCTGAGCTCTGGATCCATGAAAAATCTGGTCTTCTTCAACCTGTGTTCAGGTAATCTTCTCTCTTGTTTTTTCCTAAATTGAAGTAAATTAAAGGTATTTGAATTTACAGTAGTATTGAGAATTGTTTCTTCGATTGATTGATCCACGTCACGTGATGGATCGCTGTAGTTTACTAGAGGCTCAATTCTTGGATTTTCGTCGAATGGGTTGATGTGATGTTAGGTAGTTAGACCAATATGCCAAAAGGCTTAGACCTATTGGAACACTTTAAGCCCTTGATCCCTTAGGCACGTAACAAATCACCATGTTCCACAGTAGACGTCCACGACAGCTTTCACTTTGGTTGCCCTCCTAGGTAGTCTTTTTCATGACTCAGACCTGAGAAGTGGGATCTGCTCTGATACCAAATGCTAGGTACCTAAACCAATACACCAAATTGTGTCGACTTATTGGAACCCGTTTAATTTATGCCCTTAACAACTTAGGCACATAATATGTGATTATGGTGTTTTATTAGTTGAGTTTAGGGGTTACTTTTGCTTACCTTGGAATTTAGGTTGCACTATTGTAAGAAAAAAGAATTTTGTACATGTGTATGATGATTCGTTTTTAGAGACTCTAAGACCAACTTAACTGTCTAGGACGGCCGTACGGGCCAAATCGCACCAAGCTGATCAAATGAGAGAGAGAGAGAGGAGAGAGAGAGAGAGAGAATTTAGTTGAGATCAATGCTTTCTCTCCCATTTAATTGATAGGGAACCACTATTTATATTTTATACAACACAAGGGAGAGATGAAGGGGATAATGATGGTTCTAAGTCAAGTTATGTCATGTTTCATTCTCTGCCATTGGGGCATCAGGTTACTTTGATCCGAGGTAGGTAGGAAAAATCAACGTCCTTCTTATGATTAGAGGATGATGCAATATTTCCTTTGAAGACCTTGTGGTCATGCCATGTCAGTCCCCTAGTGATGAGCCTCCCACTCATTGGTGATCATGATAACACTCTTCCCTAAGTGCCGGGTGGTGATCAATCCATGTTATCTCAAAAAGCTCCTTTGAAGACCTTGTGTTCATGCCACGTTAGTCCCTAGTGATGTGTCTTCTCAGACCAACTAGCAATGTCGTGCCACATCAATCTGCTAGCTACTACTATTTACAACTATTATAAGTTTCATGTGGAGGTTTAATTGAGATATTAATGTTCAAGAATTATTTGTGTGTTTTGGCTAATTTTTTTAATTATTGATTTCATGACATAAACAGGTTCTTGGAGATAGATTCCAAAGCTTGGCATGGGCTCAAGGAAACTGGCAGTTCCTCTCCAGCCAAGCATCACATTGAAGCGGTATTTCTTGTTCCTTCAATCTATTAATATCTTTTGAATTATCACAATATAGAGCATTTGTTCACGAGTTTTTCTTTGATGATCATGGAAGTCTATGTGAATCCAAAATTGACAATTTAGAACATTCAATTTTGCTTTCATTAGCAACTAATCATTGGAGAATACTATTGTTTTAAATTAACATTTGTTCTAATATGAAGGAAATACTATTGGTAGTTTTTCTCCGATTAGGATTCAACAATTTCTTTATTAATTGTTGTTTTCATCTCATCACAGTTTTTAAAGTTACTTTTGGAAGAAAATGGTGAAACTTCTTCGGAAAGGATGGATCAAGAACTTGCTTTGGCAAAAGCTGTTGATGCTATGACAATAAACATTGAAACCGCTTATGCTTCTTCAAAGGTTGCTAAGGAGAAACACCATGAGTATGAACATGAATGCCGTGAGAAACTATCAACTGATGAGATGCAATCAACCTCAGAAAGGGAGGACGCTCCCTCTGAAACCTTCGAGCAGACAACTTCTAAGATACACTCGGGAAACAAATTCGACGTGGAACCTACGGAGGAGGTTTCACGGATCAACTATCAAAGGAAAGTGGCAGTTCTATATGAGCTTCTCTCTGCTTGCTTAGCAAATATTCCTGAAGATGACAAGAAATGTTCTCGACCAAGGATGGGCTATGATTCTCGATACCGTGTGGCTTTACGTTTGTTGGCGACATGGTTTGATGTCAAGTGGATAACAATGGTTTGTCTACTCAAACTAGTCTTTATTTCTAAGCTGCCTCTCACTTGCAGTTGTAGAGCTCTTTTGTTGTTAATTGTATGCCTTGACATTGACGAAGAATGTTATATGTTTGACATCCTTCCTGATTGTGTGTTTCAATGGTTCTGTTTTGATTTAATATCCATGTGGATAAAATGCACTAGTGATTTGTATTTTAGTTCAGGTATATATGGTAAAATTATGAATATTCCAAAACATGAATTGTATGAGTGGGAATTAGTATTATGTTTCTTAAGAATGTTTTAAAGTTTTGTGCTGTTTTGGCCAAGACTGGAACAAAACATTGACCACCGAAACATTGAATGTTTTGGAATGTCTTAGAATGTTTCGGTTTTTCTCCTGACTTGAACATTGCATCGAAACACGATTTTAAACCTTGTTCTTAAGTGTTAGGACACCAAGAATTTTATTTTTAGGAAAAGTGAAAAAGACGTTACCTAGATAAAAAATTTCTAAATAGAGAAGAGCAATTACTTAAGTGAGATTTGTGCAAAATCTATCTTATTATGGAGTTAAAAGAAACACACCTTATCCTATTCTACATAGATCAAGCTCTCAATCCATTTTCTCACTCTAATTTATATCTCATATCAAGATTTGGATCTTGAGAGGAGATAGAATAAAAGAAAGTTGGTTAGGATGACCTGGGTATAAATAACAAAGACTAGTGATGGCAACTAAGAGAAGGATCACTTTGGTGCAGCGCTTTTTTGGAGTCCAAAAACTTTAATATAAGTTGGACCAATACTAAGTGTATGGAGTGCAAGTTTAGTAAGGATCTATTTTAACAAGGACATGCCGGCATGGACATGCTTAGATCTGTTAAAATCCCCCGATCATATGTAAGAGATGTACTTATGAATGCAATTGAGAAATTGACTACATAACTCTTAATAGTTCTCCTTTTGAATTGAAAGTCATATCTTATATGTACTAAATCCTGTTTTTATAGGAATCTATTGAGATAATGGTTGCTTGCTCTGCAATGGCTTTAGTGAAAGAGGAAGGAATAAAGGAGGAAGAAATTAAATCGCCAAAAAGCTCATGGTCTAGTTGGAAACGTGGAGGTATCATCGGTGCAGCTGCATTAACTGGAGGAACCTTGTTGGCTGTCACCGGTGGTATGACATCTCGATTTTCTTCCCAAGATTTAGGAGAACTCAAATTTCATCTTGGAAACATAACAAGTTTCTGATACGGGCACCCCTACTTTTACTTATTACAACCCAATTAAAAAAACATAAAAAATAAGTCAATGATGGAAAATAAGTAAAGTTGGGATGCCAAGAGAAACTCTCTCTTCTTTAGATTTTTATTTGTTAGATTTAGGATTTTATATGAGCCCAATCCTAATTGTAAACAATTGCTAAAGTTATTTGAAGGTGTTATAATGCTTTTGTAATGTTGAAGTAATAACTTGAACCAAACTTTTGTAATGTTTGGAAGGTATGTTTTAATCTTTAATTTGGGGGTGATAAATAATTTAAGAAATTGGGGTGTAATAAGTAAAAGTTGGGATGCCAATAGCAGCTCTCTTCTTTTAATCTCAGAGTTTCTATTACATTCTTCAAACAGGCCTGGCTGCTCCAGCAATTGCTGCAGGATTTAGTGCTTTAGCACCTACATTGGGCACTCTTGTCCCTGTGATTGGAGCGAGTGGGTTTGCCGCTGCAGCAAGTGCTGCTGGATCCGTTGCTGGTTCAATTGCTGTTGCTGCATCATTTGGAGGTAAATAAATGGTCTATATATTTTTTTGTTTATTTTCTCTAAGAATTTCACATTGTACCCAATATTTTTTAGGTAACTTTTGACACCTCTGTAACAAGTACAGTTAACATTAATTTATTTTAAATTACAAATAAGCCCATTTGATACATGTGCATCTGCATATGCCACCTTCTAGTAAAAACATTAATGGATACCACTACATGATTTTGTTGTGTCAAACACATGTCTACACAATGAGACATCTCTACACATCTTAACACATATGTTAGTATCATCCTTTATTTTAATGGTTTTCTATATAAAAAAAAAGTTATGGAAGAGGGTTTGTGTAATCCATCCTCCATATCCTAACTTATAAGTTGTCAAACACAACCGTGGTTTGGTATTAGAAATTTTCTTCTATTAAGTTACGGTGTATACAAATGTTTTCATTTAATTTTCATATATTTCTTAATTTTATTTTATAAAACTTTTGAGTTAAATATAGCTATTGGGATTTGTTGAGCCAATGCCAGATCTTTGGGGTAAGGCTTCGATGGTGATGATGGCAATGATGTTAATATGTGCTAGGTTTCATAGAACATTCTTTCTACCTTTTCTAATTCATGCTTGCTTTTCGCAAACCCAGCTGCTGGAGCAGGACTTACAGGGAGTAAAATGGCTCGGAGAATTGGCAGCATTGATGAATTTGAATTTAAAGCTATTGGAGAAAATCACAACCAAGGAGTGAGTTGTCCTTCCTTCTCACTTATTGGTGACATTCTAAAGGGGACTACTCTTGTTAACTATATGAAGAATACTAAACTAACTTCCTACAATTCTACACTGACATGGCAGTGTGCAGATAATTATAGAATTTTTTTTCCTTGTATCTTGAGGAAAACTTTATGGTTATCTTCACACTGCCACGTCAGCACAGTGTCGTAGGAATTCAATTTAGAATGGCTCTAACTATAGTGACAGAGATATTTCGAGAACAGGGCTGCCTCTTTGTAGGATTTACGAATTCTGACCTCTACTCTCAATAAACCTTGTCAGCGGCTTGCAGTTGGCATCTTGATCTCCGGACTTGTTTTCGAGGAGGAGGATTTTGTGAGGCCTTGGGAAGGACAAAATGATAACTTGGAGAGGTACAACTGATAATCATACTAATTCCTTGATGTTTGAAACTTCTATGCTTTTGTTTCTCTATCTTCTTCCCATTTTAAAATGTGTTTATTATGTTTTATCTTTTCCACCATTTAGTGTAGATTGGCTGTTGGATATTCACATTTGTGTTTCCATTCTCTAAACTTTGGAATTCTCACTTGGTCTGGCAATTTTTCTTGAGAGCTTCTATTGCCACACTAACTTTTACTAATGCCACCCCAAGATGTGTGCTAATTCTTTGGTGATTTACGTATGAATTGGTGTAGCATTAGCAAAAGTTGGTGTGACAATAGAATCTCTCATTTTCCTTTGTCTTCCTTGCTATTATATTAGTTTTGACCCACTTCTGAGCCTCAAAAAAGCAATGCAGAGTTCTTTATCTTGTTTCTATTTCCGAAGTTTGACATGCTTATTTTTATAATCCAACTTTATTCCTCTTATTATGGGTGCAACAAATTACGAGTTTAGGACTTTTAATCTCAGTGGAACTCTCTTATACGGTTCATACTGTTTGATTTGCTTTAATATGGTCAAAATCTTTCTTCTCAATATACTAGAGAGCTGCTATTGCCACACCAACTTTTGCTAATGCCACCCCAAGATGTGTGTTAGTCTTTGGTGATGTACATATGAATTGGGGGTGGCATTAGCAAAAGTTGGTGTGGCAATAGAATCTCTCTTATACCAACTCAAAATGTTTAGCACCTTTTGTGCTAAAAACTTGCAACCTCAAAGAAGCATGAACTCATATATGTTATCTCTGATAATATATTAACAAATGTTTAGGTATGTGCTACAGTGGGAGTCTAAGAATTTGATCGCAGTGAGCACCGCAATCCAGGATTGGTTAACATCAAGTAAGTGTTTTTAAACCTCTTTGTTGCCATTATTTACTAATTACTACTATGACCACCATCTCATGTGATGTTCACATTGGTGCCCACTTCTTCAGAGCTTGCAATTGAGTTGATGAAAAAAGGTGCCATGATGACTGTATTAAACACGCTTTTGGCTGCGTTGGCTTGGCCGGCTACATTACTTTCAGCTACCGATTTTATAGACAGCAAATGGGCTATCGCTGTTGACAGGTTTCTCTCTTCGCTTAACAAGGGGATTATAGAAGTCAGGATGAGAGGACAGAAAGAAACCATATAGCTTACCCTTTAGACCTTTTTGAAGAAGGTTCGGTTACTAACATGTTTACTTCCATTGTGGGTAATGTATTTGGGTTCAAAGCGCTACGCGCTCTACGTCTGGAGGATCTGCGAATCCCTACCTCTTATGTTAAAACTTTCCAAGGCCCGCCTCATGGCATCCAAGTTGAGAGAGATAAATTGAACAAGTATGGTCGTCCCCTATTGGGCTGTACTATTAAACCAAAATTGGGATTATCTGCTAAGAACTACGGTAGAGCGGTTTATGAATGTCCGCGACCATATTGTACACAATATGTGCATACAACAGTTTCAGGACCGACTGATCAATGAATCCCATCTAAGAGGATATCCTGTACCATGTATTATTAGAAGATACCACTTTCTGTCCTTCCATCCTAAATCATTTAAGATCAAAGGTTTTATTTTGTTAGTTTCTTATTAGATTCATTCTTTTGCTCTTTTCAGATCAGACAAAGCAGGAAAACTTCTGGCTGAAGTGTTATTGAAAGGATTGCAAGGGAACAGGTGAAGGAATTGGTTTCCTAGTTATCTTGGTTTTCTAATTCGATTCATTATTGTTTTAGACAGTTTCTATTCTAAGTTTATTAGGAGTTTAGTGTGTGTCTACTTAGGTTTTAGAGTTAATTTAAGATTATTAATGCAAGATAACTCTAGACCCAAACAAACTCCAACTTAAATAATTACAAAATTTCCATTGGAACCCATTAGTGTTGGCTTGATTTTTCGTCCCGTATTAATTATTATATTTCAAAGTTGTAGGCAAAGTTGGTAAGTAATTGTGTTAGGATCATTATGTATAGGTGGACTGATCTTATTATGGAGCAAGGAATAATAATAAAATTTTGTCTTCCTACTCTCAATAAATTCTTCTTCTTTATCTCTCTTTATCTCTTCTTCTTGATCTAAGAACCCTAACAGGAGTCATGAGAACTAAGATATCACTTGTCTCATTGCCCAGCAAATTTCATTCAATCAAGCAAATAATCAAAATATTTATTCATCTTTCTTAGAATATTTCAGGCCTGTGACACTTGTTGGTTTTTCACTCGGGGCACGAGTAATTTTCAAATGTCTCCAGTATTTATCTGAAACCGAAGATAATGGTAATTAGTGCCAACCGCTTTATAAGCATTTTTGTAGTTAGACATGTTGAATCGATTCAATGGTCCTAACAATCTTCTGAATTTTGACAGCGGGGCTCATCGAAAGAGTTGTTCTTCTCGGAGCACCGATATCGATTAAAGGTGAAAACTGGGAAGCTTCTAGAAAGGTAGCTGCAGATATTTTTTCCATCTATACAACTGCTCTTCATGCAACCGTATTTGTACCCCATTTCTCTATTTTATTCCAAGCTACTATAGTAGCGGACCTTGAACTGGTAAGAACCAGTTCGAGGTTTGGTTCATAGTGGGTTCGTCAAAATCAGCGAACCTAACGAACCCCCTTATCTTGGTGAATTTTAGAGATGCCCCTTTGGTTTGGTCAATATTAGAGATACCCTTATTTTAGAAATCCCAAGATTTGGTCAATATTAAAGATATCCCTTTGTTTTTAAACTGATGATATGCCCAGCCCCCTCGACCTGAGTCTTCTTCTATGGGATTAACATAAATGACTTAAATATCTGCCACGAACTACCTCTACGAACCGGGTTTGTTCATGAGTGGTGAACCACGAACCCGAATTCGAACCAACGAACCAGGTAACATAGTTCCAAGTCCTAAAATGCTGGTGATTTGCAGATGGTAGCTGGGAGGTTCGTGAACGCTTACTCCACGAGTGATTGGACACTTGGAGTTGCTTTCCGTGCAAGGTATGTATGATTCACAATTCTCTGTCGGTCTCTCTTTGCTTAATTCATCAGTTTCAAGTCTTGGGTAATCTTTTACCATTTAGTAATAAATGGTATATAGGTTGTAGTATATTTATCTTCCCACTTGTATTATATTGATGGTCATTTCTTGATACGAACTATGACCATTATTAACTACATTGATCAGGAAATCCTTTTCATTGATTGAGTTTCTTTATTTGGGACATTCAACATACACACACGCATGCACCCGCACCGCTACCCATGCCTGCACACACTCACACACACGACCCCCCCACCATGCCTGCATTCAGGGATGAGATGAAAGTGATTCACTAACTTTGAGAATGAAATTATGACGTGTGATGATTCTCAAAACCACTTACAATTTCATATATATATACCCGAAACATGAGATACCAACCATATTCAAAGCATCTGTCATGACAATTAATGATCAAATTAATTGAGGCTGTTGTTTATCCAAGAAATGGTCAAATTAATTGTATATTTTGGATTGATGACACATTTATTGGATAGCTAATTACTGGCTAAACCAACTTTATCAAGTGTATTACACTATTACGTTCTTTCTTTCTATTTTTCGATAAGTGGGTTAGTAGTAAGAAATGAGTGGGTGAAGATGGTTTTTTAACCTAGATCGTAATATCAACACTCAGAGACTTTACCAACTTAACAAGTTGACACCTTCGTATATTTATCGTTTGCAGCCTTTTGAGTCAAGGATTAGCTGGAATTCAACCCGTTGATTGCCCTGGGATCGAAAATGTAAGTACTGTGGGCCACTTTCCTACTCCGTGATAGTGGTTAACCACTCTCTCTCCTACTTTATTTTTGAAAGTAAAACAAGATTTCTATTAATAATTTTTTTTTTTCAGGTTGATCTAACAGAATTCATTGAAGGCCATTCTTCTTATATTTGGGCTTCAAAACAAATCCTGGAACAACTTGAACTGGATTCTTATTACCCTGTCTTCAGGAACTGTCCTGCTAAACCCTAGAAAGTCAAAAGCCAGGAAATTTTTAGTACCTCATTCAATCAGTCTGGAAATTTCTCTGTTGATTGCCAAAGTAGAACTTAATGGTTCAATTTCTTGTTAGCGATTAACCATATTATTGTATTATTCTGTACTATTTTATTTTTTTTGTATGGTGTTTTACCAATTATTTATCAAATGATACAAGTGAACATATAGTAAAGGTATAACAGTAAAATCATGGGCTGTGCACTGTACTGCAGTAGCCTTTCTGGTAAAAAAAAGAATAAATACCAAAATAGATATTTGCATTTTAATATTTTAAAAACAAGTTTTGAAGAGTAATTTGGTGCTCTTAACTTTGGATTACTGCCCATTCTTTGGTTACTTGGAAAATTAAGTGAGTATTTGAGATACCTCCTTGTGTTTCAAACTGATGACACACCCCTCTACTTCAGTCTTCTATGGGAGACTAACTACAATTATGTAAATGTCATTATCTTTAACAGCAACTTCTAGTCAAACACCTTTTTCTTCCCAAATCCTATCATTTTCAAGCTCTTGAGAAACAACTTTTACCCTCAAATTCAACATAAAGATAAGACGATCGAATCTTGGGTAGAGATTGAATTGGATCGATGTCTATTTGGGGCCACTTAGAGAAGAAATAGATCAGATTTGGAACTAATCCAATACTTATTGGGTCAAATTTTTTGGGTTCATACAATTTGGTCAACTTCGATCCCAATGACAATTGGATTGAGTTTGGTTTCAATCAAAATCTTATCCGACATATAAAACAAATATGCGTCCTATATTTGGATAAAATATATAATATAATTTTCCTATATTCTCATATATTAAAGAATTTGGACATCAATGATGATCGAAAATCGACCAAACAAAATATCAGATCAGATCCTTATCTGATTGGATTCTTAGTTCAATCTAAGTACTTGATATAAATCTTAAGTTATTGGATCGAAATGAATCAGACTTTGGGTCTGATCTTGACAACCCTATCAATCTCTAGTATAATAATATCTTCTTCTTCTTTTTTAATGATCAGTGGGCTTAGTTTTTAATGAGTTCAATAACTCGGTGTTGAACGGATTTGAACTCAGGTCTCTAGTATCGTCATCCAAAGATTTTACCAACTAAACTAGTTGGCAGCTGCAATATTTCAATATTTTATTGTGTGGTAATATGATATCATGACTGAAAAAATATTGTTTATTTAGAATATCACATGAATCTCATGTGTTCCCATTGGCCATATGAAGCAAGCTTTGTTTTAAACTTTAATGATAAACAAATTTAAATGATACAACAAGATAAGGATTGGATCGAATAAAAAAAAAGTGTTTAAATACCCTTATCGTTAATTTTAATAAAAAACCTTCGATTTTTCATCACGAAGTCAGTCATCTTGAATCTTTCTGTAAAATTTTTTATACTTCTCTTCAATGTTATAGTTTTATTTGTTGTGCAAAATTATTTGTATTTCGTTTCCTTTTTATGGTTATTAAAAAGGGATTATAGAATATTATCTTTTGGATTTTTTTTGTTTATGGGGAGATACATATATATATATATATATATATATATATATATATGTTAACTCTCTGTGTTTTAAATAGAAATATCTAGGATTGTAAAAACAAAAGGGTTTTTTTTCTTCTAGGATTTAGAGAGAAAGGGAAGAGGTGTACCAACATTTTTTGGGATTAAAATTTTGAGACTATTTCTTGTATTGTTCTCCTCTGAATTCTCAGTGAAGAAAATTGGTTATGATCGTGGACGTAAGCATACTGTTGAATCATGTAAATCGTTGTTCTCTTTACTACTTTAACTTTTTCACATTATCTACTTCAACCTTCAAACCCCCCCCCCCCCCCCCCCGCAATACAATCTTTTGCTTCTATCACTTCAAACTTGAAATACCAAAAAGCAAGATTAGATTTTTGAAGTAGCAAAGTTAAGGATTTTGTACATTAAATGCAATTTATCATAAAAGATTGGATGACTTGGTTTATAAGAAGAAAAGTCAAGATTTTATATAGAAAAATACTGAATTAACATTAAAATGTACATTGATTCTCACATTGCGACGTGGATGTATGTACAAAATCATAGATGCTTTTCAATGAGATACGAATGAAAAGCATCTATAGTTACATGTGCACCTCCACGTTAGCAATGAGAGAATGTATTAAGTCAATTTTAAGGGGCATATCATCAGTTTATAAGTCCAAGGGCATAGTTATTATCGTTTAAAGGTTTGTCCACAATCAAGGCCACAGATTAAAATAAGAGGCCATTTAGGTCAATTCATGTAGTCTATGTAAACGATCGAGGTCAAGTTGCATGTCGTCAGTTTAGAAACCCAAGGGTGTCCTCAAATATTCACCAAAACAATGTGGGATCTGTCAAAATCACTAATTAAAAAAAGAGTCGTGATATACTCACGCGATTATGGTACGTGGTTGGGTACGTGGATGACGTGTCAAGAGCATAGTACTGCACATTTTTTTACTTAGTATCCCGATGAAAATATCAATGGTTTTGTGTCCTTACCACGTCAGCCACGTACCTAACCGCGTGCAGTCCCTATATTCTAAAAAAAAAGAAAAGAATTATAACCTAATTTACAAGGGGTTTCCTGACATTCTCGCAAATAAAGAAGGTCTTCTCTCACTTTCAGGCTTCAGCTTCAGGTTCTCAATCATTATTTAACGCAATCGAAACAAGAACAAGTTGCAGAGATCGATGGAGGAATCACAAAGCGAAGCTGCGGAAGAAAAAGGAGGCGAAACCTTGGTGAAGGGATCGAAGGGGAAATCATGCAAGGGATGTCTCTATTACTCATCGATTCTCAAATCCAAATCTCGAAACCCTCTTTGCGTTGGCGTTGGTAGAACCCTTCCACAAGGTCTCTCTTACTATCGATTTACCCAAAATTTTCAATCTTTTTTAATGCGTTAAGGGTTTCGGGAGTTGATAGTTTTTTTCTTTTCTCATCTTTGAAATGTTAGAAATTGCTCTGATTTCTGTAATTTGTGCTCCAATTTCTGTTACATGTTGTGTTTCGATCGATTGTTTCTTGTAAATTTGTGATCTTTGTCACATGGTTCTGTTTGGGTTTTGGATTTCAAACCCTAGGTTACCTTTGTGAAAATGATCTGAGTCTGAACCTGTTTATATGTTGATTTCCTTCTGATTTTGGTTGATTCTTTTTGTTACATCGTACAAATAGAGTGAAAGATTGGAACGAAAACCAGCATTTAGTGAAACATGCATGTAGTGTGTCTTACACTTAGTGAGAATTTGAATGTTGGGTGGTCATGAAGCATCATATTAGTAAGATGGCCATAGCAGAGATGAGGAATTGAGGATGATGAGATGGATGAGTGGAAAGACTACAAAAGGAAAAATTATGAATGAAAGCAATCGAGAAAATATAGTAGTAGTTCCAATAGGCAATATACGAAGGGAAAGTCGACTGAGATGGTTTGGGTAATGTTCAACAAAGGCCGATTACAGCCCTGAGAAATATTCAAGTTGAAGGTTCTAAACGAGCTAGAGGAAGACCCAATAGAAGGTTTGAATGCAGATATAAACACACGTTCATTAACATAAGAGGCGGCTCTGGACATTGTGAAATGTAGGAATGGGATTCATTTAGCTGATGGTAACACTTCTTTTATGGAATTGTGAGCCCCCTCCAAATGAAAATTTTTGGTATCGTTTACAGGTATATAAAGTTTCTTTCTGGTCAACCAATACTTTTAATATTAAAGAAATACATAAGATGTTAAAAATATTTATGTGTTGGTATTACCTTGTTCTTTGTTGAGCTTTAGCTAATAAACCCATTGATATTTCTGTAAATGAGTAGAATTGCATTGCAAAAAGGTGGCATTCTTGCAAGTACTCTACAAATATGCTTTAAAACTACTGTACCATATATGAATTCGACTCTAAAAGGAACCTGCATATACATGTCATAATCGTATTTTGATCTAATATTTGCAACTTCGAATTCCAAGTCAGCAACATGAGGAGGGGTCTTTCAAATTTTATTTAAAAAAAAGGCGTTCTGCCGTTGGTCATTCAGTAATGTAGATCTTGTGTTTTTAGTTTTGAGCATTACCCAAGGCTATTCTTTTCTTTCTTTCTTTCTTCTTATATATATAAAGGAAATTTGGAGATCTAGAGATGAAATAAAGAGGCTATTGTTGGTGGTTATTTTTCTTCTACTTTGGGGGTAGAAATAGGTGATTGGGTAGTGGAAGGTGGTAACTAGTTATGAGATATGACCATAGTTATCAAAGGATTTGTGCATACAAAACAAAGTAGCTAAATACTTTTGGATCGACAGAAGCTATACTTTTGTTGGAGTGGATATTACTTTTTTGGGAGGATTGTTGATGTCAAGTTGAGGGTGCTTTCCTTCTTCAGTCTTTCGAACTTTCCAAAGCTGGAGGTCTGCATCCATGCCTGGGAGAGAGAGTTTTCTATGGGATCTAGTTCCCTTTGTTGTTAGTTGTGGCTTATGGAAGGAAAGGAATGGGAGAATTTTTGAAGGAAAGGAACAGTCCCTTTAGGAAGTCTTTTTTTCAGTAGGTTGGGTTTTATCTTTCATTTGTGTAGGCAAAATAGGGACTTTAGGGGTTTTTCTTTTGAAGACTTTCTATTTAGGTGGGATCTTGTTAGTGATAAGAGAAGTCAACTTGTAGTTTTGTGTATTTTCTTGAGGCCGTCTTGTCCTCTAAGGGTGTGTTTTATTATAAAGCACATGGAAAATAGGGCGAAAACCTACTTTCCATGGAAAGTGCCATTTTCCATGTGTTTGATTGGTGCATACAAAACAAAGTAGCTAAATAGTTTTGGATCAGCAGAAGCTATATTTTTGTTGGAGTGGATATTGCTTGGTTTAGGGAGAATTGTTGATGTCAAGTTGAGGGTTTCGTAACTCCTTTATTGGATTATATGAGTTGATGCATTAAGGAGGTTTTTATTGGTCACTACGAATATATATCATTATTACTAATTATTACGCACGTTTAGTAAAGGCCAATTATAACCCCATTAAAAGGAAGATACAAGTTGAAGGTTCTTATCAGACATGGCTAAATGCCCAAAGAACATGGATTATGAGAGTGAAAGCGAATATGTACATACTTTCAATAAAAGAAGCAGTGGCTCTAGATGAAATTGAATGAAGGAACAGGTTTAATTTAGCAGATTCCAATATTTGGGATAGGCCTTCAATGTTGATGGTGTTGTTGAAGGCATGTTTTGAACTAAAGTGGTGTGGTATCGAGACTCACAAACTTTAACCAACTTAGCAAGCTGGCACCTTCATGATATATACATACTAGAGTTTTCTTATGCCGATGGGTAGAAGAGGAAAGACAATGAAGTTGGAGGGGTATTATTGGAAAAGGGAGGAGAAGAGGAAAGATAATAAAGTTGGAGGGGTATTATTGGAAAGGGGGGAGAAAAGGAAAGGGAATATACAAAGTTGAAGGGGTATTCTTGGAAAAGGAAAAAAAGATAAAGTAATAAAATTGAAATTTGTACTCGAGATTCATGGTCTTTATGGGAGGATAAAGATTGAGACAAAAGGGATATATAGGGTTGAGTTCGTGTGACAAAATTCTAAGCAAACATCCACACAAATCGAGTTGGTCGTTGGATCATTATAAATCTAATCAAATCTAATGGCTTAGATCTGTTAAAAAAACATATGCATAATTGATCCACTTAATGTTTTGTAAAATTGCAACTAACTCCCTATTGCCTTACAACCCCAAATTTGTAGAATCCAAAGTAAAAAACCAAATCAATTTTCTTTTTCTCTTCTCTTAACACGAACCCTCATAGACACTCATCATCGCCTTTACCATCGAAACTTGAACTAAAAACAAAGAAAAAAGGCATTAATCAACAAAACCCTTACGGAAATTTCTTAAAAGAACAATTTATTTTTTTTTGGAAAAGAAAAAACAAATGGGTTTTTGGATTTCCAGATTGGATTATAGGCAAGTAAACCGTTGCAAAAGGCATTGATCAGCACAACCCATATGAAAATTTTCTTGAAAAACAACTTTTTCTTGGTTATAAAAAATGGGTTTTTGGATTTTTAGATTCTAGAGTGGGTTATAAGAACACAAAAAAAAATGATAAAACCCAGATGTAAAATGAACTTAAAAAGAAGAAAATGATAAGAACCTGAAGGTAGAGAAGTCTCTAAACATGGGAGAGGTATAATTTTACTACAAAGTCTCTTCAATGCATGATTGATAGAAAGAAATGAAACAGAATCTGATCACATCCACACAAAAATACACAAACAAAATCTGACATTTTATATTTTTGGGTTTTGTATTTTTCTAATTCATTGGTTTGATTGGTTTCATCTCATCTCCTCTCAGAAAGTAAAAAATGAAAACTAAAATCTCACCAATTGCTATAGTTGAGAAACTCTATAATTTTTTCTGGTTTGGAGCTGTTTGTGAAGAAGACGATGTGATTGTTATGGGGAGGTAGCTGCAATTTTACAAATATTAAGTGAATCAATTATAAGTGTTTTTTTTTTAAATATATCCGAGCTATTGGATTTGCTTAGAACTGTAATGATCCGACGACTAGTTCAATTTGTGTGGATGTTTATCTAGAATTTTGTCACACAAACTCGATATATATATATATATATATATATATATTCCCCAATGTTTACCCCCATAAAGAGCGGTTTAGATTCAATCTCCCACGCATCTCAAGGAATAATTTCATCTTTATTCCTCTTTATCTTCTCTCTTTTTAAGAATACCCTTCAACTTTATTGTCTTTTCTCTTCTACCCCCTTTCCAATGCTAACCCCTCAAACTTTATTCCCTTTCTTCTTCTCCCACATTTTCAATAATATCCCTCCAACTTTATTGCCCTTTCCCTTCTATCGGGAATACTTGATTGTTGTATTACTTCATCAAGTTTGTTACTCAACAAACCTTGGAGTAGGGATCCTGTCATAAAATTCATATTGATGTTGTTAGTTTGTTACTAAACAAACTTGGAGTGGATCCAAATCACATCAATTCGTGGCATCCAAAAACATGATTTGATGCCACAAGGTTAGAAAGGACAAAATTCTAATAGGCGCAAACAACTCAAATTTTTTTGTTTTATTTTACAGTTAACTTAAGTTACATGTTTCTGGCTTTACATGATATTAAAATTACTAAACTATCCTCATAGTCAACTTACGACACACCACATTAGTCATTACTATAATAATTATAAGAGACCCATCCATTTTCAACACCTTGGATCAAGCTAAAAAAGATTTTTTTTAATTTTTTTTAATTTTGAATCTGAGTTTTCCATGAAATTTTGAAGGTTGTGGTCTTGGATTATCAATTTTATAATCCATGTGGGCCCAACGATCCTTGGTAAGATTCACTAAGTTAGTCATGCTAGCCTGATTCAAAAAGTAAGGCTTGTTCAGTAACAAAGTTGATAAAGGAGGAGTTTTTGAAATAAAAATTGCAACCTATAGGTTTGTTTGGTAAATCTCTCTTTTAATTATTATAGTAGTGGCAACCAGACACGTGTATGTTAAGTTACTTGCAAAAAAAAATAATTTTTTTTTGAGCTGTTTGCGCCTTTTAAAGTAAAGTATAGATATTCAGAAGAGCACAAAGTGAGACCTAGATTGGATGATTTTCATTTTGATAGAATTTCAGCAACACAACGTGATTGGCTTGGAAGGCATTTTGATGAAGATGAAGTTTTCAACACGATGGCTAGAATGAACAGTGATAAGGCAAATGGCATTCTTCAAGGTTTGTTGGGATGTCATCAAAGAGGATGTGATGATGACAGTGGAGGATTTTTATCGACATGGGTTCCTAGACTATGGTCAAATTACTTCTTTGTGGCCCTAATTCCTATAGAACTTGGAGTGGAGGACATTAAAGACTTAAGGACAATTGATTTGCTGGGAGCTCCGTATAAGACAATTCCTAAAATGTTAGTGGTGAGAATGACGTGCTACAAGGTATTATTGGGCCTTGCCTATGGGCTTTCTTGAAAGGTAGGAAAATTATGTTAATTGCTAATGAGTGTATTGATTCTAGAGTTAAAGTGAAGAAGTCGGGTGGTTTGTATGGTTGATCTCAAGAAGGCTTGTGACTATGTCATCTGGAGTTGCTTGAGATATCTCCTTGTTCTTATGAATTTTGGGGAGAAATGGGTTCAGTAGATAATTAAGTGTGGGTCTTCACTTTTGTTTTCCATTTGAGTTAACGGATCTTTTGAAGGTTTCTTCAAAAGCTCTCGGCGTTTGAGGGAAGGCGATGCATTATCCTCTTGTTCTGTGGTGGCCGAGGCTTTGGGCAGGATGTTGGGTAGAGTTGTGGAAAATGGTGATCTGGTCGACTTTTCTATAAATCCAACGGGTCCATTGGTATACCATTTGCAGTTTGCGGATGACATTTTGTATTCTTAGACATGGATCTGGAGCATTTGAGTTTTTTTAGTGGTATCATATGTTGCTTCGAGGCTTTTTCATGGTTGGCAGTAAATTTGTAAAAGAGTAAGGTTTTTGCAATGGGACAGGTCTAGGAAAAAATAGATATGTTAGCCGCTTAGTTGCGATGTTATGTCGGGTCTTTTCCTTCTTCATACATGGGTCTGTCATTAGGAGCGGCCTACAATAGCAATCAATTTGGGATCCCATTGTGGAAAAGGTAAGCAAGAGGCTTGGAGTTTGTTAAGCAAATTATCTTTCAAAGGGGGATAAATTGATGTTTATTGAGAGTGCATTGCATAGCATCCCCGTGTATTTTATGTCTTTATAATTCTGAGGAGTGCAGCGTTACGGTTGGATAAGTTGTTTTGGGACCTTTTGTGAAATGATACAGATGAAAAAAAAAAGTTTCATCTGGTTAACTGGAAATGTGTTTGGACAGATAGAAAAGTGGGAGGCCTCAGGTTTAGGAAGATGCGGTTGATGAACTTGGCCCTTTTGGGCAAGTGGTTATGGAAGTTTGGGGTGGAAAAAAAAAAAAAAAAAAGCCTTTGGTAAAAAAAATTCCAGGCTAAATTTGGGGGAGATAACTTTAGTTGGGAGAGTGGGAAGGCGAATAAGGCATACGTTTGTGGAGTTGGGAAGGGTGTTCTTTGGGTTCTTCCTAGTTTAAGGAAAATGGTCAAGTTCAGGATCGAGAAGGGTGAAAGAAGTTAGGTTTTGGGCAGATGTCTAGTGTGGGGACATTCCATTGAAGGAGCAGTTTCCAAATCTTTTCTCAATTTCCAGGAAGGAGAATCTGCCAGTGTCTAGCTTCTTGGTTCAGAATATTGAAGGGAGTAGCTGGGACTTTGGGTTTAGGTGGGAAGTTCCAGAGATGGAAACATGTTGGCATATTTGGAGGATGTTCTTTGGGGGAACGGTGACAGAGGATGAGAGATTGTGGGGTACCAGCAGGAACTGGTTGTTCACAATGAGGGCCTTCTACCATGATATGATGAGGGCGGGAATGCCTTCCTGTCCTTTTGTGGCTATGTGGGGTCATAGGGTGCCATCTAAGGTCTCCTCCTTCTTTTGTGCAGGGGTGTGGGGGAGGATCCTTACTTGGGATAATTTGAGAAGAAGAGGTTTTTGTGGAGCTAGTTTTTGTTGCATATGTAATTTAGATGAAGAGTCAGTGAATCATCTTAATCTTCAATGTGTGGTGGCTAGGGAGATTTGGTTTCACTTCTTTCTACTATTTGGTGTGCAAGGCTACCTGGGTTCCTCTGTCCGTGATGTCTACGTGTCTTGGGGACAGTTGGGAACATTATTCAATAGATCCAAGAGATTGTTGTGATCTTTAAACCCATTTGCTGTTTCTTGGGGATTGGAAGAAATGTAATAGAAGAATCTTCGAAGGAAAAGATCTTGATGTTGGCTAAATGATCCTGTCGATCCCGGGGTTCTTATTTTTTGGTGCAAGGCTTTTGTGGAGTTCAAGGGTTTCTTTTTTGAGGATTTTCTGTTTCACTGGGAGAGGGTTTGTAACATATCTGTGGGGTGATTGTTTTGTTTTGGCCTTGGGCCTGTCTTTTGTATTTTGTTTTCCTTTTCTTTGCGTAACCAGAACTTCTATTTTAGTATAATCCTCTCTTTTGCTAATTCAAAAAAAAAAAAAAAACCCGATGATACACAGTAAGAATTTCATTGAGGGAAGCTCACCATATGATAAAGACCCCCCTTTGGAAGGGACATTTAGGCCCCAAATGAAAATAATTCCCATCAATATTCAAAGTGGCATAAACAGATCTAACTGAGAACCAACTATCTCAAATTTCTGACAAGATTCTCCTTTCGTTATTGAGTGAGTAGAAGTGGACACACCAATAAAATCTAATATTCTCTCAACCTGCTCAAACCTCCCAATTGTTGTAATTTATTCTAAAACTGCAATTCTATGAGGATTCGACCCCATCACCATTCTAAATTTATTCTAAAACTGCAGTTCTATGAGGATTCAACCCCCATCACCAATCTAACATCAGGATAGTGAAATTTTATGTTTTATTGAAAGGGATACATCATTATATGCATCATAAGATGGAATCCAATCAATGGGAGTGTGTGCATGCTATTTGATTAATGAATTTTATACTTTCAGCAAAAAGTGTTTGGTTATGTATTGGCAAGGCCTTTGGAGCCTCATATTAAACTGTTCGTTATTATGACTTGATCATTTATTGCTGTCATTTTGAAATTTCTATACTTGTAGCCCGTCGTTACACATTTCTGTTTTTTTGTTCTAATTTATTTCCTCATTCATCACCTCTTAGCCGTCTTGTGTAGTTTGTATTTGCAAATTAACAAGTTATCCATTAAAATTACAGTATAGTATTCTGACTTCAAAAATTCATGATCAGTCCCTGGCTACATTGTCGGAGAATCTGAAGTGGAAGCTTCTAAAGAGGGTCGCAGTCTTACAGACTTCAAGTATGCTTGTGTTGGTTATTCAGTATACTTGGATAACAAAGATCCTTCAGTTGATTCAAAAGATAAACAAGCAGAATTGCCATTCTGTGTTGGTATCGAGGTTATTGTTTTGATGTTTCTTGTGCATATACATTTTTTTTTTTTTTTTTTAAATTTCAATCTGTAAAAGGAGGATCAAAATGTAATTTGGCATACTGAAACTGCCAAACTGGCTATTAATGCATCTCGTCAGCATATTAGAGTAGTCATTATTAGGGATAGTAATGTTGTGATTTTCTAAACAATAGTTACCAGTACGTGACCAAAACCTAATTTTTTAAAAACCAGTTTTGGCTCAAATCATTTGGGAATCACCTTCTCAAGAAAAACTTGATATTAGAGTGGTCCATCCCCAAGTGGATAAATGCATGTTTGGCATCCAAAGAATTCTTTAGAATATATTTCCTTCATTGTTGACTTTCTTCTGTACCAAAATATTCTTTTTGTTGAGACCCAAAAATCACATTTTTTAAAATAAAAAAATAAAAAATCCTGTTTATGGAAATGCTGAAATTCTTTTGAAAATATCTTTTTTTTACAAAGATAAAAATATTTATATAAAACAAATGAAGATATACATGGAAACCAATAAGGCGTTGTATCACAACCGTTTACCAGTGGCTAGTAACGAATGGTCTAGCATTCAGTTAATCAGAATAGTAATTCACTATTCTTAACAATAGGCCCTGGAGACTTTTTGGTTCATCATGCTTTTGCTCTAGGTTTACATATATAGCCATATTGATCTTAGTTAAAAGGTGCCTTAGATGGACACGGTTCCAAGTTAATGCCCGGTGGTGTTTCTTATAGCTTCTTGCATTCAGCATTAAATCTTCTGTGGATTGCTTTATTTTTCATGATTTTTGTTTATATACCTGTGCCCATCATACATCTCACATGAATGATCTTTGTTGCAGCTATTGGTGGATAAAAGAGCTTCAACTGCTGATACTGTTCCTGCTCGTGTTCACAGTAAGGAAGGTATTGAAAATCGCCGTATTTATATTATTTTGATGAGGACTTTGTTCTAGTTGGAGATTTATTTAATGAATTTACTTCTTTCATGGACCATAATTACACTGATTATAAGATCTCTATATGTTTTTTATGTTCTTATCTAATTGTTCTTCCTTTCATTACTTCAAATTTTCTGTTATGGTCTGTACTAAGCACAATGTTATATTCATTTACCAGCCATCAGTAGGCCTTATTGAGTGTCCTAATAGTAAATTGTTTTGGTGAATTGTTGTCAAACTGGAACACCTTGCCTAAGTGCATATTATACTAATTTACTAAGGAGGGCTCATTAGTTGTGCTAGTGTCAAACTACTAAGCAGAATATTTTACATATTTACCATGATGGATTGATAAGTATGTTATTTCTAAGTGATTGTCTTTTGTGTAGAACTAAAAGCTCCTTTACATTTGAACATTTTATGGTTTGTCTTCTGAAGACTTATCTATGTCTTGCATGTATGGAAACCTTTCCCATCACTAATCTTCAGTTTGCATGATATAGCACAGATCTGAAGCCCACATGGTTGTTAGATAATTATAGGATATTTTATTTTATTTTTTGAATTAGGAAGCCTAGGACTAGATAAAACTACAGAAACATACATGCTCTTGTTATTTTTCAGGGATTGAGTAAATACAGTTTGCTTTATTGTGTGGATTGTACTGTACTGTACTATATCTAAACAGCCAAACAAAGGGTTCCATTCACTTACTTGCACTAGTCCTTACCGGGTTTCTATGTTGTTTTGATAACTCCAATTTGGTCTCATATTGGTCAATTAGGTTTAGTAACGTACAATCCTATTAATATTCATTTCTATTATATTCAGATGTTATAGGAGTGATTCTGGCTTTAGTTAGACAGTAGATTTTGGGGGTTAACTGACAATCCCCTGTAGATTGAGTGGGGTGCCCCTATGAATATGTACAAGCTCTTTGATTTACGACATTGAATGAATGAAGAATTAATTTGTTCTTTCCAGAGGTGAGATGCCTCTTTCTTTTGTATGATTTGGCTCCATACAAGTGAGACTTAGGTGGACAGTCTCCTTAAAACTCCTTTTTTTACCGGATGGACTTTAAATTTGTCTAGCACCTTTCATCCCTTTAAATTACTAGATATAGTTCTATCCATCATAAATCCTAACCCTAATCCTTTTCTATTCATTTGAATTGAAGACGTTGTTTGAATCCATTAAAACCCTGAATCCGAATCCTTTTCCTTTTTCTAATTAAACCCCCTGTCATGCATCATTGAACTCGGTTTCAGCAAGTGGTCAAGTAATGCCCTAACAGACAAGAAATGTGTAAAACGATTGGAATTTATCCATTGTTAGTAATTATTTATTGGGATTACTCGAAACACTTCTTGGTTTTTCATTTCTGGTAAGGTTATACCATCAAACAGAGCTGAACTCTGGAGTTTCAAATTGATTTTTGACCTTTAATGTTTGATGGTATGTATTTCATAAGAATGCATGAAGATGGTGCTGCTGTGGAGGAGAATGGAAATGTTATGGTGATATGCTTAGTCGCTCAAGTTTCAATTTGTATTTGTCTCTATCCATTCATATTCTATCAAGCTGTAAAAACTGATTTCATAGCTTTATCCAATCTAAGAGAATTAAAGATTTCATTGCTAATTGCCGCTCCATTAAAAAAAAAAAAAAATAGAAATCCCAAGTTTTGGGAAGTTCCATTGAGTTTGGCATTCTACCTTTCTTCTAGAACATTATATAGATTCCTCATAACTGACTCGTGGTCTCGGTTTTGTTGAAGATGATCATGTTCATCCCCAGCCGCGACCATACAGGCCAGCTCATTCAATAGGGGAGGAATTCTTGAGCAGGCAAGCCAGCAAGTTCACCTACTCATTTCTCATTGTTATTGTTTCATTAATAATTGTAGAGACTCTGTTTCTAACATTATAAAAATGCAGGTACACGAGGAATGCGAGTCTGGTTGCTTCGGGTGTGGCCAGGAATATGCACAGAGTGGGCAATTACATCAAAGATAGTTTCGATGACATACTATACCCTTACCGAAGGCGACCCAAGTAAGATTGCAAAAACCCATGATTATGTATAACAATAAGAAAAAAGAAATAATCCAGGGTTTAGTATCATCTGATTTTCGCCATTTATGTTGTTTATGTTTTTCTCTTCTCTCTTATCCTCTTTTGCTCTTTTTTTTATCAAGAAGTAATCTCTGTTTTTTTCCCCTTTGACGAACAATATTGTTTTTCGTGGGAAATGGAAGAGAGATGAATGAAATATTTCAGTGCTAGTAGGATAAATGCTTTTGATGAAATTATCTTTTTTTTTTTTTTTTTGTTGCTTAAATCATGCTCTCTGGTATAATTGAGGGTCACATTGTATGATTGATTGGTGCGACTTTTGTGGCTGTCCTATTCAGAAGGGCAAATGGTCATGTTTAAACGTAATCCCAGAAACCCATTTGTATGGATTTGCAGGCCTTAGGCCTTTCATCTGATCCAGGGGAAGGGATCCTATTTTCTAGTATTTACTTTAGGGTTTTGTGCTTCACCAAAGTGTTATTCCTAATATTATTTGGGGTCCGCCAAATGAATCTTGTTGCTCCCATTGAATTGCCTGGATACGTGTATTGTGTTATTTTCAAGTGCCTATATCAGCTTTCATTACCTGAAGTCATATATCTGTTTAGAACATTTGAACTTGTATGCATGTTCTTTATAGCATATGTCATTAATGGATGGAATCATCTCAAGACTTAATTGAGGGTTCTTTTACCTTTTTTTCCCAATTGTCTTCATTAGTAATTTATCTTTTGTAGTCTTCCCAGTCTATTATGTTGTGATCATCACATTGGTTTTCTTGCATCCTTTGTTTTGGGGTCTTAAATTAATTCTAAAGTAGTGCTCTACAAGTATTAGACATTGATTTTTTTTTTTTTTTATTTCTTGGACGCAACTTCAATTGATGAGCCATTGACCCATTCTATGGCTGAAGCAACTGTTTCGGTTCTCCATTAAACATCACATTCTGTTACAATGGAGATGAAAAAATAAATACGATCAGGTTAGAATTACCTCCTTCATTAGTGAGATTAATTAGAAATATCTCCTTATATTTAAATATATTAGAATTATGATTACCTCCTTTTCCTTTAACTCAATGACTCGGATAAATAAAATTGACTCAGGATCCAATACGGTGTCCCGTTTCTATAATATAGGAAAAGTGTCTCCTTTAATTGGAGTTTAAAGCATCTCAGACTCTAATCAATCAGCGCACGCAGCTCAAAATGTTTATTTTCCAATGAAAGCATGTCACGTAGACATGGTGTTATTTATTGTCCATTGAAACGGGAGCCCTACTTTGTTAGCGACTCAATCCAACACCACGGCCCTCCAAAGAAAAATATCTTTTTTTGGGGCAATTTCTTTTTTCATGGTTCGGATAGCCGGATAAAAATTTGGATATGGACACACTCATATCCAGGTCGGTTGTGATTTAATGAAAGTAAAATAATTCAAATATGGTCTTGGTTAGTATGATTTGAATCGGGTTTGTATCCGGATAAAAAACGAGTCCCTGCCAGGCTGAGTTAAAAAATCAGCACTCTAAGCTAAAGGAAGAAGAAAAAGATAAAAAGTTAATCCATGGTTTCTCTCTCTCTCTCTTTTTTTTCCCAAGATATTAGGGCCCTTTTTATTTACGTTTAAAGGATTACTATATAGGTTTCCTAGGGATATGTTTCTTTTCCCCTCCTAGCCGTTCTTTCAATATTATATGACCAGCTACGTTGCACGATATATTTTCTTATAGAGTTTTACCTGCAGGCCCAACTGTTGCATAATTCCAAGCGAACCCTACTTTATTAAATTTATTACCTTAAAAGCTTCATTTTAAGATAGGAGAATTTTTTTTTTTTTTTTTTAATTCTATTTTAAAAATTATTTTAAAAAATAAATAATTTTTTAGAATTTTTCAAAAGGATTTAAAATCCGTCCTTTAAGGGCAAATTTTTTTTTTTTTTTAAATTCATAAATTTAGCCATAATTTTTAAATATAATTTTTTAAAAAATTCAACAATTACGACTCGTAATAATTAATTAAAAAATAAATTTAAATTTAAATTTAAATTATTTTTTTATTTTTTAACTGTTATTTAGTTGTTGTTTTTTGACGATCTTCATCAATATCATGATCGGATTAAATAATTGTCTTGATGAAGATCGTCGAAAAGCAACGGTAAAAAAATAATAATTTAAATTTATTTTTTAATTAATTGTTGCAAATTGCAATTGTTGACTTTTAAAAAAAATTAAAAATAAATTCAGCCCTTAAAGGGTCGAATTTGATTTATTTTGACAAATTTTAAAAAATTATTACTTTTTTTTAATAGATTTTTTTAAATTATAATTTCCCCTTTAAAATATTAAATATCAATAACACACCCTCCAATATTTTTTCTATAAAATACTTAATATATCATCTCTCTCTCTCTCTCTCTTCTCAATATCAATTCTCTCTCCCAAAATAATCATTGGACTCACATGGACATATTAACAATCTAGCACCATGACCCTCTAAATTTCATGATTTTTAGAGAGGAGAAAGATGATATAATAAGTATTTGATTTAAAGAAGTGAAGGAATCATAAGTATTTAATCTTTTCAAATAATATGAATCCTGCTCCAAAGTTTGCAGAGTAACAAATTTGATAAAATAAGGTACCCTAGGAGTTGTCAGAACTCTTAGGGAGTTTTTTTATAATAAAAATGCAAAAATTGAGTCTGCACGATAAATCATTCTTTTTTTTTTTTTTCGTTGAGGATTTGTTCTTGCTTTGCCTGATATAGTTGGGAGTAACTATCTAGCTATGTTCTAAAAATCAGACTAGTCATTGGCCTGTATGACTGATTGGGTTCGTCTGATCAGTGGTAGAATGTTGAAATCAAAATATGAAATATGAAATAAGTATTTTTTTTATTTCTTCTCAAAATCAAGTAACTTTAACATTAAAAACATGATCCAATGCCACTGGATGTAGATTATAGTGAGATTTTAAGAACTTCTAAAAAAAATTAGAAGGTAAAATTTTCATAGTTGGATTGGAATTTGAAATTTAAAGAGTTTAGTTGCCATCCATTTTAAAAATCCGTTATTCTTCTAGAAAAAAACAATGGAATTGTCAGGGAAGGAACCCAAGAAGAAATATTTAATTAGTTTCATGTTTAAGTAGAGGTGAGCACTCGTTGAATAAGTAGGACTGGGGCTCTTGTTTCCTTAAAATCAACGGAAAACACGGGAGAGATGGCAGCTTATCTGTCTTTCTGGACGACTCCCCCTAAGCGAAGCGTATTTGAATCAAAAGAGGGTGCTCGTAGATCAGATTGAGATGTAATTGAGCTTTTCTTCAAGTCATCCTTAAAAAAATAGGGAGCGGGAGAGAGAGCTTTTCACTCACTCCTATTTGATCGAAACAAAATTGCTTAATTTCATTAGAAAATCAAAATTCAGTGGAATGGAACTACGGAAGCTACCAATCAATCACTAGATGGTTTAACATGGGCAACTTGGATCAAATAAAAAATAATTTTATTTATTTTAAATTTGGTCTGGCCATGAATTTTAAGGTTTGTGTTATTTTTCCAACGTAGATAAGACCTTTGATTAAGGGGGGCATACCATCAATTTTATAACACAAGGGGTATCTTAAATAATAATCACCAAATTGTGAAGGGGGTATGTTAAAAATACTCCAAAAAGTTGGACCGGTCCAACCCGCACGTCTCGCCTGATTGTTAAAACACTGCTATCAAGTACGCATGAGAGAGTACGCTTTTAGTGCTAAGAAATTTTTGGTCTAAGGTGTTAACCAATAGCATGCATCACGTGTATTGAAAAAGCGAGTGATTGGTTGGTGGAGAGAAAAATTAAGGAGAAATTTTTTTGAGCAATTAAGAGATCAGATTTTTAGTGTTTTCTTGTAATACATGTGGTGTCATACAATTAGCTCATCAAAGTAGTAAATAAATTTCTTAACAACAAATGCTTACTCATATTGACGATAAATTAAGAGAAAGTCAATTGAAATAATTTGATTATTTTCAATACTTCAACAAAAGTCAATTACAATTCCAATTTCAATATAAGAAGAAATAATATGTAAGGTGAACACTGCATTTGGATAGAGCTTCTTGATGACTTCTACCCCTACGAGGAGCTAATAAACGTTTGGATAGATTTTTGCTCTTGCGCGGAGAGGTTTTTACTCTTGTGGGGAGACGTTTTTTGCTCTTTATTGAGAAGCTCCAAGGACCTGATCTTTCGCAGAGAGATTTTTTGCTCTTGCGGGGAGTGATTGAGCTTTTGCTCTTGCGCAGAGAAGTGTATCCACACAGGCCCGAAGATTTTGAAAAAACGAGCGATGATCTAAAAGAACAAAAATGGGGTCATTGATAGAAAAAATATCAACCACTGATTTACGTTTAATTTCTATATAGATAAGAGGTGATGTTTTGGTTTCTTTTGTTTAAATTGACTCATCTATATTTTTTTTGGATTTATAATCTTTTTGCGTCATTTTCGCTGGGCCGAACTTTTTGACAGTTTGGCTTACATTTTTTACCTCAAAATTCATTAATTTAAATAACTGTCTCTCAATAAAATTAATTTAATTTTATAAGTGTCAAACAATATTTGATGAATAGCTCAAACGTACATTGATATTTATGGCAAAAGTAAATCCTCTTTATCTTTTTGTTAGATTTGACTCTATACGTCAAACGTACGTTGAGTTTAGTATTTTTCAAAGAAATAAATTATAATCTAATATAAAATTTGAATGTGATGTTCTAAAGCTTTGCGTCAGGTTATCGTCATTATGACGTAACGAATTTTTTCAGACTGTGTTTGAAGGATTTGTTTGAACATGGCCCACAGAATGCCACGTGGATCATTTTTTTGGTTGACCTTTGGACAAAAACATCATCTGTGATTATGACCGTTGGATTTGAAAACTTTGAAACTTGAATAGGAATGCATATGTACATGGTGATAAAAAACTTAAAACTATGAGAACTCAACTCGAGTGTCCACCTAGTTGAGTCAATTTGAATGAGTCAAATGAAAATATATTATATTTATAAATAATTTAGATATATTTTTTCATAAATAAAAATAGAGTTGGATTAGTAGACTCATGAAGGTGTAAATATGAAATCCAATGGTTGTTAGGATTTATTCGAGATATCCGTAATATATTCTCTAGATATATCTTTTATCACAATCGTTGGATTTGTCTGTGAACATATAAGTTCATTTTTCAAGCTCGACACATAGGAATAATGTATTTTTTTTTTGCTCTATGAAAATATAATATGTAAAAATTATCTCGGTCAAGTTTCTATTCTAACTTAATGCAGGTTAGGCTTTACTCCGTAAATTTATAGAAAATATAAATTAAAAAAATGCAACACTTTGCAAAAGTTTTTTAGTGACTTGTCATCCAATAAAGCTTTAGTTTAGAGTTGTTCTAAATTGACTTCCTTCAACACTTCGTTGAACACTGTGGTGACTTACAATAGATTAAGAATCATAAATTTTTCCTCATATCATAGATTTTTTTTCTTTGGGATATAAGGAAAAAAATAATATCTATGGTTCTCTACCCACTACCATGTCAGTGCATAATTTAACGCATGGGTATTGTTTAAGAAACGTGATAATATGGCGCTCCCCTTTGACAAACACTCTCATCACAGAATCGTAAATCAAATGCCTTGGGATATACAAGAAAATGTTTTTTTTTTTTTCTATGTATCTAAAGACAAATGATCTATGGTTCTATGATGAGGGCATAGGGGGCATCATATTGTCATGACTCATTGTTTAAATGCTCCTTAAGGGCATGCTAAGATGCATTAAATATACCTCCAAAAAGATATACTACCTAAAATGCCCTAAAAAAAATCCTACCAAAACTACTCTCAAATGCTTATTTTGTCACGCCCCAAATCTTGGAAACTCACAACTCAATCTCTAGTATAAGACCCACTAATGATCCAAAATCTCGAGTTGTAAGAAATAAAAATGCAAAAAATATTTGGATTATAAACTGAACTTTTTGTATTTGTAATTATTTTATTTTATGGAAAAATCTGAACACATCATGATGATATCGTCATATCGATATCAATCATATATCTAAAAATCAAAAGAAAGAAAGCACGTGATTTTCATAAAAATATTTAATTATTAATTATATTTACACCTTTTTTCGATGATTTTCGTTCAAAGATTGTGTCTTTCTTCGCACATCTAATCTCTCAAAGTTTTCTAGAGTTTAGGATTTCGAGTTATAGAGAAGAAAATAAGATGTGAGGAAGGAGGCTAAGGTTTCTTAGTAAGAAAGAGATTAGGGTTTTATAGACTTGAGAATTATGGAGATTTTAAACACTAACTATTTAGGGTAAGGGGTCTTTTAAAAATTATTTAATTAAATTTTGACCTTAAAATCAATATAGAAGAAGGGAAATATGATATTCTAGGACCAACTCGAAATCAATATATTTTACAACATGGACATTATTGATTTAAAACCAATCCAATAAGTTATCAAATTGATATGGATCTAATTTAGGGTTGATTGATCAATCCATTGACAGCACTATTCTCACCAAATACCATATTATACTACCCATGGTTCTAGTAAGGATCCGATTTCAAATATATGAAGCTTATTTATATTTTGTTTATCAAATCCAAATAATTTGGTAAGAGTAAAACTCAACCTGATTGTTATTGCAATGGATTTGGATCATAATATTGAGATTTGATAAATATATAACAAAAAAAATGGGAGGAATCCAACAAGGGTTTGATCAGATGCTTATTGAGTTAATCCTAGATTTGATCTTAATCAAATCTCGACCTAAACAGCCAAACATTTAGAGCCCAACTTACTTTGCCACCCCGCACAAAATAACAAACAACTACCAAATCAAACAAAGAAATCTCTTTCTCATACAAATAAACATATAACTATATACAATAAAACATTTTTTCATTATTTAAATTGGAACAAATCCACTTAAGTCTATTTTTCAATTGTTCTTTTTATTTCTTCACAAATCCAAAATAAAACGCCAAAAGATAAATTTATATTCTAATGGAAAGAGAGAACAAATAGAAAAGCAATTGTCTTAAAACTCTTCACTCTCACTTAGAATAAAGAGCTATTGAGACGAAGACTCGGTATAGCAACGAGTCGAATCGCTCTTGGAGCAGTGAGTCCAAACACATCCATCATATCAAGCTCACTAGGTTTCAATCCATCTGGTAACTCCCATGAAAAACTATGGACCAACTGAGCCACAGCTAACTCTAACGAGTAGAGTCCGAGTTGCATACCGGGGCAAGATCGTCTACCCGAACCGAACGGAATGAACTCAAAATTACTCCCTTTAAAGTCTGCTGCATTCTCTTTATTGAATCTTGATGGGTTAAAGGTTTCCGGATCGTCCCAAGCGGTTTTGTCTCGCCCGATTGCCCATGCGTTGATCATGACCCGTGAACGAGCTGGAATGAAGTACCCAGAAACCTCGCTGTCCTCCGAGGTCTCATGAAGGAGGAGTGGAATGGGAGGGTGGAGTCGGAGAGTTTCTTTTACGGTGAATTTGAGGTAAGTGAGTTTGTCGAGATCAGTTTCATGAACTCGCCGATCCAGACCCACTAACTCAGTGAGTTCTTTTTGGACTTTCTTCATTTCTTCTGGGTTTTTTATTAGCTCTGCCATGGCCCATTCTATAGCTGATGCAACCGTTTCAGTGCCACCAAACATCACGTCCTGTAACAATGGAGATGAAGAAAACAAATATAGATTATGTTAGAATTTCCACCCTCATTAATGAGATTAATTAGAAATACCTCTGTATATTTTAACTATATTAGAATGACCTCCTTTGTCTTTTGACTATGAGAAATTCTGGACAAAAATATCAATATTAAATTACCAAATTGCCACAATTTTTTTTCTTTGTAGCATACGTATGAGTAAAATTATATATAACACACCGAATAAGGATATCTACACCATTCAATAGAAAAAATAATTGACCACTCTGTGTTTCGCAATATATATCTTAAAATAAATGAATATCTAAGTGGTCCATTTACTTATAGTATAATTTAATTTATAATATATAATTATATTTATGTACATACATAAGGGCTGAGCCAAGATTTTACTCAGAGGGGGGGGGGGGGGGGCAAGTCAAGAGTGAAAAAAATAATTGTGAAGTCAACTAAGAGTAGAAAAATAATAATGGTAAGAGTAATAAGGATAAATTTCTTTATCCACCATTAAAATCTGTTGTAATAGCACACTAATCCATAAAATTTGAAAACTCTTACGGGATAAATGCCCCCACAACCCCCACTCTAAATCCACCCCTGGTAGCATACAACCCATCTCGTCTCGTAAATAGGATCGAATTGGCCTCAGTTGGATGGATTTTGGGGCTTGATTAGGGCAATTTATAACCCAACCTAGTTTGATCCATCGACTACACTTAACCAAATTCATTGGTGGAGTAAGCTGGGTTGCTAATGGTTGAGCTCATGTCCGTCCAATAACTCTATCAGATGTCGTACCAGAATCAACAGTCTTTTGTCTATTCCAACCTATCACCCCCATTTTTTTAAAAGGAATCTCTTTTTCGGGATCCTTCTTTAGCAAAAACTTTTTTTCCTCGCGTAGTAGAGGTGAGGGGGGACTCAAGCATGGTGTTTACAAAGAATAATGGTAGTGTGGTAGGAAGACAGTTTAGCCTTTTTCGAAAAATAATGGTTATCCACAACCCAATACATCCATTTAATTTCCCTGACTGTTATAAAAAAGGTTGGTGTGGCAATAATAAAAAAAGAAAGATGAAGGAAGCTTTTTCAATCTTACGGTTAACGGGTTTATTGACCTGTTTATAACAAAATACATCATGGATTCTAGATTTTATTCTTTTCCACGATGGATCTCTAGTTGTTAGATTTGAGACCCAGTCTCTCTATCTCATCAGATTGGATTCGAATCCAAATCTTGAAATCCGATCAAATAAGCAATTGGTTGGATCCAAATCTCGACATCACTCATTCACTCTTACCTTATGAGAAATTCTGAAATCGCCTCGGGATACACAAATGCAATTTCGCATAAAAGTGTACCCTTATTTGTACATATTTATGATTATCAAAATTGTCCACACGTGAGTATGCCACATGGCGAGTCATATTACGAGGACTCAAAAAAGATAGATGAGTTACGATTTTCTAAGTTAAAAATCTCCACTCACTCGGTAAATAAAAGATTGTATTTGTGTATCCCGATAGAGATATTTTTCCTCGTGTATCCAAGGAAATAAATCTATGGCTCCGTACATATGCCACATCATTTCATTTCATTTGAGTGAATTTCAAATCCGTTTATCATCACCACCACTCTTCGTCAAAAATCTTTATGATAGCCACCTGTCTAGCTAAAACTGCAAGTAGCTGCATCTGTGCACAGAACCACACATCTGTTTTTTTTACTCTGTTGGTCAGTTTCTTTCTTTTATTCTACGCTATCATCAACTAACCGTAGATCAATTTTCTTGGGATACGCATAATCATAAATCTTTATTTTGCGTATCCCGAGGCACGGACTTGAATCAAGTCAACTCTTATTATTATTATTATTATATCTCTTACTACATAGTATATACGTACCATGATGATCGCTTTGATATTATCCTTAGTGAGATTGATGGAGCCCTGTACATCATCAGATTCGCTTCCTTGTTTCGTTTCTTCGCTATAATAAGCAAGTAAATCATCGACCATGTCCGTATCAAAATCACCATCATCTGCATCATTCTCTCTCTTCTTCTTCTTCTTCTTCTTCTTGAGATGATCATCGATGATACTATCGATAAACCGATCCAGAGACTTACGTGCCTTAGTGAGTCTCTTATTGAACCCTTGCGGGTCAACCCAGCCTAACCAAGGTATAAAATCGGCGATATTAAAAGCACCAAAGAGTTTCGAAAACTCCTGCATTATGGATACGAACTCGTCCTGTCCTTCATGCGAGTTCGACCCGAAAGCCGCTCGATAAGTTATATTTCTCGTGAGATTAAAAATCAACTCACCGAAATCAACTGGTGACCCAGCTTTTAACGCGACGGTTCGAATCGTTGAATTGACCTCGTCTCGGACGGACACCCACGACTCGGCTCGTTTTCGGCTAAACACCTTCATGACGCAGATCTTACGCATCTGGCGCCAAAAGGGACCGTAGTGAGCGAAAGCCATGTCGGCTCGGTCGTAAGTTAAGTATTTGATGGCCAGAGTGGCTGGACGGTTAGAGAAGATGTTGTCTTGTACTTGAAGGACTTGGCGAGCGATCTCGGGAGTCGACACAGATACCATGTGTAACACACCGATTCGTAGATGGAAAATTCCGCCATATTGCTTAGCGAGTCGAGCGAGTCCTCGGTGCGTGAGTTGATCCATCATGAACATGTTGCCTAATATGGGTACGCCACGTGGACCAGGTGGGTATGGGAGTTTCCTACGTGTCAGTAGTATAAGACCCAATAAGAACAAAGGGAGAAGGAAGATGAAGAACATGGGAAGTTGTTGCAGAGAAGGATCCATGGCTTCTCTCTCTCTCTCTTTCTTTCTTTTTCTCTTTGTCTCTCTCTCTCTCTGTGTTTTTTTTTAGAAATGAGGGGGGCTTTTATACACGTTTGAAGGATTATTAGAGGTTTCTAGGGATACGTTTTTTTCCCAATCTTTGGATGTTATACGACAACTACGATGTACAAGAAGTTTTCTTATTTCCATATTTCGAATTCGCTCCTTCTTTCCTTATATAGTAGCCAGGAAGCAAATATCGACTACTCTTGAGAATAGGTGGCTTCCCAACTACACAGCCCTTTTATGCCACGTGACTCACTGATCAAGCAAATAATATTCGGAGAGAGGTTCAATTTGGTTAATTCGAAAAAATTTGGAAATTTTCTGTATAAAAAATCCAAAAAATAAAATAAAATTGAAGGATAAAAATATGATTTTTAGGGTTTTTTTTTCCAAAAGCCATTATCTTCAACCTCACCAAAGACCCTATCTTATTACTCTAAGATTGAACGTAGAAGAGAATAAAACTTTAAGGGTAAATGGTAAAAATATTATTATTTTGTATGATTAATCAATAAATTCTCGATTACTTCAAATAATTCAAAGAATACTGTGACTATAACTGAAAGCAGTCTGTGAAGTTGGTTAGTTATTTAACTCCTTGTAGTACAAAATCATAGCTCACAGTTGGATGGTCCTTCAAATAACTTTGCACAGTTGAAACTGTGGCGCCAGACTTCTAGAGATGTTTTGTTTCACAGTAAGGGGTAGGTGGCTAACTGATCTCTACCGTTGGATTAATGGGTCTCCTTTAATTGATTATTGATAGAAAAAGTATCAACCACTGATTTTATTTAATTTCGATATAGACTGTAATACTTTTGGTTTCTTTTTTCTTTAAAGAGAATCATCTCTGTTTAGACTTAAAAATCCTTTTGTGAGATATGATATCTAACCTCATTTTATGGTTTGAGTCACTTTCGCTGGAGCGAGCCTTTGACAGATTTGCTTACCAGTTTTATCTCAATCTCAAATTTAATTAATTAATTTACATAAATGTCTCTCAATTAAATTAAATTTAATTTTTTAATGTCAAACAACAGCGTCAAACGTACATCGATTTTTTAGGCAGAAAGGAAATCCTAAACTATCGTATTGGTAGATTTGACTCTATACGTCAAACGTAGTTTGCGATTAGAATTTTTCAGATAAATTAGAAAGCTTATGATTCCTATTTAGTTGTGAGATTCTAAAGGTCAGCGTATGTTTTTCGTCATTATGACGTAACAATCTTTTTCGACTATTTAGAAGGATTTGTTTGAATATGGCCCACCGAATGCCACGTGTCATATTGTTTTGGTAATCTTTACACAAAAACATCATCTGTGATTATAACCGTTGGATTTGAAAACTTATGTATATATCGTGATAAAAATCTTACAATTGGAGAACTCGAACTCACTTGGTTGTCCATCCAGTTGACTAGTTGAGTCAAGTTGAATGAGTCAAAAAATAAATATATTAAATTTATAAATAATTTAGATTTATGTTTTAATAAATACAAATTGAGTTGAAATTCGTCCTATGAAATCCAACAGTTGTAAGAATTTATTTTAGAGATCCGTAATATATTTTAGGAATACATCTTTTATCTGAATTATTGAATTTTGAACTTACATGATTAGAATTGGGTGTGAAGATATAAGTTCATTTTCCATGAATCTATGGAGCACAACTCATTGAAATAATATTTTTTGTTTCTTATGAAAATATCATATGTAATGATTAACAGGTGATTTAGACATGTCCTCTTATGTTTTGAAAATGATGGTATGCATCTCTTGACCTTAGTCTTCTACATAGAACAAAGGGGAAAAGACTTGAATCCCTCATCTTCAACATCTAGTGAAAAAATCGTAATTTTTGTTCTAAAAATCAGTCATCTTCAACCTCTTTTGATAAATTTTTTAATCATGATCATCATTTTTCCTAAGATTTTATCTACTTCAAATGTTACCAAGAAGGGCCTTAACTTTCACTACAATGCTTCCTCGATGTGTCAATCAAATGTTACCCACTACTAAACTCTACAAAAAAGTATAATGTAAGTACCAAAGGCAGCAAGAGCTGATGAATGTTATACAAAAGGATATGATTGACACATCGAGGAAGTTGGTTGTTGAATCAAAATCAAATGATTAAAGTAGATATGATGACCACACATACGAATCAAATTAGAAAAAGAATTTTATAAAATGCAATAAAACCAACTATGTTTTATGAAACAAAATTGTTGAGTAATAAAAAAATGTATCATGTTACTAAATTTTAGAGTTGTAGCAATGGAGATATTGAAGATGGATGAATGAAAAGGTTATAAAAGATAAACTAAGAGAAAGTCAATTAGTTTGATTATCTTTAAAAGAAGGCCAATTACAATCCCAATAAGAAGAAATAATATTTAAGGTGAAGATTTTAAAAGAATAAAAGGAAGATCCAAAAGAACATGAATGAAAAAGTAAAAAATAGATATGAAAGCACATTTCATTAATAAACTATATGGATTTAGATCGAATAGGATGTATGAACATGATTTGTGTATCTGATCCCAAACCTTTGGGATAAGGATTTGACCATGATCATGTCCAAGAACAAACTTAATTTCAAAATAAGAAAATAAAAGATGGGGATTCGAATTTGATAATGTTTTTTTCTTAGGAATCCATACCAGCTAGCTGAAAATTTTGACCATGGTTGCAAGGATGGTGGTGATTTAAAATAAGTGTGATTAGTGAGCCCAACGCACCATATGGTTAGTGGGTTGACCATGAGTTGCAATGAGGGTTGGTTGATTCAAAATAGGTATGATTAGTGATCCCAACGCGCCAAATTGTTTGTGGTTGACCTCAATACATTAAACGTGGAGTTTAGACTTCATATTGACTTGACTTACTATAGTAGAGTTTTTCTGATTGGGTTAGAATATTTCATTCTCACTTACATTTTTGAGATAAAATAAAACTTAATAGCCCAATTACAGAGTTGATATGAGATTTGTCCAAAACAAGCTTGACTTCATGATCCACCAACCCATATGCGGATGAAGAGAACCTTCTCCCTCTGATTCAGATCAATCACAATCAAATAATGTAGACACCCCAACCAAGACAACTACGAAGTTCTAGTAGATGTTCTCTCTTCCATTTTTTTTTTTTTTTTTCTCTAAAGTAAGCCTGACGTTGTAAGAAAACTTTTTATACGCTCAAAACTTATTTACTTCTCAAATGAATATTGTGAGGAAGGTCGTGTCTATGACAAAAACACGATATATTTCAAAGAGTCGTGATAGTCTGACTAACCTCACATGATGGCAAACTCAATCAACTACCCTTACATGACAAATTTGAGAACCGCAGATCTGCTTTTCTTGATATACACGACTGCACTTTCCCGTAAAAAAGTGTATCTCAAGGGAATCATGTATCCCAAAGAACACAGATCTACGATTCCCTAACTTGTCATATCAAGTAGTCAATCCATTGGGAAGTCAGATTATCACGACTCAATTTCAAATCACAATAGAAAGGGATTATATCAAATCTTGAAAATCATGATGATAATCAGTGACAACTGAGTTGATTGAGATCCTAGCTAGTAATTAAGGCATAGTCACTTAATCCTATTTGTGATTGTTGACAACATATCCACTAAAGAAAACCTACAATAAAAACAAAACAAAAAACATGACTTTTCGCATTCTGAACAAAACTTCGCAACTCTAAAAAAATTGACTTAAGCATCAAAATGAAAGATCAAGTTAATGAATAAGACAAGTAGAAGATC